>NC_092333.1:708802500-709433750 GCF_046630445.1 Rutidosis leptorrhynchoides
TCATGACAAATATGAGTAGATAACTTGAGTTTTATCATCAATGAGTAATATGGATAAAAATAATTCGATTACTCGAAGCGTATGAATGAAGTTATCACAAAAGATCTAGATGAAAAAAATGGAGATTTTCCATAACTTTTGACGTAGTCGCGATTGAATTCCGGAATTCAAGGGATTTAAAGAAAATCTTCGAAATCTGAGAGATTTGATTCTTCGGCGAATAAGGAGATTAAGATCTCAATAATTAAATACGGTGATATGCTTCGATTACTCTGTCTGATATTTCCAGTATAAATTAAACTCTTCCGTTTCATTATTCTCACCATTCCTATACTTTCTTTCTTAGTCCATACATCCAAAAGATTGTGAAATGCTTAATCCCGTTCTAATCCTTGATGTTTTCTTAATCATCATTTCTGTCGTCCTTCTTTTCAATCTTCCACCAGAAGAATCTGTTTACTCCCACTATTACCTTGGGGTAATACTATTCTTAATTATACCATGTCTTTATATTGTTATTCGTATTAATATCCACGGTTTGTAACCTCCGTGTTGTTATTGGGCTTTATATTTTCTCATATATTTTGGAGCTTTGTCCCTTCGTTTCTTCTTCTTGCGATTAAACACCGCTTGTAATGGTTCAGAATTCGCAGATATAAACTTCAGAATGAACATTGTTAATGTTCTAAGAAGGAAATCGTAATGGCACGATTTGATTTGTCAAATTACCAGAATCACTGAGAATATAACTATCAAGAGTATATTTTCTTGATATGTTCAGAAGTTAATTTGAATGAAAGAGTTATGTAACATGGCATGTGATGACGATATGTTCTGTGAATCATCACGTTCCATTAGAAACTCAGCATGACTTACTGTAATATAATCACGTTGATCAAGTGTCATTATATTATACTAACTCATGCATCAGTTCCCAACACTACTCCAGAAGTCATTCATAATTTAAACTCGAATTTTAAAGAAATTTAGAAACTAAAATGGTTTCCTTTTTGATGTAATACGGATAGCACGAACAGATAACTAATTTCGGACAAGAAGAGTTATGAAAATATCCTCAGAAATATCGAAGATATTTATGATGATATTTTGAATTTCTAATTTCGATGGTTGATGAAGAAGATTTTCCGCAAGATTTTAACGTGGGTACGGAGCAAGATATTCTCTAAAGATTTCATCGGATCCAGAATTACCTGGATTCTTTGAATATAGGGTTTGGTTCTTGTATTTGTCCTTAGTCTCCTTCGTGGTTAGTTCAATCCGTTTTCCAGTTCCAACTTTTCTGAGCTTTTCCAACATACTATTCTTTATCATCAAACTTCCAGCGATTAAGGTCATTTGCGGTTGCCTACAGTTTTCTGCTGCTTCATTCAGCTTTTTTTTTTTTAAATTTCAGAGCAATAATTCGTAGACTGGGTGCTTTTCAGAATTTTAGAATGGAATATCATAATTCTAAGAGATAAGGTTTATATGTATACTTATAACTGTTGATGTAGACATGCTGCGAGATTTCAAAATACTGATTGCTAATTCCCGGCAATTGGTATGGCAGTTCTCGTTACAAGATGCAGATGAGTACATGATAGGGTTTTAATGAACAAATATAATGGTTTTTCGGAGACACTTTAAGCCGATGAGTAATGAAGTTGATGGTAGGTTTTCTGCTAATGTGATGGGATATAAACGGTTCTCCAGTAACGATGACGAAAGGTAACCTTATATATCATGGTTATAATAAAGTTAATCCGAATGAAAAGTCGAAGTTGACTTGCTGAAGCTGTGACAAAATTGGCTAATTTGGAAAGGAATTGCAAAGTTATTTTTGGTAATAACAACGCCAAAGGAGTTAGCTGATAGTGCTCCAAATGAACATATATTTAGTAGCAATATCCTCCCAATATGTAAATTATTTAGTTGTAATTGTCCTATTTTAAGTTGTAATCGTTTATATTAAATAAGTGCGAAGACAAAAGGCGAGAACGAAGATTTGAAGACACAAACGTCCAAAAAGCTCAAATGTACAAGATACAATTCAAAAGGTTCAATTTATTGATGAGAAACGTCTAAAAATGACAAAAGTACAAGTTGCGGAACGCAAAGTACAAGATATTAAATTATACGAAAAGGCGTTCGAAAATCCGGAACCGGGACATGAGTCAACTATCAACGCCCGACACAACGGACTAAAAATTACAAGTCTACTATGCACAAGAATATAATATAATATATAAATAATTATATTAATTATTTATATTTTATATTTATATATAAATTATGTCGACAAGCTAGGAGCCAAAAGTTTGTGAGCTGGATTTTCAAACTCCACGACTCGCGGAGTTTGAAGGCCAAAAACTCCACGACTCGCGGAGCTGCCAAATTCCAAAATGTCTATAAAAGGTCACGAATTCTGCGAGTAAAAATAACATAATAATAATAATACTCCGTAGTTTAATATAAATAAATATATAATATATATATATATATATATATATATATATATATATATATATATATATATATATATATATAAAATATAGATTAGTGTTATATTAGATTAGTTCGGGTTATGTAAAGGTTATTTTACGAGTTTTAAAGTCGGAGCTCTGTCCGTGTAACACTACGTGATAAATAATCAATGTAAGCTATGTTCTCCTTTTTAAATTAATGTCTCGTACTTAAGTTATTATTATGCTTATTTAAGATGAAGTAATCATGATGTTGGGCTAAAAATATTAAAATTGGGTAATTGGGCTTTGTACCATAATTGAGGTTTGGACAAAAGAACGACACTTGTAGAAATTAGACTATGGGCTATTAATGGGCTTTATATTTGTTTAACTAAATGATAGTTTGTTAATTTTAATATAAATATTTACAATTGGACGTCCCTATAAATAACCATATACACTCGATCGGACACGATGGGCGGGGTATTTATATGTACGAATAATAGTTCATTTAACCGGACACGGAAATGGATTAATAGTCACTAGAATTATTAAAACAGGGGTGAAATTATGTACAAGGACACTTGGCATAATTGATAACAAAGTATTAAAACCTTGGTTACACGCAGTCGAAAACCTGGTGTAATTATTAAACAAGGTATTAAAATCTTGTTACAGTTTAAGTTCCCAATTAGTTGGAATATTTGACTTTGGACATAAGGATAATTTGACGAGGACACTCGCACTTTATATTTATGACTGATGGACCGTTATGGACAAAAACCAGATGGACTTATCAAATAATCCAGGACGAAGGACAATTAACCCAGGGTAATAAATAATCAAAACGTCAAACATCATGGTTACGGAAGCTTAAATAAGCATAATATATTTTATTTCATTTTTCCTCGTACTTTTATTTATTGTCATTTTAATTATTGTTATTTATTTTATATTGTTATTTAAATATCGTCATTTACTATAAGCTTCGCTTAAAATATAAATCGACAAACCGGTCATTAAACGGTAAACCCCTTTTATATATTATTATATATAATTATATATATTTTGTACAAATATAGTTGTTTAAAAATATAGTGTGCAATAAGCCCGCTCCCTGTGGAACGAACCGGACTTACTAAAAACTATACTACTCTATGATTAGGTACACTGCCTATAGTGTTGTAGCAAGGTTTAGGTATATCCCATTTGTAAATAAATAATTAAAACTCGTGTAATTTGTATCGCTTTTCGTATCAAAAATATATAGTATTTCACGTACACCTCGCACGACATCAAGTTTTTGGAGCCGCTGCCGGGGACTCGGCGAAACGCTTTATTTTAAATTTATTTTTCTATAAATATATTTATATATCATTTTAGAAAAACAATATAAAATTTAAAAAAAAAACGTCTTTCAAACTCCACGACTCGCGGAGTTTGCAGGCTTAAAACTCCACGAGTCGCGGAGCCGCCCTGTCTAACGCGCCTGAAACCCTAAACCAGCATTTATTACGGTATATTATTATTTATTATTATTAATAAACCCTAAATTAGTTAATTAATTTATTAATTAGTTTTAGTTTTATTATTATTTTGTTTATTTAGTTTAATTAGTTTTATTAAATTATAAAATTAATAGTTTTATTAAATAAATAATATAAAAATAATATTTTTATAAAAATTGTACTTTTTACTGATTTTAGTATATTTTTATATTTTGTCCCTTTTTTATTTGTTTTTAGCGTAATATTTGTATGTTTTTCGCTCGTATTTAGTTTTAATCCATAGTTTTTGCCATAGTTATTTTTACTTCTAGATTTTTAGACTTTGCCGTAAAATCCCTTAAGTGCTATTTCTTTAGACTAAGATTTAGGTGCTTTAGAATTTTGCGACGATTTTAAAATTTTAGTGCCTTTTAAGTCACGACGCGCTACTTTCTTATTTTTATTTCTCGATATTTTTCGACGCGCTTCTTTTTCTTTCTTATTTCTCGCCACGCTAGTTTTAGGACTTAGAAATTTTCTCTACTTCTTCTCTAATAATTCCAAACGAAAAATTATTTTAAGTGGTTAAATTGATAGACATCCAAATTTTCTGCTTCGTAGTAATAGTTGGATTTGTCAGTTGGCTGAGTTGTGAGCTTCCGATTTAAAGGGTTCTGGCTCCCTGCTTCATCTATTGGCTATTCGAAACGTGATCAAAAGCAGAAAAGTCTATTAATTTGATAACTTATATAATTTTTATATTTATAACTAATAGGATAATTAAAATTTGGTAATAATCGCATTATGAAAAGTCTCGAAGATATTTTGGAAACTCTTTACGACATACGAAATCAATACTCTCAACCGAGTGTTGATGACAATTCGTTCGGTCAATCTTGGATCACGAATGAAGAAACAATAACTGGTTGTGAAATCTGTGGAGATTATCACTCAACATGGGAATGTTATTATTACGTTCCTATGGAAAATTACGCACCCACGGAACATGAATGGAATGATTATGAAGAATACAATTCAAATTGGGATTATTCCCAAGAATATATCCAAACTCAACAACCAGTAAACGAGGAAAATTACGTGTCTGAAAATTTATTAGACAATATGAAAATCAAACTCGAAGAACTCAATGCTCAAAATGAACAAATGAGAGAGTTTGTAAACCGGCAAGCTGAAACTCTATCAGACTACACACCTGTTGATCTGAGGAGTATTGTACAAGAAAATCTCATATCATCGAATTTTGATGAATTCGAGAGCTCCGAAATCACCAACTATCCCGATGATACTTTTTATTCAGTCTTACCAATTTCACAACATAATGACACATTAGCCTCTACCGACGAAATCATCAATCCATCAATGGATGATGAAGAAGAAGTAAGGATGACAAATTAGTACTCTTGGGAAAACGATAACGTTGAAAATTTTACCCCCGAGGCCAAACCGAACTTCACCATTACACAACCTTCCAACCCAATATTCTCAATAGACGAGTCATCTACCGAAAATGAACTACGAGCTGTAATAGATAATGTCACCTCGGATTTCACCCAATTGGGTAATAGAGGTGAAAACTTTGATCCCGAGAATAAACGGAAGGAAATGTTAGGAATTGTCCACCCTATAGAAATATGTATGTCGGTGTATATCGATCCATTTGACCAAGAACCAGAAAAGAGACATATCCATTTACTAAAAGCTACACTTAAAAAAGAATTAAGTAGTGACGATCGGGTGGGTCTAAACTTTAAACCCATTGATATAATATATACCACCCGAGATGTAAATAACTGGCTCACTATTTTAATTCTTGGAACTTATTCTACCGACTTCACATGTCGTCAGCTAAGTGTGGGGAAGTCTAACCCCACTTAACATTAAATTAGGGGTTTGGGTTAGTGCATAACTCGTTAATAAACATGCATAATAAATTAGGGTAAAAGACGCATTTTTAAAGATTAGCAAACAGTTCAGAAAAGCAACCGTTTTTGAAGAAAAATATATGTGATAAAACAAGAAGGAATGAACGATGAGGCGCGCCATCTATCATTCGACGAGCTTTGTAATTACAAACTGGGTATTTTCAATCATTTTTCTACACTAATCACCCTCATGAATTTATAATTAGAGTCTGATTTCATGCAAATGAGGGCATTGCATGATCTCAAGTGTGGGGAAGGGTTATAAATTCTCTCGGGTTTATACTTGGTTTATTTGCCAAATTTTATGAAAATTTGAAAAATTTTCAACTAAATGAATTTAAAATCATGTTTATATATATTTATGAACGGTGAAAACTAGGTGTTATTTACCGAAATTATCGTTACCTCGGAAAGGACATAAATTGAGAAACACCCTAAAACGATTGAATTCATTTAAAATGGAATAAAGGAGAATAAAAAGGCAAAGAAAGAAACTAAGTGTGGGGAGAATGTACCAAGTTATTCAATTAAAAACTATCTATCACATGTTTCTGTAAAGTTATTGCAGGTACTTTTGTTTTGGACGATTTTAATCAGTTTTACCCGATTTACTGTAATATATTTGAAAGAAAAGATGGATCTACACGATGAATTAAGTCCATCATTAAAAGGAAGTAAAGTCTTCCGAAAAAGAAACGCGCTTCTTGATTTAGGTCATGAAGTTGTCGTCCAGACCAGCTGTAGGTTGACGAAAAATCTAGAAAAGTCATCTCTAAAATCAGCAGGAAATCCACGGACCTCAGCATCAAACAGGGTCGCCAAGTGGTCAGACTTATCTTAACCATGAGAGGATCTGTCTCGTAAAATGGGGAGGGCGCCGTGCAAATTAGCTTGATAAGACTAATGAATCAGATCCGCAGAAAGGATAATCTCCTTAAAGATTAAAAATCAGCTTTTAAGACTGATATTACTCAATCCTTGAGATTGACCTTAAAGATTGAGAATTCAAACTCATGGAATTCAATGATATCTAAACTCGAGCTTGAACGAGAAAATATTTTGATCAAAATTAAAACCGATTTGTTTTCTGAAAATCTATTTTCAATGCGTTCATTACCATTGAACGTAAAATCCTAGGAATTCAGCTGGAATTCATTAGGTCACCTGAACCAAATCGGGTGTCAACCGTAAGAACGGTGGTTGCATAGCATGGTCGAAGACAGGACCTTGTGCCAGACCGAAAAATTATAAGGGTGAGCTTTACTATTGCTCCTACAAAGGATAGTAATTGCGTCCGACACGATATAGACCATAATTAAAAGCATGTCAGGGGACATTGCCTTAACAGTTGCTTGTTCAACGCTTTCTTTTACAACCGGACGGTAGTTTACCGAAAGGTAATATACGGAGCAAGTATACTGGACGTGTTGCTTTCCTAATACAAGGTTAGCAAGTGGGTGACACAAAACCATAAGTTTTGAGCTAAAATTTTTAAATCTGAAACCCACAAAATCCACAAAAACATTTTGCAAACACCGGTGAAGGGTTATTCCGGAAAACTTATCTAGGATAAAAGCTAGAATGAATTTTCAAAAGATCAAATGTTTTCATAAAGATCCAATTTCCTAAAGGATCTAAATTTTTATAGTCATGTGGGACTGTAAACCACATCGTTACTACCATTGTTCATACCGCCATCTCAAAATCACTAATGTATAAAGTGTGAAGAATAAAAAGTGATTCGTGTGATGTATTATATTTCAAGTTCTGTATTGCTTGAGGACAAGCAACGTTCAAGTGTGGGGATATTTGATAGTGCTCCAAATGAACATATATTTAGTAGCAATATCCTCCCAATATGTAAATTATTTAGTTGTAATTGTCCTATTTTAAGTTATAATCGTTTATATTAAATAAGTGCGAAGACAAAAGGCGAGAACGAAGATTTGAAGACACAAACGTCCAAAAAGCTCAAATGTACAAGATACAATTCAAAAGGTTCAATTTATTGATGAGAAACGTCTAAAAATGACAAAAGTACAAGTTACGGAACGCAAAGTACAAGATATTAAATTATACGAAAAGGCGTTCGAAAATCCGGAACCGGGACATGAGTCAACTATCAACGCCCGACGCAACGGACTAAAAATTACAAGTCTACTATGCACAAGAATATAATATAATATATAAATAATTATATTAATTATTTATATTTTATATTTATATATAAATTATGTCGACAAGCTAGGAGCCAAAAGTTTGTGAGCTGGATTTTCAAACTCCACGACTCGCGGAGTTTGAAGGCCAAAAACTCCACGACTCGCGGAGCTGCCAAATTCCAAAATGTCTATAAAAGGTCACGAATTCTGCGAGTAAAAATAACATAATAATAATAATACTCCGTAGTATAATATAAATAAATATATATAATATATATATATATATATATATATATATATATATATATATATATATATATATATATATATATATATATATATATATATATATATATATATAAATATAATATAATATAATATATATATATATATATATATATATATATATATATATATATATATATATAATATAGATTAGTGTTATATTAGATTAGTTCGGGTTATGTAAAGGTTATTTTACGGGTTTTAAAGTCAGAGCTCTGTCCGTGTAACACTACGCGATAAATATTCAATGTAAGCTATGTTCTCCTTTTTAAATTAATGTCTCGTACTTAAGTTATTATTATACTTATTTAAGATGAAGTAATCATGATGTTGGGCTAAAAATATTAAAATTGGGTAATTGGGCTTTGTACCATAATTGGGGTTTTGACAAAAGAACGACACTTGTAGAAATTAGACTATGGGCTATTAATGGGCTTTATATTTGTTTAACTAAATGATAGTTTGTTAATTTTAATATAAAGATTTACAATTGGACGTCCCTATAAATAACCATATACACTCGATCGGACACGATGGGCGGGGTATTTATATGTACGAATAATAGTTCATTTAACCGGACACGGAAATGGATTAATAGTCACTAGAATTATTAAAATAGGGGTGAAATTATGTACAAGAACACTTGGCAAAATTGATAACAAAATATTAAAACCTTGGGTTACACGCAGTCGATAACCTGGTGTAATTATTAAATAAAGTATTAAAATCTTGTTACAGTTTAAGTCCTCAATTAGTTGGAATATTTGACTTCGGACATAAGGATAATTTGACGAGGACACTCGCACTTTATATTTATGACTGATGGACCGTTATGGACAAAAACCAGATGGACTTATCAAATAATTCAGGACAAAGGACAATTAACCCAGGGTAATAAATAATCAAAACGTCAAACATCATGGTTACGGAAGCTTAAATAAGCATAATATATTTTATTTCATTTTTCCTCGTACTTTTATTTATTGTCATTTTAATTATTGTTATTTATTTTATATTGTTATTTAAATATCGTCATTTACTATACGCTTCGCTTAAAATATAAATCGACAAACCGGTCATTAAACGGTAAACCCCCTTTTATATATTATTATATATAATTATATATATTTTGTACAAATATAGTTGTTTAAAAATATAGTGTGCAATAAGCCCGCTCCCTGTGGAACGAACCGGACTTACTAAAAACTATACTACTCTACGATTAGGTACACTGCCTATAGTGTTGTAGCAAGGTTTAGGTATATCCCATTTGTAAATAAATAATTAAAACTTGTGTAATTTGTATCGCTTTTCGTATCAAAAATATATAGTATTTCACGTACACCTCGCACGACATCATTAGCACAGATACGTGTTAAACGTTTACTCAGGTTCCGAGAGTTTTTCAGGTGCATAACTATATGCATAAATCTTTTCTTCCGTAAATGAAGTGCGGTTGGTTCATCCTCTCGATTGAGGTGTTTTCAAGAATCATGAAAGGTTTGAACGCAGATTGTAATCGTCAAGATACAAATGAGGTTTAGGATGAAATCAAGTGGCAAACTTGAGGAATTGTTTAGTTTCATATATTATAATCAATATTTTAATTCATTTTAATTGTCCAATGTTATTAGTCCACAGTCGATAGTCCATAGTTGACAGTCCAATAATTCATATATAGTTTAATATATAATATTCGAATTAATTAATATGTATCGTGACCCGTGTACATGTCTCAGACTCGATCACAACTCAAATTATATATATTATTGTAGTATTAACCTCAACCCTGTATAGAGAACTCGTTCATTACTGCATATAGAGTGTCTATGGTTATTCCAAATAATATATATAAATGCGTCGATATGATATGTCAAAACCTTGTATACGTGTCCCGATATTTAAAGTGCGTAAAATAAATAACAGAAATTAAATAACGATAAATAAAGTACGTAAAGTAAATAACAGAAATTAAATGACGATAAATAAAATTGAGAGAATGTAAATTGTGATAAATAAACTGCGATAAATAAAATGTAATCAGTTAGCTAGGAACAGTTAGCTAGGATTTTGTTAGTGTGGATTCTTAACAAAATTTTCTCATGGTTAATTTGTTTGTTTCTAACAAATTTTTATTTTTGTCCAATGTTTTCTTCATTATGCCATTTGTTGGATTCTGATAGATCAAAATGCAAATATGAAATTGAATGAAAAGGGTTATTCTGCGGTGAACGGATATGTATATCGGTGGTTGTAAGTAGGATATTAAATGATCGTTGAATCAGATTCGAAGAGTGTACAGTGTAACTTATTAATGTGAAATCTAAATATTCCTAGGGTATTACCTACCCGTTAAAATATTTTCACCATTAACAGTTTGTACAAAAGAATTTTTAATTACAATCATTATGAAAACATACTTAAATATATATTTTCTTCAGATGTAATTATAGATTTAATGAGTTAATATAGTATTAATCTCATTTGATTTACCGTTAGAACTAAGATACATAATCTATAAAACATTAGAGATTACATAATCGCCATGTCGAAGAAGATAAAATAGATAGAACGATACGTAGAACGATGATCATGCTCGTGGTATAGAATGTGATATTGAGGCAAGGATTGTTGATGATACAGGTGCTGTTACTGATGGTACTGTTGGTGTCGGTGATCTTGCTGAAGCTGGTAATTTTTGCACCATGTTCTCCAAATTGATTACTCGAGCGCGAAGCTCGTTGACTTCTTCGATTACTCCGGGATGATTGTCGGTCGAAACGAGTGGATGAATAAGGTTTAGAATCTGAGGTATGATATAGTCGTGGCGAGATATTCGGGAAATGAGGGTGAAAATGGTGTTATGAACAGGTTCGCTGGTAAGTGCTTCAGGTTCTTCGCCAAAAGGTGAATTCGGTTAGTGGAAGGGATCGCCTTCTGCGCGTCTCCATTGATTAAGTCAACTACGAATCCATAAGATGAATTGGGGATGGATGATTGGTTGATTCGTTCTGGTGACGTTGCTTCCGGAGCTTAGATGATTATCCATTCGGAATAACTGTCAGGATAACTATCGGAATAGCTGTTGGAATCCGAGGGACTCGAACTAGTTGAAGGATTTATCTCGTACGATCAGATGAAGGATTTTCGATAAGAAATAGATTATAGGATGTAGATTAGTATCCTGCAATACATAATTTACATATGCATATATAATACTAAAATCTCATAAGTTACGGAGGAATCTACGGAAGCTATCAGGCAAAGGTAATAGTAACAGATACGCTAAGATATGAATTAGCAGATATGCTAAGATATGAATTTGTCTATACACTATTAATGCAATCAATGCAGTAAGATGTGTCTAGACTAAGAATGATAAGCAGGTAATTTCCTAAGGATGATAAGCAGATGATTTCTGACACGAAATGATAAGCAAAACTTTTGACATGCAGGCACGGTCGAAGTCCAGACTCACTAATGCATCCTAACAACTATCATTTAGACACAGTAATGCAAGACATGGTTCGCTAAGACCACCGCTCTGATACCAACTGAAACGCCCCATCCTAATCCATCCGGACGAAGTCCATATCGATTATAAACGAGTAATAATAGTTGATTTCATCGCGAGGTACTTGACCTCTAAATGATACATTTTACAAACATTGCATTCGTTTTTAAAAGACAAACTTTCATTTCATTGAAAGTTGACAGGTATGCATACCATTTCATAATATTCAACTATAAATGACCTAATCCGTCATTTGCTTAATAATAATCTCTAATGACCTTCAACGACTCGAATGCAATGTATTTTGAAATATGTCATGAATGACTCCAAGTAATATCCTTAAAATGAGCTAATGCACAGCGGAAGATTTCTTTCAAACCTGAGAATAAACATGCTTTCAAGTGTCAACCAAAAAGTTGGTGAGTTCATTAGTTTATAGTAATCATTTCATTTTCATCATTTTAATAGACCACAAGATTTTAAATATTATAAAACGTGCAGAAGTCCCATTCCAACTGCACAAAAAAATATCTTTCATATGAAGAACACCTGGTGAGGATTCAAAATATAATAGTAACCATCTGTGCCGGTCTTTCACCCCACGGCTGAATACATGTGCCTTCAAAATATAGAACCTTTGTGCCAGTCTTTACACCCCACGGATGAACACATGTTTATAAAATATAGGCCAACCAGTGCCAAAATGTCATAAATAATAAACCATCCACTCGGCTCGGGAGCTCATACGCTCTAACGGAAACCGGGGGCTAATGCGTGTCATAATAATCAACCCCAATCCCAGATAATTCTATCATAGAATGCAGTTAAGGTACTTGTGTCTATTGCGTCAAACATTTATAAATGCGCATGTATTCTCAGTCCCAAAAATGTAAAGAGTAAAAAGGGAATCAAATGAAACTCACCTAATGTATTTTGTAGTAAAAATACATAGAACGACATTGAACAAGTATAGGGTTAACCTCGGATTCACTAACCTATATCATTTGTATATATATTAATACACATAATCGTAGTCAAATAAGTTTATCTATCATATTATTAATAATCATACTTGTTATATTATGTGTTATATAAATACATTTAATATACTTACATTATATATATATATATATATATATATATATATATATATATATATATATATATATATATATATATATATATATATATATATATATTAATTGATATATTTTATATATCTAGCTTAGTTAATATCATTTAAAAAATATAGTGATATGTGATATTAATATTATTATAATGTATTTTTATAAAAATATCTATTCGTAATAATACTAACATGATAAGAATGATAACACTAATGACAGTAATAATAATAACAATACTAGTGTAAATTTTAATAGTTTTAATAAAAATAATAACTTTGATAATTTTTAAATATAATGTTACTTTACTTTAATTATATAAGGATAATAATAATAATAATCTTGTTTGTAACTATATTCATAATAAAAATTAGTAAATGATAATCTTTCTCATGATACATATATCAGTGGTAATAATAATAATATTAATTATTGTAACAATATTAATAACAACTGATAGTGGTAATAATAATAATGTTAATATTCATATTACTTAATAATAATAATAATGTTAATATTCATATTACTTAATAATAATAATAATGTTAATGATAATAATACTAATACCTAAAAATATTACTAACAATGATAATAATAGTAATAATAATATCAATTATAACTATAACAATATTAATTTACATTAATAATAATAATAATGATATTAATAATAATAATAATAATAATAATAATAATAATAATAATAATAATAATAATAATAATAATAATAATAATAATAATATTAATAATAATATTAATAATAATAATAATAAAAACAAGAAGTTACAACCTTTGAAGAAAGCTCAATAAAAAGAACGCCACCGCTGGAACTCGAGCCCGAGACCTCTCGCTTACACACAAACCCCCATGACCATCTAGATATTTTCAATTTTCTGATTTAATACCCTTTCTATTATTTAAAACCCGAAATTTTATATCATCTTCTTCTTCATAAACGACTAGTCAATTCAATCACCATTTCAAGCTTAGTAACAATTACAAAATTAACTTTAATACTTAATATTCAACATAGAGTCTAGTATTTGTGAGTAATTGAATTAAACAAAAAAAAATGAATATATATACACTAACAGCTCGTCGCTGTATGTATATAAAAAAATATTGCTTTTGATATTTAGGCTGTTATAGACAAGGGTTAAAACATGATTTGTGTTTAAAATCGTTCCAAGAAAGTATATCAATCTTCAATTTAACCTGAAAAGTAAACCCCAATTCGAATTTCCTTAAGAACATGATGGTTGACTTTTTATTTTAAAAGTTTGACTCAAAAATTCGAGTTCGATACTCTGAATTGAAAGTTGAGATTTTAAATAAAGCTTACATGAACGATTCCTAACACTTCTGCATTATTGGTTTTTTAAAACTGATTCAATTCTTAATTCTTGCCATAAAGTAAAAAAAAATGCAGGGAATCATTTGATAAAGAAAGAAAAAAATAAATCAAACTCCCTTTTTCGATTGTGGTTGCTGAAAGCCAGTTAATACGTGGTTGTAGTCGACAAATTCAATCACAAGAAACCAAATTTTAAAAGCAAAAAACGAAAGGTAACCATTATTGTACGATTAATGATCCTGTATCTAATATTTTGTATTTGACTATTTAATCGAATATATATATATATATATATATATATATATATATATATATATATATATATATATATATATATATATATATATATATATATATATATATGTGATGTCAACTTATAACAGCAATCCAGACAAAATTTTTAATCAGATATAGTCTATTAGGATATAACAGATTCCATTTATTTAGTTGTTTAGTTTATATATATTTATATTTTTTTAATAATACTCCGTAGTACTTTTAGTAAAGAAAAAAAAATAAACAAATAATAATACTGAAATATTATTAAATAACATACTAATACTGTTAATAGTAATTATCATAATAATAATAATATTTAGAATAATTATGCTAATAGTTAAAATAATGGTTTTAAATGATATTATTAATGATCACATAAGTAAATTGTATTATTTATAATAATAATAATAATGATAGTATATATTAATAATAATGATTCTTAAATATAATACTAGTGATATCAAGTTACATGTTTCAATTATATATATAGGTATATACATATATATTATATAATATTAATAATACAAATAATAATATTAATATTAATACAATAATGGGAGTAGTTCTAACAAAATTGATATAACAAATTATGACTTTCAATCTCATGTGTATATACTATATATTAAATTAATAATACTGGTATCAATATTAGTAATAAAATAATATAATAACTATATTTTAATTTGTAATTAAGTTTAATATGATTATATTACATTTATTAATTATGTAATACTTATACTATATAATAACATATTCTGAATATTTAATATTTACATATATTATATTTATATTACTATATTCATATGATATCAATTATGTACAGAATTCATATATATTTCTATATTTATTTTGATAACATCTTAATTATATGTATATTACTTAACATATTTAATTCAAATGATTAAATGGTGTTATATTAATTTCAATTAATATATATTTATATTTATATTTACATATCTATATTTATTTTATATATATATTTTCACACAGTTGTTCGTGAATCGTCGGGAACAGTCGAAGGGTAATTGATTACATGAACACAGTTTCAAAGTTTTCTAGACTCAACATTACAGACTTTGCTTATCGTGTCGGAAACATATAAAGATTAAAGTTTAAATTTGGTCGGAAATTCCCGGGTCATCACATTTAACCTATCTCTGAATATACAATCCTTTTTATTAACACGAATTGGTTTGTCCCAAGAAAGTTTAATTACCTCAACAACACCTTCTCTAGTAACCCACTCGTTAAAAATTTTGAAGGGTTTCGGCCCAAAGTCGACTAATTTGTCCCTAAGAACTAATAGGCAGTGATCCAATTCTTTTCTATCCAATGCAACAATTGAAAGATCCTCCCAAAGATTTAGAAATTTATCATTGGCTAAGAAGCTGTCCAACTTGCTAAATTTCCTTCCATCACTAATACGAGTATATCTTCTACCATTGATTGGAATCTCAACTAAGTTATTTCGTGCAATAAATTCATTGAATCTCTTGGCACGAGTCTTATTGAAAATGAAATTGAGCCTATCCGAGTGAGTTCTTACTTTGTTAAAGTCACCACATAATAGACAAGCCGTATCCACACTACTAATGGTGTCTTCTAACAATTTCCACAGTTCCTTCTTACCCGAATCACTATAAGGTCCGTAAATATTCACAATTACCGATTCCTTCCCGGATCTAAGCCACTTACCTCTAATAGCTAAAAAGTAATTATTCCCCATCACGTTACTAACAGTAAACTTGCTGCTATCCCAAACAGTAAGTAACCCCCAGAGCTACCCACAGCATCCCACTGTACAAACCCAAACTCGTTCGAACCCCACAAGGAATGAATCCATTTTCATCCAAATTCCTACACTTTGTTTCTTGAAAGGCTGCTATACATGGTTTCTTAACAAAACATATCCCTTTTACCAAACTGAATTTACCCACAAACCCTCCGACATTTAATGATATAATCTTCATAGGAAAATAACACAGACGAAAAAATAGGAACATAACTTACTGATGGTTGAGGTCCGACCACCTCAGACCAATTTGCTCCCCGAATTCCCTAACCTCAACGTTGCTCAGCGAGTCTCCTGTTGATCTCCCATTCGAATTAGACCTCACTTTCGAAGATTGATTTGGCAATTTCTTGTTCCACCCACATTCTTTGCATCTATAATTAACTCCTGCATCCGTTTTTAAACCACACCTCACCATGTCCTTTAGACGCCTGATTCTATACGAGGCTCTCCAGTTCCCCATGGTATGCCATTAGCATCTATCGCAGAAGGAAACTTAACTATTTTCCCACTCTGGTGTGACGAATTATTAGATTTGCTCGACATCCTCTTTTTATCTTTTAATTTAACTGACCTAACCCCCTTCTTGATTTTGACTGAATCGGCCTCATTGTTTTTTAGATTGGGTTTGTTTGTCGATGGGTTAGTTTTTCTCACGTTGTTATCACTTGGGCCATTAACTGAGTCAACCGGCCCAACACCATCCGAGTTGTCCACATAGGTGTTAGGTATATTGGGTAATGGCCCAATAGGCCCAGTACCATCATGTGCTTCGTCAAACCCCACCTTATTGTTTAATTTGACTTTTCCCATCCTGTCACTTTTAACCGAATTATATCCGCCGTCTTTACCTGCTACTTTATAGGAAACTGGAGAGTCATAATTATTACTCCTCTTTTCTTCCACAAACTCATCGTCTTCCCCAAAAATATTGTTAATCCCAAAACACGCAGATGCTTGATCTTCTTCTTCCCTAACCTGATTCGGATTGGAGTTTCCGAAAACATTACCGGAATCCGGAACCTTACAGCCATCGGATCTCATACAATTAAAACCAGAATCTTCTTCCGGTTTACCGATGATATTTTCCTCCTCCAGCAATCCCTCTTCATCGGTTCTTAACAATTCTTCATCATTAGAATAAATCTCATTATCAGATGAATAATCATCTGAGTCTTCATAATCGGAACTGTCTTCTGAACAGGAACTTAGCCTGGTACCTTTATCTCTATCATTCAAATTCACCTCAGGAATGTCATACCCCGTCCTAATCCGTCCAGACAAATTAGGACGGGGTATGACATGTGGTATCAGAGCGGTGGTCTTAGCGAACTAGGTCTTGCATTAGTGTGTCTAACTGATAGACATTAGGATGCATTAGTGAGTCTGGACTTCGACCCTGTCTGCATGTCAAAAGTTTTGCTTATCATTTTTGTCAGAAATCATCTGCTTATCATCCTTAGGAAATTACCTGCTCATTATTCTTAGTCTAGACACGTTTTACTGTATTGACTGCATGAATAGTGTATAGACAAAATTCATATCTTAGCGTATTTGACAATTCATATCTTAGCGTATCTGTTACTGTAGACCTTGCCTGATATCTCTCGCAAATTTTTTCGTAATTTAAGGGATCCTGGTACTATATATATCTATGCATATTATGCATTGAGAATACATCCAACTATCAATTGCTGTCACTAAACTCTTCATACCAAAAAAATTTTCTGTGCTCGCGTAAGATGGCCTCTACGAATCGACCACGTTCCTCTGACTCTGAAGACAGCGTGACAGGAGTACACCAACCAATCAACTACCGTGATTACTGGATAAAATAGGGGTGGGTTCGTGACATACTCACCCCATGGAGAAGGGAAGAAGGTACTCCATATCATGAACTAAATCTACCACCTAAACTTGGAGTACTCGACCTGCTCACTGGAGAACCTGTTCGCAACACCGTTTATACCCTTTTTGCAAGAATTTTTCGTCTTGAGGCTACCATTAACGAAACTAGAGAAGATATCCGACCTCTACCTCACACTGATAACCAACCAGGGTTAGTAGAAGAAGTTAAAGAACTCCGAGCTCGAGTGTTAACTTTAGAGAGCACGGTACACAATTTGCAAACACCAGCAGTATCACCAACACCAGTAACATCACCAGCCTCAGCACCAACAGCACTAATACCACCAACAACAACATCCGCGTCACCAGCTTCGACATCTCATTCTGTACCTCGAGTATAATCATCGTTCAACGTATCGTTCTACATCAATTATCTTCGTTCTTCATGGCGATTATGTAATCTCTAATGTTATAGAGATTATGTATTCTAGTTTTGACAGTAAACCAAATGAGCTTAATACTATATTAACTCATTAAATCCATGATTACATCTGAAGAAAATATATATGTAAGTATATTTTCACAAAGATTGTAATTAAAAATTCTTTCGTACAAACTGTAATGGTGAAAATATTTTAACGGGTAGGTAATACCCGAGGAATATTTAGATTTCACATTAATAGGTTACACTGTACATTCTTTGAATCTGATTCAACAATCACTTACTATCCTACTTACATCCACATATATACGTATCTGTTCACTGCAGAATAACCATTTTCATTCAAATCCATATTTGGATTTTGACCTATCAGAATCCAACAAGTGGCATAATGAAGAAAACATATGACAAAATAAAATTTGTTAGAAATAGACAAATTAACTATGAGAAATTTTGTTAAGAATCCACGCTAACTGTTCCTAGCTAACAGATCCTAGCTAACTGTTAATTCCGTATTACCTTTTATTTATCGCAATTTAATTATCGCAATTTATTTATCGCATTTTATTTATCGCAATTTTAATTCTCGCAATTTTATTTATCGTCATTTAATTTCTGTTATTTATTTTACGCACTTTAAATATCGGGACACGTATACAAGGTTTTGACATATCATATCGACGCATCTATATATATTATTTGGAATAACCATAGACACTCTATATACAGTAATGATCGAGTTCTCTGTATAGGGTTTAGGTTGATTCTATAATAATATATATAATTTGAGTTGTGATCGAGTCTGAGACATGTACACGGGTCACGATACGTATTAATTAATTCGAATACTGTATATTAAACTATATATGAATTATTGAGTTAGTGACTATGGACAGCCAAGATTGAACAATTAAAATGAATTAAAATATTGATTATAACATATGAAACTAAACAATTCTTCAAGTTTGCCACTTGATTTCATCTTAAACCTCATTTGTATCTTGACGATTACAATCTGCGTTCAAACCTTTCGTAATTCTTGAAAACACCTTAATCGAGAGGATGAACCAACCGCACTTCATCTACGTAAGAAGAGATTGATGCATATAGTTATGCACTTGAAAACTCTCGGAACCTGAGTAAATGTTTAACACGTATCTGTGAAAATTCCTTTAGTATTATTATTACCCAAAATAACTTGATTTATATGAATGCTCTTTTATTGTTACCGGGGAACCTTTTATATTTCACCATATTACCAGCAGACGTACCAGCAACCTTGTTACTTCTTGACTTAAATCTCTCTGATAAATCATTATATTTATTCATTGAAACCCTATCATATACTCATCCGCATCTTGTAAACAGAACTGACATACCAATTACAGGGAATCAGTAATCAGTACTTTGAAAACTCACAGTATATCTACATCAACAGTTATATGTATAACATTCATCTCTTAGAATTATGATCTTTTATTCTGAAATTCTGAAAAGCACTCAGTCTACAAATCAATACTCTGAATGTTGAAAAAGCTGAATGAAGCAGCAGAAACCGTAGACAACCAAATGACCTTAATCATCGGAAGTTTGATGATAAAGAATAGTATGTTGGAAAAGCTCAGAAAAAGTTTGAAACAGAAAAACTGATTGAGCAAACTACGAAGGAGTCTCTGAACAAATCACAAGGACTAAACTTGTACATTAAGAATCCTGATGATTCTGTTTCTGATGAAATCTTTAGCGAATACCTTGCTTCTGACTCCAAACTCTTGCGGATAAATTTTCTTCACCATCCTTCGATATTAGAAATTCCAAGATATCATCGTATCTTTCATTATAAATATCCTCCATATTTCTGAAGATATATTTATACCTATTCTTATCTGAAATCATTAATCTATTCGTGCTATCGGTGTTACATCATATAGAAACTGTTAGTTTCTATATTCTGTAAACTTTCGAGCTTAAAATATGAATGTTATTGAAGTAATGTTGGTAACTGATGCATGAGTTAGTATAATATAATGACACTTGATCAATGTGATTATATTACAGTAAGTCATGCTGAGTTTCTAATGGGACGTGATGATTCACAGATCATAACATCATCATGTGCCATGTTACATAACTCTTTCATTCTGCTTAACTTCTGAACATATCAAGAAAATATATTCTTGATAGTTCTATTCTCAGTGATTCAGGTAATTTGACAAAACAAATCGTGATACTACCTTTCCTTTCTACCTTGTATATTATGATAATTCGAAACTCCATACCTATGAATTTTGGACCATTACTTGCGAAAAGTAAACAAAAGCATGAAGCTCCAAAATAGAAAGGGGGTATAAATCGCAGCAAATAAGAGAGCGCATTAACTGTGGATGACAATAATTATAGGAGACAGAAGCAGGGACATTAAAATATAAGGGAAGATATAAAATCCAACAACAACGCAGAAATTACAAACCATGGATATTAATACGAATAGCAATATAAAGACACGGTATAATTAAGAATAGTATCACCCCAAGGTAATAGTAGAAGTAAACATATTCTTCTGATGGAAGATTGAAAAGAAGGATGACAGAAATAATAATTAGGAAAATATTAGGGATTAGAACTGGACTAAGCATTTTTACAATCTTTTGGATGTATGAACTAAGAAAGAAAGTATAGGAATGGTGAGAATAATGGAACGGAAGAGCTTAATTTATAATGGAAATATCAGACAGAGTAATCAAGGCAGATCACCGTATTTAATTATAGAGATCTTAATTTCCTTACTCGTCGAAGAATCAAATCTTTTAGATTTCGAAGATTTTCTTTAAATCCCTTGAATTCCGAAATTCAACCCTGACTCTGTCAAAAGTTAAGATGAATCTTTACTTTCCTATTTCACTCTTTGGTGATAGCTTCATTCGTACTCTTCGAATAATCGAATTATTATTATCCATATTACTCAATGATGATAAAACTCAAGTTATCAACTCATATTCGTCATGAAAACATTTTTATTGTTAGCCATGACCACCTCACTCAAATTTCGGGACGAAATTTTTTTAACGGGTAGGTACTGTGACGACCCGAAAATTTCCGACCAAATTTAAACTTTATATTTGTTTGATTTCGACATAATAAGCAAAGTCTGTAAAGTTGAGTCTCAAAAAGTTTGAACTATTTTCATATATTCATGTGACCTTTGACTGTTCCCGATGATTCACGAACCATTGCTTGTAAATATGTGGATATACATAAATATGTGTATATATAAATATATGTATAATATATATAATAACATGAACATTAATAAACTATTATGTACATTTGTTGTTATAAATAAATATGTAAAATAAAATACATTGTAATAAAAACTATTATTTTATATATAATATATGTATATTTCTAGTATATATATTTTGTTATATTTAATTTAATTATTTAATATATATTTATTTGCGTAGTAAATTTTGTTATTTAAAACTGTTTATATATATACATATTGTATATTAAATATAATTAATTTTGAGCTCAAATGGTAAATGTCTGTAACTTTCGGTTGACGTTTAATTATTTTTAAAATAGGTCTAATATATATATATATATATATATATATATATATATATATATATATATATATATATATATATATATATATATATATATATATATGAAGTTTTAAAATAAAAGTTGGTCCAAAATTTTATTAAAAAGATAATAGTTTTGATAAATATTTTTTTTACCTTTTCAATCTAAGTTTTTGTACTCCGTACATATAAATTGGAACAGAAAATAAATAATCATTGAATCTTTTTGATCAGGTTTCAAACAGGTAATGACTGAAATAAATAAATGGACTTAATTTTAAAATATGGGATTTTTCTGAATTAAATTATCCGTAACTGTTTAGCAATGGACACACCCCGTGAAAACTGTCGGTAGTATACCAACAAATTAACTCACGAGATTTGTTTAGGATACTGTGTTTGATTTTCAATCCCACTCTCAATTATATAAGTAATATAATATTATTAATGTTAAATTATTAATTATATTTTACTGTATTTATGTTATTGTATGTATCGATCTATCTATTTGATTCTTATATATATATATATATATATATATATATATATATATATATATATATATATATATATATATCTGCATACATATACACAGACAAGGATCACCAACCCATCACTACCCTCGTCTATTGAAAACCACCATCGAACATAAACTTACATCACCACCGTACTTCTTCATACGCCCCACTACACGTGAACATAATTTCTCAAGTCTATTTGGCTTCGAGTGATCACTTACTAGCTCCATGAAAACTGGTTCGTGACCCATTCGCCTTATACAGGATTACTTACTAGTTACATTAATTAACCGATCTTCGATATAACACCTTAACTCATCAATAAAACACTAACATACATATATATGCAGAGAAATATATCCCACCATGTTCATAATCCTCACCATTACCATCTTCAACCTACAAGCCATCACCGTTCACCATTACATACCACCCTACAATCGACACCACATCGAACCCAAAACCCACAACCTTGCTCGACTTTGTTTTATTTCTGTCTTGTTGCGATATTTAAACCACCACCACCGTTAATCTATTATAACGTTTCGGTTCAAAACCACCATCCTGATTCACCCTACACCACCATCCTCAAACATCACTTGATCACCTCCTTTATTTACTAACTCCTGCGAACTGTTGCTGCATCTTCTTGCTCGAACAATACAAAAAAAATCAGACCCAGGAAGCATGGAGAGACCTACTATTGACGAACAAGAACTCCGACACAAACCATCATCTATATTTTCTGTCTACCTCCATAATCACCATCGTCAAACCCATGAACCTACATGTTTGATGAAACACTAGTCATCATCTTTTTTGATCACTATCATCAAACATCACTCAAGAAGCCTGCTACTGTTCGATCACTATATATATATATATTTATATATATTTTTTTCTTCAATCGATGCCCAAAGAACCGAAACTCTACTATTGCAACGGTGGTTATATTTTCTATTTTTCTGTTATAATGAGTAAGGAAGAAGATGAATTGTGATTACTCAATGATCTCTTAATTCATGTTCGAATATGGTGATGACGAGGTGAAAAAGATGATGATTTTATATTGAAGATTGTTATGATTTTATGATGATGATCATGAAGGTGATCGAGTTTGGGAATAAAGATGATGATGAATTCATGATTGTAAGAATAATGATGATCGACCGAATAAAACCCAGCTGCTATTATGCAATTGCTTTGATATATTTCACTAACAGTAAATTTTATAACCTAATGGACTGGTTTGCTAGATTGGGCCATCATAATCTAGTTGGGCCATGTTTATTGATGGGCTTGTATAAATGTTTCTTGGGCTTCAGGCGATTAAATTGTGGAAGAAGAAAAGAGGAACGTTAATACGGATTATAAATATTTATGGTGTTAATAAAACAGAAACGGTATTACAGAGGAATGGTTTGAGGTGTTTGTGGGTGAGCGAGAGGTCTCGAGTTCGAATCCGGTCTGAGGCATTTTTTTTTAAAAAGCTTTTAAAGGTAGTTTATTTATACTCATTAATATTATCATTATAATTATTATTATTATTATTATTATTATTATTATTATTATTATTATTATTATTATTATTATTATTATTATTATTATTATTACTATGAAAATATTAAGGATGATAATAAAATGATATAAATCTGTGGTATTTTTCATTTAAGTATAACTGTATATACTATAAGATTAATAATTATGATTGTAGTTAAAGAATGAAAATAATAAGTATATAGGTATGCTTATGGACATAAAGAAGTTTATAAAAATAATATGGTTATGATTACGATCTCGATCATGAGCTTAATAATAAATAGGAATGAAGTTATAGTTGTTGTAATTATAAGTATGAAACTAATTATGATTTAAATATGATTATTTATATTATAATGAGTGTTATTAATATGTAATTACAAAAAAAATCATTATGATAAGTATCATTAATCGAAGAAATTATATTTTACAGTTATTATTATAAATATCATTATTTTTATCAATAACATAATTATTAACAATAATATATATACTTATAAAAATATATTTAAAACATATAATATAAAAAAATTTCCAGTTTTATATACAAAATGAATATATGAGACGTATATATACTATTAATGTAAAAATGTATGATTAATATATATATATATATATATATATATATATATATATATATATATATATATATATATATATATATATATTCGATTACGATTATGTGTATTAATAAATATCCAAATAATATAGGTTCGTGAATCTGAGGCCAACCCTGCATTGTTCAATATCGTCATATGTATTTTTTACTACAAAATACAATATTGTGAGTTCATTTACTCCCTTTTACTCTTTATATTTTTGGGACTGAGAATACATGCGCTATTTTTACAACTGCTTTATTAAATGTTTTTGAAATATATTTTGAACTGCGAATACATGAAATGCTTTTATAAATGTTTGATGAGATAGACACAAGCAAAACATTCCTCGAATAAATTATTATGCATACAGAAGTTCTGCGGATTATTATTGAATTATGTGGACATGATAATTGCCACCATTGAATTATGTGAACATGATAATTGCCACCATTGAATTATGTGGACATGATAATTGCCACCATTGAATTATGTGGACATGATAATTGTCACCATTAAATTATGTGGACATGATAATTGCCACCAATTGATGTGAATGTTATGTATCGAGAGAATGATTTTTATACACAGGTTATGTGTATTATATTTTGTACACGAGATATGTGTACGGTTACTAAGATTTATGAAAAAGGATTTCGTACACGAGAAAGGTGTACTGTATTTAAAAGATATAGCATGTACATTACAGGTGGGTATAGGATTCGGGCCCATTTGTACCATGCATCATTTAAATCTTGTGGTCTATCAAAATGATGAATTTTATTGTTTTATGATAAACCTATGAACTCACCAACCTTTTGGTTGACACTTGAAAGCATGTTTATTCTCATGTATGAAAGAAATCTTCCGCTGTGCATTTTCTCATTGTAAAGACATTATTTGGAGTCGATCATCGCAATGGAACCAGATGTTGGTGACTTCGTCCGGACGGATTAGGACGGGGTATGACAAGGAAACTCCTCTGAACACTCTTCATCCTCTTCTTAAACATTGATAAAGTAATGAATGGATTTATGCTTAAGTTTAAGCCAATCATTGACCACATCCGGATTAAACAACTTAACATGCACCCTCCCATAGTTCAACCACTGATTCCCTTTCAAGGAGCAATTCTCCATCTCGTAAACGACCCCCACCATTCACCAATGGACATGAAGGCCTTTTCTATCCAACAGTGAGGTGGAATGCCCGAAATTTTAAGCCATGCCATTCGACCTTCAGCCCAACTATCTTCATCCCATTTGTTGATTTTGGTAATCTATCTTCTCAATGGGTGTGTCGTTTGATTGAGCACCTCATTCACAGTTTCAGATGACTCAAATATCAACATAATGCTCAGACCTCCAAGGAATTTGGCATGCGTGTTAATGAATCCACCATTTTTAAGAATTGTATCTAGGTTTCGCAGAATATCCCACGTCAATGTTTCACATACGATGGCCTTTTGAAGTACTTCACTGTTAGAGGTATTATCCTCCAGAACAATGACCTTTTCCTTCTTGAGATTCACCTCTTCTTCTCCGCAATTTTCTTTGGCTCTTTTGTTCCTAAGTTTATCTCTCAGTCATATGCGTTGTCCACCACCTCATAGAATCTTCTACCATCTTGAAACTGGTTGAACTTTGGAACCTCCCCATGGTGTTTAGGTTGAGGTCCAGATTGTTGTTGTTTGTTGTTCCCAGTAGTAGGTTTTGCTTTAGGGTTTCTTTCAGTTGCCTTAAAGACTTTGATTTGCCTTTCATTGAATCTGATCGCTTCAAGTGTTCTCAACATCATATCAGCATCCTGCACACCTGCGAATCTGACAAAGGCGAATCGACCGCCATCACAAAGTCTCTTGGTTGCAATATACACATCTCGCACCATTCCATAAGGTTTGAATCCATTCCATAAATCGACCACCTTTCAATCCTCCAGAAAATTGAAGAACATGAACGAAGTGAGTTGGTTGTTGCCTGACCACTTGGAATCGCGCCTATAGTCACCGTTGTATCCGTCCCTAACCCTAGCCGTGCCTGCCCTTACCGGATTCTCTCTCTCTCTCTCTCTATCTCTCTCTCTCTACCGTAACACCCCGATTTCTTCATACGTGTCTTGAGGTACTTATTTAATCATTAGAACGTTTATATTTCGCTCGTTTGTGTGATGAAATGAAATAAAGTGTTAGTTGTTGTGTGTGTGTGTGTGTGTGTATATATATATATATATATATATATATATATATATATGTATGTATGTATATATATATATATGTATCTATATATATATATATGTATATATATATCTATATATATATATATATATATATATATATATATATATATATATATATATATATATATATATATATATATATATATATGTTCGAGAATGTATGCATGTATAAGTATATGCATGGGTTTTGATAGTGTTAAGTCATGTGAGACTTAAATACGAAGTTTAAACATATATAGGAAGCGTGAACGTGGTGTACAAGTCGAATAAATTGATAGTTGTGTTAAGTTGTGAAAATGGCCAGTTGTAGGCCATTGCCGCGCCGCGAGGTTCCTGGGTGTACCGCGACACATAAATCAAACCAAGATCAAGAGTGGATTAAGACAGCTCGAAAATCTAGTGTATTGCCGTGCCGCGGCAATTGAGGTCGCGCCACGACAAACCTGCAGATCTGACCCATTTTTCTTATTTAAAAAGGGGTGGTCCAAGGGTATTTTCATCTTTTCACGTATGGATCTGATTGGGACTGATGTACGAAAAGTAGTATATGAATTTTTGTATGGAAAATACCGGTTTTAAAGATTACACACACTAACGGGCAGTGTACCCGATCGTGTAGTAGTATAGATAATGGTAAAATCCGTGTATCGTTCCAAGGACAGTTATATGTGCAAATTAAGATTGTATAAACTAAATTGTGATTAAGCTAAAATAAATGAAATCAAACAAGTACAAGATATTGGGTTGCCCTTTAACGATGGGCAAATCAATAAAGGAATAAGTTTAAAGACAATATTTTTGGTATTTTAGGTTTATGAAGATGAAAGATAGTTTTTAAATCAAATTAAACAAATATGCTCGTCTAGACTTTTTACCCTCGATTGTTGATTGTTGTTTTAGGATTAAGACCGGATTGATTGACTATGCACGAGAACTAATTAATCGGTTTACCAAGAGTATTCTTGCGCAAACACTCAAACGGGATTACACGACGCATGTGATGTTCTTGTCATCTAAGACCTCCTATTTGTAATCAATTAATTCAACTAGTCTAAAGACTTGAATGATGATCATGCCAATGATGTGTTGATCATGATCCACTCCTATGTCAACTAATGGTTTAGCTTAGTTCATTCCCTTGGTCCAGTTAAATGCTCAATTCACCTAACCCAAGTAATCAATTAAGTGTAGTAATAGGATCCCTATAAACGTCACTAGATAAGGCAAATTTCTAACACCTATTAGCTATATGGAATTGAGTAGTGAAAATATGTATAACAGATTCTAGGGAATTGATCGTTTACCTAGACAACTACACATATCAAATAAGCTATCCGAAAGTATCTACAAGAGTCATTCTTACATTCCTATATAGATTAATCGTTTGGACGCAACTTACCCCTTTGGTAAAAGACGGGCAAACACTTGTCACTAGGTGCAAATCAATATACTAAATCAACAAGATGGTGTTTCTTAGTTGAACAAGTATACTAACTAATTGAATCGAAAAGATTAAACTTAACAAGAATGGTTCTTGTATTCAAACATCAAACTATCATACATAAGAACAATCAATCAACCAAAGTAACAATCAACATCTCGGTTATTAATCTAGACAAGCATAAAAAGAACTAGCTAACAATCATATTTAAAGACAATAAAAAACTGGAAATAAAGATAGAATTCATTGCGATAACAAGAATCGACCTTTGATATGAATCTTGGATGATGATCCTGATGATTCTTGAATCCGGATTGAAATGATGGATTAGGTGATCCTGGATTACTCCAAGGATCACCTTGAATCGTAACCTCTGCCTCTAAAAATGACTGTGTAATGGGGTCTGAAGAATGAAGCTCGAAAGGGGCTTAAAAAGGAAGAATATAGCTGGAAAAGCCAGCGTACGCGGCGCGCACAAAAGTAGGTGCGCGGGGCGCACTAGCCACCTACCACCTTTTACTTTACAGCTCGATTACACATCTCAGATCTACTTTACAGACGAAAAAGGGGATCGTGCGCGGAGGATGTGCGCGGTGCGCACTGTAGTGCGCGGAGTGCACACTTTAATTTTGCGCGGTGCGTATTTATGTTTTGTTTAAGCAACTTTCTGATCAAAATTGGTCGTGTACGGTGGCGTGCGCGGTGCGTGCGCAGAGTGCACACCCAGGGTGCACGTTTTTGTTTCTTCATTTCTTGTTCTGGTTTTGATCTTTGAGTTGTTTCATTCATTATCTTCAACATTTCTTCAAGTATACAATGATTCTATGCTTAATTACAATACAATGAAATATACAAGGAAATAATACAAATAAAAATGTAAAACAATGAAAATGACTTGATATTGCGACTAATGATATGTCTATTTTGAGCAATATCAAAATCCCCCACACTTATCTCTTGCTTGTCCTCAAGCAAGTCATGTTTTAAACACTCGAATACAAAACAAAAATATGAAATACACACATTTATTGGAGCACACATTTATTGGAATCACACTCACACAATATAGTACACAAGTTTACACTAATCACACGAAGTAGACGAAAGACACACATTTTTTTTTTGGAACACCAAACTCACGCTATATGAAACACACACACACATACATTTGGAATGATCGGGAGAAAAGAACTTTGTTGTAAGCTCCGAAAAATTTTGGATCTTGTGAAAACGTTTTCTGATTTTTTAAAATGTCATGCTAGTTTTTACACTAGACACGTTTTCCGGGTTTTAACCTCAAATTCCGGTTGAGGGTAACTGAAAACCTAAGTCTCAATTGGCGATTAGCAAGCTATCCGCCCCCATGATTGTAGTATCATGGAACTCTTAACCGGGCGCCCCCTGACGTGATATAAATATCGGTCTTTCATGACAATTTGTACATTTAAATCAAGGGTTAAAACTGCGAAGACTAAGCTATCGCGCGAGACAGATCCTGCTCCAGCTTATACACCGTAATCGGTCTTGCACTGGATAGCGACTTGGATTTACCCTACCAAGTTTATTTTCAGGTTTGAAAGTTCAAGACTTTCCCTTCCCACTGTACCTTTATATCGTGATATGATATTGGTATGAAATGATATAGTTTAGGAAGTTTGCTATATCAAGTAAGGCAAAAATTTGGAAGACTTTACTTCTTTCATGGATGAACTATATGCATCCTTTAAGTTTAGTGACATTTTATTCATTTTATTTTCAAGCTAAAAGTACCTTAAAACACTTTACTTGCAAAATTTGCTGATAGTAATTCGAAAATATTGGTAAAATCCCCCACACTTGGCTTTTTCGTTAAGTCTTTTCTTTCAAAAATTTTAAAATTTCCCATTAAAATGAGAAAATAAGCCAAGTTGCATACCGTTTGAATACCCGCGAGAATTTATACCATCCCCCCACATTTAAGATTAAGTAATGCCCTCATTACTTAGTAAAATTTAAATTCGAGAGGACAATAGTGAGAAAAAGGAGTTCGAAAAACCTAGGTTCAAAAACCGGAGATCGTGGAGTATAGGTGAGCGATGGTGCATCCTTCATTCTTTGATCTTCATCACACAAATTCTAATTTGATAGGTACCTTGCTGAATTTTAATGCTAGTGTCACTAAAACCTTGAAAAACCTCGTGCAATTTTCATGCACTCGACTCGACCCCAGAATTTAATGCCTAGTGGGGTTAAACTCCCCCACACTTTATCGGACGAGACGTGAAGTCGGTGGAAAAAGTTCCACGAATCAAAATAGTGAGCCAATCATTTATACCTTGGGTGGTGTATATTATATGTGATAAATCCTTTTTCAGTTTTCCGAAAAAGGATGACCTAACCCGAGGGTTAACATACGACTCCTCTCCATGTGCGACTTTCTGTAAAACTTTTATTCTTATTGGTGGATCGTGGTCAAATGGGTCTTTAAAGATTTTCTTCCCCAAATTGACATCCTCTAGAATAAGCATGGACCCGCTGTGAATCTCAACTATTGAGCGGGGCTCAATTTCCAGCTTCAATTCCTTTAATTCTTCAGTTGTAGGTTCATAACCATTAGCCATGAGAACGAGTAGCAAACCGTCTTCCTCCTTTAACACAATCTCATCTATATAACTAGAAGAGTAAGAATGTAACTCGGGGAAATCCTGCAAAAGCTCAGAAAGTGGATCTAAACGAGTACATTTTTCAACAACCAGTTCGTCTTGCAAAATAGATTGTGAAGTTACAAATTGTGGAGCTAGACTGGATTCTATCACATTTGGAAACAGAATCAACGGTGAATAATGATCGGTAGCAAGTTGCATAGTGGGTAGGGGACTCGAATGTTTTACGTTCGGATTCATGCAACATTGCCAAGACCCATAAAAACACGGGCAGAAACCTTCGACTATCATCCTTTCTTTCATAGACATGTTTTTAGTGTTAACCACAACTTCATTTTCTTCTTTCTCTTGGTACCCCTCGTTGGTAACACTAGGAGATAAATATAATTCGATTAGTTTCCTCCGTTCTACTCTCATTCTCTCACCCATTGTCATATTCCTATGGTCAACCATTTTCCTGCAACTGACAAAAACTAGAAAAGAATAAAAGCACCGACACTAAACAGTGAAAGAAAAAAAATAATAATAAAAATTCTACAAAAAAAATGATAAAATCTAAAAAATAATAATCACAACTTAGTCAACAATTCTTATCTTCACACAACTGTCCCCGGCAGCGACGCCAAAAACTTGATGTGCGAAAAGTGGTATATGAATTGTTGTATGGAAAATACTGGTTTTAAAGATTACACACACCAACGCGCAGTGTACCCGATCGTGTAGTAGTATAGATAATGGTAAAATCCGTGTATCGTTCCAAGGACAGTTATATGTGCAAATTAAGATTGTATAAACTAAATTATGATTAAGCTAAAATAAATGAAATCAAACAAGTACAAGATATTGGGTTGCCCTTTAACGATTGGCAAATCAATAAAGGAATAAGTTTAAAGACAATATTTTTGGTATTTTAGGTTTATGAAGATGAAAGATAGTTTTTAAATCAAATTAAACAAATATGCTCGTCTAGACTTTTTACCCTCGATTGTTGATTGTTGTTTTAGGATTAAGACCGGATTGATTGACTATGCACGAGAACTAATTAATCGGTTTACCAAGAGTAGTCTTGCGCAAACACTCAAACGGAATTACACGACGCAAGTGATGTTCTTGTCATCTAAGACCTCCTATTTGTAATCAATTAATTCAACTAGTCTAAAGACTTGAATGATGATCATGCCAATGATGTGTTGATCATGATCCACTCCTATGTCAACTAATGGTTTAGCTTAGTTCATTCCCTTGGTCCAGTTAAATGCTTAATTCACCCAACCCAAGTAATCAATTAAGTGTAGTAATAGGATCCCTATAAACGTCACTAGATAAGGCAAATTTCTAACACCTATTAGCTATATGGAATTGAGTAGTGAAAATATGTATAACAGATTCTAGGGAATTGATCGTTTACCTAGACAACTACACATATCAAATAAGCTATCCGAAAGTATCTACAAGAGTCGTTCTTACATTCCTATATAGATTAATCGTTTGGACGCAACTTACCCCTTTTGGTAAAAGACGGGCAAACACTTGTCACTAGGTGCAAATCAATATACTAAATCAACAAGATGGTGTTTCTTAGTTGAACAAGTATACTAACTAATTGAATCGAAAAGATTAAACTTAACAAGAATGGTTCTTGTATTCAAACATCAAACTATCATACATAAGAACAATCAATCAACCAAAGTAACAATCAACATCTCGGTTATTAATCTAGACACGCATAAAAAGAACTAGCTAACAATCATATTTAAAGACAATAACAAACTGGAAATAAATATAGAATTCATTGTGATAACAAGAATCGACCTTTGATATGAATCTTGGATGATGATCCTGATGATTCTTGAATCCGGATTGAAATGATGGATTAGGTGATCCTGGATTACTCCAAGGATCACCTTGAATCGTAACCTCTGCCTCTAAAAATGACTGTGTAATGGGGTCTGAAGAATGAAGCTGGAAAGGGGCTTAAAAAGGAAGAATATAGCTGGAAAAGCCAGCGTGCGCGGCGCGCACAAAAGTAGGTGCACGGGGCGCACTAGCCACCTACCACCTTTTACTTTACAGCTCGATTACATGTCTCAGATCTACTTTACAGACGAAAAAGGGGATCGTGCGCGGAGGATGTGCGCGGTGCGCACTGTAGTGCGCGGAGTGCACACTTTAATTTTGCGCGGTGCGCATTTATGTTTTGTTTAAGCAACTTTCTGATCAAAATTGGTCGTGCGCGGTGGCGTGCGCGGTGCGTGCACGGTGGCGTGCGCGGTGCGTGCGCGGTGCGTGCGCGGAGTGCACACCCAGGGTGCACGTTTTTGTTTCTTCGTTTCTTGTTCTGGTTTTGATCTTTGAGTTGTTTCATTCATTATCTTCAACATTTCTTCAAGTATACAATGATTCTATGCTTAATTACAATACAATGAAATATACAAGGAAATAATACAAATAAAAATGTAAAACAATGAAAATGACTTGATATTGCGACTAATGATATGTCTATTTTGAGCAATATCAGGGACATTAAATCTCAACCACTTATCCATCTTTATTCATTTCTTTTCTATTTTCTTTCTTCATTTTACTCTCAAACTAAAAACCCACTTAGATTCAAACTAAGATTTGAAGGTGAGGAATTGTGAATCGATCTTAGGAGCAAGAAGTAATATTGTTCCCCTCGTTCTTAGCTACGAGTGGATAGTGTTGGTAAGTATTAACTCCAAGTTTTGAGTTTTAGTTAAATTATGGCTAGGGTTTTGTTCATTTGAGACTTGTAAGACTCATTTGGGGGTTAAATGGGTGAATTTGGGTAATATTGATGTAAGAAAACCCTAATAGCTATAATCTAGGATTTTGGTCTTATGAATTGAGATTTGTAAGTGTTAAATTGTGTTGTTAGTCACTAATACACTTGTAAACGATGAAAGATTTGTTAGTGGATTAAGTTTGACCAAAACTTGTAAGTCAACATGCTATAATGGGTCAAATGGGAAATGTTGACCTAGTTGGATGAGATGGGTATGAAATACCCATAAATTGTGTTAGTTAGTGTTAGTAGACTCTAATCACTAGCTTTTAGTCATTTATGACGAGTCATAGACATTAATGGGCGGTTTTAGTGGATGTGAGCCATTTAATGCTTTTAGGGCATTAAATGCTTAAGGGAAAAGTGTTGGTGGTTAGTCCACTAGAGTTGTATGTTAATTAAATGCATAATTTGATAGGTGCATATCATTGAAGGTTGCAAGCTTGATTCCTAGTTCACCAAAGGCGATAAGGTGAATGAAATGATTATATGTTGAAAGGACCCGTTCATATACATTATAAACGATTCACAATAGTTGATTACATCGCGAGGTATTTGACCTCTATATGATACATTTTACAAACATTGCATTCGTTTTTAAAAGACAAACTTTCTTTGCATCAAAAATTGATGGCATGCATATCATTTCATATTACATCCTACTATAATTGACTTAATATTAATCTTGATGAACTCAACGACTCGAATACAACATCTTTCAAAGTATGTCATGAATGACTCCAAGTATTATCCTTAAAATGAGCTAATGCACAGCGGAAGATTTCTTTAATACCTGAGAATAAACATGCTTTAAAGTGTCAACCAAAAGGTTGGTGAGTTCATTAGTTTATCATAATCAATCATTTTCGTAATAGTAATAGACCACAAGATTTCATATACATAAACGTTTTAATAAAAATATTCTAAGTGGTTGAGCACTTGGTAACCATACTTAACATTTAATCAACGTCGCATATTCCCTTTATTATGAAATCTCACTACAGTGTACCAAGTGTAGTCACTGAAACGAAGTACTGTGCAACCATTGAATACTGGTCGTCCAGTCCGGTTGGGGTTGTCAGGCCCGATAGATCTATCAACAGGATTCACGTTTACAATACCGTATGTAAATGGTAGTTACCAAGCTATTAGGGAAAATTATGCAAAGTGGTACAACTCAACGTAGAATATGTTTTTAGTACTTTTGTCCATTTCGTAAAACAGTTATAAAACAGTGCATGTATTCTCAGCCCAAAAATATAAATAAAAAGGGAGTAATGAAACTCACAATACTGTATTTCGTAGCAATTATGTATATGACGGCACTGAACAAGTGCAGGGTTTGTCTCGGATTCACGAACCTATATTAAGTATATATATTTATATGTTGGTCAATATCTGTCTAAAAATTTAGGTCAAGTCGTAGTGCATCACAATCCTAATGCTCGAGACCGACATGCAAAAATCAACAAAAGTCAACTTGACCCAAAATGACTTCCAAAATCTATACATGTTTATTATATAACTTATATATAGTCGTTTTATATATTTAAATATATTTATCAGATCTTATTATACTAAATAATACAAGTCATTTATAAAAACTTATATTAAAATTCATATATGATAAAAATATACTTTTATATATCTCAAGTAATAAAATTTATAAAATTCACTTAATATCATAAAAATATAGTGGTATGTATTATTAATGTAATTATATTACGTGTGGTAAAAATATCTTTGTACGCATATTTATTTGATAAAATAATATTGATAATAATAATAATAATGATAAAAATAATAAAATGATAGTTTCAATAAAAATATTAATTTTTAGTAATAAAGATAATTTTAGTAATAACATCAACTGATAACAATTATAATAATCGTTTTAATAATAATATTAAAATTAATGATAATTCAATTGACCATATCTTTTAATCCGTTCATCGAACCCACACGATTTCTAAATGAAAAGTTATTAATTTTTCTTTAGCTTTTCAACGACATGCATATCATATACCTTATCTCAGTAGCATATGTATCAAATTCGTGATTTATCATAAACTATTTAACGACGAAACTAAGCATACAAACATGCATAATCATATATACTCGAGCACTAGTCAGGGATACACTATTAATATATAAAAGATAAGATATGAATGCTCACGTATCAATATTGTGATTCAATATTGCAGAAAAGTACGTGGACGCAACGAAAATGATAAACGTTAGGTTGACCTCACGAGCAATACCCTCGAACAATACCCATAACCTCCATAGCTATAACCCATAATTTTCTTAGCTCTATCCCGTTTGAAAACTTATTTTGAAATCGTCTGAATATAACTCCGTCGTAGTATTTTATGTATACTAATAATATCTTGAAATAATACTAAGTAAATATATATATGTAATTCGATTGAGAGAGTTTAGAGAAATATATTTTCAAGTTTCTATGAAATAATGAAACCTATTGAATTCTATTTATAATAGATTTTTGAATTATTAAAGTGAATTATTAAAGTATGAATTATTAAAGTGAATTATTAAAGTACGAATTATTAAAGTGAATTATTAAAGTATGAATTATTAAAGTAAATTATTAAAGTATGAATTATTAAAGTGAATTATTAAAGTGAATTATTAAAGTGAATTATTAAAGTATGAATTATTAAAGTTAAAGTAAAGTAAAAGTAAAGTAAAGGTAAAGTTAAAGTATAGTAAAAGTATAAAACTATGTACGTATAATACGCGTATAAATATATTTAATATTAATTTAAATCGTTATATCATAAAACATTTTAGAAAAGTAGAATTATATATATTCATAATAGGTTTCAAGTTTTTAAATTACAGTCTGTTGGTGAAGCATGGGATAAAGTCCAAAGGTTAAATAAACGTATGAAATCATCTTAATGAAAAATGTCGAGTTACTTAACTTGTCGATATCCAACATCTAAGTTATTTACACTCCACGTTCTTAATTTCATATTAAATAAAATGAAGGTTAACATAGTTATCTTATCAAGGTCACGAGGAAAATATTATAAAACATGCCTTGAAAATTAAACAGGAATTTCCACTAACCCTTGTCTAGTTCCCGTTAATTGACACATTTGTTCTTACTTATAAATCACTTTACCATTTTCCGAATATTGTCAAAAAGAATAGATTTCTTAAATCACAGTGGACCTCATAACATTGGCCCATAATCATATCATAATGTATCTGATAATTCAATCATTTGATATTATCTCTTAATTCTGTCGATAAATATATCGAAACAAATACGTTCATGTAAAGTATCATATATCTAATACTTTGTTAATGTTTTCAGTTAATATTATATATTATATATACATATCTATATACACATAATTGTTCGTGAATCGTCGAACACGGTTAAAGGGTAATTGATTACATGAATGTAGTTCCAAACTTTTTGAGATTCAACATTACAAATTCTGCTTATCGTGTCGGAAACATATAAAGGTTAAGTTTAAATTTGGTCGGAAATTTCCGGGTCGTCACAGTACCTACCCGTTAAAGAAATTTCGTCCCGAAATTTGATCGAGGTCGTCATGGCTAACCATAAAAATGTTTTCATGACGGATATGTGTTGATAGATAGGATTTTATTACCATAGAGTAATATGGATAAAATGATCCGATTACTCGAAGCGTATGAGTGAAGCTATCACAAAATAGTGGAATGAGGAAAATAAGTTTCGTCATAATTTTTGACGTAGTCATGGTTGAATTCCGGAATTCAAAAAAAAAATCTTGGAAATCTATAAGATCTGTTTCTTCGAGATTTAAGGAAATTAGGATCTCTTTAATTAAATGCGATGATCTGTCCCGATTACTACGTCTGATATTTCCCTTATATATTTACCTTTACCATTCTATTAGTTTTTACAACTTCTATACTCAATTTCAATTTCAAAAGATTGCGAAAATGCTTAATCCAGTTCTAATCCTTGTCCTTATCCTTACTATCGCAACAATCATTCTACTTTTCCAACTTCCACTGGAGGAATCTGTTTTCTTCTACTTCGCCCTCGGGGTTATAGTGTTTTTAATTCCCCGTGTCTTTATGTTGCGATAAACATTGATATACACGGTTTGTAATTTATGTGTTGTTATTGGACTTTATATTCTCCCTTACATTTCGGAGTTTCATACTTTTGTTGTCTCTTACCGGCTTTAAGTCAAGCGAATAATGGTCCAGAATTAGTAGGTATGAAGTTTTGGATGAACATAGTTAATGTTCTAAGAAGGAAATCGTAATGGTACGATCTTGATTTGGCAAATTACCAGAATATCCAGAAAGATAGAACTATCAAGAAGATATGTTCTTAATATGTTTGGAGATTTGGTAGAATGTAAGAGTCGTGTAAATGGCACATGATGACGGTATGTTCTGTGAATCATCACGTTCCATTAGAAACTCAGTATGAATTACTGTAATATAATCACGTTGATCAAGTGTCATTATATTATACTAACCCATGCTTCAGTTCCCAACACTACTTCAAAACATTCATATTTGAATTTTTTTAAGAATTTAGAAACTAACACAGTTTCTTTTATGTTGCAGATATTATGGAGAGATAAATGATCTCAGATAAGAATAGTTGTGAAAATATCTCCAGAAATTTGGAGAACATGTATAATGAGAGATACGAAGATATCTTATAATATTTAAGATAAGATGATGATGAAGAATAAGGTCCGCAAAGGTTTAGAGTCAGGAGCAAGGTATTCGTTAATGACTTCGTCAGAAATAGAATCATCAAGATTCTTTAAATACAGACTTTGGTCCTTGTATTTGTCCTTGGTCTCCTTCACGGTCTGCTCAATCCATTGTTCAGTACCAACTCTTCTCTTTTTTTCTGGGCTTTACCAACACATTATTCTTTGTCATCAAACTTTTGACTGTTAAAGTCGTTTACAGTTTCTGCTGCTTCATTATCATTTAGAGAACTAATTCACAGTTTGAGATATTTTTCAGAAACTTCACATTCGAAGTGTGTAAGTTTAGGAGATAGACGTTATATGTATATATAACTATTAAAGTAGAAAAGCTGCGAGATTTCAAAATACTGATTGCTAATTTTCAGTAATTGGTATGGCAATTCTTGTTGAAAGATGCAGATGAGTAAAAGATGGAGTTTCAATGAATAAGTATAGTGATTTTTCGGAGAGGTTTAAGTCGAAGGTTAATGAAGTTGTTGATAAGTTTACTGCTAATGTGGTGAGATATGAAAGGTTCCCCAGTAACGATGGTGAAAGGGCAGCGTATCTATCGAAGTTATAATAAAATTAGTTTTACTGAAAAGTCGAAGTTGACTTGTTGGAGCTGTGACAAAACTGGCTACTTTGAAAAGAATCGTAAGGTTGTTTTTGCTAATAAATGCTAAAAAATTCAACGCGGGTACGTGTTAAACTATGACTTTGAGTTCGAGAGTTTTTCAGGTACAAGACTTTCGGGGAATGTGTGATTGGATCATCATCTCAATTGTTCCTTATTTGAAGTGTCTTCCGAAATTTCGAAGCGTTTTAAATGCAGCTTGTCATTGTCAATATCCAAAGGATAAATTCGTCATGAATCTCGATTGATTCTCGTATCCTTTTGAGTGTTACAATTAAAAGTGATGTTCTATCACAGTTTTGAAGTCAAAGTATAGCTTTGAAAAAATGTAAGGATCTAAGAGTGATGGTTTTGCTTATATCTCGAGTTGCATTCTGAGATTTCAAAAATCAGAATAGGTGATTGAATTTGAATGAGTATGGTTGTTTTGATTTCTTATAAAAGAAGGTATACTGTTGTGAAAATAGGGAGTATAGTTGATGATTTACTGAATTATAATTGAAGAATGTAATATATTAATTGTGCATTTATATATCTCTCGGGTATTACCTACCCGTTAAAAAAAATGTCACAAATAATATTTTGAACAAGAATTTTTTCATTACAGTCTTTATGAAAATATATTTATGTATATTTTCTTCAGATATAAAACAGATTTAATGAGTTAATATCATATTAAGCTCATTTGATTTTCGGCTTGGATTAGTAAAGAATAATCTCTAAAACATTAGAGATTACATAATCTTCGCGGAGTATTTCGCTAATGTAATCAATACTTTAATATTTATTCTTATAGATATTTCCTTAGTGAATTATGCTGATGCTCATAGAACTCTTGCTAACTTCACAAGATACGAATGTTGTTTTCCAGTAAGTTTCGAGTACATTGAAGATGAAAGTGTAAAATTAAACATGTTATTGAATGATACACTTGGTTTATTATGAAACCGAATTCATTTAATTGAATCAAAGATTGTAGTTACGATGGTTAGGTTGTTAACGAAGGATGTACATCATAGCATATTAGTAATATGAATTTAACTGAGTAGTATCTACCCTTTTTCAATTCATATTCAATAGCTTAGTACGAAAGATTTTTATAGTTTCAGCATTCATATATATTATATATATATATATATATATATATATATAATTTCTTCAGAAGATTGAGTTAATACTTCATAACTCTTTGATACAAAATACTCGTTGTTGATCAATGATGACGTCCACGGCGATTCTTGAACTGACGGAACTTGTGATGTTATAGGTGCTGCTAGTGCTGATGATGCTGACAGTACTGACGGTGATGGTGGTGCTGACGATATTGTTGATGCTGATGATACTGCCGGTAACTGCTGGTGATGCTTGTATAGCAAGTCTAGCTTATAAATCGCTCACCATTCTTGTCAGGGTTTTGATTCTTCTCCCTATCATCTCTATCTATTCTACTCATCTTATTTATGGATAAGGTTGAAATAGATAATCCCTAAGACTTTAGAGATTACATTATCACCGCAGGATGTTTCTCCGATGAAGTTATGAATCAATACCTCATCGTTTGTTGTTGTTGGTATTCCTTGGTATCTATGGTGCGTGTGATGTTGATATCCGAGGTACAGATTGTGATGTTGAGGCGTGTGATGCGGATGTGATTGTTGGTGGTGGTACTGATCCTGTTGATGTTGATGGTGGTGGTGCTGTTGATGCCGGTGATGCTGCTGAAGCTTGTGGTATTGAAGCTTGTGATGTGGATGTTACTGGCGGTATTGGTTATGCTGCTGGTGCTGCTGATGGTGTTTGTAATCCTTGCACCATGTGTTCCAAAGCCACTACTCGGGCGCGAAGTTCGTTAATTTCTGCTAGTACACCGGGATGATTGGTGGTTGGAACGAGCGGATGAATAAGATTCGCAATATGGGATAGTATATAATCATGACGAGATACTCTAGCAATGAGTGAGAAAATGGTGTCTCGAACAGGTTCGCCGGTAAGTGCTTCAGGTTCATCGCCAAGAGGGCAATGTGGTGGATGGAAGGGATCACCTTCTTCTTGTCTCCAATGGTTAAGTTGACTACGGACCCATCTCCAATTCATCCAAAATAGATGATGGGAAATTGGTTGATCCATTCCGGTGACCCTACTTTCGGAGCTCAGGTAGATATCCATATCGGAATAGCTGTCGGAATCTGAGGAATTCGAACTGGTTGAGAGATCCATCTCGTAGGATCAGGGAAAGAATTTTTGGTATGAAATAGATTGTAGAATTTAGATTTGGTATTCTTCAATTACATAATTTGCATATGTATATATAATACCAAATTTCCGTAAATTACGAAGAATCTTTGAAAAGATGTCAGTAAAAGTTCACAGTAATAGATGTGCTAAGATAAGAATTTGTCTATACACTATTATGCAATAAATGCAGGAAAACGCGTCTAGACTTAAGATGATAAGCAGGTAATTTCCTAAGAATGATAAGTAGATGATTTTCGACTAGAATTGATAAGCAAACTTTTTGACATGCAGACACGGTCGAAGTCCAGACTCACTAATGAATCTTAACAACTATCAGTTAGACACACTAATGCAAGACCTGGTTCGCTAAGACCACCGCTCTGATACCAACTGAAAGGACCCGTAATATACATTATAAACGATTCACAATAGTTGATTACATCGCGAGGTATTTGACCTCTATATGATACGTTTTACAAACATTGCATTCGTTTTTAAAAGACAAACTTTCTTTGCATCAAAAATTGACGGCATGCATACCATTTCATATTACATCCAACTATAATTGACTTAATATTAATCTTGATGAACTCAACGACTCGAATGCAACGTCTTTTAAAGTATGTCATGAATGACTCCAAGTATTATCCTTAAAATGAGCTAATGCACATCGGAAGATTTCTTTAATACATGAGAATAAAAATGCTTTAAAGTGTCAACCAAAAGGTTGGTGAGTTTATTAGTTTATCATAATCAATCATTTTCGTAATAGTAATAGACCACAAGATTTCATATACATAAACGTTTTAATAAAAATATTCTAAGTGGTTGAGCACTTGGTAACCATACTTAACATTTAATCAACATCGCATATTCCCTTTATTATGAAATCTCACTACACTGTACCAAGTGTAGTCACTGAAATGAAGTACTGTGCAATCGTTGAATACTGGTCGTCTAGTCCGGTTGGGGTTGTCAGGCCCGATAGATCTATCAACAGGATTCACGTTTACAATACCGTATGTAAATGGTAGTTACCAAGCTATTATGGAAAAATATGCAAAGTGGTACAACTCAACATAGAATATGTTTTTAGTACTTGTTTCCATTTCGTAAAACAGTTATAAAACAGTGCATGTATTCTCAGCCCAAAAATATATATAAAAAGGGAGTAATGAAACTCACAATACTGTATTTCGTAGCAATTATGTATATGACGGCACTGAACAAGTGCAGGGTTTGTCTCGGATTCACGAAACTATATTAAGTATATATATTTATATGTTGGTCAATATCTGTCTAACAATTTAGGTCAAGTCGTAGTGTATCACAATCCTAATGCTCGAGACCGATATGCAAAAATCAACAAAAGTCAACTTGACCCAAAATGACTTCCAAAATCTATACATGTTTATTATATAACTTATATATAGTCGTTTTATATATTTAAATATATTTATCAGATCTTATTATACTAAATAATACAAGTCATTTATAAAAATTTATATTAAAATTCTTATATGATAAAAATATACTTTTATATATCTCAAGTAATAAAATTTATAAAATTCACTTAATATCATAAAAATATAGTGGTATGTATTATTAATGTAATTATATTACGTGTGGTAAAAATATCTTTGTACTCATATTTATTTGATAAAATAATATTGATAATAATAATGATAATGATAAAAATAATAAAATGATAGTTTCAATAAAAATATTAATTTTTAGTAATAAAGATAATTTTAGTAATAACATCAACTGATAACAATTATAATAATCGTTTTAATATTAATATTAAAATTAATGATAATTCAATTGACCATATCATTTAATCCGTTCATCGAACCCACACGATTTCTAAATGAAAAGTTATTAATTTTTCTTTAGCTTTTCAACGACATGCATATCATATACCTTATCTCAGTAGCATATGAATTAAATTCGTGATTTATCATAAACTATTTAACGATGAAACTAAGCATACAAACATGCATAATCATATATACTCGAGCACTAGTCAGGGATACACTATTAATATATAAAAGATAAGATATGAATGCTCACGTATCAATATTGTGATTCAATATTGCAGAAAAGTACGTGGACGCAACGAAAATGATAAACGTTAGGTTGACCTCACGAGCAATACCCTCGAACAATACCCATAACCTCCATAGCTATAACCCATAATTTCCTTAGCTCTATCCCGTTTGAAAACTTATTTTGAAATCGTCTGAATATAACTCCGTTGTAGTATTTTATGTATACTAATAATATTTTGAAATAATACTAAGTAAATATATATATATGTAATTCGATTGAGAGAGTTTAGAGAAATATATTTTCAAGTTTCTATGAAATAATGAAACCTATTGAATTCTATTTATAATAGATTTTTAAATTTTTAAAGTCAATTATTAAAGTATGAATTATTAAAGTATGAATTATTAAAGAGAATTATTAAAGTATGAATTATTAAAGTAAATTATTAAAGTATGAATTATTAAAGTGAATTATTAAAGTAAATTATTAAAGTATGAATTATTAAAGTTAAAGTAAAGTAAAAGTAAAGGTAAAGTTAAAGTATAGTAAAAGTATAAAACTATGTACGTATAATACGCGTATAAATATATTTAATATTAATTTAAATCGTTATATCATAAAACATTTTAGAAAAAGTAGAATTATACATATTCATAATAGGTTTCAAGTTTTTAAATTACAGTCTGTTGGTGAAGCATGAGATAAAGTCCAAAGGTTAAATAAACGTATGAAATCATCTTAATGAAAAATGTCGAGTTACTTAACTTGTCGATATCCAACATCTAAGTTATTTACACTCCACGTTCTTACTTTCATATTAAATAAAATGAAGGTTAACATAGTTATCTTATCAAGGTCACGAGGAAAATATTATAAAACATGCCTTGAAAATTAAACAGGAATTTCCACTAACCCTTGTCTAGTTCCCGTTAATTGACACATTTGTTCTTACTTATAAATCACTTTACCATCTTCCGAATATTGTCAAAAAGAATAGATTTCTTAAATCACAGTGGACCTCATAACATTGGCCCGTAATCATATCATAATGTATCTGATAATTCAATCATTTGATATTATCTCTTAATTCTGTCGATAAATATATCGAAACAAATACGTTCATGTAAAGTATCATATATCTAATAATTTGTTAATGTTTTCAGTTAATATTATATATTATATATACATATCTATATACACATAATTGTTCGTGAATCGTCGAACACGGTTAAAGGGTAATTGATTACATGAATGTAGTTCCAAACTTTTTGAGATTCAACATTACAAATTCTGCTTATCGTGTCGGAAACATATAAAGGTTAAGTTTAAATTTGGTCGGAAATTTCCGGGTCGTCACATATGTGTATGTATATAATGTATTTATTTGTATGCTATGGTATGAACCAAAGAGCCGGTAGTGCCATAGTATGTGCGATTGTGCTATGATGTGAACTAAAGAGCCGGTAGCGTCATAGTACGTGTTGTAGTGTGAACCAAAGAGCCGGTAGCACTACGACACGAGTTGTTAGAGTGTGAACCAAAGAGCCGGTAGCACTTTAACGCGAGTATGACTCGGGTTGTGATGTGAACCAAAGAGCTGGTAGCATTATAACCGATGCGTATGGTGTGAACCAAAGAGCCGGTAGCACCATGACGCGAGAATGGTTAACCATGGTTGTGTGTTGCATTTGTAGCGTATTGTATTATGTCGATTTATATGCTATTGATTGTGCTAGTTGCGGTATTGGAGACTTTTAGCTTGTACTTGCGATGGTATGCTAATTGTATTGCTAGCATGTATGCGGTATGTGAGTATGTGATTGCAAGCTCCGGCGTGGACAAGGGTAAGGGCGTTCGTTTGGATTAGAGATCCCGCCTTGTTTTGATAGGGGATGCTTTGGATGAAGTTTTGGAAGTTGATCTAGTTTTGGGTAGTTTAGCCCCAAACCATGATCGAGTGTCGTTTGGTTTAAAACTATCATCTATGGATCGAACTTGTATTACAATTGGTTAATGGCCTTCGTGCCTTTTGTAAACATTAAAAACACTGTAAGATTAAATGGGATTATGTAATGGTTTACATCTTCCGATTTATTGAATGGCGCGTTATTGGTTTGTACTAAAAAAAAAATTTAATTCGGTTGAATACGGGTTGGGTTGTTTCAAGTGGTATCAGAGCATGGTCTAAGGGATTTAGGCGACTTGAGATAGGTGCCTAGACTTAGACTTTATTGTGAATGCGCTTTATGCGGGACTTGTAGGAGACGGGTCGGACCGGGAATTAGTTAGTGCCTAGGTTTAGGTGAACTAACTATGCGCTAGTTGTTTTGTGTTGTATTTGCAATCATTAAGCGAGATAGACGTTGTACTAGCAAGTTAATGCGACGTGCTCGCGTAACAATGATTAGCTACCATTGTTACGGGTTCAAATCGTGTCAAACAAGCGATGTACGACGATTGTTGAGCAAGATGGGGCGGTGTGAGATGTACTTATATGCTTTTATGTAAAGTCCTTTCGTTTCATTGTTTAACCTATTTTCGTTTTAAGGTATGAAGACGAGAAACAGACCCGAGAACAATGAAGGGGGTACGAGTGAGGATGTCGAGTTTACGGTCAAGGTTGAGGCCATTATGCAAAGGCGTCACGCGGCCTTTTTAGAGGACGTTAAGAAGATGTTCTTAGATTCAATTGACGAACAAGTAGTCAATCTAGTCAAGGAACAAGTTAAGATTGTTCTTCGATTGACGAATAAGTTTCTTGCGTGGTACCTTAGCATAACCTCAGTTATATATTAAACAGTTACCCCTCACATGTGACAAGCATGTGAGGGTAATTTCGTCCCTCACATTAATCACCTTTCTTTTCCAAATTTTAAATTTTATATATGTATAATACAGTCAGGAAATTGGACCTTACCGAGTTAAAAAAAAAAAAGTTTTTGGTTTGACTTTTAAAGTCAAAATAGACAGTACATGTTACATGCATTGGGTTTGGCTGCAACCAAGGGCGGTTTTTAATGGGGACAGGCGGGGGCAGCTGCTCTCAGTGAATTTGCAATTTTCAGTGTAAAATTTTTGGATTATTCGACTTTGCCCCAGTGGATTTTTTTTTGCCCCAAAACCTTTAAATTTTGCCCAAAAATCTCTAAATTTTACCCCAAAACCTTCAAATTTTGTCCTCAAATGTTAAAATTTTGCCCCAAAACCTCCATAATTTGCTTAAAAACCTCATTTTTTGCCCCAAAATCTCCATATTTTGCCCAAAAAATTGCCACGGTTTTAAATTTTTTTTTTTGCCCCCGGTGACTTGGAATCCTGGTACCGCCACTGGCTGCAACTAGTAGTTAATGCTATGTATTAGTAAATGGGCATTTTCATGTATGTATTCAATGTGATTATTTAGAGTTAAGAAATAGGAATCAAACTTAGCTACTTAATAGTGTTACATTTATCTCAATAACTTCTTGTCAATTGTCATGCTACAAAGTTTTATAATATTCTATCATTGATATTTCCAACTTCTTTTTTTATAAATCCACCACTATTATAATTAACTTCCGAATATAGCCTTATCTCAAATATAATACGGAGTAAATTATTATGGTAAGCTTTTTAATCTTACAAAAGGGAAAATAAAGCAACTGCTTCTTCTCTCTCCTACAAATCTGTAACACTTCTTAGCTTCTGGCTTCTGTTTCAAACATCAAAAGTAAAAACAACCTCAAAATTTTGAATGATATTTGCTCTTGTATCCTAGCGATTTATAAGCCACCACCTACACCAATAAAGCCATTGCCCTTTTCCGAACTTGAGAGTACTAATTTCTCTGGAAACCGTCGACAAACAGCCGCCACACGCGGTCACCTGAATATTCTCCGGCCACTATTTTTTTTTTGTTATTTTCCGGTTGTATAGCTAAGTGTGGTTTGCTTCAGCACCAGGTTCATTATCGATGGGTTTTTTTCTCCGAATCAGAAACACGACAACGAGCTTACTCATTTTAATTTTGGATCTTATATTTATGTTTTTAATTCCGTCGCATCAATTCACCACCATTTTTTCGGCCAATAAATTTCTTTTATTTGTGTTTTTAATTTCGTCGCACACATTCACCACCATTTTTTTTAGCGAAGAAATTTCTTTTTCAAAGTGGGTGATGATTCAAACTTTATATGTATTTTTATGTGGGTATACTTTAAGAAAAGAGATAGATCAGATGTGGATGTTATTTAATTATTTATTTTTAATCTTTTAAATGAAGTGAAAGTGATGAAGAGTGAAGAATTACATCAGAGATAGGGAAGAACTCAATTGAAAATAGTGTGATTAGAATAGAAGAGAGAAAAATTACATCACACACATGTGAAAGAGTGTTAATTAAAATAAATAATTTACCTACCCTATTATTCACAAGGGCATTTTCGGAAGTTCACCAAAATTATTGTGGATTTATCAAAATTGGAGTTGGAAGTTTGCCGTTAAAAAAAAAAAAAAAAAAAAAAAAAAAAAAAAAAAAAATTGGAGTTGGAAATATCAGCTCGCCTCTTTTCTAATATACAGAACACATACCATACCATACATATATAATGGTGTTTTTTTTTTTTTGAAAAGCAAGCCAAATATATTGATTAATAACCAAAAGTGTTACAAAGTGATACATAGACGTTGTGACATATCAGTCGGTCACAACTATACACACGAGACATTACAACGTAAAACAAAATTATAAATTGGAGTTTGCGAGTTGGCAAACAACCCACGAATCACGAAACAGAAACACGACTTTATGCTAAACTAAAGTAGACATTCGGAGTGCTTATCCACGTGAGCCAATCAAATTTCTTCCTAATAATTCTTTGAGAGATTCAATCGAATGACTTAGTTTGAATTTCATTTAAAGTCATCGGAGCGGTCCGCGATTTTCCTTGAAAAACCTTGTTGTTGCGATTTTTCCAAAAAAAAATACACACTAACACATCCTATTGCTTGCCAAACTTTTGCGCCAAGTGAAGACATGTGACCCGAAGCCTTACCCGATAGGATTTCGTCAATACTAAAGTTTGTGAAGTTGCCGATCCCCCACCACCCAAAAACTCGATTCCAAACCTCAATGGCGTGAGTACAAAAAATTAAAGAGTGGTCCACCGATTCCACGTCATCGTCACACAAGGGGCATCTAACGGAGTGCAAGTGGATACCCCTCTTGTCTAACTCTGTACGAACCGGAATCCTTTTTTTACGAACCCGCCAAGCGAAAATTTCCAGTTTTTTTGGAACGAGATTATTTCTTAATGTTTCTTGTGAAGAGAAATGACTTCCTAAAATATGTTCGTCGATGAGTACCGAAAGCTTCTTGACTGTAAATCGCCCGTTTGATGCAAGAGTCCACCTCCATACATCCGTGTTGTTGCTGTCGGATGTGTAACCCGCTAACAAATCAACAAGTGAGTCTAGTTCAGTTTTCGTACGCCCATTTGGTACCCTGACCCAATCGAAAGTTGCTGTGGCCGATCCCGAGCTGCTGTCTACACGCACCCGATCACTAACTCAAACATCTGGTTGCCTTTCAAGCTTGAATAGCCTAGGAAATTTTTGACATAAGTTGCTGTATCCCAGCCATAATTCTGTCCAAAATGCCGTAGAGGAACCATCCTGCACAGTTTTACACATCGAAGCCGAGAAAGAAATGTCCATGCTATCACTACACCTTCTTGCCATGACAATATTAGACCAAGTACCGGAATAAGGAGAACGAAATTCCCCACCCCCCGAAACCAGACCCCCGTTCGAACCATAGATACTTCGAATGATTTTTACCCAAAGCACGTTGGTTTCGGTTTTAAACCTCCACCACCACTTTCCCAATAACGCCAAATTTTTACTTTTCAAAGACCCAAAATTTAAACCCCCGTGCCCATATGGAGAAATAACACCCTCCCATTTAACCCAAGGAATTTTACAACCCGATTCATTCCCGCCCCAAAAAAATGTAGGTCTCACGGTCGAACATTTTTATGAACATAAGACATACCATACATATATAATGGTGTTTACTCGAACATTTTTATAAACAGAAGACATACCATACAAAAACACGTGATTATATTCTTTTTGGGTTGTTTGTAAATATTAAAAAAAAAAAACTGAATGTTGTGGACCTGTGAGTACTCTTTTGTAGTGTTGTAAAAAACCCGATTACTCGCCGATTAATCTCCGATTAATCATTTTTAGGAGCAATCCGTTCCGATTTTCAAAAATCCATTTAATTAAATTGTCAACGTCAATTGATGGATCAAAATCGAATTTGGTAATCAAAGTCAGTCAAAGTCAAAAATGGTTAACACTTTAACATGATTTTAAACTAGAATTTTATAGTTTTGAAGCAAAATGAACAATTTTAGACAATTATGTTAAAAATTATCTTTATATTTATAGTTTTTTTCTATACTTACACATATAATTTTTAAAATTTAATATTAATGTATACTAGACAATTCGATTAATCTCCGATTAATCCCGGAATTGCTGATTAATCCTTCCAAAGTCCCGACCGATTAATTCCTGAATAGCAAATTTTGCAACCTTGCTCTTTTGGTCACAATTTTTGGAACAAAAAAAAACTTTTCAGATGAAAGGTTACCTAATGGCCACTCTGTTTTATGAGCCTTCAACCAGGACCATGCTTTCATTTGAATCAACAATGAAACGCTTTCATTTGACCCATATTATTTTGCAGATACAATAAGGACGCTTGAAGGGTATTCGGAGTTTCGGACATAATTGTAATGAGACATTTTGAAAGTGGGGTTGCTCGAAGAGCTACCATGACAGCTAACATTCCTGTCATTAGTGCTGGTGATGGAAAATTTGGAAAAGAAAGGTGATTAATGTGAGGGACGAAATTACCCTCACATGCTTGTCACATGTGAGGGGTAACTGTTTAATATATAACTAAGGTTATGCTAAGGTACTACCCAAGAAACTTATTGATGCAAAAAATAAAATATAGGTTTTGTCATGAAAAAGTATACAAACTATAGATACCAATGGCGTAATTTTTTTCTAATATAAATGCATGGTGTACAAATGGTTGAAATATATGTGAGGGTTGTAGGGGTTTGTATATGAAATTTCATAAAAGTATTTAGCAGCGGAAGCATGTACAACAATTTTTAAACCTTTCAAAAACTCCTCACCAAGGATCCAATTGCATGTTGTTAATAAAACTAAATAATAAATAGTGAGTTTAAAGACTACAACCTTTGAAGACTTTGAACTTGAGAAGTTATGGATGCTAAGAATACTAAGAAGCCAACGTAGCCTTCCTCTATCGGTAATCCACACTTGAGCAAAGTTCCAATACCAAATGGATGCTAGTCCTTATCAACCAATAATAAGTGAAATAACAAGATGAAGAACAATCTTGTTCCTTCTTGTCTTATACAACTATCTTACACTAACTACTAACTCTTTTGCTATTAAAAGAAATACTTAGAAGTTAATTTTTGAGAGTTGCTTGCATGAGAGAAAAATGAAAGAAAATACTTCTATTCTCTCCTTTCAAGTGTACGTACATGTATTTAACAAATGTATGTTAGTTAGCTTTTAATAAGTGTTCTTACACTTAAAAATACATAAAGTAAAAGTTAAGGGAGATGATACTTCCAACACTCACTTTGATAAATCCACCATCAATTCACGCTTGTTTTCAAAAATGTCCTTCAAAAAATTCAAATAAGAAAATTGTGTAAGGCATAATTTAAGGGCAGTATAGTAAATTTAGGTGAAAGTAGTAAAATTAATGTTGGAAATATCATTTCCCTATTCTATCATAAATGCGAGATGAAATGATGGTATAAAATCATGATTATACTTCCACCATCTCCATGTGCAAAAATGGGGTGTAAAGATGTCCAATAAATGACCCACTTGTTTAACATTTTACTTACATTTGTTCTTTCATATTTGTCAAACAAATATATAACACAATAATGTTACTTGCAACATTAATAAGTGTATATTTATATACATATATATATATATACAGTGTTACTTCATTGCAAATTATTATTTTATCTAAATAATAATATCATATTCATATTATAGTTGATCATATTTAAATCACATTTAAATACTTAATTAGGTATTTAATTGCTCTTTGTGTGTGACCCTATAGGTTCACATATTATTAGTAGTGTAAACATAAGTTGTGTCTTGGGCATTAATAACCAACAATCTCCCACTTGCACAAGATTCAACATATGTCAACACAGACAGTGGTAAACGTCTAGCAACATGTCACTGCCCCTAACAACACATGAAAAATGTCATTCCGAGCATCTATTGATTCTGAAGTTACTTCTTCAAATCAATATATAGGTAAGGTATCAGTTATCCCTTTGTTACTGACATCTCGTTAAGCATGAGACATGGATAGTAATCAATCTCGTATTTAGCTCATACATTATGTTACTCGATCAAGATTGAAAATGATAAAACAAACACCATTGAATACATCAATATAGTTTGAGCGTGGCCACGCATCTTAATCAATTTAAATCATTGAGGGGCCCATAGATGTCAATCTCTCATCCAGATGAGAGGAACAAATCCCGTCTAGACTACACACGTCTCTCATGTGTCTCATATTATACTTAACAATAGCTTTTATGATTGCCTGGCTAAAGAACAATGTTTAACTATGTCAAAGTATAACAATCCTCACATTTAAGACCCAATATGTATCTACGGTCTAAGGATATAAAGATATTACCATTTTCAAGAATCACTTATGACATCGATCCATGAAGTGATCTTGAAAGCGGGTCATGTCCAATGTTTATTCTTCAATAAACATAGGTGAATTTGGTTGCAACTCCCTTGCTCTACTTTTATCTTCATGAAAGTCAACCAACTTATTCACATTATTCTTAACTCACAACTATTCCCATAGTTGTGATCGACTATGGACGTTTTAGAATAACGGGGTTATTCAAGGATTTAAACATACTAATAAAGAACACAACAATTATTAATGAGTATGATTATCTCCAAATACATCATATCATTTAATATAAATGTTGCATAAATATTCCAAAATATCATAATACTAAATTACAAATCATTCCAATCATTAACATTGCGAAGCCCTATGCACCGAGCTTGACCCTCGTGTTTTGATTGTGCCAAAGCCTTTGTAAAAGGATCAGTAAGGTTTTGATCTGTGTGAACTTTGCGAATACAAACATCTCCGTCTCCCACTATGTGTCGTATATAGTGGAATCTCCTAAGGATATGTTTGGTGCTGTGATGCGATCTAGTTTCTTTTGCTTGAGCAATAGCACCATTGTTGTCGCAAAATATTTCTATGGGGTCTTCTATGCTTGGCATCACCCCTAAATCAGCAATGAACTTTTTCATCCACGCAGCCTCTTGTGCTGCCTCCGATGCAGCAATGTATTCTGCTTATGTAGTAGATTGTGCAACTACTTTCTGCTTAGAACTTTTTCAAGTTATAGCTCCTCCATTCAAGATAAAGACATATCCAGATTGTGATCATGAATCATCTCTATCAGTTTGGAAGCTAGCATCTGTGTAGCACTTTACAGTAAGATCTTCTTCCACACCACCATAAATCAAGAACATATCTTTAGTCCTTCTCAAGTACTTTAGGATGTTCTTGACAGCCATCCAGTGGCTTTCACCTGGATTTTGTTGGTATCTACTGTAGTGACCCGAACTTTTCCATGTTTATATATATTAAATGAAATTGTTATTTACATGATTAAGTGTTTCCAACATGTTAAGCAATCAAACTTGTTAAGACTTGATTAATTGAAATAGGTTTCATATAGACAATTGACCACCCAAGTTGACCGGTGATTCACGAACGTTAAAACTCGTAAAAACTATATGATGACATATATATGATTATATATATAGTTAACATGATATTATGATAAGTAATTATCTCATTAGGTATTTTAACAATGAGTTATATACATAAAATTGAGTTTATTGAATTAAGAAACTCGAAACGATATATATATAACGATTATCGTTATAACAACGTCTTACTAAATACATATGAATCATATTAAGATATTGATACACTATGTTTAATCATGATAAATGATAAGTAAACATGTCATTAAGTGTATTAACAATGAACTACATATGTAAAAACAAGACTACTAACTTAATGATTTCGAAACGAGACATATATGTAACGATTATCGTTGTAACGACATTTAATGTATATATATCATATTAAGATATATTAATATATCATAATATCATGATAATATAATAATTTAACATCTCATTAGATATAATAAACATTGGGTTAACAACATTTAACATGATCGTTAACTTAAAGGTTTCAAATCAACATTTACATGTAACGACTAACGATGACTTAACGACTCAGTTAAAATGTATATACATGTAGTGTTTTAATATGTATTCATACACTTTTGAAAGACTTCAAGATACTTATCAAAATACTTCTACTTACCAAAAATACTTACAATTACATCCTCGTTCAGTTTCATCAACAATTCTACTCGTATGCACCCGTATTCGTACTCGTACAATACACAACTTTTAGATGTATGTACTATTGGTATATACACTCTAATGATCAGCTCTTAACAGCCCATGTGAGTCACCTAACATATGTGGGAACCATCATTTGACAACTAGCATAAAATATCTCATAAAATTACAAAAATATTAGTAATCATTCATGACTTATTTACATGTAAACAAAATTACACATCCTTTATATCTAATCCATATACCAACGACCAAAAAGACCTAAAAACACTTTCATTCTTCAATTTTATTCATCTAATTGATCTCTCTCAAGTTCTATCTTCAAGTTCTAAGTGTTCTTCATAAATTCTATAAGTTCTAGTTTCATAAAATCAAGAATACTTCCAAGTTTGCTAGCTTACTTCCAATCTTGTAAAGTGATCATACAACCTCAAGAAATCTTTCTTATTTACAGTAAGATATCTTTCTAATACAAGGTAATACTCATATTCAAACTTTGATTCAATTTCTATAACTATAACAATCTTATTTCGAGTGAAAATCTTACTTGAACTTGTTTTCGTGTCATGATTCTGCTTCAAGAACTTTCAAGCCATCCAAGGATCCTTTGAAGCTAGATCTATTTTTCTCATTTCCAGTAGGTTTATCCACAAAACCTGAGGTAGTAATGATGTTCATAACATCATTCGATTCATATATATAAAACTACCTTATTCGAAGGTTTAAACTTGAAATCACTAGAACATAGTTTAGTTAATTCTAAACTTTTGCGCAAACAAAAGTTAATCCTTCTAACTTGACTTTTAAAATAAACTAAACACATGTTCTATATCTATATGATATGCTAACTTAATGATTTAAAACCTGGAAACACGAAAAACACCGTAAAACCGGATATACGCCGTCGTAGTAACACCGCGGGCTGTTTTGGATTAGATAATTAAAAACTATGATAAACTTTGATTTAGAAGTTGTTCTTCTGGGAAAATTATTTTTCTTATGAACATGAAACTATATTCAAAAATCATGGTTAAACTCAAAGTGAAAGTATGTTTTCCAAAATGGTCACCTAGACGTCGTTCTTTCGATTGAAATGACTACCTTTACAAAAATGACTTGTAACCTATATTTCCGACTATAAACTTATACTTTTTCTGTTTAGATTCATAAACTTAAGTTCAATATGAAACCATAGCAACTTGAAACCCTCAAAACGGATTTAAAACGAAGAAGTTATGGGTAAAACAAGAATGGATATTTTTGCTTGTTGTAGCTACGTGAAAATTGGTAACAAATCTATATTAATCATATCCTAGCTAACTTATATTGTATTATACATGTATTCTAATATATTATGTAATCTTGGGATATCATAAACACGTATGTAAATGTTTTGACATATCATATCGACCCATCTATATATATTATTTGGAACAACCATAGACACTCTATATGCAGTAATGTTGGAGTTAGCTATACAGGGTTGAGGTTGATTCCAAAAATATATATACTTTGAGTTGTGATCTAGCCTGAGACATGTATACACTGGGTCGTGGATTGATTCAAGATAATATATATCAATTTATTTCTGTACATCTAACTATGGACAACTAGTTGTAGGTTACTAACGAGGACAGCTGACTTAATAAACTTAACACATCAAAATGTATTAAAAATATTGTAAATATATTTTGAACATACTTTGATATATATATGTATATATTTTTTATAGGTTCGTGAATCGACCAGTGGCCAAGTCTTACTCCCGACGAAGTAAAAATCTGTGAAAGTGAGTTATAGTCTCACTTTTAAAATCTAATATTTTGGGATGAGAATACATGCAGTTTTATAAATATTTTACGAAAAAGACACAAGTAAATGAAACTACATTATATGGGTGAATGATCGAAGCCGAATATGCCCCTTTTGCTTGGTAACCTAAGAATTAGTAAACTGATCTACTAATTGACGCGAATCCTAAAGATAGATCTATTGGGCCTAACGAACCCCATTCAAAGTACCAGATGCTTTAGTACTTCGAATTCGTTTTTATCATGTCCAAAGGATTTCCCGGAATGATAGGGGATATTCTTATATGCATCTTGTTAATGTCGATTACCAGGTGTTCACCATATGAATGATTTTTATTTCTATGTATGGAATGTATATTGAAATATGAAATCTTGTGGTCTATTATTATGATTTGATAATATATAGGTTAAACCTATAACTCACCAACATTTTTGTTGACGTTTTAAGCATGTTTATTCTCAGGTGATTATTAAGAGCTTCCGATGTTGCATACTAAAATAAGGACAAGATTTGGAGTCCATGCTTGTATGATATTATGTAAAAACTGCATTCAAGAAACTTATTTTTGATGTAATATATTCTTATTGTAAACCATTATGTAATGGTCGTGTGTAACGGTATATTTTAGATTATCATTATTTGATAATCTACGTAATGCTTTTTAAACCTTTATAGATAAAATAAAGGTTATGGTTGTTTTAAAAATGAATGCAATCTTTGAAAAACGTCTCATATAGAGGTCAAAACCTCGCGACGAAATCAATTAATATGGAACGTTTATAATCAATATGAACGGGACATTTCAGTTGGTATCAGAGCGTTGGTCTTAGAGAACCAGAAATTTGCATTAGTGTGTCTTATCGAGTTTGTTAGGATACATTAGTGAGGCTGGACTTCGACCGTGTTTTCTTTAAAAACGATTGCTTAACACTTTTGTTGGAAACTATATATTATTAACATGTAAATATTATGTGATATATTAACCTCTTAATGTGTTTGATATTGTGTGATAGATGTCTACCACTAGTACAAATCCCATCGATTCACCTAATAATAATGAAGAGTCGAATATATTTTGGGAAGATTCACGAATTCCCGAAGAGGAACCGGAAGAAGAGGAACCGGAAGAGGAGGAACCGGAAGAGGAGGAACCGGAAGAAGAGGAACCGGAAGAGGAGGAACCGGAAGAAGAAGAGGTTCCGGAGGAAGAAATATTGATACCTATAGTAAATCGATTAAATAAAAGAAAATCCTCAACCAACGGACCAAAGTTAATAATAGTCAATGGTGTTTTCGCCGAGGAAGCAAAATATTGGGAAGATTACCAATTTTTCGATGAATCGGATCCCGATGAGGATTCCGATGATGTTATAGAAATTACCTCGACCCAATTTAATAAAGCGAAAGAAAATAATAAGGGAAAAGGTATAAAAATAGAGAAACCCGATTCCAACCCCGATGAACTTTATATGTATTGGTAACATCCGTATTTCCTAAAATGTAACAATGACCCGAGAACCTCTAAACCACCAGGTTTTTCTAAACCATTATGGAAAACGACGGCTCGTATTAGAGGAACACCATATATTCCTAGAAAATTAGGAAAACGAACCAAGTCCGAAAAATAAGAAACCAGTGATTCAGATTAGAGGGTTGTAATCATGTTGTGTATTATATATATTGTAGTGTGCTTGTACTTTTATGTTCTATGTAAAAATTGCTTGTATTGTTTGTTAATTATCTTTTATGAATCTAATCCTTGTCTATTTTACAGTATAAAAACAAAATGGACGTTAAGGGTAGACAACCGAATATTTTAGAAGATCTACCAGAGGATATGATTGAGGAAATCTTGTCTAGAGTCGGTCAGAATTCATCAGCACAATTAATTATGGCAAAATTAACTTGTCAAACATTTGAAAGACTTTCCAGAAATGCCTTAGTTTATAAAAGGCTTTCCTTTGATAGGTGGGGTATATCACATTGGGAGATCGTAAGTTACGCCTTGTTTTCTTTAAAGCGTTAAATGCGGGGAACTCAAATGCAATTTTAAGCTACGGGTTAAGAACCTATTTTGACTCAACATATCCCAACATAGGATTTCGTGAATTAGAAAGAGCTTCTAACATGCAACATAAAGAAGCATGTTATGCTTATGGGTTAGTGATGTTCGCTTCTTACCAAAGTGAGAAAAAGAACATCGGATTGCAACTTTTAAATAAAACCTTCCCACAAGTGACGGATTCAGTAGTTGGGGTGAGAAACAAGGTTTTTAGATTATTACGGGGCTGTTGGACATTACGAAACCCTCGTCCTTTTGACGACATTACAACATGCTGCCTAGCCAATGGTCATAACGGTTATTTTCCACAAGACCAAGGATGGGAAGTCGTCTTTGTAAAACCAGAATGCATGACTTGTTTCTGGACTTATGAATTACGTGTCTTTATTTCCTTTGCTGAACAACTTGCATATTAACTAGGTTTATCTTCAAAACTGTCCTGTATCAAAGTGTACTATATTTCATGTTATATGTAATATATCGAAGTTGTAAGTTTAAAGAATATTTGTATGTGATATATTATTATAATCAGTTTTTCATATGGAATTGTAGTAGTTGAATTGTATATTAGCTACTAAGTATGAACTTAACAGGTAGGTAGTACCCGAATTTAAACTTATAAAATGCTAATATGAAGAAAAAGCTTTTATAAATGAGTTCATATTATGCTACAAAATACTATTGACTACTCTTAATATTCTGTATGATTAACTCGATTCAGTTGGCTATTTTGAAGGAAATGGCACCGACTACTCGACACACCATGAATATGAGCGAAGAGGAATTTTGTACCTTTCTTGCTGCAAACATAGCCGAAGTACAGGCTGCGCTACATACCAACAATAACTCTGAATCTAGCAATGCAGCTAACGGCATAAGAAATTGTGTAGGATGTGAAATGTCCCGTTCTTATTGATTAAAAACGTTCCATATTAATTGATTTCGTTGCGAGGTTTTGACCTCTATATGAGACGTTTTTCAAAGACTGCATTCATTTTAAAACAAACCATAACCTTTATTTCATCAATAAAGGTTTAAAAAGCTTTACGTAGATTATCAAATAATGATAATCTAAAATATCCTGTTTACACACGACCATTACATAATGGTTTACAATACAAATATGTTACAACAAAATAAGTTTCTTGAATGCAGTTTTTACACAATATCATACAAGCATGGACTCCAAATCTCGTCCTTATTTAAGTATGCGACAGCGGAAGCTCTTAATAATCACCTGAGAATAAACATGCTTAAAACGTCAACAAAAATGTTGGTGAGTTATAGGTTTAACCTATATATATCAAATCATAATAATAGACCACAAGATTTCATATTTCAATACACATCCCATACATAGAGATAAAAGTCATTCATATGGTGAACACCTGGTAACCGACATTAACAAGATGCATATATAAGAATATCCCCATCATTCCGGGACACCCTTCGGATATGATATAAATTTCGAAGTACTAAAGCATCCGGTACTTTGGATGGGGTTTGTTAGGCCCAATAGATCTATCTTTAGGATTCGCGTCAATTAGGGTGTCTGTTCCCTAATTCTTAGATTACCAGACTTAATAAAAAGGGGCATATTCGATTTCGATAATTCAACCATAGAATGTAGTTTCACGTACTTGTGTCTATTTTGTAAATCATTTATAAAACCTGCATGTATTCTCATCTCAAAAATATTAGATTTTAAAAGTGGGACTATAACTCACTTTCACAGATTTTTACTTCGTCGGGAAGTAAGACTTGGCCACTGGTTGATTCACGAACCTATAACAATATATACATATATATTAAAGTATGTTCAAAATATATTTACAACACTTTTAATATATTTTGATGTTTTAAGTTTATTAAGTCAGCTGTCCTCGTTAGTAACCTACAACTAGTTGTCCACAGTTAGATGTACAGAAATAAATCGATAAATATTATCTTGAATCAATCCACGACCCAGTGTATACGTATCTCAGTATTGATCACAACTCAAACTATATATATTTTGGAATCAACCTCAACCCTGTATAGCTAACTCCAACATTCACATATAGAGTGTCTATGGTTGTTCCGAAATATATATAGATGTGTCGACATGATAGGTCGAAACATTGTATACGTGTCTATGGTATCTCAAGATTACATAATATACAGTACAAGTTGATTAAGTTATGGTTAGAATAGATTTGTTACCAATTTTCACGTAGCTAAAATGAGAAAATTATCCAATCTTGTTTTACCCATAACTTCTTCATTTTAAATCCGTTTTGAGTGAATCAAATTGCTATGGTTTCATATTGAACTCTATTTTATGAATCTAAACAGAAAAAGTATAGGTTTATAGTCGGAAAAATAAGTTACAAGTCGTTTTTGTAAAGGTAGTCATTTCAGTCGAAAGAACGACGTCTAGATGACCATTTTAGAAAACATACTTTCACTTTGAGTTTAACCATAATTTTTGGATATAGTTTCATGTTCATAATAAAAATAATTTTCTCAGAATAACGACTTTTAAATCAAAGTTTATCATAGTTTTTAATTAACTAACCCAAAACAGCCCGCGGTGTTACTAAGACGGCGTAAATCCGGTTTTACGGTGTTTTTCGTGTCTCCAGGTTTTAAATCATTAAGTTAGCATATCATATAGATATAGAACATGTGTTTAGTTGATTTTAAAAGTCAAGTTAGAAGGATTAACTTTTGTTTGCGAACAAGTTTAGAATTAACTAAACTATGTTCTAGTGATTACAAGTTTAAACCTTCGAATAAGATAGCTTTATATGTATGAATTGAATGATGTTATGAACATCATTACTACCTTAAGTTCCTTGGATAAACCTACTGGAAAAGTGAAAAATGGATCTAGCTTCAACGGATCCTTGGATGGCTCGAAGTTCTTGAAGCAGAATCATGACACGAAAACAAGTTCAAGTAAGATCATCACTTGAAATAAGATTGTTATAGTTATAGAAATTGAACCAAAGTTTGAATATGATTATTACCTTGTATTAGAATGATAACCTACTGTAAGAAACAAAGATTTCTTGAGGTTGGATGATCACCTTACAAGATTGGAAGTGAGCTAGCAAACTTGAAAGTATTCTTGATTTTATGTAACTAGAACTTGTAGAATATATGAAGAACATTTAGAACTTGAAGATAGAACTTGAGAGAGATCAATTAGATGAAGAAAATTGAAGAATGAAAGTGTTTGTAGGTGTTTTTGGTCGTTGGTGTATGGATTAGATATAAAGGATATGTAATTTTGTTTTCATGTAAATAAGTCATGAATGATTACTCATATTTTTGTAATTTTATGAGATATTTCATGCTAGTTGCCAAATGATGGTTCCCACATGTGTTAGGTGACTCACATGGGCTGCTAAGAGCTGATCATTGGAGTGTACATACCAATAGTACATACATCTAAAAGATGTGTATTGTACGAGTACGAATACGGGTGCATACGAGTAGAATTGTTGATGAAACTGAACGAGGATGTAATTGTAAGCATTTTTGTTAAGTAGAAGTATTTTGATAAGTGTATTGAAGTCTTTCAAAAGTGTATAAATACATATTAAAACACTACATGTATATACATTTTAACTTAGTCGTTAAGTCATCGTTAGTCGTTACATGTAAGTGTTGTTTTGAAACCTTTAGGTTAACGATCTTGTTAAATGTTGTTAACCCAATGTTTATAATATCAAATGAGATTTTAAATTATTATATTATCATGATATTATCATGTATGAATATCTCTTAATATGATATATATCCATTAAATGTCTTTACAACGATAATCGTTACATATATGTCTCGTTTAAAAATCATTAAGTTAGTAGTCTTGTTTTTACATATGTAGTTCATTGTTAATATACTTAATGATATGTTTACTTATCACAGTATCATGTTAAATATATATATATATCCATATATATGTCATCATATAGTTTTTACAAGTTTTAACGTTCGTGAATCACCGGTCAACTTGGGTGGTCAATTGTCTATATGAAACATATTTCAATTAATCAAGTCTTAACAAGTTTGATTGCTTAACATGTTGGAAACATTTAATCATGTAAATATCAATCTCAATTAATATATATAAACATGGAAAAGTTCGGGTCACTACAGTACCTACCCGTTAAATAAATTTCGTCCCGAAATTTTAAGCTGTTGAAGGTGTTGACGAATCTTCTGGAAATAGATGCGGGTATTTCTTCTTCATTTGATCTTCACGCTCTCAGGTGAACTCGGGTCCTCTACGAGCATTCCATCGAACCTTAACAATTGGTATCTTGTTTTGCTTAAGTCTTTTAACCTCACGATCCATTATTTCGACGGGTTCTTCAATGAATTGAAGTTTTTCGTTGATTTGGATTTCATCTAACGAAATAGTGAGATCTTCTTTAGCAAAACATTTCTTCAAATTCGAGACGTGGAAAGTGTTATGTACAGCTGCGAGTTGTTGAGGTAACTCAAGTCGGTAAGCTACTGGTCCGACACGATCAATAATCTTGAATGGTCCAATATACCTTGGATTTAATTTCCCTCGTTTACCAAATCGAACAACGCCCTTCCAAGGTGCAACTTTAAGCATGACCATCTCTCCAATTTCAAATTCTATATCTTTTCTTTTAATGTCAGCGTAGCTCTTTTGTCGACTTTGGGCGGTTTTCAACCGTTGTTGAATTTGGATGATCTTCTCGGTAGTTTCTTGTATAATCTCCGGACCCGTAATTTGTCTATCCCCCACTTCACTCCAACAAATCGGAGACCTGCACTTTCTACCATAAAGTGCTTCAAACGGCGCCATCTCAATGCTTGAATGGTAGCTGTTGTTGTAGGAAAATTCTGCTAACGGTAGATGTCGATCCCAACTGTTTCCGAAATCAATAACACATGCTCGTAGCATGTCTTCAAGCGTTTGTATCGTCCTTTCGCTCTGCCCATCAGTTTGTGGATGATAGGCAGTACTCATGTCTAGACGAGTTCCTAATGCTTGCTGTAATGTCTGCCAGACTCTTGAAATAAATCTACCATCCCTATCAGAGATAATAGAGATTGGTATTCCATGTCTGGAGACGACTTCCTTCAAATACAGTCGTGCTAACTTCTCCATCTTGTCTTCTTCTCTTATTATTAGGAAGTGTGCTGATTTGGTGAGACGATCAACTATTACCCAAATAGTATCAAAACCACTTGCAGTCCTTGGCAATTTAGTGATGAAATCCATGGTAATGTTTTCCCATTTCCATTCCGGGATTTCGGGTTGTTGAAGTAGACCTGATGGTTTCTGATGCTCAGCTTTGACCTTAGAACACGTCAAACATTCTCCTACGTATTTAGCAACATCGGCTTTCATACCCGGCCACCAAAAATGTTTCTTGAGATCCTTGTACATCTTCCCCGTTCCAGGATGTATTGAGTATCTCGTTTTATGAGCTTCTCTAAGTATCATTTCTCTCATATCTCCAAATTTTGGTACCCAAATCCTTTCAGCCCTATACCGGGTTCCGTCTTCCCGAATATTAAGATGCTTCTCGGATCCTTTTGGTATTTCATCCTTTAAATTTCCCTCTTTTAAAACTCCTTGTTGCTCCTCCTTTATTTGAGTAGTAAGGTTATTATGAATCATTATATTCATAGATTTTACTCGAATGGGTTCTCTGTCCTTCCTACTCAAGGCATCGGCTACCACATTTGCCTTCCCCGGGTGGTAACGAATCTCAAAGTCGTAATCATTCAATAATTCAATCCACCTACGTTGCCTCATATTCAGTTGTTTCTGATTAAATATGTGTTGAAGACTTTTGTGGTCGGTATATATAATACTTTTGACCCCATATAAGTAGTGCCTCCAAGTCTTTAATGCAAAAACAACCGCGCCTAATTCCAAATCATGCGTCGTATAATTTTGTTCGTGAATCTTCAATTGTCTAGACGCATAAGCAATCACCTTCGTTCGTTGCATTAATACACAACCGAGACCTTGCTTTGATGCGTCACAATAAATCACAAAATCATCATTCCCTTCAGGCAATGACAATATAGGTGCCGTAGTTAGCTTTTTCTTCAATAACTGAAACGCTTTCTCTTGTTCATCATTCCATTCAAATTTCTTCCCTTTATGCGTTAATGCAGTCAAGGGTTTTGCTATTCTGGAAAAGTCTTGGATGAACCTTCTGTAGTAACCAGCTAGTCCTAAAAACTGGCGTATGTGTTTCGGAGTTTTCGGGGTTTCCCACTTTTCAACAGTTTCTATCTTTGCCGGATCCACCTTAATACCTTCTTTGTTCACTATGTGACCGAGGAATTGAACTTCTTCCAACCAAAATGCACACTTTGAAAACTTAGCGTACAATTCTTCCTTCCTCAATACTTCTAACACCTTTCTCAAATGTTCACCATGTTCTTGGTCATTCTTTGAGTAAATAAGTATGTCATCAATGAAAACAATGACAAACTTGTCAAGGTATGGTCCACACACTCGGTTCATAAGGTCCATGAACACAGCTGGTGCATTAGTTAAACCAAACGGCATGACCATAAACTCGTAATGACCGTAACGTGTTCTAAAAGCAGTCTTTGGAATATCATCTTCTTTCACCCGCATTTGATGATACCCGGAACGTAAGTCAATCTTTGAATAAACAGACGAGCCTTGTAGTTGATCAAATAAGTCTTCGATTCTCGGTAGTGGGTAGCGGTTCTTGATGGTAAGTTTGTTCAACTCTCGGTAGTCGATACACAACCTGAATGTACCATCTTTCTTCTTGACAAACAAAACAGGAGCTCCCCACGGTGATGTGCTTGGTCGAATGAAACCACGCTCTAAAAGTTCTTGTAATTGGCTTTGCAGTTCTTTCATCTCGCTGGGTGCGAATCTGTAAGGAGCACGAGATATTGGTGCAGCTCCTGGTACAAGATCTATTTGAAATTCAACGGATCGATGTGGGGGTAATCCCGGTAATTCTTTCGGAAATACATCGGGAAATTCTTTTGCGACGGGAACATCATTGATGCTCTTTTCTTCAGTTTGTACTTTCTCGACGTGTGCTAGAACAGCATAGCAACCTTTTCTTATTAATTTTTGTGCCTTCAAATTACTAATAAGATGTAGCTTCGTGTTGCCCTTTTCTCCGTACACCATTAAGGGTTTTCCTTTTTCTCGTATAATGCGAATTGCATTTTTGTAACAAACGATCTCTGATTTCACTTCTTTCAACCAGTCCATACCGATTATCACATCAAAACTCCCTAACTCTACTGGTATCAAATCAATCTTAAATGTTTCGCTAACCAGTTTAATTTCTCGATTCCGACATATATTATCTGCTGAAATTAATTTACCATTTCCTAATTCGAGTAAAAATTTACTATCCAAAGGCGTCAATGGACAACTTAATTTAGCACAAAAATCTCTACTCATATAGCTTCTATCCGCACCCGAATCAAATAAAACGTAAGCAGATTTATTGTCAATAAGAAACGTACCCGTAACAAGCTCCGGGTCTTCTTGTGCCTCTGCCGCATTAATATTGAAAATCTTCCGCGGCCTTGTCCATTCGTGTTCTCCTGGTTCGGGCAATTTCTAATAATGTGGCCCGGTTTTCCACATTTATAACAAACTACATTGGCATAACTTGCTCCGACACTACTTGCTCCGCCATTACTCGTTCCGACACCATTTGTTCCTTTCGTTCTATTAACCCATGGTCCGTAGACCTCACACTTCGCCGCACTATGACCATTTCTTTTACACTTGCTGCAAAATTTGGTGCAGAACCCCGAGTGATACTTTTCACACCTTTGGCATAGCTGCTTCTGATTGTTGTTGTTGTTGCGGTTATTATTGTTATTGGGATGATTGTTGTAGTTGCTGTTGTTGTTGTTGTTGTTGTTGGGCCGTTTGTTGTAGTTGCGATTGATGTTGCGATTATTGGGATAATTGTTGCGATTATTATTGTAATTGCTGTTGTTGTTGTATTGGTGATTCTTATCACCGTTTTCCTCCCACTTTCTTTTGACTTGCTTCACATTGGCCTCTTCAGCAGTCTGTTCTTTAATCCTTTCTTCAATCTGGTTCACTAGTTTGTGAGCCATTCTACATGCCTGTTGTATGGAGGCGGGCTCGTGTGAACTTATATCTTCTTGGATTCTTTCCGGTAATCCTTTCACAAACGCGTCGATCTTCTCTTCCTCATCTTCGAATGCACCCGGACACAATAGGCACAATTCTGTGAATCGTCTTTCGTATGTGGTAATATCAAATCCTTGGGTTCGTAACCCTCTAAGTTCTGTCTTGAGCTTATTGACCTCGGTTCTGGGACGGTACTTCTTGTTCATCAAGTGCTTGAATGCTGACCATGGTAGTGCGTACGCATCGTCTTGTCCCACTTGCTCTAGATAGGTATTCCACCATGTTAACGCAGAACCTGTGAAGGTATGCGTAGCGTACTTCAATTTGTCCTCTTCAGTACACTTACTTATGGCAAACACCGATTCGACCTTCTCGGTCCACCGTTTCAATCCGATCGGTCCTTCGGTTCCATCAAATTCCAAAGGTTTGCAGGCAGTGAATTCTTTGTAGGTGCATCCTACACGATTTCCTGTACTGCTAGATCCAAGGTTATTGTTGGTATGTAGCACAGCCTGTACAGCGGCTATGTTTGAAGCTAGAAAAGTACGGAATTCCTCTTCATTCATATTCACGGTGTGTCGAGTAGTCGGTGCCATTTCCTTCAAAATAGTCAAATGGAACAAGTTAATTATACAGAATATTAAGAGTAGTTAATAGTATTTCGTAGCATAATATGAACTTATTTATAAAAGCTTTTTCTTCATATTAGCGTTTTATAAGTTTAAATTCGGGTAGTACCTACCCGTTAAGTTCATACTTAGTAGCTAATATACAATTCAACTACTACAATTCTATATGAAAAACTGATTATAATAATATTTCGCATTCAAACTTTTACACAATATTTTACAAACTTACAATACCGCTTATTTTACATATAGCATGAAATATAGCACACAATAAATTTGATACAAGATGGTTGTGAAGATAATTCTAGCTAGTACACAAGTCGTTCAGCAAAGGCAATAAAGACACGTAATTCATACGTCCAGAAATAAGTCATGCATTCTGGTTTTACTAGGATTACTTCCCATCCTTGGTCTTGTGGAACATAACTGTTATGGCTGTTGATAAGACAGCGTGTTGTAACGTCGTCAAAGGGACGAGGGTTACGTAATGTCCAACAGTCCCGTAACAATCTAAAAACCTCATTTCTTACCCCAATTACCGACTCCGTCACTTGTGGTAACGTTTTGTTTAATAGTTGTAGTCCAATGTTCTTGTTCTCACTTTGGTGAGAAGCGAACATTACTAATCCGTAAGCATAACATGCTTCTTTATGTTGCATGTTAGCCGCTTTTTCTAAATCACGAAGTCCAATATTCGGATATATTGAGTCAAAATAATTTCTTAACCCATTGCGTAAAATAGCATTTGGGTTCCCCGCAATATATGCGTCAAAGTAAACACATCGTAACTTATGGATTTCCCAATGTGATATCCCCCATCTTTCGAACGAAATCCTTTTATAAACCAAGGCATTCTTGGAACGTTCTTCGAATGTCTTACAAACTGATCTCGCCTTAAATAGTTGTGCCGAAGAATTCTGACCGACTCTAGACAAGATTTCATCAATCATGTCTCCGGGTAGGTCTCTTAAAATATTGGGTTGTCTATCCATTTTGTGTTTTTATACTGTAAAATAGACAAGAGTTAGATTCATAAAAAAAAATAATACTTATTAATACAAGCAATTTTTACATATATCATAAAGCATAAGCACACTATATTACATATATTACATCACACGAATACAGCTATCTTATTCCGACTCGCTTGTTTCTTCTTCTTCGGTTTTGGTTCGTTTTGCCAAGTTTCTAGGGATATATAATGTTCCCCTAATACGAGCCGTCGTTATCCACATTGGTTTAGAAAAACCTGGTGGTTTAGAGGTTCCCGGGTCATTGTTACAACTTAAGGACTTCGGGGGTTGACGATACATATAAAGTTCATCGGGGTTGGAATTAGATTTCTCTATTTTTATGCCCTTTCCCTTATTATTTTCTTTTGCCTTTTTAAATTCAGTTGGGGTAATTTCTATAACATCATCGGAATTCTCGTCGGAATTCGATTCATCGGAGAATTGGTAATCCTCCCAATATTTTGCTTCCTTGGCGGAAACACCATTGACCATAATTAACCTTGGTCGGTTGGTTGAGGATTTTCTTTTACTTAACTGTTTTATTATTTCCCCCACCGGTTCTATTTCTTCATCCGGTTCCGATTCTTCTTCCGGTTCCGATTCTTCTTCCGGTTCCGATTCTTCTTCCGGTTCTGACGCTTCTTTCGGTTCCTCTTCGGGAACTTGTGAATCAGTCCACGAATCATTCCAATTTACATTTGACTCTTCATTATTATTAGGTGAGTCAATGAGACTTGTTCTAGAGGTAGACATCTATCACATAATATCAAACGCGTTAAGAGATTAATATATCACATAATATTCACGTGTTAAAAATATATAGTTTCCAACAAAATTTGTTAAGCAATCATTTTTCAAGTAAACACGATCGAAGTCCAGACTCACTAATGCATCCTAACAAACTCGATAAGACACACTAATGCAAAATTCTGGTTCTCTAAGACCAACGCTCGGATACCAACTGAAATGTCCCGTTCTTATTGATTAAAAACGTTCCATATTAATTGATTTCGTTGCGAGGTTTTGACCTCTATATGAGACGTTTTTCAAAGACTGCATTCATTTTAAAACAAACCATAACCTTTATTTCATCAATAAAGGTTTAAAAAGCTTTACGTAGATTATCAAATAATGATAATCTAAAATATCCTGTTTACACACGACCATTACATAATGGTTTACAATACAAATATGTTACAACAAAATAAGTTTCTTGAATGCAGTTTTTACACAATATCATACAAGCATGGACTCCAAATCTCGTCCTTATTTAAGTATGCGACAGCGGAAGCTCTTAATAATCACCTGAGAATAAACATGCTTAAAACGTCAACAAAAATGTTGGTGAGTTATAGGTTTAACCTATATATATCAAATCATAATAATAGACCACAAGATTTCATATTTCAATACACATCCCATACATAGAGATAAAAGTCATTCATATGGTGAACACCTGGTAACCGACATTAACAAGATGCATATATAAGAATATCCCCATCATTCCGGGACACCCTTCGGATATGATATAAATTTCGAAGTACTAAAGCATCCGGTACTTTGGATGGGGTTTGTTAGGCCCAATAGATCTATATTTAGGATTCGCGTCAATTAGGGTGTCTGTTCCCTAATTCTTAGATTACCAGACTTAATAAAAAGGGGCATATTCGATTTCGATAATTCAATCATAGAATGTAGTTTCACGTACTTGTGTCTATTTTGTAAATCATTTATAAAACCTGCATGTATTCTCATCTCAAAAATATTAGATTTTAAAAGTGGGACTATAACTCACTTTCACAGATTTTTACTTCGTCGGGAAGTAAGACTTGGCCACTGGTTGATTCACGAACCTATAACAATATATCCATATATATTAAAGTATGTTCAAAATATATTTACAACACTTTTAATATATTTTGATGTTTTAAGTTTATTAAGTCAGCTGTCCTCGTTAGTAACCTACAACTAGTTGTCCACAGTTAGATGTACAGAAATAAATCGATAAATATTATCTTGAATCAATCCACGACCCAGTGTATACGTATCTCAGTATTGATCACAACTCAAACTATATATATTTTGGAATCAACCTCAACCCTGTATAGCTAACTCCAACATTCACATATAGAGTGTCTATGGTTGTTCCGAAATATATATAGATGTGTCGACATGATAGGTCGAAACATTGTATACGTGTCTATGGTATCTCAAGATTACATAATATACAATACAAGTTGATTAAGTTATGGTTAGAATAGATTTGTTACCAATTTTCACGTAGCTAAAATGAGAAAATTATCCAATCTTGTTTTACCCATAACTTCTTCATTTTAAATCCGTTTTGAGTGAATCAAATTGCTATGGTTTCATATTGAACTCTATTTTATGAATCTAAACAGAAAAAGTATAGGTTTATAGTCAGAAAAATAAGTTACAAGTCGTTTTTGTAAAGGTAGTCATTTCAGTCGAAAGAACGACGTCTAGATGACCATTTTAGAAAACATACTTCCACTTTGAGTTTAACCATAATTTTTGGATATAGTTTCATGTTCATAATAAAAATCATTTTCTCAGAATAACAACTTTTAAATCAAAGTTTATCATAGTTTTTAATTAACTAACCCAAAACAGCCCGCGGTGTTACTACGACGGCGTAAATCCGGTTTTACGGTGTTTTTCGTGTCTCCAGGTTTTAAATCATTAAGTTAGCATATCATATAGATATAGAATATGTGTTTAGTTGATTTTAAAAGTCAAGTTAGAAGGATTAACTTTTGTTTGCGAACAAGTTTAGAATTAACTAAACTATGTTCTAGTGATTACAAGTTTAAACCTTCGAATAAGATAGCTTTATATGTATGAATTGAATGATGTTATGAACATCATTACTACCTTAAGTTCCTTGGATAAACCTACTGGAAAAGTGAAAAATGGATCTAGCTTAAACGGATCCTTGGATGGCTCGAAGTTCTTGAAGCAGAATCATGACACGAAAACAAGTTCAAGTAAGATCATCACTTGAAATAAGATTGTTATAGTTATAGAAATTGAACTAAAGTTTGAATATGATTATTACCTTGTATTAGAATGATAACCTACTGTAAGAAACAAAGATTTCTTGAGGTTGGATGATCACCTTACAAGATTGGAAGTGAGCTAGCAAACTTGAAAGTATTCTTGATTTTATGTAACTAGAACTTGTAGAATATATGAAGAACACTTAGAACTTGAAGATAGAACTTGAGAGAGATCAATTAGATGAAGAAAATTGAAGAATGAAAGTGTTTTTAGGTGTTTTTGGTCGTTGGTGTATGGATTAGATATAAAGGATATGTAATTTTGTTTTCATGTAAATAAGTCATGAATGATTACTCATATTTTTGTAATTTTATGAGATATTTCATGCTAGTTGCCAAATGATGGTTCCCACATGTGTTAGGTGACTCACATGGGCTGCTAAGAGCTGATCATTGGAGTGTACATACCAATAGTACATACATCTAAAAGATGTGTATTGTACGAGTACGAATACGGGTGCATACGAGTAGAATTGTTGATGAAACTGAACGAGGATGTAATTGTAAGCATTTTTGTTAAGTAGAAGTATTTTGATAAGTGTATTGAAGTCTTTCAAAAGTGTATAAATACATATTAAAACACTACATGTATATACATTTTAACTTAGTCGTTAAGTCATCGTTAGTCGTTACATGTAAGTGTTGTTTTGAAACCTTTAGGTTAACGATCTTGTTAAATGTTGTTAACCCAATGTTTATAATATCAAATGAGATTTTAAATTATTATATTATCATGATATTATCATGTATGAATATCTCTTAATATGATATATATCCATTAAATGTCTTTACAACGATAATCGTTACATATATGTCTCGTTTAAAAATCATTAAGTTAGTAGTTTTGTTTTTACATATGTAGTTCATTGTTAATATACTTAATGATATGTTTACTTATCATAGTATCATGTTAAATATATATATATATATATCCATATATATGTCATCATATAGTTTTTACAAGTTTTAACGTTCGTGAATCACCGGTCAACTTGGGTGGTCAATTGTCTATATGAAACATATTTCAATTAATCAAGTCTTAACAAGTTTGATTGCTTAACATGTTGGAAACATTTAATCATGTAAATATCAATCTCATTTAATATATATAAACATGGAAAAGTTCGGGTCACTACAGGATGCTCCTACAAAGAATTCACTGCCTGCAAACCTTTGGAATTTGATGGAACCAAAAGGACCAATTAGATTGAAACGGTGGACCGAGAAAGTCGAATCGGTGTTTGCCATAAGTAAGTGAACTGAAGAGGACAAAGTTAAGTACGCTACGCATACCTTCACAGGTACTGCGTTAACATGGTGGAACACCTATCTTGAACAGGTAGGATAAAATGCTGCTTACGCACTACCATGGTCGGCATTCAAGAAATTGATGAACGAGCAGTACCGTCCTAAAAACAAAGTCAATAAACTCAAGGCAGAACTTGGAGAATTACGAACACAAGGGTTCGACGGTACCACATATGAACGACAATTCACAGAGTTGTGCCTATTGTGTCCGGGAGCATTCGAAGATGAAGAAGAAAAGATCGACGCATTTGTAAAAGGGTTACCAGTAAGGATTCAGGAATATGTGAGTTCACACGAGCCCGCTTCTATACAGAAGGCAAGTCGAATGGCTCATAAACTCATAAATCAGATTGAGGGAAGAATTAAAGAGCAGGCGGCCGAAGAAGCCAACACGAAACAACTCAAGAGGAAGTGGGAGGAAAACAGTGACAAGAGTCACCAGTACAACAACAACAACAATTACAACCACAATTGCAACAACTATCCCAACAACTGCAACAACAATCGCAACAATAACCGCAATCCTAACAATAACTACAACAAACATCCCAACAACAACAACAACAACTACAAAAACTGTTTCAACAACAATAACAATCCCAACAACAACCTCAATAACAACAACGGCAACAAAAACCAAAAACAGCCATGTCATAGGTGTGAAGAAAATCATCAGGGGATTTGCACGACATTTTGAAACAGGTGTAAAAGAAATGGTCATAGCGCGACAAAGTGTGAGGTCTATGGAATAAAGTTTAACAGAACTAAAGGAACAAATAATGTCAGAACAAGTAATGCCGAAACAAATAGTGTCGGAGCAAGTAATACCAACGCTGTTTGTTATAAATGTGGAAAATCGGGCCACATTATTAGAAATTGCCCGAATCAGGGGAATACAAATGGGCAGGATCGTGGAAGAGTTTTCAATATTAATGCTACAGAAGCACAGGAAGACCCGGAGCTTGTTACGGGTACATTTCTTATTGACGATAAATCTGCTTATGTTTTATTTGATTCGGGTGCGGATAGAAGCTATATGAGTAGAGAATTTTGGGCTAAATTAAGTTGTCCATTGACGCCTTTGGATAGTAAATTTTTACTTGAATTAGCAAACGGTAAATTAATTTCAGCAGATAATATATGTCGGGATAGAGAAATTAAACTGGGTGATGAAACGTTTAAGATTGATTTAATACCATTCGAGTTAGGGAGTTTTGATGTAATAATTGGCATGGACTGGTTGAAGAAGGTAAGAGCAAAGGTTGTTTGTTACAAAAATGCGATTCGCATTATGCGGGAAAAAGGAAAACCTTTAATGGTGTATTGAGAAAAGAACAACGCGAAGTTAAATCTTATTAGTAGTTTGAAGTCACAAAAACTAATAAGAAAAGGTTGTTACGTCATTCTATCACACATCGAGGAAGTTAAACCTGAAGGAAAGAACATCAGTGATGTTCTCGTCGCAAAGGAATTTTCCGATGTATTTCCGAAAGAATTACCGGGATTACCCCCACATCGATCCGTTGAATTTCATATAGACCTTGTACCAGGAGCTGCACCAATAGCTCGTGCTCCATACAGACTCGCACCCAGCGAAATGAAAGAATTACAAAGTCAGTTACAGGAACTTTTAGAGCGTGGTTTCATTCGACCAAGCACATCACCATGGAGAGCTCCTGTTTTGTTTGTCAAGAAGAAAGATGGTACATTCAGGTTGTGTATCGACTACCGAGAGTTGAACAAACTTACCATCAAGAACCGTTATCCATTACTGAGAATCGACGACTTATTTGATCAACTACAAGGCTCGTCTATTTATTCAAAGATCGATTTACGTTCTGGATATCATCAAATGCGGGTGAAGGAGGATGATATTCCAAAGACTGCTTTGAGGACGCGTTACGGTCATTACGAGTTTATGGTTATGCTGTTTGGATTGACTAACGCACCAGCTGTGTTCTTGGACCTCATGAACCGAGTGTGTGGGCCATATCTTGACAAGTTTGTCATTGTTTTCATCGATGACATACTTATTTACTCGAAGAATGATCAAGAGCACGAAGAACATTTAAGAAAAGTGCTAGAGTTGCTGAGAAAAGAAAAACTGTACGGTATGTTTTCAAAGTGTGCATTTTGGTTGGAAGAAGTTCAATTCCTCGGTCACATAGTGAACAAAGAAGGTATTCAGGTGGATCCAGCAAAGATTGAAACCGTTGAAAAGTGAGAAACCCCGAAAACTCCGAAACACATACGCCAGTTTTTAGGACTAGCTGGTTACTACAGAAGATTCATCCAAGACTTTTCCAGAATAGCAAAACCCTTGACTACATTAACGCATAAAGGGAAGAAATTTGAATGGAAAGATGAACAAGAGAAAGAGTTTCAATTGTTAAAGAAAAAGTTAACTACGGCACCTATATTGTCATTACCTGAAGGGAATGATGATTTTGTGATATATTGTGATGCCTCAAAGCAAGGTCTCGGTTGTGTATTAATGCAACGAACGAAAGTAATTGCTTATGCGTCTAGACAATTGAAGATTCACTAACAGAATTATACGAAACATGATTTGGAATTCGGCGCGGTTGTTTTTGCATTAAAGACTTGGAGGCACTACCTATATGGGGTCAAAAGTATTATATATACCGACCACAAAAGTCTTCAACACATATTTAATCAGAAACAACTGAACATGAGGCAGCGCAGGTGGATCGAATTGTTGAATGATTACGACTTTGAGATTCGTTACCACCCAGGGAAGGCAAATATGGTAGCCGACGCCTTGAGCAGAAAGGACAGAGAACCCATTTGTGTAAAATCTATGAATATAATGATTCACACTAACCTTACTACTCAAATAAAGGAGGCGCAACAAGGAGTTTTAAAAGAGGGAAACTTAAAGGATGAAATACCCAAAGGATCGGAGAAGCATGTTAATATTCGGGAAGACGGAACCCGGTATAGGGCTGAAAGAATTTGGGTACCAAAATTTGGAGATATGAGAGAAATGGTACTTAGAGAAGCTCATAAAACCAGATACTCAATACATCCTGGAACGGGGAAGATGTACAAGGATCTCAAAAAACATTTTTGGTGGCCAGGTATGAAAGCCGATGTTGCTAAATATGTAGGGGAATGTTTGACGTGTTCTAAGGTCAAAGCGGAGCATCAGAAACCATCAGGTCTACTTCAACAACCCGAAATCTCGGAATGGAAATGGGAAAACATTACCATGAATTTCATCACTAAATTACCAAGGACTGCAAGTGGTTTCGATACTATTTGGGTAATAGTTGATCGTCTCACCAAATCAGCACACTTCCTGCCAATAAGAGAAGATGACAAGATAGAGAAGTTAGCACGACTGTATTTGAAGGAAGTCGTCTCCAAACAAGGAATACCAATATCTATTATCTCTGATAGGGATGGCAGATTTATTTCAAGATTCTGGCAGACATTACAGCAAGCATTAGGAACTCGTCTAGACATGAGTACTGCCTATCATCCACAAACTGATGGGCAGAGCGAAAGGACGATACAAACGCTTGAAGACATGCTACGAGCATGTGTTATTGATTTCGGAAACAGTTGGGATCGACATCTACCGTTAGCAGAATTTTCCTACAATAACAGCTACCATTCAAGCATTGAGATGGCGCCGTTTAAAGCACTTTATGGTAGAAAGTGCAGGTCTCCAATTTGTTGGAGTGAAAGTAGGGGATAGACAGATTACAGGTCCAGAGATAATACAAGAAACTACCGAGAAGATCATCCAAATTCAACAACGGTTGAAAACCGCCCAAAGTCGATAAAAGAGCTACGCCGACATTAAAAGAAAAGATATAGAATTTGAAATTGGAGAGATGGTCATGCTTAAGGTTGTACCTTGAAAAGGCGTTGTTCGATTTGGTAAACGAGGGAAATTAAATCCAAGGTATATTGGATCATTCAAGATTATTGATCGTGTCGGACCAGAAGCTTACCGACTTGAATTACCTCAACAATTCGCGGCTGTACATAACACTTTCCACGTCTCGAATTTGAAGAAATGTTTTGCTAAAGAAGATCTCACTATTCCGTTAGACGAAATCTAAATCAACGAAAAACTTCAATTCATCGAAGAACCCGTCGAAATAATGGATCGTGAGGTTAAAAGACTTAAACAAAACAAGATACCAATTGTTAAGGTTCGATGGAATGCTCGTAGAGGACACGAGTTCACCTGGGAACGAGAAGATCAGATGAAGAAGAAATACCCGCACTTATTTCCAGAAGATACGTCAACACCTTCAACTGCTTAAAATTTCGGGACGAAATTTATTTAACGGGTAGGTACTGTAGTGACCCAAACTTTTCTATGTTTATATATATTAAATGAAATTGTTATTTACATGATTAAGTGTTTCCAACATGTTAAGCAATCAAACTTGTTAAGACTTGATTAATTGAAATAGGTTTCATATAGACAATTGACCACCCAAGTTGACCGGTGATTCACAAACGTTAAAACTTGTAAAAACTATATGATGACATATATATAATTATATATATAGTTAACATGATATTAAGATAAGTAAGTATCTCGTTAGGTATTTTAACAATGAGTTATATACATAAAATTGAGTTTATTGAATTAAGAAACTCGAAACGATATATATAACGATTATCGTTATAACAACGTCTTACTAAATACATATGAATCATATTAATATATTGATACACTATGTTTAATCATGATAAATGATAAGTAAACATGTCATTAAGTGTATTAACAATGAACTACATATGTAAAAACAAGACTACTAACTTAATGATTTCGAAACGAGACTTATATGTAACGATTATCGTTGTAACGACATTTAATGTATATATATATATATATATATATATATATATATATATATATATATATATATATATATATATATATATCATATTAAGATATATTAATATATCATAATATCATGATAATATAATAATTTAACATCTCATTAGATATAATAAACATTGGGTTTACAACATTTATGTGACGATCGCTCCAAATCCATATGGACGAACACGTCATTCATCGATTTCATTGTGAGGTATTTGACCTCTATATGATACGTTTTGTAAACATTGCATTCTTTTGAAAGGGAACACCATAAATGAATATTTAAATCAAAGGTTTTCGACATCTGATGATTTCTACATATAGACAATCACTGTAAATAATAGTTTACAATAGTACTTCCGTTGACAATGCAGTCAAAATAAGATACATGGTGATGATTTGGTGAATGCAACGTTTCCTTGAAAAATATGTCATGTAAGACTCCATGCACATAGCTTGTCTAACATATAAGCAAACAGCGGAAGACTTCTAGGAAACCTTAGAATAAACATGCTAACAAGTGTCAACACAAAGGTTGGTGAGTTCATAGTTTTATTGTTTCATATTATCTGTATATAAAGGTGAATCACAAGATTTCAGTTGTTTCATCCAGAAACGTTTATCAAAATATTCTACGAAATGGAGCACCCTGGTAACTAAACTTAACGTATATATAATTTATACCCTTTGTATAATGATCTTAATAATACACGCAAACCAATGTGTAAGCTTCTCAAATAGCATACGTCTGTTAAAAGGCTAGTGCTCTAGCTCGGACGGGGATATCAAGCCCTATGGATCCATATACAACTATTCGCGCCCACCAGTTCTTATAACTGGTAGCTACTAGTTACCAAAGCTAAGGGATTTTCGGTTCAAACTCGGTGTAGAATTTAGTATGTACTTGTATCCATTGCGTTTAAAATAAAGTGCATGTATTCTCAGCCCAAAAATATATATTGCAAAAGCAATTAAAAAGGGAGCAAATGAAACTCACCTTAGCAGCATATAAAGTCGTTCACCAAAATGTGACCGAAACTCGGATTACCAATTAATCGTAGATCTCAACCTAGAGAACATATGTTGGTCAATAAACGTCTATCAAGCTAGGTCAGGTCATAGTGTATCACAATCCTAATGCTCGAGATCGACATACAAAAGTTATCCAAAGTCGTTTCAAAAAGTCAGTTTTAACAAAAGTTCAACAAAACGAGACATACCTTATATAAGGATTCATTTACTCGGTTGGTAATATTCAAAAATCCAATTTATCAATCTCGTAAAGAAGTTGTTTAAATCTTAATTGCAGATTCAAAAGTAATTTCAATTAACGTCAATCATAATTCAGTTGATCATATCTTTTAATACGTTCATCGAAACTATTCGATATCTAAATGAAAAGTTATTGATTTTTCGTCAGCTTTCCAAAAACATGTATATCATATACCTTTTACCAGTAATATATGTATTTAATTCGTGATTCATTATAAACTGTTTAACGATGAAATTCAGTATACAAGCATATATAAATATATATATACTCGAGCACTAGACATGGATACACAATCAAGATATAAAAGATAAGATATGTATACTCACGTATCAATATTGAGATTCAATATTGCAGGAAAGTACGTAGACGCAATAGAGATGATAAACACTAGGTTTGACTTGTGAATGGTACTCAAGAATATTACCCATAACCTCCATAGCTATAACCCATAGTTTCCTTAGCTCTATCCCGCTCGAAAACCATTTTTGAAATTGTTTGGACATAACCTCGTCTTAGTATTTTATGTACTAATACTACTAATAATAATATTACTCCTAATAATAGTAATACGATTAATATTAATAATAATAATAATAATAATAATAATAATAATAATAATAATAATAATAATAATAATAATAATAATAATAATAATAATAAATGTGAAAGAGAGATTGATAGAGAGAAATGGTTGTAATCAATTCACAAACTGACCTCGTTCATATATATATAAAAATAATAATAATATAATAATATAATATAATAATAATAATAATAAAAACTTGTAAATTAAAAATAATAATAATAAATACCACATCTATCATCAATTTGGATGTTCTTGTGTCGACATCATTTATATAATATAAATATAATATAATAATTATAATAAAATAATATAATACGTAAATCGAATATTAAAATTTTAAAAAGTGGTATTTATTAAATACTTCAGGGGTATTCTATGTAACTTATAATTAATAATTTTCATCATGTCGTTTTCATTTAATAGTAAATGAATTAATTTAAATTCAACTATTTAAGCTACACGTTGTACGTTATGCTTTACAAATTGTACATTATTAATTTAACTTTGTTTCTTAAAAAAAATACAAAAATTATATCATAAAAATAAAATGACTTAATACGTAAAATTTTTAATTTGAAATAGCATCGTTTAATAGTAAATTTTTAATCATTTCGTATATAAATATTATTCGCATGATTCCGTATATATCGAAAACTCTTATATTTATTAAAATATGTATATAATACATGTTATGACGTTCGTGAATCGTTGGATAAACAGGGTGGTCAACCGTTATATAAAAAAATTATTTTCAAAAGTTTTAAAACTTGTCAAAATTCATTGCTTATTGATCATATACATAGCATTGTATATGTATATTTTATGCCATCCGTGGGACTCGTTTTACGATTTAAACTGAAAATTTTTTGTTTTATGCCATTAAAACAATTAATTCGACGGTTTAATTTCAATCATGTTTTTGTTGTGATGATTTGCAGGTGCATACATTTAAAATCGGCGGCGAATTGCTTGATTGCTTAGAATTATGAGTAATATTGGAAATAATAGTGATGTAGTGGTCGCTGTGCGAGCGAATGCCCAAAAAAGAGGAAAAAAGCGAAAGTCCGCTAAAATGTATCATAATTGGCAATTTGCGCCAATTAGTTTCCCGAAAATGCAGAGCGATGATTTCTCTAAAATGCCGATAATGGTATCGTGTAAAATCGCGGAAGCTGATATCACACTCATGAAAGTTCATGTCGACAACGGCAGTAGCGTTGATATTATTTACGAACAATGCTTCGCTCAGTTGCCAGAAAGTATTAAAACAAACCTGCAAACAACCGCAGTTTCACTAACCGGTTTTGCAGGAGAATCTTCATTACCTATAGGTGTTTTTTCATTAAACATCGAGTTAGCTGATGTTAATGATGACGCTTTGGTGTGACAAGCGCGATTAGATTTTTATGTTATGCGAGCCTCTTCTCGCTATAACATGCTGCTGGGGAGAACCGCTATAAGTAAATTTGGAATTGTCCCGTCTACAATTCATGGCATGATTAAGTTTCCAACATATAAGGGAGTTGCCACAATATGTTCAATGAGCATTATGCCTATTTGTGCGGCTGTTAACGTAAAAAACACAAGGCAAGAACCTGTTGATGGTGCGGATGCTATGGAAATAATTAATCCCGCATATCCAGAACAGAAAATCAAAGTAGGACGCAATGTTAGTGCGGATACTAGAAAGCAAATTGTGCAATTACTTGTCCAGTATATGGATGTTTTTGCCTGGTGTGAAAACGATATGACTGGTGTTCCGCGTCATATTGCGGAACACGGGCTTAATGTGAATCCAGCTCTAAAACCCGTAGTGCAAAAGCGAAGGGGCATGGCCCCAGATCGCGTAAAATGGTTGTGTGAAGAAGTAACAAAATTGGTAAGAGCCGGAATTTTGTGCGAAGTCCAATACCAATCATGGATTGCGAATCCAGTATTGGTGAAAAAACCCGATGGTTCTTGGAGAATGTGTATTGATTATAAAGATTTGAATAAAGCGTGCCCCAAGGATAATTATCCGCTTCCAGAAATTGATTTAAAAGTTGAATCTTTACATGCTTTTCCATATAAATGTTTTCTGGACGCGGCAAGAGGATATCATCAGATTCCTATGGCTCAAGAAGACGCAGATAAAACCGCATTTCATACGGGCAAGGGCATATATTGCTATATAATGATGCCTTTCGGTCTAATCAATGCGGGTGCGACATATCAACGGTTAATCGATACCGCATTTGATAAACAAATAGGGCGTAATCTTGAAGCTTATGTAGATGATTTAGTCATCAAAAGCGCGACACAAGAGCGAATCATTGAAGATATGCGCGAAACATTTGACCGACTGCGAAAAATAAACATGAAGCTTAATCCGCTAAAATGCAGTTTTGGCGAAACTGAAGGAAAATTTTTGGGATATCTTGTTACAGAACAAGGTATTCAAGCTAATCCGAAAAAGATCGCGGCTATAGAAAATATGACCGCGCCGAAAACGGTCAAAGAAGTGCAAAGTTTGACGGGAAAACTAGCCGCATTAACGCGCTTCTTGTCTAAAGCTGCCGAAAGGCAGTTGTCATTTTTCAAAACTCTGAAATGGTGCTTGAAGCAAAAGAATTTTGTTTGGTCCAGCAAGGCAGAATCTGCGTTTCAGGAGATGAAAACGTTGTTAAAAACTTTGCCTACACTAACAGCGCCGGTTCATGGCGAAACTCTGTATCTTTATATTTCAGTAGCAAACGAAGCTTTTGGCTCAGTTTTGATCGCGAAAAGGGACAAAATACAAAAGCCAGTGTATTTTGTTAGTAAAGCTCTTACGGGGAGTGAAATAAACTATGCACCGATTGAAAAGTTTATGTATGCGCTCATTTTAACAACGCGAAGGCTACGAAGATATTTTCAAGGGCATCCCGTGCATGTATTAACTAATCTACCAATCAGGTAAGTCTTAACAAAGGCAGAGATTTGTGGTAGACTCGCATTATGGGCGGTAGAATTAGGTGCTTATCAAATATCTTACCTTCCGCGTAGCGAGGAAAAAGGACAAGTTATGGCGGATTATCTCGCTGAACTGTCTGGAGAGTTGGAGGTGATTAACGAGCGAACCGCACTAAAACCTGAACACGGTGAAACTTGGGATTTATTTACTGATGGTGCTACGTGTGCAGAAGGTGCAGGTGCGGGTTTAGTTTTGGCAAGTTCAAGCGGTGAAGAGCATACTTATGCTCTGCGGTTTAATTTTGACGTAACAAACAATGAGGCAGAGTATGAGGCATTACTTGCAGGTTTAAATATTGCACGAAAAATGAATGTTGTTAAGTTGCGTGCATTTACGGATTCGCAGTTAGTAGCGAATCAGTTTAATGGATCTTTTGACGCGCATGATCCCTCTATGCAAAAATACTTGCAGTTGTTGAAAGAAATGGCAATGCGATTTGAACATTTCGAACTCGCGCAAGTGCCAAGAAGCCAAAACAAAAAGGCGGATGCGTTGAGCAAATTGGTTGCTTTAACGTTCTCGCACTTTCAAAAACAAGTATGGGTTGAGGAATTACCAAGTAAATCAATAGATAGTGACTTAATGGTTGCATCTGTTACAGAAGAACATCAAAATTGGATGGATCCAATTTTACAATATATCCGCAGTGATATTCTTTCAGATGATGGTCGCGAAGCCCGTTTAGTAAGAGAGCGAGCACCGATGTATATCATCCAAGATGATATCTTATATCGCAAATCATATTGCGGGCCAATGATGCGTTGTGTCGGTCCAATCGAGGCAGAAATGATTATAGAAGAAGTGCATAATGGTACTTGTGCACTGCATTCAGGCTACAAAACTATCGCAGCAAAAATTATGCGAATGGGATACTTTTGGCCATCCCTATACCGCGATGTAGCAAAAATCGTTAAACGCTGTAAAAGGTGCCAAAGGCATGCTACGCAGAATCGAGTGCCGCGGCATGATATGATTCCTGTTAATTCACCATGGCCGTTTAATAAATGGGCTATTGACATTGTAGGGCCATTTCATGCAGGTCCTGGAAATGTTAAATTCCTGATTGTCGCGATTGATTACTTTACCAAATGGGTTGAAGTTAAGGCGGTTCGCACTATTACTGGTGTGCAAGTGCGAAATTTTGTATGGGAATACATTGTTTGCCGATTTGGCATTCCGCGAGAATTGGTTAGCGATAATGGTGCTCAAATAGCGAAAGATCCTTTCAAGACATTGTGCACTGACCTAAATATAATACAAAAGTTTACGTCAGTGGCGCACCCACAAGCCAATGGGCTGTGTGAAGTAACCAACCGCGATATTGTGAGTGGTATTAAAAAGAGGTTATGCAAAAGGCGAACTTGTTGGGTAGATGAATTACCCAATGTGTTATGGGCACATCGCACTACTTTCAAAAAGAGTACAGGCGAAACACCTTTTAGTTTGGTATATGGTTCTGAGGCAGTAATCCCCGCAGAAATTCTGGTACCAACGCATCGAATTGCTAACTTTGATGGCGAAGCAAATGATGTTGCGTTGAGCGAAAATCTAAATTTCATAGAAGAGCGGAGATTAATGGCTGCTATTAGAGAAGCGAATAATAAGCAGCAAATTGCTAAGTATTATAACAAAAGAGTGCGTGATTTGTCTTTCGCTATAGGCGAATAGGTGCTGCGAAACAATGAAGCAAGCAGAGCAGAAAAGCTTGGAAAATTGGGTCCTAATTGGGAAGGCCCTTATCAAATTGTGGCAATTAATGCCGCAGGCTCATATAAGCTCGCGGATATGGAAGGGCGAGTTTTACCTAATGCGTGGCATGCTGTTTTGTTAAAGCGATATTATGCGTAGTTTTGCGAAAAATATCAAAGATATATGTGCAAAGTGCGACATTGGATTCAAGGCATATGGCTGATATGCTTATTAGGTGTTTTTGTTTTTTATTTTTCTTGCAAGTCTTGATCACGCTTGTAGGAATTTTAAAAATAAGCACTTGTACAAATATGCGAAAAGCTTATTTGTGAAATACGAATAGTTATGAAATGTTTTAAAGATTGTTTCATAATGATTATAGTATTTCGCAGTGTTTAAATAGCAAAGTGATGAAATTGCCCACTTTTGCATACAAATTATTGCGAAAGGAATTTTATATCCTAAGTGTTTGATGTTGCCAATGCTTAGATGCTTCACAATGCTAATTAATTGCCTAAGGATCGTTTCAGTGGACTTAGAAGATTCATAACTTATAAACATATACGCATACAGATTGTTTCGCAAAAGTACGCATTTATTATGTGCACAATAGTATATGTTGGAAATTGCAAAGGACAAGTTTGTGTTATGAATATTGATAATGAAAGCGCTATAAAAATAGAAGTACTTGCAAACTTAGGAAAAAGCGAAATTTTATTAATAAGATCGCAGAAGCAGCTGTGTGCTGTTATACAAAGTGCGTACTAATCCTTGGTTAAGTCAAGCTTGATGATGTCATCTGCAGTGACATCTTCTTGCTCACTTATTGCGGTTATCTTGGGAAGGGAAATTTCGGCTATGCCCTGCTGAGCAACCGCGTATGCTGATTTCGCGTCTTCCAGTGAGCAAAGGCGATCAGCTAATGCAGATGGTAGTGGGTCTGGCAGTGGGCAGCGAATAGCAATCTCATCCATAAATTCAACCCTCTCGCATAGCCTTAATGCGGCGGCAAATGTTGAAAAATTTACAGAAACAGGCTTGGAATTGAGAATCTTTCTAGCCAGTTCAGGGAGATGTTGGCGGACCTTGGTGAACTCAAGTTCCGCAGAGGTTTTCGCAGCAAGAGCATTGTCTCGCTCTGTTGTTAGTTTCGTCACATTCTCTGACAGTGCTTTAATGGTGTCCTGTAGTTGGTTTTCTTTCTCAGTCGCAGTAGCAACCTGTTGTTTCAAGTCATCAACGGTGGTTTTTGCTGCGGTTAGCTCATGGGAGAGATTAGCACAGCGTTTTTCGCTGTCTTCAGCTTTGATTTTCTCAACATTATACTTTAGTTGTTCAGCTTCAAGAACATTGAAAAATTGTTCTTGACGGCATATAACGTCATATGCTGAATTGAAGCACATGTAGAAATTTTGAACAAAACTATTATGCGCGTCCAGCGCAGAGAGTTTAGAGAACTCGCGGCGAAGTTCGCCGGGGATTGCTAACTTCAACTGTTGGCGCTGATCCAGAGCAGCAGCAGATGAAGCACAAGTATATCCTGCTAAACCATCAATCCGCACTCCATAAGAGTCAGGTTGAGTGCGGAACAATTCGGTGATTTGATCAAGAGTGTTCGGGCTTACAAAGAAAGGATCACCAGAAGAATCGCCTGCAAAATAACATCGTTGGTTAGTTGGTGAAATAAAACTAATGTATATTTTACGTATGCAATAACAATCCGCAATATACCAGTTTGCTGGTCCCCTTCGTGTTCCGATATAAATGGATTGTCGTGAGGGGGGGGGGGGGTCTCCTGTTGTTTATGTTTTTTGCTTTGCGAAGACGGTGGTGTTTGTAACGGCCGCTTGGTAGAACTCGGCTTTGTGTAGGGAGATTTGGAGGTTAAATCGACGATTGGAATGGGTTGCTTTTCTTTTGATGATGATGATTTAGCTTCCGGGCTTGTTAATAGTTTGGTGATCAGAGTTTTTGGATCAGCCTTCCTATCTAAATCGTTAATCTTCATTTCAAATTACGTACGAGCTGCAAGTAAAGACTATAATGATAAAGGTTGATTGACGAATTGAGAAATTTTCTAATATTTTGGAAAAATGAGTAGTGAATTTGTGATTTCAGATCACAATATATATAGGCGACGGGGTTAATTATGTTAATTACCTATTGCGATAATTCAAACGGTAACATTGACTGTTATAACGGTAACAAAGATAATGCGAAATATGTTTCAATGCGAATAGTGGTCAGATCAAATTGCGAATTTTAGAGTTTATCATGATGCATTTTTTTCGCAATATGTATCATAATAAACTGGGGAGACTTGATCATATACATAGCATTGTATATGTATATTTTATTGGCTAAAGGCCAAAGGAAAAACTACGCGAATTATAATGCAAAGTTGTGGAATATTCGCTGAAATTAAGTTCAGCGGTTATGTTTTCGCATTAATACAAGACCGCGGTTTAATCCGCTGAGTTTTCTCGGATAGTTAAGTAACTCGCAGACCGCGAATATTTCGATTTATATAAATAGAGAGCTTGGCCTCTCATTTATAGGTTGTTGATTCTCTGCCATTTTACCTAAGCCTTTGTAATTTCCACTTGTGATCTTGCCCAAGGGATTTTTACACCGCGCAAAGGTGAATTAAGCTAATTAACAATCAAGACCGGGTCGGGGTGGTTGATCACTTGATAGTTAAAGTGAAAGATGATCATCGGGGCCCAAAATAATCATCAAACATTCCATCCTCTATTATAATCTTATTGCACTCAATCCGTAATTATGTAACATCATTAATTAAGGATTGATCACTTATCATGTTGAAAATATTAAAATATATAGAGAATTGGTTTAAATAAGTCGAAATTTTTCGGGTCATCACAGTACCTCCCCGTTAAAGAAAATTTCATCCCGAAATTTGAGTGGGGTTGTCATGGTTAACAATAAGAAAGTTTTCATAACGAATATGAGTTGATCACTAGAGTTTTATCATTACTGAGTAATATAGATAAAACGATTCGGTTACTTGAAGTGTATGAGAGGAGCTATCGCAAAAGAGTGAAATGAAGAATAAAGATTCGTCTTAACTTTTGACGTAATAACGATTGATTCCCGGAATTTAAGGAATAGAAAATCTTCATAATCTAAATAAGATTTGATTCTTCAAAATTTAAGGAAATTAAGATTTCCTTTGATTAAATGCGTAATCTGCCTCAATTGCTATGTCTGATATTTCGCTATAAATTGACCTCTTCTGTTTCATTTATTTTCACCACTCCTATAATCTTCCTCCTTATTTCATACTTTTTAATAGATTGTGAAAATGCTTCATCCAGTTCTGATTCTTGATATACTCCTAACTTTCATATCTATCATTCTTCTTTTTCATCTGACGCCGGAGGAATCTATTCACTTTTACTATACTCTTGGCTTTATAGTGTTTTTAGTTCTCCCGTGTCTTTACGTTGCAATACTTATTGATATACATGGTTTGTAATTTATGTGTTTTTATCGGGCTTTATATTCTCCATTATATTTCAAAGCTTCATGCTTTCGTTCTCTCTTCCCGCCTTTAAGTCAAGCGAATAATGGTCCAGAATTCGTAGGTATGGATTTTGAAATGAACATAGTTAATGTTCTAAGAAGGGAATTGTAATGGCACGATCTTGATTTGTCAAATTACTAGAAATTCGGAAAAGACCGAATCATCAAGAAATATATTTTCTTGATATATTTAGAGATTATATAGAATGAAAGAGTTATATAACATGGTTCATGATGAGGGTGGGATCTGTGAACCTTTATCACGTTCCATTAGAAACTCAGCATGACTTACTGTAATATAATCACGTTGATCAAGTGTCATTATATTATACTAACTCATGCTTCAATTCCTAACATTACTTCAAAACATCTATTTTTCGAATTTTTCAGATTTTAGAAACTAAAATAGTTTCTTTTATGATGTAACACAGATAGCGCGAAGAGATGAATGATTTCAGATAAGAATGGTTATAAAAAAATATCTTCAGAAATATGGAGGATATTTATAATGGAAGATACGATGATATCTTAAAATATTTAAGATAAGATGATGATGAAGAATATTGTCCGCAAAGGTTTTAGAGTAAGTAGCAAGGTATTTGCTAAGGATTTCAGCAGACACTGAATCATTTGTATTCTTTGAAGGTAGATTTCGTTTTTGTGATTTGTCCACAGCCTCCTTCATGGTCTGCTCAATCCGTTTTCCAGTTCCAAACCTTCTCTTATTCTCAGATTTACCACCATACTATTCTTTATCATCAAACTTTTGACTGTTAAGGTCGTTTACAGTTTTTGCTGCTTCATCATCATTTTTCCAAAATTCGGAGAACTAGTTTCGTAGTTTGGGGTGCTTTTCAGAAACTTCACATTCGAAGTATGTAAGTCTAGAAGATAGATGTTATCTATATATAACTGTTGTCGTAGAAAATGCTGCGAGATTCAAAATACTGATTGCTAATTCCCGGTGGTTGGTATGGAAATTATTGTTACAAGATGTGGATGAGTACATGATAGGGTTTCAATGAGTATAAGGATTTTTTAAAAGGTCAAGGATTAATAAAGTTGTTGGTAAATTTACTGCTAATGTGGTGGAACATGAAAGGTTCCCCAGTAACAAGAACGTATATGTCAAGGTTATAATAAGGCTAATCTGAAAAGTCGAAGTTGACTAGTTGGAAGTGTGATAAAACTGGATACTTTGAAAAGGAATTGCAAGATTATTTTCAGTAATAACAACGCTAAAGGATCTTTCACAGTTTTGAAGTCAAAGTATAGCTTTGAAAAATGTAGAGATCTAAGAATGATATCACTTGTTAAATCTTGACTTGGATTCTGTTCTGTCAGAATATATAATTGAATTTTGTATGAAAACGATTGTATATCGCTGTGAGCATAGTTAATAATTTTTGAATCAAAGTTGAAGAATGTACAGTGTAACATATTAATTGCGAGCTTATATATTTCCCGGGTATTACCTATCCGTTAAAGATTTCACAATTAATACTTTGTACAAAAGAATTTTTATTACCGTCTTTATGAAAATATATGTATGTATATTTTCTTCAGATGTAACACAAATTTAATGAGTTAATATCATATTAAGCTCATTTGATTTTCGGCTTGACTTAAAAATGATTAATCTCTAAAACATTAAAGATTACATAATCTTTGCGGAGTATTTCGCTAATGTAAACGATACTTCATTATTTATTCTTATTCCTCGGTGAAGGATGTTGATGCTCGTGGAATTTTTGTGAACCTTACAAGGCACAGATGATGTTTTCTGAAAAGTTTCGAGTACATCGAAAATGAAAATGTAATATCAATTATGTAATTGAATAATACACTTGGTTTGTTATGAAATGGAATTCATTGAGTTGAAACAGAGATTGTAGTTAACGAAGGTTAAGCCGTTAATGAAAGATGTACATCATAGCATATTAGTAATATGAATTAACCGAGTAGTATTTACCCATTTTCAATTCATACAAAATAGCTTAGTATGAAAAGATTTATGATGGTTTTAAAATTTATATATATTAGATATACATATAAATTCTTTAGAGGAATTGAGTTATCACTTCATAACTCATTGATACAATATACTCATTGTTGATTGTGATTATGTTGGTGATTATGAAATTGGCGGAACTTGTAGTGCTACAGGTTTTACCGGTATTGGTGATACTGACGGTACTGTTGATGCTGCTGGTAAAACAAGTCTAGCTTGTAAATCATGCACCATTCCGATCAGGGTTTCTACTCTTCCTTCTATCATTTCGGTCCACTCATCTGATTTACGGTTACGGCTGGAATAGATTATCTCTAAGACTTTAGAGATTACATAATCGCCGCAGAATATTTCTCCAATGAAGTTATGAATCAATACTTCATCGGTTATTGTTGTTGGTACTCCTTGGTATCTATGGTGCGTATGACGTTGATGTTCAAGGTACATATTGTGAAGTTGAGGTTTGCAATGCGGTTGTTGTTAGTGGTGGTAATGGTACGGTTGGTGTTGCAGATGGTGGTACTGTTGCTGTCGGTGCTGCTGCTGGTGCTTGTAACCTTTGCACCATGTTCTCTAAAGCCACTACTCGAGCGCGAAGCTCGTTGACTTCTTCTATTATACCGGGATGATTGTCGGTTCGGACGAGCGGGTGAATGAGATCTAGAATGTGAGATAGTATATAATCATGATGAGATACTCTGGAAATGAGAGAGAAAATGGTATTACGAACAGGTTCGCCGGTAAGTGCTTCAGGTTCTTCGCCAAGAGGGCAATGTGGTGGATGGAAGGGATCGCCTTCTTTTTGTCTCCAATGATTAAGTAGACTACAAACCCATCCCCAATTCATCCAGAATAGATGATGGCTAATTGGTTGATCCATTCTGGTTACACTGTCTTCGGAGTTCAGGTGAATATCCATATCGGAATAGCTGTCGTAGTTTAAGGAATTTGAACTAGATACGGGATCCATATTATATAATTAGGGAGATGATTTTTGATATGAATAAGATTATAGAATTTAGTTTGGTATTCTTCAATACATAATTTACATATGTATATATAATACCAAATTCCATAAATCACAGAGAAATTTTCGGAAGATATCAGGAAAATTTTACAGTAACAGATACACTAAGATATGAATTTTTGTCTATACACTATTTATGCAATAAATGCAGGAAAATGTGTCTAGACTTAAAATGATAAGCATGTAATTTCCGATAAGAAATGATAAGCAAAACTTTTAACATGCAGACACGGTCAAAGTCCAGACTTACTAATGCATCCTAACAACTATAAGTTAGACACACTCATGCAAGACCTGGTTTACTAGGACCAACGCTCTGATACCAACTGTGACGATCGCTCCAAATCTATATGGATGAACACGTCATTCATCGATTTCATTGCGAGGTATTTGACCTCTATATGATATGTTTTGTAAACATTGCATTCTTTTGAAAGGGAACACCATAAATGAATATTTAAATTAAAGGTTTTCGACATCTGATGATTTCTACATATAGACAATCACCGTAAATAATAGTTTACAATAGTACTTCCGTTGACAATGCAGTCAAAATAAGATACATGGTGATGATTTGGTGAATGCAACGTTTCCTTGAAAAATATGCCATGTAAGACTCCATGCACATAGCTTGTCTAACATATAAGCAAACAGCGGAAGACTTCTAGGAAACCTGAGAATAAACATGCTAACAAGTGTCAACACAAAGGTTGGTGAGTTCATAGTTTTATTGTTTCATATTATCTGTATATAAAGGTGGATCACAAGATTCCAGTTGTTTCATCCAGAAACGTTTATAAAAATATTCTACGAAATTGAGCACCCTGGTAACTAAACTTAACGTATATATAATTTATACCCTTTGTATAATCATCTTAATAATACACGCAAACCAACGTGTATGCTTCTCAAATAGCATATGTTCGTTAAAAGGCTAGTGCTCTAGCTCGAACGGGGATATCAAGCCCTATGGATCCATATACAACTATTCGCGCCCACCAGTTCTTATAACTGGCAGCTACTAGTTACCAAAGCTAAGGGATTTTCGGTTCAAACTCGGTGTAGAATTTAGTATGTACTTGTATCCATTGCGTTTAAAATAAAGTGCATGTATTCTCAGCCCAAAAATATATATTGCAAAAGCAATTAAAAAGGGAGCAAATGAAACTCACCTTAGCAGCATATAAAGTCGTTCACCAAAATGTGACCGAAACTCGGATTACCAATTAATCGTAGATCTCAACCTAGAGAACATATGTTGGTCAATAAACGTCTATCAAGCTAGGTCAGGTCATATTGTATCACAATCCTAATGCTCGAGATCGACATACAAAAGTTATCCAAAGTCGTTTCAAAAAGTCAGTTTTAACAAAAGTTCAACAAAACGAGACATACCTTATATAAGGATTCATTTACTCTGTTGGTAATATTCAAAAATCCAATTTATCAATCTCGTAAAAAAGTTGTTTAAATCTTAATTGCAGATTCAAAAGTAATTTCAATTAACGTCAATCATAATTCAGTTGATCATATCTTTTAATCCGTTCATCGAAACTATTCGATATCTAAATGAAAAGTTATTGATTTTTTGTCAGCTTTCCAAAAACATGTATATCATATACCTTTTACCAGTAATATATGTATTTAATTCGTGATTCATTATAAACTGTTTAACGACGAAATTTAGTATACAAGCATATATAAATATATATACTTGAGCACTAGACATGGATACACAATCAAGATATAAAAGATAAGATATGTATACTCACGTATCAATATTGAGATTCAATATTGCAGGAAAGTACGTAGACGCAACAGAGATGATAAACACTAGGTTTGACTTGTGAATGGTACTCAAGAATATTACCCATAACCTCCATAGCTATAACCCATAGTTTCCTTATCTCTATCCCGCTCGAAAACCATTTTTGAAATTGTTTGGACATAACCTCGTCGTAGTATTTTATGTACTAATACTACTAATAATAATATTACTCCTAATAATAGTAATACGATTAATATTAATAATATTAATCTTAATAATAATAATAATAATAATAATAAATAATAATAATTATAAATGTGAAAGAGAGATTGATCGAGAGAAATGGTTGTAATCAATTCACAAACTGACCTCGTTCATATATATATATATATATATATATATATATATATATATATATATATATATATATATATATATATATATATATATATATAAAATAATAATATAATAATATAATATAATAATAATAATAAAAACTTATAAATTAAAAATAATAATAATAAATACCACATCTATCATCAATTTGGATGTTCTTGTGTCGACATCATTTATATAATATAAATATAATATAATAATTATAATAAAATAATATAATACGTAAATCGAATATTAAAATTTTAAAAAGTGGTATTTATTCAATACTTCAGGGGTATTCTATGTAACTTATAATTAATAATTTCCATCATGTCGTTTTCATGTAAATAGTAAATGAATTAATTTAAATTCAACTATTTAAGCTACACGTTGTACGTTGTGCTTTACAAATTGTACATTATTAATTTAACTTCGTTTCTTAAAAAAAATACAAAAATTATATCATAAAAATAAAATGACTTAATACGTAAAATTTTTAATTTGAAATAGCATCGTTTAATAGTAAATTTTTAATCATTTCGTATATAAATATTATTCGCATGATTCCGTATATATCGAAAACTCTTATATTTATTAAAATATGTATATAATACATGTTATGACGTTCGAGAATCGTTGGATAAACAGGGTGGTCAACCGTTATATAAAAAAATCATTTTCAAAAGTTTTAAAACTTGTCAAAATTCATTGCTTATCATGTCAAAAATATTAAAATATATAGAGAATTGGTTTAAATAAGTCAAAATTTTTCGGGTCATCACAGTACCTCCCCGTTAAAGAAAATTTCGTCCCGAAATTTGAGTGGGGTTATCATGGTTAACAATAAGAAAGTTTTCATAACGAATATGAGTTGATCACTAGAGTTTTATTATTACTGAGTAATATAGATAAAACGATTCGGTTACTTGAAGTGTATGAGAGGAGCTATCGCAAAAGAGTGAAATGAAGAATAAAGATTCGTCTTAACTTTTGACGTAATAACGATTGATTCCCGGAATTTAAGGAATAGAAAATCTTCATAATCTAAATAAGATTTGATTCTTCAAAATTTAAGGAAATTAAGATTTCCTTTGATTAAATGCGTAATCTGACTCAATTGCTATGTCTGATATTTCGCTATAAATTGACTTCTTCAGCTCTGCAAGGTAAGTCGGGCAGTTTCGCTTCCAATGACCAATTTCTCCACAATGGAAACAAGTGGCATCTTTGGCAGGTTTTTCTTTCTTCTTGATTGAATCCTTTGGGACAAACTTTTTGCCTTTGTAGTTGCCTTGAATCTTGCCTTTGGCTTGTGGCTTCTTGATTTTTCCTTCCCGAATCATGAGGACTTCAGAGGTTTTGGATGGAATATTCTTCTCGGCAGTCTTAAGCATTAAATGCAACTCCGAGATAGATTTCTCCAAATTGTTCATATTGTAGTTCAAGACGAACTGGTCATATGACTTTGGTAGTGAGTTGAGGATCAAGTCTATTGCCAATTCAGGACCAATGGAAGATCCAAGCCTCTCAAGTTAATCTATGTAGCTCTTCATTTTTAGAACATAAGAGCTTACAGATGTTCCCTCTGTCATCTTGCATGCGTGTAATGCTCTGACAGTTTCAAAGCGTTGTTGCCTAGCTTGTTGCTGGAACATTTCATTTAGCTGCTTAAGCATCTCAAAGGCATCATGATTTTCCAGGTCCTTTTGCAAGTCTGGAATCATGGTGGCTAACATGAGGCATGCTACCTCTGTGGAGTCATCCATATGCTTAGTCCAAGCATCTCGGATGATCTTAGTGGCATTAGCAGGGGGTTCCTCGGGAACGGGTCCATCAAGTATATACGACTTCTTTTTGACTTTGAGAACAATTCTCAAATTACGATACCAGACTAAGAAGTTCGTATCATTGAGTTTTTCTTCTCTAAGACAGATCTTAGAGAAAGGTGGTGAACGGGTGTAGTTGCATTGGGTGACATCTACAAAATTAACAAAGTTCTTTTAGTATTTTAATATTTGATCCTTTAATAATTGATTACCTTAACTTTCTTATGAAAAATTAATTTGTTAAAGGCTAGAATCCAAGTTACATTTAACCTTGAGTGGTTGGCTGATGCTCTCTCCACTAAGTTTAAATTAACAAGGTAGGTAACGATTACCAATTGCAAGTCTAATACAATTTCTATATCTTAATGGGATCATTAACAACAATTGTCAACTGGTATGCTTAATCCCATCTATGCCTTCGGCATCTTATGTTTGGCTGATGCTCTCTTCACAAGAAGCACCAATTAAGTTGTCCTATTTAAAACTTATGGTGTTCGGCCCAAGACTGTAATGGGAATTGCGAAACACCATCTCGGTAATCACAAGACGACCGTGGTGGTTGGCTGATGCTCTCTCCACAACGACGTACAAATGACAAGCGAGTGTCTTAAAAAGGATGGCATAAACTTATATTTTAAAAGCGATTTTGTGTTTGTATTATTTCAATTTGACAAAACATTTCGTATAATAATTGTTGCATGCATTCAACAATATATTATACGTATACTTTAGATAAAATCATATTTTATATGTTGGTCTTGAGTTTATAGAATCTCTATTTTAGTCACTCACGGCGTGTCCAATTTTAAACTAATATCCTATATTAATATGTATACATTGAGCGCGCTAAGTTAAGACCAATTTTAGTTTCTAAGAAAACTCATTTTATTTAAAACTTCATACAAGAGTTTGGTTTAAATTTATTAAATTCATAATTTATTAAAATTCATAATTTTAATGTTAACTTTGAGCTTTATGTAAAAACTCCTTTTTATTAAAACTCATTTTATACTTTTACGAAAAACCATTTTCAAAATTATATATAAATTTACCAAACTCTTATTTGTGTTTGATTTGTTAAAAAAAATTATTTTTTAGCATGCAAATATCCTATATTCAAACATGCAACATACAAACATAAACACAACAATTAATAGGTGTATAGCCAAGCTTTTTCCTAATCAGTTTTCGTGAGCCAAACGAAGGAACCGGGTCAATCTAAGGACATAACAAATATCCATGCTCTATTATGATGTCTTGAAGCTCCCACTTGCCTAGTTAACATTTGGTGTTGCAAATGGCTCCAAAATTGCTTAGAACTCCATCTTGAATTTTCTTCATGTCTTGTTATATTTTTATAGATAAAATATACAAGTCTACACTAATACTTTTACATCTCAAAATTAAATAAAACATGAAAAATAAAATTATTACAAACCATTATAAATGAAAGAATAACTTACAACCCAATCGAATTTCAACACAACTAAACATCACAAAATGGTCTAAAGGCTTTATATGCACCATGCAACTTAATATATCAACTAGTATATATACAGCAACTTCTACAACCATACATGCATGTAAAAGGAATGGTTGTAGCAAATAAAATAACTAAGTTGCATTTTAGAAATCTACAACTTTTTCTTTTTAGAAAAAAAAAATTTGTTCATTTTGTTATAAAATATCTAGATTGTGTTATAAAATATCTAGATTGGATGTTAATTTTATTATTATTATATTTCTTGCATAGTAATATTTTATACTATAAATAGACATGTATGGTAACCATTTAAGGTGCACCATTTCTCTTGAAATATCAATATCAATATTTCTTCTCTCCTTCTTCTCTCTTTTTCTCTCTTTGTTCTTATAACCATTAAAGGTAGTTATAAGCCTACTGAATTATAACACGTTATCAGCACGAAAAGCTTAGTGTAATTAAAAGATATCTCAAACGATCACGAATCACTAATCAAGGTATGAAATTATTAATAATTTTCAGACTCGAATATATCAAATTTTGGACTACTAACATTTATATTTATGTTATTTAAGTTATATATGGTCGGTTATACCACCTGAATTATATTTCTGTAATCTAACTTTTACTAACTTCACTAACATTTATATTTATGTTATTTAAGTTATATATGGTCGGTTATACCACCTGAATTATATTTCTGTAATCTAACTTTTACTAACTTCACTAACATTTATATTTATGTTATTTAAGTTATATATGGTCGGTTATACCACCTGAATTATATTTTCTGTAATCTAACTCTTATTAACTTCACTAACATTTATATTTATGTTAATAAGACCTCATGATTGTACGCAACACGTCATTTGACAACACGGTACTTTATGTACGCAACACGTCATTTGACAACACGGTACCATGGGTCGAGATTAATTCCGATCAATACGAATACGACGGGGTCTTTATATGTTATCTAACATTTATGATTACTTATGCAATTAATCATTATTTATTTCATGCATACTAATGTTTATTCTTAAATTTATAATTTTAAAAGTTAAAATAAAAAAATAGTTTGTATTTTTATTAAAAGTAAATCTTAAAAGTTAAAATAAGAAAAAGTAGTTTGTACTTTTATTAAAAGTAAATCTTAAAAGTTAAAATACAAAAAGTAGTTTGTATTTTTATTAAAAGTAAATCTTAAAAGTTAAAATAAGAAAAAGTAGTTTGTATTTTTATTAAAAGTATATCTTAAAAGTTAAAGTAAGAAAAAAAGGGGATGGTAAAATGGAATAGTTTTTTGTCAAAAATGAAGTATTGAAAATGAAGTGGTCTCCTTCTATAACTAAAAAAAAATATATATACTTTTATCAAATGAATTTTTTTGTGGCCGACAATTTCAAACACGAGTCCGTGTTTAGTTTATCAAGAATATCTCTTGCTTTGGTGAATAAGATCGCTTACAGCTAATAACTAGACAATTGAATTGGTGAATCAATAGATAAACGCTTACAGCTAATAACTAGACAATTGATAATGAGTACAAATCTCTCAATATTTATATGTGGACATGTAAATTTACATGCTGCGACATTAATTCGCATTATACCATGTGGAAGTCGTAAATATTTTCACTTAATACTTGATTTTGGCCAAGAGCCAAATATTTTCTACCTTAAAACATTGGTTGTGCAGTGTATGTTCCAATTGTATCACCACAACACAATAAAATGGTTCTTCAAAGAAAGATGATAATATATTTTGGATATAAAACATCTTCAATCATAAGATATATTGAACCTATGATGGGTGATGTTTTTACAGCACGTTTTGCTGATTGTCATTTTAATAAAACATTGTTCCCTAGATTAGGGGGAGAAATAAAAATAAAAAATAAAATGATGCTTCATGATGTGAACATCAATTAAGGTATATTGAACTCGCACAAAAGAATGTGAAACGAAAGTTCAAAAATAATGCATATGCAAGAACTTGCAAATTAATTACTTTATGCATTTACAGATATAAAAAAGTGACTAAATCATATATACCAGCGATAAATGCTCCAGCTCGAACTGAAATTCCAAAAGCTGGCAATAATGTCACTGTTGAGTCTTTGCCACGTATCAAACGTGGAAGATCAATTGGTTCCGAAGATAAAAATCCTCGAAAAAGAAAATCAGCTGATAATGAGGTAAGAGAAAGTGTTCAAGAAGAACCACAAATCAATATTCCTTCTGCAGAGGATATTGATAAATGTAAATACTAAAATTGCGATAAATTATGCAATATTATGGAACCGAAATGAAACTAAAATCTCTATGAGATATTTTCATATAATGTTACAATGACATCATGAATAAAGATGATGATCTGGAACTAAAATCTGTCATTGAATATACAAAATGGACATGATTGAGCTCAATGGAAAGGAGCAATAAGAGCTGAATTAGAATCGCTCGATAAAAGAAAAGTTTTCGGATCAATCGTTATCACTTTTAAAGATGTGAAACGTATGGGATACAAATGAATTTTTATCCGAAAAGAAATGTGCAAATGAAGTTACAAGGCAAAACTAGACTTGTAACTCAATATTTCCCACAAAGACCAGAAATGAATTAGGAGGAAAAATTATCCTCCTGTAATGGATACAATTACTTATTAGATACTTAATCAACCTGGTAGTTATTTAAATGCATCTCATGAATGTTGTTACTACTTATCTGTATGGATCACTTAATAGTGATATATATGAATATACCTAAAGGGTTAAGGTATCATAAGCATCTAATGTAAAACCCAAGGGAATATATTCCATTAAATCACAAAGATTTCTAAGTGGGTTTATACAAACGGGACGTATGTGGTATAACCGATTAAATGACTACTTGATAAAAAAAAAGGGTATAAATATAAACTTATTTTGCACGTATGTTTTATAAAAACAATGTTCGGATATGAGATCGTAGTTGTTTATGTCAATGTTCTTAACATCATATGAACAAATAAAGAGATCTATGAAATCATTCAACTTCTAAAGAATTATTTTGAAATGAAAGATCTTGAAAAAACCAAGTATTACCTTGGATTGCAAATTGAGCATATGCCTAATGGTTTACTTGTACATCAAACAACTTATACCGAAAAGATTTTAAAACATTTTTTTTAAAGACAAACTCATTGTTGTTAGATCACTCAATATTGACGCTGATCTATTTCATCCCTGCGAAGATCATGAAAATTTTAACAGATCGGAAGTTCTATATTTTAGTGCAATTGAGGTTCTTATGTATCTTATAGATTATACAAGATCTGACATTTCTTTTGCAGTTAATTTTTTGACAAGGTTCAGCTCAGCCCCTACCAAAAGACATTGGAATGGGATCAAACAAATAGTTTGATACCTTCGGGGAACTACTGATTTATAATTATTTTATTCTAACAACTCGAAATAAGATTTGTTTGGTTATACAGATGCAGATTATTTATCCGATCTACATAAAGCTAAATCTCAAACTGGATATGTATTCCTAAATGGAGGCACCGCAATATCATGACGTTCTCAAAACAAACACTTGTTGCAACATCATCAAATCATGCTGAAGTGATTGCATTACATGAAGCTACTCGGGAATGATTTTAGTTAAGATCAATGATACAAATCATTATTGATTCTTGTGGACTAGAACGCTATAAAAGCGTAACAACTATCTATGAAGATAATACAGCTTACATAATACAAATGAAAGAAGAGTATCAAAAATGACAGAACAAAACATAAATGCTGACGAGGCGCTAAAGCTATAAACGGTCTTAACGGTCATAAGTTTGATGGAAAAGAATGGTATATTGGTAAGGCTCAGAAAAAGACTGAAAGGGAATAGGAACTGAAACAACGGTTTGAACAAACCATGAAGGAGACTGTAGACAAATCACGAGGGCCAAACTTGTACATAAAAGATTTAGATGATACAGTTTCAGATGAAAACCTCAGATTTTTCTCATATACTCAAGATATCGTAAAAGACAACCAGATTAAAATGAGATACGTTCAATAAACAACTCTGCTGATCTTTATACCAAAGCACTGCTAACTGCTATTTTCAGAACACACGTTCATAATATTGGCATGAGACATGTTCAGAAGATGTAATAACTCAGGCGTTGCCTACTTGAGGGGGAGTCAACTTTATGCTGCACTCTTTTTCCCTTAGCTAAAGTTTTATCCCAATGAGTTTTCTTTAGCAAGGTTTTTAACGAGGCAGTACTAGTTATTCTCTAATAAAATTGTCATCCAAGGGGGAGTGTTATAAAATATCTAGATTGTGTTATAAAATATCTAGATTGGATGTTAATTTTATTATTATTATATTTCTTGCATAGTAATATTTTATACTATAAATAGACATGTATGGTAACCATTTAAGGTGCACCATTTCTCTTGAAATATCAATATCAATATTTCTTCTCTCCTTCTTCTCTCTTTTTCTCTCTTTGTTCTTATAACCATTAAAGGTAGTTATAAGCCTACTGAATTATAACACATTTCTAATAATAAGAACAAGTTCTTATTGTATATAACATAAGTTTCTTAACACATGCAAAAACGGCTCTTGATACCACTGTAGGGGTTTGTATATGAAATTTCATAAAACTATTTAGCAGCGGAAGCATGTACAATAATTTTTAAACCTTTCAAAAACTCCCCATCAAGGATCCAATTGCATGTTGTTAATAAAACTAAATAATAAATAGTGAGTTTAAAGACTACAACCTTTGAAGACTTTGAACTTGAGAAGTTATGGATGCTAAGAATGCTAGGAAGCCAACGTAGCCTTCCTCTATCGGTAATCCACACTTGAGCAAAGTTCTAATACCAAATGGATGCTAGTCCTTATCAACCAATAATAAGTGAAATAACAAGATGAAGAACAATCTTGTTCCTTCTTGTCTTATACAACTATCTTACACTAACTACTAACTCTTTTGCTATTAAAAGAAATACTTAGAAGTTAATTTTTGAGAGTTGCTTGCATGAGAGAAAAATGAAAGAAAATACTTCTATTCTCTCCTTTCAAGTGTATGTACATATATTTAACAAATGTATGTTAGTTAGCTTTTAATAAGTGTTCTTACACTTAAAAATACATAAAGTAAAAGTTAATCATAAATGCTAGATGAAATGATGGTATAAGATCATGATTATACTTCCACCATCTCCATGTGCAAAAATGGGGTGTAAAGATGTCCAATACATGACCCACTTGTTTAACATTTTACTTACATTTGTTCTTTCATATTTGTTAAACAAATATATAACACAATAATGTTACTTGCAACATTAATAAGTGTATATATATATATATATATATATATATATATATATATATATATATATATATATATATATATATATATATATATAGTGTTACTTCATTGCAAATTATTATTTCATCTAAATAATAATATCATATTCATATTAAAGTTGATCATATTTAAATCACATTTAAATACTTAATTAGGTATTTAATTGCTCTTTGTGTGTGACCCTATAGGTTCACATATTATTAGTAGTGTAAACATAAGTTGTGTCTTGGGCATTAATAACCAACAAGGGTACCATTCATAGATTTTGTCTTTATAAGGGAGGATAATTAGATATTAGAGAGTATTTTTGTTTCATTCAAATTTTGCACGTTTTGCTAAATTTTATATGTTTTAATGTGTTTTTAATAGAATCACAAATGTAAAAGAATTAATTTCAACCATTTGTTTTTAAGGGATTTTTGATAAATAAATCGTAAATATTTGGTTATAGCATTATAAATATGAAAGCGTTAAATGGATGGATGGATGGATTATAGGGGTATTTATTATAATTTGCATAATTCAATGGTTGAAAATTAATTTTAAATTAAAATATTACTCTATTATGTTTTTTTTAATATATACATAATACATAATATAGAGATATAGAGATCGAGTAGAGAAGTAGAGATAAATATAATATAATATGAGACTCAAAAAAAGATGAGAGAGAGTGAAGTGAGAGAAAAAGAGGGAGCACTCAAGAATTCAAGAAGCTACAATCAGGCGACGGCGGACAAGGAGGGAGAGAGGAAAGTACAGTCTGGGAAAGCTACTAACATCAACAGATTCTTCGGATGTATTGTAACTTCATTCATGTTCTTCAACTTTCCTGAAAGTTGGAACATCACGGATCTTTGGAAGCTATTCAAGACCTATGGGAATCTGAAAGAAATTTACATTCCACCAAAGAGAAGATTAAAGAATGGTCTTTGATTCAGTTTTGTTCGATACGCTGATATCCATGTCCATGATGAAGATAATATCATCAAAAAACTTAACACTGTTAAGGCAGACAGTTTGTCTCTAAAGGTCTTTAAGGCGTGGGACAGAAATCAAAAGCAAGATAAACCACATCCTGTTAAACCACATCCTGTTAATGGTCACCCTAAAATTCAAGCAAATGCAAGAGCTATACCTAATAAGTTCAGGGATGGAAGAAGATTCAGGGATGTGGTAACCCCAAAACCCAGTAACACATTGAGTATCGTGTGGGAGAAGAACGATGAACTGTTAAAAATAGTCAATATCAAAGAAGAAGATACCAACAGGAAGCTACTAAAACATGCTTTAGTCGGGGAAGTTAAAACGCTGGAGTATCTTGAATTGTTTGGAGAATTCTGCGCTGCAGAAGGTATAAATGGGTTCACTATCAAGTACCTTGGGTCGCTTGAGCTTATGCTATTATTTGATGAACCTAACCACGCCAAGGCAATCATGGATAATGCAAGTCATTGTTTTAGAAAGTGGTTATCAAACCTTCGTTATTGGGATAAATCAGATGGCTCGACGGGTAGGCTGACATGGGTAACCATTACTGGTGTACCTGCATCTTGTTGGAACGAAAAGACATTCAGATCTATTGCTAGCTTGTGGGGTAATGTACTAGATCTAAAAAATTGTAAATTTGAAGACAATCAAAGTCTCATCACGGGACATGTGTTAATCAAGTTTGGTCATGCGGAAATTACAAAAAGTTGTGTTAAACTCATTGTTAATGATGATCAGCTATTCTATGTCCATGTCACAGAGGATATAAACAACATTGTGGAGATAAACATGGAAGTCAAGAGTGGTAGCAATGAAGAAAATTGTAATTCTTCCGAAGAAGATGATGATAGTCATTCTTCCGACGAAGATGATGATGACTCATCATCTGAATCGATCAACCCCTTCGACATGGATGATCAGGATGGAAAAGTTAATGGAAGTCCGGCAGTCCATGTAGGTGACCAGTTAGATGAAAAGTTAGGCGATGCCCAAGGATCGAATAACACAAAACGCATGGAAACTAGCAATCAATTCTCGCGTGGGTGTAATAATGATGATGGTAAGGGTCCCAAGGCAGCTGTCGGAAGCTGTAATTTATCTTCCACTGCAGAAATAAATGCGGATTTCGAGGTAACGTCAAAAAAAAACCCTATCAACTCATCCCAGAAATTATCAGTTGGGCCAGATTTGCAAGGCCCAAAAAAGGTGGATCAAGTTACAACCCCTAACCCAATCTGCAAGGGAAACCAAACATACTCTTCAAGCCCAACTAAACACCAATGCAATCAAACAAATGAACCATCCAGCCCATCACATAAACCTTTCGTGTATGACCCCCAGCTGAGCCCAACACCTACACAAAACTTCGTTCCAAATATGGTGAACCCCGTGTTTATCAATCCCGTTAACTCTAACCCTAAACCTATTAAACACAAGCCATGCCATTCACCCATTCTTGTCGAAATACCTAGTCCAATCTTTGAACAAATGCAATATTCCTGCCCGCCAAACTACACCCCTAACCCGCTACACTCCGATAATACCACCCATGATCATATCCCTGTCGCACCTACTTCCACTCCAATTGAACCATCACCCCCCACACCTAAAAATAAGGTCAAGATCCAAAAGCTATCTGTTAACCCTGTTCTTAAACCCAATCGAAACCCAACCCTTCCTGGTTCATCCACCAAATTCTACCCCACCTCGCCTATTTACATAAATTCAAACTCCCTAAAACCGTTGCAACCTCCTTCTCCCACATCCCTTCTGGATAAATCAAATCCCCATCAACCCACTAACTAAAATGTCGGCTACTACCACAAATCCTACACCTACATTCATGCTATGAAAATCAACCCTTCAAAGAAAAAAAAGTCCAATTCGGCTACCTCAAACTCTCTGGGTTCGAAAGGATCAATTGGACCCCTTAATTACAAAGAACTTGGTTCTAACATTGGGGTCACATGGGTTGATAACCAACAATAATTGGTTACTGCTCTTCGGTTTCATTAGGTGATTAATGAATATATTATCACTCAATATACGTGGATTTGGGGAAGGTGGCAAAATTCGTTGGTTCAAAAAGTTGCGCAGAGATTACAACCCTGTCATTGTACATCTACAGGAAACGAAGTGTGGAAATTCTAGTGAGTCTTGGCTAGAAAATTTATGGGGATCACCGGATTTTAAGTTCATTCAAAAAGATGCCATAGGATCAGCAGGTGGAATGATCACCATATGGGATACAAGAGTCTTTGACATTGTTGAAGCTACCGAAGGTGAACACTACCTTGCCATTAGAGGGTACTGGAAGGGTAAATCAGAGGAAATGGCTTTTGTTAACATCTATGGCCCACACACCAATAATAAGAAAACTATTATGTGGGATAACTTGGACAGATTGGTGAAATCTTGCAATATGCCATGGGTGTTATGTGGGGACTTCAACGAAGTAAGGTGCGAGGATGAGCGTTTTAACTGTATTTTTAACAAGGCACGGGCAGACAAATTTAATCATTTCATTAGCTCAAATTGCCTGATAGATTTACCTTTGTGTGGGAAAAAATATACGAAATACAGTGATAATGGGGTCAAGTTTGCCAAACTTGACAGGTTTTTAATCTCCGGAAACTTCAATAATAATTGGCCTGGTCTGAATGCGGCTATTCTGGATCATAATCTCTCAGACCACTGTCCCATTATACTTCGAGATGGAATCATAGACTTTGGGCCTAAACCAACGAAAGTGTTTAATGTATGGTTAAATCTTCCTGGTGCTGAAGAAATAATTGCAACAATCTGGAACACGAAAGTTCATGGCAACAGGCCAGATCGTGTACTGTATAATAAGTTGAAGATGGTTAAACAAGAGCTGAAAAATTTAAATCTCAGTATCAACGGGAAACTTGATGAAGAAATTCAACTTCTTATACAATCTACGAAATCATGGGAAACTATCGCAGATTCTAGAGCTTTAACTGAAATTGAACAAGAGGCATGGATAACGGATAGGAAAAAATGGATTGAAAAGGACCGATTGAAAGCGAAGATGCTAAAGCAAAAGTCGAGGGTCAAATGGCATCTTGAAGGAGACGAGAACACCTACTTTTTTCATAACTATGTGAAAAGAAGAAACGCAAAAAATAACATTCGAGGTATCACAATTGGTGGGGAGTGGGTCGAAGACCCAATTAAGATCAAGGAAGAAGCACTGAGATATTTCTCCAGTGCCTTCAAGCAGCAGGCCAACATCAACTCCTGCTATCTAAAAATCCAACCCTCGGATCTTGACAACCGGTTTCTATCCCACAATGAGTGCGCAATGTTAGAAGCAACGTTCGATGAAAAGGAGTTGTATGATGCAATACTCAACTGCGGTGGTTCAAAAGCTCCAGGGCCCGATGGCTTCAACCTCAAATTTTACAAAAAATTCTTCTGGCTTATTAAAGAAGACCTCTTAAAAGCAGTGGAATGGTTTTGGGCATATGGGGAATTCTCAAGAGGCTGTAACTCATCATTCACTACTTTGATCCTGAAGAATTCTAATCCACTTGGATTGAATGAATTCAGGCCCATTAGTTTGGTGGGAAGTTACTACAAGATCATCGCAAAACTACTTTCCATCCGTATCGCAAAAGTAATTCCAAAACTTATAAATGAGAAGCAAAGTGGATTTTTAAAAGGAAGGTTTATTTTGGACGGTGCTCTCATTGCTAACGAAACCATTTACGATTTGAAAAGAAGAAACTCGAAGGGGTTCACCCTTAAACTCGACTTTGAAAAGGCATTTGATTGTATCAAATGGGAGTTCCTTCTAGATACAATGAGATGTCTGGGCTTCGGTAATCGTTGGATTAAATGGATAAAAGCGTGTCTTAACACAGCCACAATTTCAATCCTAGTAAACGGATCTCCAACCAAGGAATTCAAACCCGAACGAGGCGTAAGGCAAGGGGATCCATTGTCACCTTTTTTATTCATTATAGCCGCAGAAGGACTTAACATACTCATCAATCGAGCTCTATTATCGGGGCATTTCAAAGGAGTGAAAGTCGGTAGTAATGATGTAGTTGTATCACATCTTCAGTACGTCGACGACACCATTATCTTCGGCGAATGGGGCATTGAAAACATATCGAATATCATGAAGATCCTAATATGCTTCCAGGACCTATCGGGGTTAAAAATCAATTTCCAAAAGAGCAATCTCTTTGGTGTCGGGGTGGAAGATAATGTTGTAGCAAACATTGCGGCCAAATTTGGTTGCAAACCTGGGAACTTTCCATCAAACTACCTCGGTATTCCAATCGGTGTCAAAATGAATAAACCAAATGAGTGGCAAAACGTTATAGAGAAATTCAAAAAACGTTTATCCGACTGGAAAGCTAAACATTTATCATTCGGGGGTCGACTTACTTTGATAAAATCGGTGTTAAGTAGTCTACCACTGTACTTCTTCTCTCTCTTCCGGGCTCCGGCAAGCGTGATCAAACTTCTCGAATCTCTAAGGTGCACTTTCTTTTGGGGTGGGACCGGGGAGGGGAAAAAACTGAGTTGGGTCAAATGGGTTCAGGTTCTTTTACCTAATCGGGAGGGGGGGCTAAACGTTGGGAGTCTTGAGTCAAAAAACCTAGCACTTCTTGGGAAGTGGTGGTGGCGTTTTAAAACGGAAAATGATTCCTTTTGGGTGAGGGTGATCACTAGTATATATGGGAAAGAGGGTGGGCTATCTTGTACTAACAATGGCAGGAACACGAAATTGGGTACAACATGGAGGAATATCATAAAGGCAGGGAAAAGGATGGACGCAATGGGGGTAGAATTCACAACTTCGTTCTACAGGCAAATTGGTGAGGGTAGAGAGATATCCTTCTGGACTGAAGATTGGACAGGACATGGTGTGCTGAAAAATCAATTCGGAAGATTATATGTGCTCGAGGTGAATAAGGAGACTGTGGTTAAGGATCGAGTTCAATTCGTGGATGGCATTCATAACTTCAGCTGGGCTTGGGTGCGAAACCCTAGGGGAAGAGCAACGGGTGAATTAAATGCTTTAGTTAACTTGTTATCTTCGCTTCAATCTAGCGGGAAAACAATGGATGAATGGGTATGGAAGCTCGAACAGGATGGCAGGTTCACAACCAAAACTCTAACGGCGTTGGTAGATCAAAACAAACTTACAGGCCACACTCCATCAACCGAAACCATTATCAATAAAGCAATACCGCAAAAGGTCAACATTTTTATTTGGCGTTCCTTACTTCAAAGAATCCCGGTAAGAGCGGAATTGGACAAGAGGGGTTTAGATCTTGACTCGGTGTTGTGTCCAATATGTATCTCCGAGACCGAAACCGTCAACCATGCCTTACTACATTGCTGTGAAGTGAAGAAAGTATGGAATAGCATAGAAAAATGGTGGAACATGGACATTAACACCTCCTCCTTAAGCGCGACGCTTGCATCCACTCCAAGTTTGATCAATTCTCTGATGGGTAAGTCTATATGGCAGGCAACGATGTGGGTAGTCGCTTATCAAATTTGGATCGCTCGAAACAAAAAGGTGTTCACAAGAGTACGATGAAATCAAAACGACATACTTAACGAGGCGCAGCTAAAAAGCTTCCAATGGATTTCCAAGCGCTTAAAGAAAAGTAATCTATCATGGAGTCAATGGCTCATTAATCCGGCTTCTTTTGCATCACATTCAAAAGGAATTGGTTAATTTGCGAGAAGCCTTGTTGTTTTTATTTGTAGAGGGTTTGTACTGCTTCTTTATTGTATATTAATAGTTAAGACGTAGTATAGCTCGAGGCATCGTAGCTCATGTATTACGGTCAATATGTGTACATTCGTGGCTACTAATGAAATATACTTGCTTTTCAAAAAAAAAAAAAATCTAATATAATATGTAATGAAAACAAAAAATGTAATATAACAAAAATAAATATAACCGCCTCTTATTCATGCATTTGAGCACTTGCTCCTAGATCACAGATATTGGTGATTGTGACGTGGAGTGGGTGAGGTGCACTTTTTGGAGAAAAACTGTGACTGGGCCATGACATTTTGGGGGAGTTGTAATGGGGGGCTTTTGTAAGGGCGTTTGTGGGTGATGTGTCAAAATATGATTGGAGGTTGGGTTAAAAAGTGGTGAAAAAGGTAAAAAAGAATTAAAAAAAAAATCACAAACGCACATTTTTATGCCCGTGCTTTCTTGACAAACGCCCAAACACAAACGCCCACAAACACCCCATTCCGGGCGTTTGTGGGCGGATTCAGGCAACAAACGCCTGCGTTATGTGTGGTCTTAAGACATAATCCTGACGCTTCAAATATTTATACATTCCGACATCATTATTTCCTCTTTTGCACATATTATTAATCAATTTAAAAACGTACAAAATAGCTTTTTTAATGACGAAAGCTAGAGAAATGTATATATATAACTTGTATCACACAAAACTTATTTGAGGCGGTGACCAGAAGTTGAAACATCAAAACTATGGATAAAAATTTCATTGTTTGGGTCATGATCGAATTTCCAAAAGAATATAAATCCATGAATGTTTTAAAGAAATATGATTTGATTTGTACAACCGGGCTCATCGTAACTTACGGTTGTTGATTAGATTCATCTATTCATATTACTGTTAAATCGATTTTGTACTGTAGTTTGATATACACTTCTGTTTATTACTTGCGAATTGATTAATTAATAAATGTTTTGCCTTTCAAAAAAAAAAAAAAAAAAAAAAAAAAAACAGTTCTGTTTATTTATATTACTACTTTTTTCTTAAAAAAATATCACATAGTTTAAGTTTTAACTTAATTACGAAGTATTAAACTATTCATTATAAAATTAAATTACATAATGTTATTATGTACTTGGACATCCACTTCACATATTTTTACAAATGTTATAGCTTTACGATCAGAGGCGAAACTAGGATTTTTTTCAACCGGGGGCAAAAAAAAAAAATTTATACCGTAGAAATTTTTTTGGACAAAATTTGAAGATTTTGGGGCAAAAGTTGGAGATTTTGGGGCAAAAGTTGAGATTTTGGGGCAAAATATGTAGGTTTGGGGACAAAAAAAAAAAAATTCACCGAAGGCAAAACCGAAAAACCCAAAAATTTTACACTGAAAAAAAATTCCACTGGGGGTGCCCCCCCCATCATTTTCGCATCTGCTTACGATTTACTATTTTTCTAAATGTTATATTTTTACATACGATTTATATCATCGGCTTGTACAATATAATAATTCATGAATTGAAACCAAAATTCTTTAATAGATGCCAAAGACTTAATTATACATTTTATATATGCCTCAACTATGTATTTTTTTGGTTCTAATAAAGCTGTTGATCTTTCAAAAAAAAAAAAAAGCATTTGTAGATAAATAGATAGATAGATATATAAAAGTTTTAAAGATTCACGATTAAGTTATATATATCATCTTTCTTATATTTATGAAAAATCAATTAATTAATCATTAATGCAATTGATATCACATTCCCATGAAAACATAATTGATGTTTACATCTTCAAAAGTCGATTACATGGATTTATGAGCTAGTTTACACGCGAAAAATCACATGGATGAAAACAAATACAAAAAACAATAGTTATAGGAGGAACTACTTTAGCTCTGCAACGGCCATCGACATAGCCATCTTTCGTACAATCATTGCGACATTGACCATCCTGGCAAAGCGTCATGGCGTACTTTTCTACTTCACATAGTTTATTCCCGTTCTTCAAATCTTCTCCTGATATGTTTCATATGTGATTGTTAGTTACTACAACAAAATCATAGATAGATCAAGGTATTATTTACTGTAGTTAAAAGTATGTATTTGAGTACTCACCGGTGCATATGACGAAGAGCATCAACACAATTAGTGTTCTGAAATTCATCTTTGTTATTCAACATGCAATTTTAGTTCAAGCTATTTATAATGACATTGAGCAATAAATGTCTTTAGCTTTATTGTTTGTATATCACTTAAATGACTCTCAACCACTCTCAATTAGGGTTGGGGATGACAACCGATCAGGTGAGACTATATCCATATTTAAATTCATTTGATTTTTGTTCATTTATATTCATATTTATATTCATTTAATTTAAGTTCTTCTATTTTATATCCATATCCAATGAATTAAGCGGGTTAATGGATAATCATTGAATATTTTAAAAAATATTATAATAATTAATAGTATATACTAGTAGTATGTAATTAAAACAAAAACGTAATATAGCAAAACTAAATATTACATGATCCAAATTAAAAACCTTCCATCAGAACGTGTAATTTTTGTCGAAGATACAAAACAATTTTTAAATTTACTATTAAACGTAGATTATGACATATTAAAGTCATTCTATCAGAACGTGTATGATCATGCATAGAATAAATATGTCGGGTTCGGTCCATGCTTGACATCGATGAAGGGGGATTTAAGGGTCAACTAAGTTTAACTCTCCGGTCCGGAGTACCGTGAATAACCCCTTGCAAGATGCGGATCTCAACAGTGGTGGTTAAACGTAGACCCACCATCAATGGGCTGACCGGTTAATGATGGCTCAGGTTAGATTGTAGGGTTTATGTTCATGGAACGTTACATGTTACTAGCTAATGAAGTGTGCTATGAGTTCCGGTAACGCGGGTATAAGATGCGCCAAGAGAAATAGCGTAGTTAGTCCGTACCTTGATACTAAAAATAGTATAGGTGTGAATCCCAATGGACGATCCTCCCTCCCTTGTGATTCGAGTCCTTTATTTATAGTCACAGTGTCCTGTGCTCATTGGTGCCACATGTTCTTCGTTACTTTCTTGTATGTACCGCCTTAGTGATTGGAGGAGGGGACTAGGGAACAATACTTGTTACTTTTATGTTGGATGTCTGTATAATTCTCAATGAAGGATATGGGAGTGGCGGATGTAATCCTTGGGAGGATTAAGCGTGATGGAAAGTATATCACTATTACACAATCTCACTACATTGAGAAAATTATAAAGAAATTTAATTATGAGAATTGTTCGCCGGTTAGTACTCCTATTGATCCAAATATAAAGCTCTTGCCTAATACGGGTAAAGTGGTGAAGCAACTTGAATACTCTCAAGCAAAAGGATGTTTGATGTATGCTATGACATCAACAAGATCGGATATTGCTTATGTCGTGGGGAAACTGATTAGGTATACAAGTAACCCGGCTACTCACCATTGGTATGCGATAAATCGAGTGTTCAAGTACTTGAAGCAAACCGTGAATTATGGTATCACATTTTCTGGATGTCCTCCTATTATAGAAGGATATTCGGATGCAATTTGGATTACCAACGTTGAAGAATATTCATCTACAACGGGTTAGATATTCCTACTTGGAGGAGGGGCTATTTCATGGGCGTCAAAGAAACAAACTTGTATTACTAATTCGACCATGGAATCTGAATTTGTTGCTTTGGCGGCGGCTGGGAATGAATTCGAATGGTTAAGGAATTTAATCTATGAAATTCCTTTGTGGCCAAAGCCTATATCTCCTATTTGTATTCATTGTGATAGTGCTTCAACATTGGCTAAGGCTTACAACCATATATATAATGGTAAGTCAAGACACTTAGGTGTGAGACATAGCATGATACGAGAGTTAATCACCAATGGAGTTATTTCAGTTGACAATGTAAGTAACTATAGGGGTGAATAGTTACTTAGTGTAATTTTGAAAACTTTTTCGATTTAGAACTTGAAATTTCTATAGTGTGATTTGGATAGTTTGTTCACAAATATAATAAATACAAAGATAAGGGATAAGAGAATAAACACGGAGATTTATAGTGGTTCGGGAAGATGTTAACTAATCTTCCTTAATCCACTCCTCAATTCTAACGAATTGGGAGTTATTTTCACTACGATGCTCCAAACTCGGTGGAGTGTACAACACTAGCTTCTTGATAAGCCGCAACTTATGAACTCTTACGTCCTGTTGAAGAATTCACAATCGCCAAAAGCTCTTACCACAAGATCCTAATGCTACCACTAAGTGAAACCTCACTTATCTTCTAGATACCTTTAAGAAGATAATTTACAAGTAAACTCACAACAAAGTTTACAATCACTCTTACTTGAATCACTCTAAATTGATTACAATGAAATTTGAATAATATCAGTAAATGTATAGAAATGTAAGTGCAAGAGGTGAGTCTTCAAGTGCTCCAAGGTTTGACTTTTATAAGCTAGATAAATTCAAACCCGGATGCATGTGGCTCACCTCACGGTCGACCGTGCAGCCCCGATCTCTGAATTTTGTAGCCGTTTGAGATCTTTTACTTTGGCTTTTTTCCTTATTAGATGGCTGCAATTAGATGCCAAAAACATCTGAAAAGACATGCATTGCTCCTTTTGTCTTGGAAGCATTCTTTTAAGTTGACCTAGGCTTGAGAGAAGTAAGTCACTTTGTACTAGAGGTGTGTCATTGATTTCCTCTTAAGGCAAATGCAGAATTTTGGTTCCATGACAACCATATGCTTCCAAACTTCAAGTAACAAGTCTTCAACCCTTTTATCACCATTAGTTTTGCAAGTAGTGCTCTCATTGGCTACTTGCAAGCTTCCAATTTAGACTAACTTTTTTTCATATGAAGACTTTTGGGAGTTTACACTAAACTCTTAGTAAACACATAATTAGTGCTTAATGGTTAATCAAGTGGAGATCGTCTCTTTAATTGAGACTTAATGACCATCTTTAAGTTTTACTATTTTAATTTAGATTTGAAAATATACTTTGAAAAATAACTTTTAGCCATACTTGAATGTCTAACATTTATCATAAGCTAAAAGTGTCATTAAGGTGTCATTAAGTGTGATTAACCAAGATTAGTGTTTAAGTGACCAAAACTCATTTGAATATGAAGGAGGCAACTATTCTAAGCATGTTTAAACAAGTTTTGTAAATTATAGATTCCCCGAAGTAGTCAAACATTTTTCGATCAAAAATCTGGACAGTGGGTTTCTGTGTGTCGACACACGACTGACCGTGGAGTCGACCGTGTACCTTGGTTCATAGAACAAAGGTACAGGGTATCCACGGTCAGACCTACGATCGACCGTGGACTGACTGTGCTCTTTCAGTATGTTTTCAAATGACTCTTTTGACTTATCGATTTTGTGTCTTGGTCGTTTACTAGAGATAGTGTAGCCTCATGAAATTGTGTTGTTCTATACGTTGTTATAAGCATACAAGACATGGTGTCATCATCAAAATAAAGTGTTTAATATTTGAATATTAATATTGGATTACTAGCCAACATTCTCCCCCCTTTTGATGATGACAAACCTATGTAAGTGTGCTTAAGTGTGTAGTACAACACATGTGTTAACATCACTTACCATACACTTTCTCCCCCTTTTGTCGAAGCAAAAAGGGTAGCTCACCCTAGAACTAAGCGCGCCCTAGAGTAATGATCCCCCTTGATTGGTACATAATGGTTGACAAAATAGCTTCCCCTTGAAATGTGTAATATAAAACTCATAGAAAAGATCATTAGTACACATAAGTCATAACATGATACATTACACATCTAAGCATAAGTCATAATCATAAATTTAACATAACAACCTGCCCTTAATACAATCCTAATCAACATTTCTAAGATAATTAGCATTTGTGCTGACGGTATCCGAGATTCCCGAGTCCTCAGAGTCGAATGAGAGGATAGTGATAGGAGTGGCAAACAAAAAATTAAGTGGAGTGGTTGACACAGAGCGAGGAATCTCTAGAGGAGTTATCATTCCTAGATGTCGAAAGATGCGATTGAGATGAATGGAATAGGGAAGAGGATGATTAGGAAGATTTCAAAGATTCCCCATTCGTTGAGTCACGACAAAGGCTAAGTTTATGGCTTCATTAAATAGAAAGGACCATAGGATGGCTACCTCAGTCCCCCAAAGATGATCAACGGAAGTTTCCCTACAATATATATTGTGTTGGATAACGGTTACTAGGAATTGAAGATCATGACGAATCTCGGAATCTTAAACACGGATGCAGTGATTGAGGTCGTGAGGTACTTCCGAGTGAGTGATGGTAGAGAGTACTTCTTGTATGGGGTATTTTGGGAACAAGGATCTAAGATCGGTTCGAGGAGTATATAAATCACGACCTTGTGAGGGAATTCTCATAACCGAAGCAAAGTATTTGAGAGGCCAAGTGTGAATTTTCCTACCGAGTTTAAATTTGACTTGATTAGGGTTGACAAGTTTGAAATTTGTATAAAATTCTCGGATAAGAGGTGGGTAGATGATTTCATCTAGGTTTAAGAAAGAGAAACATCCTTTTTGAGTGAATGTTTTGTGAAGGTTTGGAAATTCATCATAGTGAACAACTCTTTCTTCAAGAAGGGTTCGAGTTTCCATTTGTTGTTGGTGATATGCTGCACATTGCCCTCGTGTGTTGGTCATTTCCTAGGAACATGAGTATTTTAGCAAAAATTCTTGATTTTGAAAACCTATATAATGGACATATGTCGAATAATTCTTGTCTAGACACATTTTTGAAAACAAGTAAGGTGTGCCATTTTGAAAAGTTAGACAAGGTTCATCATTTCAATTTTTGTTTGCCATTGTTTGATAAGTATCATGAGATTGATAATCATCACAAGAATTTGGTCAAACATTTGTGTGTGCATGAGTGGTTTGAAAAGAAAATCAACTTGTATAAATTATGCAAGAAAAAGTTCCTACTTGGCACTCTATGAGTTGAAACTTGTACAAATTAGTTTTCACACAATTGATAGGTTATGCATCAAAACAAGTGTTCATATTAGTAATGAAAGACACAAAAATTATTCTCATGTGAGATTTTGCAAGTGATTAAGAATCACATGAGAAAATTTTTAAAGTAAGCATGATTAAAAAGATTTGGAAGCTTACCTTTTGAGGACCACTAGATGTTGGAGAGAAGAGAGACAATGAAGTCTGGAATCTAGTGGTTGGGGTTTAAGAAAGGAGTGGGGTTGGTGAAAAAGTGGTTTAGATAATAAATATAGCGAGGAAAAGGACAAAACAGCTGTCAGCTGTTGTACGGTTGACTCCAAGGTCGATCGTGGTTCGACCGCACGTCTTCAGTAAATTTAATTAAGGCACAAGTTCCATCATACCCAACCCATTCCTAAGTAGAGTGAATGTATTCTTTTTCAGTGGTTTAGTAAAAATGTCAGCAATGTTTTCTAAGGAGTCTACCTAATCAATCACAATATTTCCTTTTTGGACATGATCACGTAAGAAGTGGTGCATGATGTCTATGTGTTTAGTCATAGAGTGTAAAATTTGATTTTTAGATAGGTCTATAGCACTCTTATTATCACAACAAATAGGTATTTCAGAAGAGATGATATCGTAATCGATGAAGGTTTGTTTCATCCATAACACTGTTGCACATGCTCTTCCTATGGCAACATATTCTGCTTCGGTAGTAGATAGTGCGGATGTTTGCTTCTTAGAGAACCATGACGTTAAGCAAAGTTCGACAAATGCACATACACCACTTGTGCTCTTTCGATCAATCAACGATCCTCCATGGTCGGAATTCACAAAGCACATAATGTTAACACCAGTGAACTTTAGATACCATAGACCAATGTGCATGGTTCCTTTCAAATATCTAAAGATTTGTTTGACCGCTTCTACGTGTGACATTTTAGGATTCTCTTGGAATCTTGCACACAAGCACACACTAAACATAATATCGGGTCGGCTAGCCATTAAGTATAGAAGGGATCCAATCATTCCCCTATACTTGGTGTTATCGAATGAATCTCCTTCTCCTTTAAGAGTAAGTTTGGCATTGGTAGCCATTGGAGTGGCCATTTGTTTTGAGTTTTCCATTCCAAACTTTTTGAGCATATTATGAATATACTTTTGTTAATTGATGAACGTTCCATCTTCTAGTTGCTTAATTTGAAGTCTGAGAAAGAACTTGAGTTCACCCATCATGCTCAAATCAAACTCATCATGCATTAACGTAGAAAACTCATTGCTAAGAGACTCGTTAGTAGAACCAAATACAATATCATCAACATATATTAGAACAATAACCAAATCATTTTCATGTTTTTTGACAAATAATGTATTATCAATTTTTCCCATTTCATATCCGTGATTAATAAGGAAAGTTTTAAGTCTCTCATACCAAGCTCTAAGTGCTTGTTTGAGCCTATAATGGGTTTTCTTAAGTTTAAACACATGATATGGTTTTTCAAAGTCTTCAAAGCCCGGGGGTTGTGACACATATAATTCTTCATTTATGACACCATTTAGAAAAGCACTTTTAACATTAATTTGATATTGTTTTAAGTTATTAGCACATGCATATGCAAGAAGTATTCTAATGGACTCTATTCTAGCTATGGGGGAAAAGCTTTCATCATAATGAATTCCTTCTTGTTGACTATACCCTTGTGCAACCAACCTAGCTTTGTTTCTAACAACCTTCCTATCTTCATCTAGTTTGTTTCTATTTACCAATTTGGTTCCTATAATATTTTGCTCGCTTGGTAAGGGAACCAAATCCCATACATCACTCCTTTAGAATTGGTTTGATTCCTCTTGCATGGCTTCTACCCAACTTTCATCTAATAAAGCTTCTTTGACATTTTAGGTTCTATTTGAGAGATGAATGCATAGTTTGCAACTAGATTGAATATTTGTGATCGTGTGGTTCTAGTGTTGATATCTCCCATGACATGTTCTATTGGATGATCCTTAATATATTTAAGGTCGGTTATGGGTTCTAAATTATCTTTGCTAGAGTCATTTTCCCAATGAGATTCTTTCTTATTGGTTTCTTCAACTTCTTTGGACTCATTTTGGTTTGTGCTAGACACAATGGCTTCTTGCTCAATCACATCATCATCTACTAGTGGTTTGGATTTTGGTGGAGGAGTTTCATCAAAGGTGACATCTAATGATTGTTCTATGACATTAGTATATTTGTTTACAACCCTATATGTAACGACCCGACTTTTTCGACTTGCTTTTGTGCTTGTTACTTTCTGCGAAACTGCATATTTGTGCTTACTGAGCTATATTATATTCTGGGATCTTATTTTATGATTAATTACCTTCGCTTATACCATACAACGTGCCATTAAGTACATAGTTACTTAACTGGATCCCCGAATGCTTTTATGACCGTTAGTGTCACTTGACGTTGAGAACGAGCTATGTGTTTTGGTACACGTTTGACTTTGGTCATAATTGAAATATTATGACTACGTAATACTAATTGTTATTTTCTAATAACAATTACTTGGGATTTTGGTTGCTTAATTACGCTTAGTAATTTATTTATGCTCACTAGCTAGTCTTGTTGGACTTTCTACCTTGTTGGACTTTAGCCCACCCTACTCTAGTTAATGGACTATTTAATTAGCCCAATTTTAATAAGTTTATGACCCACATAAATGTAAGACAAATGCCCATTTATTAGAGGGAACATACTAGCATTTTTGTTAACCATAATCACAATTGTTGCATAGGATCCCAACATAAGCACCAACTTTAGATAACCATTAATCAAAAAGTAAAAGTTTGTACCCCTTGCCCCCCCCCCCCATGGCCGACGGTCACCACCACCATGCCACCCCATCACCTCCTATAAAAACCATGCTAATTCCTCACATCACAAATTACACACACTTACTCTATAATTCTCTCTGTAGTCTTTCTCACTCTAAAAAGTGTAAGTTTTAAATTTTCTTCTTCTTCTTCTTCTTCTTCTTCTTCTCTTCTTAATGTCGACATCAGCATCATCATTAAAGGATCTAGCTTTTTAGGTTTTTGATCTTGTTATATCTTGTAGATTCAAATTTGGGTTTGAATCCTTCAAGAACATGAAAGATTCAAGCTTTCTAGCTTTGAATCTTCATTTACTTGTTAGATCTAGGTTTTCTAGCTTACGATTTCTTTATTTTGTTATAAAGATCAAAACTTGTGTTTATGATCTTCATGTAACTTGAAGATCTAGCCTTTTGCTTTAAGGATCTTCAAGAACATTAAAGATCCAAGCTTTTTAGCTTAGGTTTTCATTATTTTGTTAAAGATCTTAGCTTTTTAGTTTATGGTCTCATTACTTTCATTAGATCTTAGCTCTTTAGCTTATGGTCTCATTAATCTTGTAAAGATCCAAGCTTTCTAGCTTAGGGTTTTCTTAATACTTGAGATCTAAGTTATTATTGTAGATCTCACTTACTTGAAACCTTTTTGTGATTGTTGTGATGATAAAGATCAAGTCTTCATCATCTCATATGATGAAGATGCATAAACTTGTGTAAAAAGGACAAAGGTTGAAGCTTTATTGGGTTTATGCAATAAAGAGGCAATCTTGATGTTCAAAACTTATAGAATGTTAGCTTTTACTCATAGTTGTGTGTTGATGGTTGAAGCTTGGTCAAAGTGATGCTAAAACATCAAAGAGTTGTACACTTGAAGCTTACACGCATCAAGGTTGAGAACCGTGATGAGCATCAAGCACCAAGAAACCCACCGGAGCACTTATTTGCTATTTTGCGGGGTCTTATCTGACTCCTGGACTTCTGAAAAATTAATTTTCAGATAGTTCGTTTCGATTAGATTACTTTTTGTTTAGGCCTCGCCTAAATCCGATATACGTTTTACGATTTATAGCCTTCCGAAAGTCACTACGCCTTTGTAACAGCGTGCTGAAAATTCTGACCTACTCGTACTTAAACCGTCGCCATGGTCAAACGAAGACGAGTTAGGTTCTGAAAATTCGACAGCGGTTAGAGGACTCACATACGGAGCCTTGGCCACTGACTACGCGTCTTTTCGTTTTGTATAGAGGTCGTAGCAGCTGTCCGAAATCAGCCTTTTGTTTCAATCTCTTTTCTTTTTGAAAACTTACTTTATCTTTTACGAATGATGATGACAATGATGATGTTTAGGACTTTACTTACGTACTTTTAAACCTTTTGGGACAATATACTGACTTAGTAACCTTTGACTTAGGTTGATGACCTTTCGGACCGATTTACTACCTGCATACTTTTCCTATCGACTTTTACTGCTTATTCACTGTGAGTTATAGCTTCCCTTTTTTACTTTACTATTTTTGGGACTGAGAATACATGCGCTTTTTATGTTTTTACATACTAGACACGAGTACTTAAACTTTACATATGTGTGGGTGATATAACGGCATAAACATTCCCCTTAGCACGGTAACGTTTAATCATTGGTTTTTGAACCGGTGAACGCGAATATTAGATATGGATCCATAGGGTTTGACATCCCCACCTGGGCCAGTCGCGCTAGCATTTAACGGGTGTTTGATCCTTCGAGGACATACGCACTCGCCAAGTGTACTTTTAGGGGGTATTATTATTACGTTAAGTTAGTTACTGGGTGCCCACGGATAAGCATGTACTTTTCATACTATTTTGGAATACGAAATCTCGTGGTCTACATTACATTACTGAATATAAACTATAGCTCACCAACATTCGTGTTGACTTTTAAGCGTGTATTTCTCAGGTGCTTAGACTTTGTTGCTCCCGCTGTTAGACTTGCTGTCTTGATGTTTTAGACTTGCTGTTACAAACTCGCTGTGTTAGACTTCCACTGCATTACTTAGAGATGTCTCAAACATGGAACTTTTATTTTGCATTCGCAACCTATGTTATTTTGAATAATGGCTTTGTAACGACCTTCGTGTCACGTTATCTTTTGTAAAACGTTATCTTTTCATGAATGCAAAACTTGTTTTAAGACAGCATGTAGTATTATACCGTGTAATGGACATGTTGTTGACGATTCGTACATGATGGTTTTGTACAGAGCGTCACATTTGGTATCAGAGCATCGGTTATAGGGAATTAGGTTGCATTAGTGAGTCTTGACTGAGCCGAGTAGGATTCGCTAATAGGACTAATCTACAACTTGCTCGTTTATTTATTACTGCTTACTACTACTGCATGCTACTGCTTACCTTTACTGCTATGTGAACTTGTCGTATGCTACTACTTTCTCGCTATTGCATGCTACTATCTGTCTTTGATTGCATGTTACTTTTGTTTAATACTGTTACGATTGCCATGCTATGTACTGCTAGGATGTTGTAGTACCTGATTACATGCTTGCTATATGTCTTACTGACATGGAAAAAGTTATTTTTCCTTGTTCAGATGTCAGACATGCCGCCCATGACCTTTGACTTTGAGAGTGACTCAGATACGTCTGCTACCTCGCCTACTATTGTTTCTGACTCACCGCTACTCTCCGGCGACTCCAGCGATTCGTCTTCTAGAGATAGTGGACACGCGCTTGACCTGATGGACGTCTCAGACGGAGACGAAGATTCCGAGGAGATTCCAGCACCACCCAACCCTAGACTCTCGGGTCCACAGCACCATTCCGGTGGTACTTTGATCCCTGGGGAAAACAGAGACGGTCCCTTCCGTAATGAGCATGGACATTGGGCTAGACGCACTGCTGACGGACGTGTCGTACCGATTACACCTGGCAGATATCGACTTATGACCACCGGCCAGACGCTTTCTCCCACCCGTGACGTACATGCACTACCTTCCGATGATTCAGACGGATCATCATCCGATGACACCAGCAAGGAGGATCCCGAGGAGGATTCTGAGGAGTACCCCGAGGAGGATCCCGTGCAGCCACCCTCTACCCCACCGAAGAAGCGGTACAGCTTCGATGGTACTGTTATTCCAGGGGTTAATGGAGGTAAGTCGTTCGTGAACGCACATGGACAGTTGTTTAGGGTCACCGCCCGTAAAAGGGTTGTACCGTATCCTGCTAATCCATTTGTGTGTAAGGTCGCCCGCTCAGTGTCGTCTACTTCTAGTACTACAGCCGCATTATCTGGACCATCTGCACCACAGGCACCATCAGCACCACAGGCACCATCTGCGCCATCTGCACCACCTGCCCCACCAGCATCTCCTATCGTCGAGGAACTGACGAGAGAAGTGCATGCCCTCCGTGCTCGGGTAACTGAGCTTGAGGACAGATGTCCCACCTGATGGGCATCATTTACCCACCGTCATCCTAGGACTATTGTATTAGATATCTTTATGTATTTCATTTGTAGTTTTCTATTTTTCATCTATGTATTGTACGAACCTTAGGCTATTGTATGCAATTTTATTATTATGAATGGAACTACTGTTGTTGATCTATTTTAGGGCATTTTATTAGATGTTGGCTTTTGTGCTCCCTGCTGCTTGTTTGACATGCTTAGTTATCGTGTAATATGTTGTTTCCATGTTGTTTACCGTATGTCGTGACGTTGTTGGTTAATGGATTTTAACTTAAGTCAAAAAAAAATTTGGAAGATCGATGGCTAACGGAAGAGGTCCAAGGGAAATGCCCACAGCAGCACAACTTGAGGAGATGATAGCCACTCGAGTAGCCACAGCTATGGCGAATGCCAACCCCCAATCTCCACCGCCTAACCCGAACTTCCAGAATGGGTGTACTTTCAAGGAATTCCAGAGCTGCAAGCCCCACGATTTCAGTAGAACAGAAGGGCCAGTTGGGCTGACGAGATGGTTTGAGAAGTTGAAATCTGTGTTCTGTGTGAGTAACTGCTCCGAAGGGAATAAGACTATGCACTTTGTTGGATGGCGCTTTGACTTGGTGGAATACGCTCGCCCAGGCGCGAGGAATTGACGAAGCTTACGCTACACCATGGGAGGAGTTTAAAAGGGCTATGATCGAGGAGTACTGCCCCAAAACCGAAATTCAGAAAATGGAAGCGGAGTTTTGGGAACTAAAAGTTGTAGAACTGATCTTGATGGCTATAACCGAAGGTACTTGGAGTTAGCGTTGATGTGCCCCACAATGGTTACTCCGGAGTACAAACGAATGGAGAGGTATTTGTGGGGACTCCCCAAGGACATTCAAGGAAATGTCACTTCATCGAAACCAGCGAATGTCCCAGAAGCTATGCGTATGGCGCACACCCTGATGAATCAAATTACCCGCCAAGAGCTAGAAAAGGCGAAATCAGAATCAGGAGCTAGTAATGGGAAATGTAAGTGGGACAGAAGTAAGGAAAAAGGTTTTGACCAGAACCAGGCTAAGAGGTATGAGAATTTTAAGGAAAACAACGACTGGAGGAATCCTAACCCGAACCCTAGCTCTAACCCTAACTACAAAGGTAGTCTTCCCCAGTGTAAGAGATGCTACAAGCATCACACTGGATACTGCAACGTAGTGTGGGAGAAGTGTAAACGGACTGGACATATCGGCAGAGATTGTAAGATCGCCGCCCCAGCTGTGAGGACAAACCCAAGTGGACCAAGGAAGTGTTTTGAGTGCGGTCAGCAGGGCCACTTCAAGAATGAATGTCCTAACAGGAAGAAGGATGGCAGGGCATCACGTGGAAGAGTCTTCAACATGAATGCCAGAGATGCCCATGAAGATCCTGACTTGGTTACAGGTACATTCACTATCAATAAACTATTAGCTTCCATCCTATTTGATACCGGTGTCGATAGGAGTTATGTATGTAGACCCTTTTACTCTAAGATAGATTGGTCGTTAGTGCCTTTGGATGAGAGTATACTTGTTGAGATAGCCAATGGAAAACTTGAGAAAGTTGACCAAGTTGGTCGAGGAGGTATTATAAACCTAGCTGGTATGGATTTTGAGATTGATTTGATACCCATTAAGTTGGGAAGCTTTGATGTGATAGTCGGTATGGACTGGTTGTCCAAGGTAAGAGCCAAAGTTATCTGTGGTGAGAAGATTCTTCGTATACCACGCGAAGATGGTGAGCCACTAATTGTTTACGGAGAAAGATGTAGCCCGAAGCTGAACCTTATTAGTTGCTTGAAGGCACAAAAGGTTATGAAAAAGGGGCGTTTTGCTGTTTTGGCACACGTGAAGAATTTAGAAACTAAGGAGAGAAGCGTGGATGATGTACAAATTGTGAACGAATTTCCCGACGTCTTTCCAGAAGAATTACTGGGATTACCACCACCGAGATCAGTGGAGTTTTAGATCCATCTAGTGCCAGGAGCTGCACCTGTAGCTCACGCACCTTATCGACTTGCACCTTCCGAACTGCAAGAGTTGCAGAGTCAACTGTAGGAACTGCTAGACCGTGGATTTATCCGACCGAGTTCATCGCCTTGGGGCGCACCTGTTTTGTTCGTGAAGAAGAAGGATGGATCTTTTAGCATGTGTATCGATTATCGTGAACTGAATAAGTTGATGATCAAGAATTTGTATCCCCTTCCCAGGATTGACGATCTTTTCGATCAGCTGCAAGGATCCAGCGTTTATGCCAAGATTGATTTACGATCAGGTTATCACCAGTTGAGGGTGAAGGAGAGTGATGTACTGAAGACTGCATTCTGAACTCGTTACGGTCACTATGAGTTTCTAGTGATGCCATTTGGTTTAACCAAAGCACCTACCGTGTTTATGGATCTCATGAATCGCGTATGCAAGCCGTACCTGGACAAGTTCGTTATCGTCTTCATAGATGATATCCTCATCTATTCCAAAAATGAAGCAGAACATGAGCAACATCTTCGACTCATGCTTGAACTCTTGAGATAAGAGAAACTCTATGCCAAATTCTCCAAGTGCGAATTTTGGTTGAAGGAAGTCCAATTTCTTGGTCATATTGTGAGCGATCACGGTATCAAGGTTGATCCCGCAAAGATCGAAGCCATCAGCAAGTGGGAAACCCCGACTACTCCTACTCATATCCGCCAATTTTTAGGCCTCGTCGGTTATTATCGTAGATTCATTGAAGGTTTCTCTTTGATTGTGCATCCTTTGACTGCGTTAACTCACAAGGAGAAGAAGTTCGTTTGGGAAACCGAGTAAGAGTCGGCATTCCAAACCCTGAAGCAGAAGTTAACTACCGCTCCTATTATGTCCCTTCCTGAAGGCAGTGATGATTTCGTTTTGTATTGCGATGCCTCCCGACAAGGTTTTGGGTGTGTATTGATGCAACGGAATAAGGTTATTGCTTACACCTCCCGACAACTGAAGATTCACGAGCGAAACTACACTACTCACAATCTTGAGCTTGGAGCCATTGTCTTTGCACTCAAACTGTGGAGACACTATCTGTATGGAACCAAGAGTACTATCTTCAACGATCAAAAGAGCCTCCAACACATATTCGATCAGAAGCAACTGAATATGAGACAGCGTCGATGGATCGAGATGTTGAACGACTATGAATGTGAACTTCGTTATTACCCTGGCAAGGCAAATGTTGTAGCTGATGCCTTAAGCCGAAAGGAAAGAATGGTACCTCTTCGTGTTTGAGCCTTGAACGTCACCATTCACACGAATCTCAATAGCCAAATCTGTTTAGCCCAAGAGGAAGCTCTCAAGGAGGAGAATATTGCTCAAGAGCACTTGAACATTCTCGTTTCTCGATTCAAGGTCAAGGAGACTGGACTCCGATACTTTGCCGGAAGAATCTGGGTGCCTAGTTATGGGGATTTACGAAGCCTTATTCTAGATGAAGCCCACTAGTCAAGGTATTCGATTCATCCAGGAGTTGGTAAGATGTACCACGACCTCAAGGTTCAATATTGGTGGCCAAACCTCAAGAAGGATGTTGCGACTTATGTCAGAAAGTGTTTAACTTGTTCTAAGATCAAAGCCGAACATCATAGGCCATCCGGATTACTTCAGCAACCCAAAATCCCGCAATGGAAGTGGGGAGGAATAACAATAGACTTCATCACGAGGCTACCGAAGACGGCAGGTGGTTATGATACCATCTGGGTTATCATTGACCATCTTACCAAATCTGCACACTCCCTATCCATGAAGGAAGCTGATACGATGGAGAAACTCGCGCAACTATACATAAAGGAAGTTGTATCTCGACACGGTGTACCCTTATCGATTATTTCAGACCGAGACGCCCGTTTCGCTTCTATATTTTAGCGTTCTTTACAAGAAGCTTTGGGAACACGTTTAGATATGAGTACTGCGTATCACCCGCAAACTGACGGACAGAGCGAACGCACGATTCAAACCCTGGAGGACATGTTGCGTGATTGTGTAATTGATTTTGGAAAGGCTTGGGAGAAGCATTTGCCGCTAGCCGAATTCTCTTACAACAATAGCTATCATGCAAGCATTAAGGCCGGACCTTTCGAAGCCTTGTATGGCCGAAGATGTCGTTCTCCTATCTGTTGGGCCGAAGTAGGTGAAAAGAAAATCACCGAACCCGAACTCGTCCATGAAACAACCGAGAAGATTGTCCAAATTCAAGCGAGGCTTAAGACGGCCCGCGATCGTCAAAAGAGCTATGTCGATCTTAAGCGTAAAGATCGTGAATTCCAAGTAGGTGACCGAGTGATGTTGAAGGTCGCACCTTGGAAAGGTGTAATCCATTTCGGAAAGCGTGGGAAGCTAAATCCATGATATATTGGTCCTTTTGAAGTCTTGGAGCGTATTGGACCCGTTGCTTACCGTTTGGGTCTTCCGATTCAGTTGAGTGCAGTTCATCCCACTTTTCACGTGTCAAACCTGAAGAAATGTCTTACTAAACCAGAACTTGTCATACCACTTGAGGAGCTTACGCTTGATGACAAACTCCACTTCATGGAAGAACCTGTTGAAATTATGGACCGTGAGGTCAAAACCTTGAAACGCAACAAGATTCCAATTGTTCTAGTTCGTTGGAATGCTAAACGAGGACCCGAGTTTACTTGGGAACGAGATGATCAGATGATGCAGAAATATCCTCACCTCTTCACAACTCTACCGTCTACCTCAGCTTAAAATTTCGGGAAGAAATTTTCATTAACAGGTGGGTAATGTAACGACCCGACTTTTTTGACTTGCTTTTGTGCTTGTTACTTTCTGCGAAACTGCGTATTTGTGTGTAATGAGCTATATTATATTCTGGGATCTTATTTCATGATTAATTACCTTCGTTTATACCATACAACGTGCCATTAAGTACATAGTTACTTAACTTGATCCCCAAATACTTTTATGACCGTTAGTGTCACTTGACGTTGAAAACGAGCTATGTGTTTTGGTACATGATTGACTTTGGTCATAATTGGAATATTATGACTACGTAATACTAATTGTTTTTTCTAATAACAATTACTTGGGCTTTTGGTTGCTTAATTACGCTTAGTAATTTATTTATGCTCACTAGTTAGTCTTGTTGGACTTTCTACCTTGTTGGACTTTAGCCCACCCTACTCTAGTTAACGGACTACTTAATTAGACCAATTTTAATAAGTTTATGACCCATATAAATATAAGACAAATATCCATTTATTAGAGGGAACATATTAGCATTTTTGTTAACCATAATCACAATTGTTGCATGGGATCCCAACATAAGCACCAACTTTAGACAACCATTAACCAAAAAGTAAAAGTTTGTACCCCTTGTCCCCCCTACCAATGGCCGACGGTCACCACCACCATGCCACCCCATCACCTCCTATAAATACCATGCTAATTCCTCACATTTCACACTTGATCTCATTCACAAATTACACACACTTACTCTCTAATTCTCTCTCTAGTCTTTCTCACTCTAAAAAGTGTAAGTTTTAAATTTTCTTCTTCTTCTTCTTCTTCTCTTCTTAATTTCGACATCATCATCATCATTAAAGGATCTAGCTTTTTAGCTTTTTGATCTTGTTATATCTTGTAGCTTCAAACTTGGGTTTGAATCCTTCAAGAACATGAAAAATTCAAGCTTTCTAGCTTTGAATCTTCATTTACTTGTTAGATCTGGGTTTTCTAGCTTATGATTTCTTTATTTTGTTATAAAGATCAAAACTTGTGTTTATGATCTTCATATAACTTGAAGATCTAGCCTTTTGCTTTAAGGATCTTCAAAAACTTAAAGATCCAAGCTTTTTAGCTTAGGGTTTCATTATTTTGTTAAAGATCTTAGCTTTTTAGCTTATGGTCTCATTAATCTTGTAAAGATCCAAGTTTTCTAGCTTAGGGTTTTCTTAATACTTGAGATCTAAGTTATTATAGTAGATCTCACTTACTAGGAACCTTTTTGTGATTGTTATGATGGTAAAGATCAAGTCTTCATCATCTCATATGATGAAGATGCATAAACTTGTGTAAAAAGGACAAAGGTTGAAGCTTTATTGGGTTTATGCAATAAAGAGGCAATCTTGATGTTCAAAACTTGTAGAATGTTAGCTTTTACTCTTAGTTGTGTGTTGATGGTTGAATCTTGGTCAAATTAATGCTAAAACATCAAAGAGTTGTACACTTGAAGCTTACACGCATCAAGGATGAGAACCGTGACGAGCATCAAGCACCAAGAAACCCACCGGAACATTTGTTTGCTGTTTTTCGGGGTCTGATCAGACTCCTGGACTTCTAGAAAATTGATTTTCAGATAGTTCATTTCAAGTAGATGACTTTTCGTTTAGGCCTCGCCTAAATCCGATATACGGTTAAGGATTTATAGCCTTCCGAAAGTCACTACGCCTTTGTAACGACGTGCTAAAAATTCTGACCTACTCGCACTTAAACCGTCGCCACAGTCAAACAAAGACGAGTTAGGTTCTGAAAATTGGATAGAGGTTAGAGGACTCGCATACGGAGCCTTGGCCAATGACCACGAGTCTTTTCGTTTTGTATAGAGGTTGTAGCAGCTGTCCGAAATCAGTCTTTTGTTTCGATCTCTTTTCTTTTTGAAAACTTACTTTATCTTTTACGAATGATGATGATGATGATGATGTTTAGGACTTTACTTATGTACTTTTAAACCTTTTGGGACAATATACTGACTTAGTAACCTTTGACTTAGGTTGACGACCTTTCGGACCGACTTACTACCTGCATATTTTTTCTATCGACTTTTACTGCTTATTCACTGTGAGTTATAGCTTCCCTTTTCACTTCACTATTTTTGGGACTGAGAATACATGCGCTTTTTAAGTTTTTACATACTAGACACGAGTACTTAAACTTTACATATGTGTGGGTGATATAACGGCACAAACATTCCCCTTAGCACGGTAACGTTTAATCATTGGTTTTTGAACAGGTGAACACGAATATTAGATATGGATCCATAGGGTTTGACATCCCCACTCGAGCTAGTCGCGATAGCATTTAACGGGTGTTTGATACTTCGAGGACATATGCACTCACCAAGTGTACTTTTAGGGGGTATCATTATTACGTTAAGTTAGTTACCGTGTGCCTACGGATAAGCATATACTTTTCATACTGTTTTGGAATACGAAATCTCGTGGTCTACATTACATTACTGAATACAAACTATAGCTCACCAACATTCGTGTTGACTTTTAAGCATGTATTTCTCAGGTGTTTAGACGTTGTTGCTTCCGCTGTTAGACTTGCTGTCTTGGTGTTTTAGACTTGCTGTTACAAACTCGCTGTGTTAGACTTCCGCTGCATTACTTAGAGATGTCTCAATCATGTAACTTTTATTTTGCATTCGCAACCTATGTTATTTTGAATAATGGCTTATTAACGACCTTCGTGTCACGTTATCTTTTGTAAAACGTTATCTTTTCATGAATGCAAAACTTGTTTTAAAACAGCATGTAGTATTATACCGTGTAATGGACCTGTTGTTGACGGTTCGTACATGATGATTTTGTACAGGGCGTCACACTATAGGCTTTGCTTTCTAACGAGTATCCTAGGAAACTCCATCATAGGCTTTAGGTTCATACTTAGTTAAGTATTCCTTTTTGTTTAAGATAAAGCATTTACATCCAAACACCCTAAGGTGACTTACAGTGGGTTTCCTACCATTTAGTATTTCATAGGGTATTTTATCCATTGAAGGCCTAATTAGGACTCTATTTTTAATATACATGGAGGTTGCGACCGCTTCACACCAAAAATTTTTAAGGAATGATTGTTCATTTAACATTGTTCTACTCATTTCTTGAAGAGTTCTGTTTTTCCTTTCAACAACCCCATTTGATTGGGGAGTGTGAGGAGCCGAGAAATTATGAGAAATTCCATGTAAAACTCAAAAGACTCCAAATTGGGCATCATTATCAAATTCTCTTCCATGATCCATTCGTATGGTAACAATTGTACACCCACGTAAGTTTTGTAGTTTTTTTTAGCAAAAATTACGAATCTTTCAAAAGCTTCATTTTTGTGTTTTAGAAAAAGTGTCCATGTATATCTAGAAAAATCATCAACTATTACTAGGGTGTAGAAATTCCCACCATAGCTTTGAACGGATGATGGACCAAACAAGTCCATGTGTAAGAGTGTAACATCTCGTTTTTCAGTTACGCGTTATTTTGAACGTCATTCGAAATACGAGGCATGTAAGCGTATTTTTGGATCATAAATAAATTTTTAGTTAATGTTCTAAAACCTTACCATTGAATAGTAAATCTCATTACGTTTCCAACGATATTTGATTCTTTGAAAACGGAGTTACGGTTTGAAAGTTACGACCAAAACAAGTTCAGAAAATTGATCCAGTTGATTTGGACGCCGTCCAACCTTTTTGGACGCCGTTCAAATGGTTTGACAGGCCAGTTGTTGGAATTTTAATGAATTTAAAAGGGGTATTTGTGTCTTATCACTTAGGGGTCGGTTTTGAGCCATTAAAACTGATCCAATCTCATTCTTATCGCCATTTTTCACCTTCACAAAACACACCCAACATATTCTAGTGAGAGAGGGTGATTTTAGTGTGAGAAAGCTCCGATCTAGGAGGAAGAAGCTCAGTTCTCACCAAATCTCTAGAGTTAAAGTTGTTCCTTTCGTTCTCGGCTACGTTTTGATTGTTATGGTAAATTCTAAATCCGAATTTCATTGTTTAAGATTCGTGTTTGAGTTAGAGTTTGTGTTAGTTAGAGTTGTAAACCCATTTATTGTGAAATTTGGAGGTTTTGGGTAAGATTCATGTAACTAAACCCAAATTGGTGACTTAGAGTTTTGATTAATGAAATTGTAAGTTTGGGTCTTGCATATGTTAGTTAAGCCTGATTTGGTCAATGGAAGTCAAACATTGGTGTTAAGTGTTAAATTGGTGATTTTATGACATAATCACTAGTAATGGTGCTTATGGGTCGAACTTGACTTATTTTAGTGGTTAAGTGCAATTTGGGTCAAGTTGCACTTATGTGTTTATTTTGCGAGATCAAGTGCATTAAGTGTTAGTGTGTACTTGTTTGAATGGGTTGGAATTACCACCAGTAGTGGTAATTGGTGAAGTCCTTTTTAGGTGCCTAAATGGGATGGTTGTTGAGTTAGATAGAATCACTTGGTTAAGGGTGTTGGAGTCGAATTCTCTCGTAGAGAATGTATGTTGATTGTTTGTATACCTATATGCGTATTATAGGTAAAAGCTTGCTCGGTTGCGTTTGGTGGAGATTTCACGCATGGTTTGTATTGCTCGAGTTCGAGGTGAGTGGAATAATTATGCGTGTACGTATATAATGTATTTATTTATGTAGCATGAGATGTGAACTGTCGACGTTTTAAGGCACCACGTTCCACGTGATGAGTGAAATGTCGACGTGTTGATGAGTGAAGTGTCGACGTGTTAAGACACCACTCGGGGTGAAGCATCGACGTGTTAAGATGCCATCCCAAGTAATTTTATGAGTGAAGTGTCGACGTGTTAAGACACCACTCGGGGTGAAGCATCGACGTGTTAAGATGCCATTCCAAGTAATTTGATGAGTGAAGTGTCGACGTGTTAAGACACCACTCGGGGTGAAGCATCGACGTGTTAAGATACCATCCCAAGTAATATGAAGAGTGAAGTGTCGGCGTGATAAGACACCACTCGGAGTGAAGTATTGACGTTTTAAGATGCCACTCCAAGGAAAGACGAGTGAAGTGTCGACGTGCTAAGACACCACTCGGGGTGAAGTGTCGGTGAAATGTCCCGTTCATATTAATTATAAACGTTCCATATTAATTGATTTTGTTGCGAGGTTCTGACCTCTATATGAGACGTTTTTCGAAGACTGCATTCATTTTTAAAACAACCATAACCTTTATTTTATCTATAAATGTTTAAAAAGCATTATGTAGATTATCAAATAATGATAATCTAAAATATACCGTTTACACACGACCATTACATAATGGTTTACAATATGAATATATTACATCAAAAATAAGTTTCTTGAATGCAGTTTTTACATAATATCATACAAGCATGGACTCCAAATCTTGTCCTTATTTTAGTATGCAACAGCGGAAGCTCTTAATAATCACCTGAGAATAAACATGCTTAAAACGTCAACAAAAATGTTGGTGAGTTATAGGTTTAACCTATATATTATCAAATCATAATAATAGACCACAAGATTTCATATTTCAATATACATCCCATACATAGAGATAAAAATCATTCATATGGTGAACACCTTTTAACCGACATTAACAAGATGCATATAAGAAATCTCATATCATTCTGGGAAATCCATCGGACATGATAAAACAACATCGAAGTACTAAAGCATCCGCAACCATGGATGGGGTTCATTAGGCCCAATAGATCTATCTTTAGGATCGTCAATTAGTAGATCGGTTTACTAATTCTTAGGTTACCAAGCAAAAAGGGGCATATTCGGCTTCGATCATTCACCCATATAATGTAGTTTCATTTACTTGTGTCTATTTCGTAAAACATTTATAAAACTGCATGTATTCTCATCCCAAAATATAAGATTTTAAAAGTGGGACTATAACTCACTTTCACAAATTTTTACTTCGTCGGGAAGTAAGACTTGGCCACTGGTCGATTCACGAACCTATAACAAATATGTACATATATATCAAAGTATGTTCAAAATATATTTACAACATTTTTAATACGTTTATGTTTTAAGTTTATTAAGTCAGCTGTCCTCATTAGTAACCTACAACTAGTTGTCCACAATTAGATGTACAGAAATAAATCGATATATATTATCTTGAATCAATCCACGACCCAGTGTATATACGTCTCAGGCTAAATCACAACTCAAAGTATATATATTTTTGGAATCAACCTCAACCCTGTATAGCTAACTCAAACATTACTGCATATAGAGTATCTATGGTTGTTCCAAACAATATATATACATGGGTCGATATGATATGTCAAAACATTTGCATACATGTCTATGGTATCCCAAGATTACATAATATATTAGAATACATGTATAATACAATATAAGTTAGCTAGGATATGATTTGTATAGAATTGTTACAATATTTCCCGTAGCTAAAACAATCAAAAAAATATCCAATCTTGTTTTACCCATAACTTCTTCGTTTTAAATCCGTTTTGAGTGAATCAAATTGCTATGATTTTATATTGAACTCTATTTTATGAATATAAACATAAAAAGTATAGGTTTATAGTCGAAAATATAAGTTACAGGTCGTTTTTGTAAGAGGTAGTCATTTCAGTCGAAAGAACGACGTCTTGATGACCATTTTGAAAAACATATTTCAACTTTGAGTTTAACCATGATTTTTGGATATAGTTTCATGTTCATAAGAAAAATAATTTTCCCAGAAGAACAACTTTTAAATCAAAGTTTATCATAGTTTTTAATTATCAAACCCAAAACAGCCCGCGGTGTTACTACGACGGCGTATATCCGGTTTTACGGTGTTTTTTCGTGTTTTCAGGTTTTAAATCATTAAGTTAGCATATCATATAGATATAGAACATGTGTTTAGTTGATTTTAAAAGTCAAGTTAGAAGGATTAACTTTTGTTTGCGAGCAAGTTTAGAATTAACTAAACTATGTTTTTAGTGATTACAAGTTTAAACCTTCGAATAAGGTAGTTTTATATATATGAATCGAATGATGTTATGAACATTATTACTACCTCAAGTTTTGTGGATAAACCTACTGGAAATGTGAAAAATAGATCTAGCTTCAAAGGATCCTTGGATGGCTTGAAAGTTCTTGAAGCAGAATCATGACACGAAAACAAGTTCAAGTAAGATTTCCACTCGAAATAAGATTGTTATAGTTATAGAAATTGAATCAAAGTTTGAATATGATTATTACCTTTTATTAGAAAGATATCTTACTGTAAATAAGAAAGATTTCTTGAGGTTGGATGATCACTTTACAAGATTGGAAGTAAGCTAGCAAACTTGGAAGTATTCTTGATTTTATGAAACTAGAACTTATAGAATTTATGAAGAACACTTAGAACTTGAAGATAGAACTTGAAAGAGATCAATTAGATGAAGAAAATTGAAGAATGAAAGTGTTTGTAGGTGTTTTTTGTCGTTGGTATATGGATTAGATATAAAGGATGTGTAATTTTGTTTACATGTAAATAAGTCATGAATGATTACTAATATTTTTGTAATTTTATGACATGTTTACTTATCATTTATCATGATTAAACATAGTGTATCAATATCTTAATATGATTCATATGTATTTAGTAAGACGTTGTTATAACGATAATCTTTATATATATCGTTTCGAGTTTCTTAATTCAATAAACTCAATTTTATGTATATAACTCATTGTTAAAATACCTATTGAGATACTTACTTATCATAATATCATGTTAACTATATATATAATCATATATATGTCATCATTTAGTTTTTACAAGTTTTAACGTTTGTGAATCACCGGTCAACGTGGGTGATCAATTGTCTACATGAAACTCATTTCAAATAATCAAGTCTTAACAAGTTTGATTGCTTAACATGTCGGGTCACTACAGTCGACGTGTTAAGACATCACCCGGGGTGAAGTATCGACGTGTTAAGATGCCACCCGTGGGGTTAGTGTACGATGTGTTAAGTACTCTAATAGTTGTTATGAACATCGATGAGAAATTCGAGTACCATTCTCTTGTACTATTGGTTGACAATGGTTATGTGTTGTAGTGTAGCATATTATATTGTTCGAGTTATATGTGCTATTGTTTATGCTAGCTTGTGGTAATGGAGATTTAGCGTTATACGTTGCGATGGTATGCTATTTAAATTGCTAGCGTGTATGTGGTAATTGTGTAAGTGTTTACAAGTAAGTAGATTTTATATGTATATGTAAAATAATTGCATTTACTAAGCTTTATGCTTACCCCTCTCGTTGTTTACCTTTTTACAAGTATTGTGATTATGAAGCTAGCTAGTTGTTAGGATAGATGCAAAGGAGCACTTGGGCTCGATGGGGTAGCTTTTGGAGATATGGACGCGGATTGGAGATTTGGTAGTCCCCGGTATTATGCTCTTTGTTTTGGGTTGGGTTGTTGAGTCTTAACCCGTAATTGTGGTGTAAATACTTTTATTTAACGTTTTGTTGATGTAAAACTTGATTGGGTTGTTACAAAGCATTTGGTTGTTGATTTAAAGTGTTAAGTGTGTTTTGAAATGGAATGGAGCTGATCAGGTATCCTGGACACCGTCCATATTGGTTGGACGCCGTCCAGTATAACGTGAGTTGGGTGTTTTCTGTCTCAGAACATTTTAGTGTTACTGGACGCCGTCCAGAGGGCTGGATCTTGTAACAACCCAACCCGTTAACCAGCCAATAACTCGGGAAAAAAAAATATTTTGCTGGTACAGCACATGGCGCGGCGCGCCACCTTTCTGCGCGGCGCGCAGAATAGCCTGGACAGGCTGCTGTCCCAAAAAGTCCCAAATGCGAAAATGTTTGATCACTTCCCGTCACATTTAGACCAAACGGTTTTCACCACATATTACAATAGTTAAAATTAACACGTTCCATTAATAAAAAGGGTCTTACGACACCGGGCCCACATATGCCCAAATTAACCCTTTAAGTACAAAGTACGACTTCGACCATATGACTTTTAATACAAAATAAAGCCGAGCATGGCGATTGGGGATACGCTACCCAATCCTAAACGATCCAAAAGCACATCCTCTAAAGCAAACTACGCAAGTCCACTAGTCCCCACGCTTACCCGATCCATCGTCTCCATGCAATCTATAAAAATGTAAACAACGAGAGGGTAAGCTAACGCTTAGTGAATGTAAAGATACTACACACATACATATGCATAAAATGGCTACGCATCACCAAGCATCAAAATAGCACATACCGTCTCCGCATGGTAAACAAACTACAAAGAGCACATTACACAAAGTAGCTACACGCTACGTAATCGCCAAGCTAACATCACACAATTAGCTACAACACAACAATAAGTATATACGCGTATATAACAAATATAATCAAACAATAACGATAAGGTTAACCCCTTAACCCAAACCACATGAAGGTTGGCCGAACTACCCGAGCCTTAGTGAATTCGCACTACCCGAGATTCACTTCCTTCACCACTTCTACAACCGAGGTTGGCCGAACTACCCGAGCCTTAGTGAATTCGCACAACCCGAAATTCACCACCTCATCACCAAGATGACCGAAACAACCCGAGTCATCATGAATCCGCACTAACCGAGATTCATTTCCTCAACAACAAATGCAAGCAACCCATCTCCAAAAAGGGTTATCCAAAACGCTAGCCAATTCACAATACCAAGGGTAAAGACCCACAACGCATAAGCGTATCACATGGACCCGAAGCACAAGGTCCATTCTTCCACACGAACATAGAGTAAACCCGAACAAGGGTCACCCTACACGTACGCACCCATCTTACACATACACATGTGCATAGTAAATTTACACTCACCTTAAACGCCTCGATGAATGCAACCGAATAATCCGCAACACGCCAATGGAACGTACCTATTCCATTAACAACAATTACAACAACACAATTAGGGTGGATTTACAAATCAACCCAAATCGACAACTAGTGCAATTTTGACCCAAATGCACTTCCAAGTACAAACCGCGTCCAAAATTAACCAATAATCACTAACACAAGTGAGAATGGTCCTAATACGCCAATTAAACCCAATCATAGGTGTTAAACACCTATCTTGCCCATAAAGACACTTAAACCCCAATTTTGACCCAAAGGAGTCAACATCGCGCCATTAGCGAGTTTTGACACCAAAACATATTTAACTCGGTTTTATACTTCAACTTAATCCGTTTTAAGTTTATAAACCTTATTAAATCGACAATTGGGTCATAATCATCACCAAACCCTAATTTTGACTCTAGTCAAAATTAGTCAACCCAAATTCACCTAAAGTGGTTCCAACACTTCCATAATCACTAAACCTAGTGATTAAACTCAAGATTAAAGCCTAATCAAGGCCAAATCGTCAACCAACCCAAAACCCGCCAAGTGACAAGAATAACTAGTCGCCATAAACCCATTTCATCATCTAAGAGGGTTTCATTACAATTCAAACTCAAACCCTAACTTGAATATCAAATCAAACAATGTAATTCGGAGTTTGAACTTACCAATACCACCAAAATGATGCCGTTGACGAGTAGAGCAACTTTAAAACCCGAGCTTTGGTGAGAATCCAACTCCTTCTTCTCTAAATCAAGCTCTCTCTCACTAAAAGTGGGTTTCTCTCACTAGGGTTTGATGAGAGTGTTTGTGTGGGTGAGAAATGAGCTCCAATGGAGTTCTAGATCAGTTTTGGTGACCCTAAACCGACCCTAAATGAAAAGACCAAAGTACCCCTCATTTAAACCTTTTAAAAAGGCTGAAAATTGCCTCAGCAATAATCGGCGCGCCGCTCCAAAAGGTGGAGCGCCGCTCCAAACAACTGGAAATTGTGGTCGAGCCCAAAACAGGTTTCAGCAACTTGTTTTGGCCATAACTTTTCGACCGTAACTCCGTTTTCGATGAATCAAATATCGTTGGAAACGTAAAAAGATTTCCTTTATAATGGTAAGGCTTTGAAACATCAACACAAAATTTATTTGCGGTTGAAAAGATACGTACACACCTTGTCACTTCAGACAACGTCCAGTTTCCTTCGACGTTCGAGCAAGCAACACGTACACTTCATACACGCATCGTACACCATAAATACATTATGTACAATAAATATTTGGATCTTACAAATCTCCCCCACTTAAACTCGATCACGTCCTCGTGATCTTCTCCACTTAACCAATCCGGAACTACTCAACGGCCCTAAATCCTAAGTTCCAATCTGAACTTTCCTAGACAATTCTTCCCAATGAATCACCTTTAACAACAAAAATCGTCACCCGCGATTTATCAAAACCACTATCCGAGCACTAAAACCTGCTCTTTTCCCCATATCGGGAAAAACTCAACCAATCTCGTACCGAGATATCAATTCCTTAGCGTACCTTTACCAAGGACAACGCTAAAAGCGACCATGTCTCAACCTAAAGTCAACAATCCGAATGTTGAGGATCGAACCACATGAATCCTTACAGATTACACTTACCACTAAACATCCTTTGTAGTGCGCAATACAACCAATACGCCACTATCCTAACATCATAAGCAACGGCTAAAACTAAAAGCGCCCAAAATGACTATGGCAACGCTAATCCTAAGGCGTACAAAATCGACTATTGTCACACCCGTAACAACAGGTGAGCGAAACACGGCTATCGCATCACTAATCACACAACACAGTCCTCACGATCCCACCATCGGTGTATAAAAAAAACCGATAGATCACACCACAACATGGCCAAAACAACCCGAGCCTAAACACATATGGAGGATGGTCGAAACAACCCGAACCTTAGTGATTTCGCACAACCCGAAATTCACCAACCCAATCCATATATCCCACAACGAAATGACCGCACAACCCGAGTCATCGTGAATATGTGCAAACCGATATTCACTACCTCCGCCACATAGTATAACCGAGGATGGCCGTACAACCCGAGCCTTAGTGAATCTGAACTACCCGACATTCACTACCTCAAACTATGAGTCCAACCAACAGGGACAATCGTACTACCCGAAATATTGTGAATACGAACAACCCGATATTCACGTCCCACAACACAACTCATGAATGGTACTCCCATTCTGATAACGTTATACCATACCGATATAACACTAAACCCATGATGAAGTCAGCGGACCCTGAAGGTCATGCTCCACCAATCAACAATACCATGATGAAGTCAGCGGACCCTGAAGGTCATGCTTCATCAATCACCAATACCATGATGAAGTCAGCGGACCCCGAAGGTCATGCTTCATCAATCAACGCCCTTTTGGCCTCAAACGACGAGTAGCGTAACATCGCGCTTTGCTACTCCATAGTGAATCCTAACGGATACCACTAACCATTCACACAATCGAGCAAGAACCACCTATATCGAACATAGGCACAAAACAATAATTCTCCAAAAGAGAACCCGACTCACGCATATCCCTTAATCGAGGGATATCACCTTGCTCACCAACCACGTCCATTATCTCTCAACGAGGTTTACCATCTTACCACCTCGATGATAATTTACAAATCCAAAATCGTAAGTACAATTTAACCATATTTGTACTCTACCACAAATCGACCAAAAACTAGGTCTCGACAAGATTTTCGGATCTACCAAAATATCATCCGAAATCTCACACTAAAACTTCCTCGGGCGAAAGTGTAACTCCCCCACTTGGAACTACGTTCCATAACCACATCTCTTACACCCGCACAATGCTACCAAAGGTAGACTTTACCAATAATTTGGGTTCACACGGCCCATCACCACATCTTGCTCCAACCTTGAGCACACGAAGGATTTTAACCAATTCCTTAAACACTTCGAACGAAAAGTGTACCACAAATTACCCAAACTATACTCTCGCAATCATCCAGTTGCTTTAGTTTGTCAAACTTCACCTAGTCACTCATGTACCTAAGGGTTTCACTTCGGTACCCTAAGTACAAAGTAACCGCAACATAATCGGAGTCGAACACCACGCTAGTAGGTATAAAAGAGGCACCTAATGTCGCATCACGTAGATTTCTTTACCAACATACATCGAGATCCAACACTCGATCTCTCGGGTTTCATCCCACTCGATGAACCTTATGGTTCATCAACTTTAACACGAGAACGACACGCTCTAACATCCGAACACCGAAGCCCACACACATGGCTTGGTAGAAACAATTCCCAATACTAAGGAATGCTTGGTTGCACCAAGTCTTACGCCCTTCGCCCGATAATCAAAACGTCACCATAGGGTACTTCCATTAGGAACGTCACCCATAACAACAATATGCACAACACAAGGCATTTAACAACTCAAACTCATCGGCACAAAATAAATAATCAAAGGACGTATCTATTAAAACGAAACGTACCTCAACGTCTCCTTGCGGAATTCGCCGCCGCCAACTCGGGACAATCTGGCTTGCGATGTCCCTCTTTATGACAATAGTAGCACATTCCGTCATTACTTCTCGGCATTGTGCATTCCCATAACTTGTGGCCCCTAACACCACAATTGAAACATCTAGGCGCATGAGAACTCGTCGAACCTTTCTCCATGTTACCCATACTCGCACTCGCGCCCTTAGTTTTCTTACTTGGAGCACCATAAGAAACAACCCTTCTCTCACTTGAAGGTTCACCAACCTTCGATCGCGAATAAGACTCGAAACCTCTAGCCAAGGCAAATAACTCCGCAAACGATTTCGCTTGACCCCAGCTAATCTTATTCTTCAAGTCATCATTTAAGGTCCGATAGAAATCCCCCATCAACAAACGATCATTCCCCAAATACTCCGGGCAAAAATGAGCCTTCGCCATAAAGGTTGTCTTGAGAGTATTCAAATCCATAGATCCTTGTCACAAATTTTGCAACTCATTACGCAACTCCCACAAATCGGCTGAAGTTCGGAAATCCTCGAAGAATTCCTCCTTAAATTCGTCCCACGATAAGGTCATAAACGTTTCGCCACCGACAAGATCAATCTTACCATCCAACCAATCCCTTGCCCTACCCCGCAACAAACTAGTAGCGAGTCTTGTCCTCTTCTCGGGAGGGCATTCAATAGTACGAAAACACCCTTCGACATCCGAAATCCAAGTTGTGCTTATCAAAGGATCCGGTTTCCCATCATACATCGGGGGTTTAGTCCTCATGAAGCTCTTAAGACAACGCTCCATTTCACTACTACCCCGAAATTCGGAATACTTCCTATCCATTTCTTCTCGTAACGCACCCACTTGCTCCGCAACGGAGGCCACAACTCTAGCATTAAATTCCACATCGTTCGTCTCGATCCCGTTTCCCGTCGCCATTCTAAGGAATGCAAAGCGATTAGATCACGAACGTATAAAGCACACACACAACACCGCCCCATCTTGCTAAACACTCGTCGTACATCACTTGCTAAACACGATTTGCACCCGTAATAAGGTTTGCAAGTCCTTAGTACGCATACACACCGTATCAGTTCGTTAGTACAACGACCGTCTCGCTCGATGATATATGCAAACGCAAACATAAACAAAACACAACGCAATCACATATTAATAATATCCACATATTAATATAAACGTTAGTCCATCTATAAACAAGGCACTAACTATAATCTATTTCGACCCGTAATCCTACAAGTCCCGCAACAATTAAGCACACACAAAAGTCTAAGTCTAGGCACCTATCTCAAGTCACCTAAATCCCTTAGACCATGCTCTGATACCACTTGTAACAACCCAACCCGTTAACCAGCCAATAACGCGGAATAAAAAAAAAATATTTTGCTGGTACAGCACATGGCGCGGCGCGCCACCTTTCTGCGCGGCGCGCAGAATAGCCTGGACAGGCTGCTTGTAACGACCAGGAAATTTCCGACCAAATTTAAACCTTGATCTTTATATATTTCCGACACGATAAGCAAAATCTGTAATATTGAGTCTAGAAAGTTTAAAATCTATATTCGGATAATCAGTTACCCTTGACCAAGCCCGACGATTCACGAACAATTATTGTAGATAAAAATGACTATATATATATATATTATATAAATTTGATATGTATAAGTGATGATATCATTATCATTAATAAAATTAATATTAGTATAACTAATGAGATTATTATTATTATTATTTATCATATTGTTATTATTATTATTATTATAGGTGTTATTAAAATTATTGCAAATATCACTAAGAATAATTATTTATAAATATCATTATTATTATAAATAATATAAAGTAGTATTATTATCATGAAAGATATTATTATTATTATTTTCAAAGTTAATATTATTATTATTAATTATTAATCTTATAAATATAATTGTTATTATTATTATTATTATTATTATTATTATTATTATTAATCATTAAAGTATTAATTTTACATAATTATGCATACAGGTATTTGAATCGTTTATTTCAGTATCTTTTAAAAAAAATCTTATCTGTGTCTCTCAAACTGGATACAAGATCAACATAAAATCAAAAAGAATCGAATATTAGTACAACTCAAAATACTGTTTTTATATTTTTCTGTTTATCCCTTTCTGCTACTGAATAATTTTTTTCGATACAGCTGGATTATTAATCAAGCGTATCCTCAACTCCATTATAAACATCAATTAACACAAACTCTTATGTTCTACTCTCTTTCTCTTCTATTTCCCTCCTATAATCAATCGTGAACCACTCTGAACCTTGATGAACCATCGAATTCCAACAACCATGAGCCACCACATTCATCTAAACCATGTTATATCACTGCAAAATGTTCGATCATCAATCTCTTTATAGCTCTCAAATCTTTCTTTGTGAACCAACAATAATCACCACCACCTTATTCATAAAACACCACTTTGTAACCAAATATATAATGAAACCTATTTTTGTCGATCCCTGTTCTTGGGTTCGAACCACCATCAAGTTACCACCTTGTTATTACTCGAACATCAAAACACCCTTGACCAGTGGCCACCTTACAACCACCGTGAGTCACCTTTGAAACAACCATCGACAACCGAGAACACCACCACAACACAACCCAACCCAAACACCAACCTTTTCCTTTGTGAACTCACATCGAACCACCCATCTCTCCTCTTCACTCTTGTTTTCTTTCGAGAACCATCATCATCAAACTCTTATAATCTTATTCGATCACGGTTTCATGTTTTATAATCGAACACACTTGTTGATGTTGAATCACGACTAAGAACCGAAACCATTAAACATGTTATTGTTGTTGCTGTTTCTAACCTATCCCGCCACCACCACTGTAACTATATCTCCACCACACCCTCTTTTCTCTAACTCTTTTCTTCCTGAACACGAACCCAAACCAAAACCATAACCGAATCAAGACAACCATCCCGTTTCCTTCTTCTTTCTATACAATACCGTTTCTATCAGACACCATGACCATCACGAAAACTCTTGCTGCTATTTAGGGTTAGTATTATCCACGATTTCTTGTACCAATTGCCTGAACCCTGCTGTTGTACGTTTATGATTTTGTCTCGATCAGACCCACTTGCGGCTGCTATTTGTTTCTGTTTTCGGTTATAATGAATGTGAGGATAAGTTACAATGATAAAAAAATGATGATGGTGACCATCGTGATGTTAATGATGATGATAAAGTTATGGTGTGAAGAAGGGCCACGTATAAGGATGAAACTCGAAGTGGATGTCGAGCTGTAAAGAAAGGAATTAGGATTCCGGTATTTTTGTTCTTTTTAATATAAACCGATACCCTAAATTTGGTTATTTGATCTTGGGCCGAGAGTCTTATGGGTGTTGGACTGTTCCTTCTTGTCTTGGGTCCATTAAACTCTAAGTGAAATTAATTGGGCTGGGATTTAATAGTTGGGCTTCAAGGGCCATTAATCAATTGAATAAAAGATAGGTGTCGAGTGGTTTGGTGGAATGAAACGAAAACAGACAAATACGAGTAAATGGAAATAAATCATAAGTTATAACAGAAAAATAGGATTGGAGTAATGGTTAGGTGTGTTATTGGGTTTACGAGAGATCATGGGACAGTTCTTTTTAGGATGGCTTTTGAAAGGGTATACACTCCCATCATTTTTATTATTATTATTATTATTATTATTATTATTATTATTATTATTATTATTATTATTATTATTATTATTATTATAAAATATACTATTAAAATTAACATTAATATTATTATCACTACTATTATTTTAAACACTACTAATAATATTTTGGTATTATCATAAATACTACTTTATCAAACAAGTGAAATATAGATATAAAACATTTAATACACATAATATAACAAAAACTAATATTTTTATATATGAAATATATATATATATATATACTATTAATATAAAAAGGATATAACTAATAAAGTTATATATATATTTTATTCGATTACAATTATATACATTAATAGATATACAAATGATATAGGTTCGTGAATCGAAGGCCAACCTTGCACATGTTAAATGATGTTATATGTATTTTTACTACAAAATACATTAGGTGAGTATATAGTCCCTTTTAAACTCTAAATATTTTTGGGCTGAGAATACATGCGCTGTTTTTATAAATGATTTACGTTATGGACACAAGTGATCAAAAATAAATTCTACGTTGAGTTGTACCATGGCATATTTCTTTATACTTGGTAGCTAATATTTACGTGAGGAGCGTAAACGCGAATCCTGTTGATAGATCTATCGGGCCTGACAACCCCAATCGGGCTGGACGACCAGCATTTAACGGTTGCACAGTACTTCGTTTCGTTACTACACTTGGTACGGTGTAGGGTTTATTTAAGAATATGCTGCTGTGATTTAAATGTTAAGTATGGTTACCAAGTGCTCAACGACTTTTCATACACGAGGAGTGTATTATGTATAAACATGAAATCTTGTGGTCCATAGATATAACGCTGCTAGCAACAAACCTATATATCTCACCAACTTTATGTTGACGTTTTAAAGCATGTTATTCTCAGGTACGAATTAAGTCTTCCGCTGTGCATTTGCTCATGTTAAAGATATTATTTAGAGTCGATCATCGCAATAGGACCAACTGTTGAAGACTTCGTCCGGGAGGATTAGGACCGGTCCTTTCAGTTGGTATCAGAGCGTTGGTCTTAGTGAACCAGGCCTTGCATTAGTGTGTCTAACTGGTAGTTGTTAGAATACATTAGTGAGTCTGGACTTTGACCGTTTCTACCTATCAAAAGTTTTGCTTATCATTTCTAGTCGGAAATCATCTGCTTATCATCCTTAGGAATTGCCTGCTTAGTATTCTTAAGTCTAGACACATCTTACTGCATTTAGTGCATCGATAGTGTATAGACAAAATTCATATCCTAGCGTATCTGTTGCTATAGACATTGTCTGACGTATTTCAAAGATTCTCCGTAATTCACGGGATTTTGGGTATTATAAATACATATGTAAACTATGTATTGAAGAGTACCAAACCCAACTCCTATAATCTATTCCAAACCAAAAATTCATTTTTCCGACTATACAAGATGAATTCCTCATCCAGTTTGAATTCCTCTGACTTCGATAGCTACGCCGATATGGATTTCCATTCGAGCTCCGATAACAGCGTCACCGGAATGGATCAACCAATTTCCCATCATCTATTCTGGATGAATTGGGGATGGGTTCGTAATATACTAAATCTCTGGAGGCAAGAAGAAGGTGATCCATTCCATCCACCAAATTGTCCTCTTAACGATGAACCTGAAGCACTTACCGGTGAACCTATTCGAAACACCATTTTCTCGCTCATTTCTAGAGTATCTCGTCATGATTACATACTATCCCATATTTCGAATCTTGTTCATTCTCTCGTTCCAACCGTCAATCATCCCGGTATAATAGAAGAAGTCAACGAGCTTCGCGCTCGGGTAGTGGCTTTAGAAAATTTGGTGCGAAGGTTGCAAACACCAGCGGCAGCACCGGCAGCATAACCAGTACCTCCAGCAACATCAACATCGCAATCTTCAGTACCAGCACCATCAACAGCATCATCATCATCAACGTCAATGGTATCCTTATCACCCTCAAACCACAACCCCGTCGTAAATCTCAACGTCACAAATTACACCTCGAGTATAATCACCGATCTACGTATCGCTCTATCCACTTTATTTTCGTTCTACATATCGTTCTACATTGATTATCTTCGATTTACGTACCATTTTACCTCATTACCTTCGTTCAATATGGCGACTAAGTAATCTCTAATGCTTTAGAGATTATGTAATCTAGTATTAACAATAAACCTGATGAGTTTAATATCTTATTGACTCATTAAATCTATGATTACATCTGAAGAAAATATATATGCAAGTATATTTTCAAAAAGATTGTAATTAAAAATTCTTTCGTACAAACTGTTAATGATGAAAATATTTTAACGAGTGGGTAGTACCCGAGGAATATTTAGAATTCACATTAATAAGTTACACTGTACATTCTTCAAATCTGAATCAACGATCACTTACTATCCTACTTACAACTACCGATATACGTATCCGTTCACCACAGAATAACCATTTCTACTCAAATTTCATATTTAGATTTTGACCTATCAGAATCACACAAGTGGCATAATGAAGAAAACATTGGACAAAAATAAAAAGTGTTAGAAACAAACGAATTAATTAATTGAAATTGTGATAGGAATCCACGCTAACTGTTCCGGCTAACTGTTCCCAGCTAACTGATTAACATTTAATTTATCGCAATTTACATTCTCGCAATTTTAACTCCTGCACTGTACATACTGTCGGGACACATGTACAACAATACGTCGGAGTATTTCTGAGACAACACGTTGTATAATGGGTCATGATATATATTTATTTATTTTACGCACTTTAAATAACGGGACACGTATACAAGGTTTCGACTTATCATATTAACCCATCTATATATATATATCGGAACAACCATAGACACTCTATATGTGAAGGTGGGAGCTGGCTATACAGGGTCGGAGTTGATTCCAAAATATATATATACTTTGAGTTGTGATCGACACTGAGACCATGATGTGGTAGCGTGAGGGTACGAAATAGTATTATTTTTAATACAAAATACTACAAAATATGACACAAGTTTTATTAATTTACGGATGAGATATACCTAAACCTTGCTACAACACTATAGGCAGTGTACCTAATCGTAGAGTAGTATAGTTTTTAGTAAGTCCGGTTCGTTCCACAGGGAGCTGGTGAAGTTAACGCTATATTATTAAGTTTATTTGTAAAAATATATATATAAATAAGTAGTAGTATTATTATAAAATGGGGGTTTTACCGTTTAATGACCGGTTTGTCGATTTTAAGCGTAAAAATAAATGACAAAAATTAAAGTGCGTAAAATAAATTGCGATAAATAAAATGACAGAAAATAAAATTGCGAGTAATAAAATGACAGTAAATAAAGATACGATGAGAAATATAATAAAAGAATTATGCTTATTTAAACTTCCGTAATCATGATGTTTGACGTGTTGATTTTAATTTATTACCATGGGTTAATTGTCCTTTGTCCTGGTTTATTTGATACATCTATCTGGTTTTTGTCCATAATAGTCCATCGGTCATAAATATAAAGTGCGAGTATCCTCGTCAAATTACCCTTATACCCGAAGTCAAATATTCCAACTGATTAAGGATTTAAACTGTGACGCAGTTATCACTTCTGTCAACAATTACACCAGTTATCACTGTATGTAATCCACCCCTGTTTTAATTAGTTTATGAATATTAATTCATCCACTTGATCAGAATGAATAATCAATTACCCAACCCAATTGATTAATTAAATGATTATAACAGATTCCATATGAATATCACTAAATAGGACAACCATAATCATTATTAATTATTAGGTTAATTAATTTGAAGATAGGTTCGACAGACTCCAATGAGTTGTCACTCAATTAGACAATACCCCCCATCTATTAATAGTCAATAGTTCAATTTCCACAAGTGTCGGTCTTTTGCCCAAACCTTAATTATGGTACAAAGTTCAATAACCCCGTCTTAATATTTTAGCCCAACATCACGATTACTTCGGCTCAAATAAGCATAATAATAACTTAGCTACGAGACATTAATGTAAAAAGGTTGAACATAACTTACAATGATTAAAAATAGCGTAGCGTTACACGGACAGAATTTCGACTTACACACTCAAATGATCTCTATCATAAATCTTATTATTATCATAATTTAAACTTAAAATTAAGATTATTGTTATATCTTATTACATTAACATTATGATAGAGATATAGAATATAGATATTGATAATTGATATTGATAATTGATCGAAGAAAAAAAGATCGGAGAAAAATTCTCCTCCTCTCATTCATCGAACATAGATCCTTTTTATAGCGAAATATGAAAATTGAATTTTCATTTACGACCCCTGAACTATGCTCAATTAACAACTTTTTATTATTTAATATTATTCTTATTATGAATTATTTAAATATTATATTTTATTCTTGTGCATAGTTGACTCGTAATTTTTACACCGTTGCGTCGAGCGTTGAGAGTTGGTTCATGTCCTGGTTTCGGATTTTCGAACGTCCTTGCGTACAATTTTATATTTTGTACTTTGCGTTTTGTAACTTGTACTCTTGTCATTTTTAGACGTTCCTCATCAATAATTTGAACCTTTTTAATTGTATCTTGTACATTTGAGCTTTTTGGACGTTTTGGTCTTTCAAATCTTTGTTTTTGTCTTTAAATCTTCATTTTCGAGCGATTTGCGTCTTTCGTCTTCGCACTTATTTATTTAACTATTACAACTAAAAATAAGGAAATTACATTTAAAAACTTTACATATTGGAACGATATTGCTACTAAATATATGTTCATTTGGAACACTATCAAATATCCCCACACTTGAGCGTTGCTTGTCCTCAAGCAATACAGAACTTGAAATAAAAACATACATGAATCACTTTTTTATTCATCACATTTTGTACATCAGTGATTTTGATATAGCGGTATAAACAATGACAGTAATGATGGTTAAAGGTGGGTGTGTCATCCACAGTTGCCTTGGGTTTAGGTCAACGACACTTGCAATCAAATAGCCGATTTACTTTCGGTTTCCAAAGCAAAGTGCACATTTGAAAGGCGGTTTACAGTCCCACATGACTATAAAAATTTAGATCCTTTAGGAAATTGGATCTTTATGAAAACATTTGATCTTTTAAAAATTCAAGCTAGATTTTACCCTAGATAAGTTTTCTGATTTGATCCACCATTGGTGTTGCAAAATATATTTGTGGATCAATATTTTGGCTAAAAACATTTAGGTTCGTGTAATCCACTGCTATCCCGGTATCGGAAAGCACACATCCAGTTTACTTGTTCCGTATATCACCTTTCGGCAAACTACCGTCCGGTTGTAAAGGAAAGCGATGAACAAGAAACTGTTAAGGCAATGTCCTGTGACATGCAGATGATTATGGTCTTTTAACGTGTCGGATGCTAGAACTATCCTTGGTAGGAGCGATAGTAAAGATCATCCTATGATTTTTCGGTCTGGCACAAGGTCCTGTCTCCGACCATGCTATGCAACCACCGTTCTTACGGTTGACACCCGATTTAGTTCAGGTGACCTAATGAATTCCAGGTGAATTTCTTAGGATTTTACGTTCAATGGTAATGAACGCATTGAAAATGGTTTTTCAGAAAACAAATCGGTTTGTAATTTTTGATCAAAATATTTTCTCGTTCAAGCTCGAGTTTAGATATCATTGAATTCCATGAGTTTGAATTCTCAATCTTTAAGGTCAATCTCAAGGATTGAGTAATATCAGGCTTAAAAGCTGATTTTTGATCTTTAAGGAGATTATCCTTTCTGGGGATCTGATTCATTAGTCTTATCAAGCTAATTTGCACGGTGCCTCCCCATTGTACGAGATAAATCCTTCTCATGGTTAGGATAAATCTGACCACTTGGCGACCCTGTTTGATGCTGAGGTCCGTGGATTTCCTGCTGATTTTAGTGATGACTTTTCTAGATTTTTCGTCAACCTACAGCTGGTCTGGACGACAACTTCATGACCTAAATCAAGAAGCGCGTGTCTTTTTCGGAAGACTTTACTTCCTTCAAATGATGGAATTGATTCATCGTGTAGATCCATCTCTTCTTTTCTTTCATCGGATAAAACAGTTGATTATCGTTCAAAACAAAAGTATTTTCAATTGTTTGTACAAAAATATGTGATAGATAGTTTTTAATTGAATAACTTGGTACATTCTCCCCACACTTAGTTTCTTTCTTTGCCTTTTTATTCTCCTTTATTCCATTTTAAATGAATTCAAGCGTTTTAAGTTGTTTCTCAATTTATGTCCTTTTCGAGGTAACGATAATTTCGGTATTAACACCTAGTTTTCATCGTTCATAAATATGTATAAACATGATTTTGAGTTCATTTAGTTGAAAATTTTTCAAATTTTTACAAAATTTGGCAAATAAACCAAGTGTAAACCCGAGAGAATTTATAACCCTTCCCCACACTTGAGATCATGCAATGCCCTCATTTGCATGAAATCAGACTACAATTATAAATTCATGAGGGTGATTAGCGTAGAAAAGTTATTAAAAATACCGAGTTTGCAAACATATTGTTGTTATCTCACATTTGATATTGTCGTCAAAATTATTAGCTTTTGCTGAACTTAATGCTAGTCTTTGAAAGTGCGCTGTTTTACCCTGTTTTGTACATAACATAAAATACAAACATATATATATATATATATTTTTGAAGTTTGGTTTATAACCCCACTTTTCAAAAATTTATAAAGTATAATATTTTTGGCATACTTTAAATCAATAAAATTAAAAATAATGATAACAAAATTTGTCGCCCCGCCCTCGGGTAAAGTAATTTCGGTTCAACTACCTAATCTTCAACTCACGACGAATTTTAGAAATCATTTTTTTACTTAATGAAATAAAGTAAATTTTGTTTTTAAATTCACACAAAACTTAAATTTAAAAAGCATATTAATTTCATATAAAACCTACAAAATAAAAAAAAATCAGAATGGGGGGAGAAAACTAGTTCTTTAGTGTCTGCTAGCGGAAAAGACCAATCGAATTCCATTCTCGGAACTACACGAGAACAGAACAAATAACTCTAGATAACATTTTCTTAGAACATTTGAATCTCCCCACACTTAGGTAGTTGTGGTGTCGAAATTGTGATTAACTTCATCGTCAATTTCTTTTGGTCCATAATCAACTTGCCTATCTGTGACTTTTTCTTTAAGCCAGTGCCCTGCTTCTTCCGTAATATCCCAAAATTTCAACTAGTTTCTCCTTTTCTTTAGGTGATAGATTGGATACTAACCGGTTACATAACTTAAAGTTCCCCTTGGTTTTAGCATCGCGAATCCGTTTAATAAGTTTCTTCATTGAACTATTAATAACGGGATCATTTAATTTCGTATCAACAACGGGGTTCTTTGTTATCATGTCATCATTAGGTGTTACTTCATTTTCCCCACACTTAGGCGTTTTATTATTATTAAGCACTACCGTTGGAGTTGGTAAAACAACATGGTTCTTACCAATCATTTTTTCTGGTTCAACGGTTTTGGTTGGTGGAGATTTAGACTTTCGAATCATAAAGGTGATAGATTTGTCACCACTTTTAAGTGTCATTCTTCCATTTCCTACATCAAATAACGCCCCGGTGGACGCAAAGAATGGTCGACCTAAAATTAGAGGAATGTTTGGGTCCTCTTCTATGTCAATGACAATAAATTCGACTAGAAAGGTTAAATTACCTACTTGAATGGGTAGGTTGTCAGCAATTCCAACTGGGTGCTTAATGGTTTGATCAAAGAGTCGAACACTCATATCCGTTGGACTTAACTTACCTACACCTAATCTCTTATATAAGGAAAGAGGCATAACACTTACACTTGCACCTAAATCTGCTAGTGCATCATACATGACACAATCACTAAGTAGACAAGGAACAATAAATTCACCCGGATCACCTACCCTAGGTGGAGGTTTTGGTGGAACTGTCTTCACCGGGTTTATATTTACGGCTTTTGTTTCTTGCACTTTCTTATTCTTTTTCTTCTTCTTCTTTCCAGAGGTATCACAATCTTTATTACCTATCACTTGCTCATACTCAACTCCTTTTCTTGGAAACGGGATGGGTGGTTTGTATGGTGCCACCACTGGCTTTACATACTCGGGTGGTGGTGGTGTAACTTCTTCATTGTTACTCTCATCTAAAACCTTCCCATCTTCTGATGCTGGTTTTTCAGAATTCGTTGACACCATATTAACATTCTCATTCCGAGGATTTACTTCAGTATTACTCGGTAGCTTTCCTTGTTCCCTCTCACTCATCATGCTAGCAAGAGTACCTACGTGTTTTTCTAGATTCAAAATGGAAGCTTGTTGAGTTCTTAATGACTGATCAAACCTCTCGTTCGTTTGGGTTTGAGATGTAATGAATTGTGTTTGAGATTCAATCAGCTTTGCCATCATTTCTTCTAGATTTGGCTTTTTCTCTTCGGGTTGTTGTGGTGGTTTATACAAGCTAGGTCTTTGTTGATTGAAAGTGTTGTTTTGAGTTGGTTGGTTATTCGGACCTTGTTGGTTATACCAGTTATTTTCGGGTCCTTTTGGATTGTAAAGAATGTTTTGATTTCGATTGAAGTTTAGCTTTGGAGGTTGATAATTATTTTGATAATTATTTCCAGGCCTTTGGTTCATATAGGAAACATTCTCTCGTTGTTCCATCGTTGGTTCAATGTGACAATCTTTCAATAAGTGTGGTCCACCGCATTGCTCACAACTGATTCGTATTGCGTGAATATCTTTATTCATCTTTTCCATTCGTCTTTCGAAAGCATCTATTTTTGCGGAAACGGAATCAAAGTCATGGCTAGAATCGGCTCTAGCCACTTTAGATGATCGAAAGATATCTTTTTCTTGATGCCACTCATGTGAGTGGGAGGCTGTGCTATCAATGATCTTGTAAGCTTCAGTTGCGGTTTTCTTCATAATGGATCCACCAGCGGTTATGTCGATGTCTTTTCGTGTGGCGATGTCTACGCCTTTATAGAAGATTTGTACTATTTGAAAAGTATCTAATCCGTGTTGAGGACATCCTCTCAACATCCTTCCGAATCTTGTCCACGCCTCATATAATGTTTCATTTGGATTTTGCGCGAACGTAACAATTTCTCCTTGAAGTCTCACGGCTTTGGATGCCGGAAAGAATCGTTTAAGAAATTTTTCAACTAAAACATCCCATGTGTCAATCGCCCCTTCAGGTAACGATTCTAACCAATCTTTGGCTTCTCCCTTTAAAGTCCAGGGAAACAACATGAGATAGATCTGCTCATCTTCCACTTCTCGGATTTTGAATAGTGTACAAATTCTTTTAAACGTACGAAGGTGTTCGTTAGGATCTTCATTCGGTGCACCACTGAATTGGCATTGGTTAGTTACCATGTGTAGAATTTGTCCTTTGATTTCATAATCTGGCGCATTAACTTCTGGCTTAATAATGGCGTGACCTTGGCCCGTGCGTGTAGCTCTCATTCGGTCTTCCATACTTAGAGGTTCCGTTACTTCCATAATTGAATTTGTTGAATACGAATCACTAGAGGATTCTGATTTAATGGTTTGTGGCTCAGGAGGAATAATTAGTGGTTCAAGATCTTGGAATTGTCCTTGAATATGCTCCGGGTTCTTAATTGTGAAGTCGGGTTCAAAAGATGGATTATCGGAAATTTGAGTTGGAGTTCTTGTTCGACTAGATGACGATTCTAAAGAAAAATCAACGGCGACAATATTTGCTAGATGTCTTGATCGAGTTACAGGTGGTGAACGTATGAAAGGTGGTGAACGTTTTGCTCGGTGCATTCACTGAATATCCTATTAGTTTTTAAAAAGGAAAGAAAAATTATAATAAGTTATCCAATTAATAGACTTTTCTGATTTTGCCCACGTTTCGAATAGCCAAAAGATGCAGCAGAGGGGCAGGATTCGTTTGGTCTCAATATAATTGAGGACTGTTTGGCTCCAATAACCCGGTCCACGTACAAATCCAACTATTACTACGAACCAGAAAATTTTGATGTCTATCAATTTAACAACTTAAAATAAATTTTCGTAATTTTAAGAAATTTAGAGAAGAAGTAGAAAAAATTCTAAGTCCTAAAAACTAGAATGGCGAGAAATAAGAGAGAAATAGATTGCGCGCCGAAAAATGTCGAAAAATAAAAAATGGTTGAAAAATAAAAGGTGACGGAAAAATAAAAGAAACTTATCAAAACTTAAAAATACTTAACTAATTTAACCTTATTACTACAACTAACTTAAAATTATAATCGCAAATTGAAATTACTAATTGGAATGATAATTGATACATAGTAAAAGGTCTAAAAATATTAAAGCTTACAGGAAAAGACTAAATCCCAAATGGAAATAACTTAAAAAGAAACTAAAACTTAAAAAGGCGTCGCAAAATTCTAAAGCACCTAAATCTTAGTCTAAAGAAAAAAGCACTTAAGGAATTCTACGGCAAAGCCTAAAAGTCTAGGAGTAAAAATAACTATAGCAAAAACTAAGTTTAAAATTAAATATGAGCTAAAAATACAAAAGTTACGCTACAACGATTAAAAAGGTACAAAATATAAAAATATACAAAAAGTTGTAAAAAGTACAATTTTTATAAAAATATTATTTTATATTATTTATTTAATAAAACTATTAATTTTACAATTTAATAAAAACTTATTTAAACTAAATACATAAATAAAAATAAAACTTAAAACTAATAATAATAATAATAATAATTAGGTTTTAATAATAATAATAATTAAAAATAACCCGTGATTAGGGTTTTTGTCCGTGTGTCAGAAGGCCTCCGCGAGTCGCGGCAAATAAAGAGGAAAACCCCGCGAGTCGCGGGGTTCAGGAATTCAGTTGACAGCTTTTGTTTTTACGCGTTTTTCTTTTTTTTTTTTTTTTTTTTTTTCTATTTTTCTGTTTTTTAATTAAATAAAAGATATTAAAATTAAAACTTATATTTTTATAAACTAAAATAAAAATAAAGAAACTTTTAAAACTTAACTATTTAACAAAGTCTTAAAAATACATATATTTTTTTTTTTTTTTTTCTTTTTTATATTTTTTTTTTTTTTTTTTTTTTTTTTTTTTTTTTTTTTTTTTTTTTTTTTTTAAAAAAACGATTTTTTTTTTTTTTTTTTTTTTTTTTTTTTTTTTTTTTTTTTTTTTTAAAAACGATTTTTTTTTTTAAATTAATAATTTTTTTATAATTATAATTTTTTTTAAAACTTTTTTTTTTTTTTTTAATTCATTTACTATTCATGAATAGTAAATGAAAATAAATTAATTAATTTACTATTCACATGAAAGCGACATGATAGCAATTATTAATTATAAGTTACATAATATACCCCTGAAGTATTTAATAAATACGACTTTTTTTTAAAATTTACGTAAATATGCATCCTAGTTCCATGAATCTGTCGATGCATATTACTATTTACTTATATACCATGTGACCAATTTTCAGTCTTAATTCCGTACGGAGTATTATATTATAATTCCATATCAAAACATTTTGACAATTTGATACTCCTAGTTCTAATAATTCGAGAAACAGATCAAAATCAAACTTTGATCCAATAATTATATTATATTATATTATATTATATTATATCTATATATCTAAAGGGGGATGATTCTCACACACTGTTTTTTTGATCCTCACACACCCTTTTACCCTATTATTATATTCTTAAATATTTTTATATTATTATATTCTATTTCAATATTATTATATTATTATATTTTATTTCAATATTATTATAATTAAAAATATAGCGTTTTAGCGCTCCCCGGCAGCGGCGCCAAAAACTTGATGTGGTAGCGTGAGGGTACGAAATAGTATTATTTTTAATACAAAATACTACAAAATATGACACAAGTTTTATTAATTTACGGATGAGATATACCTAAACCTTGCTACAACACTATAGGCAGTGTACCTAATCGTAGAGTAGTATAGTTTTTAGTAAGTCCGGTTCGTTCCACAGGGAGCTGGTGAAGTTAACGCTATATTATTAAGTTTATTTGTAAAAATATATATATAAATAAGTAGTAGTATTATTATAAAATGGGGGTTTTACCGTTTAATGACCGGTTTGTCGATTTTAAGCGTAAAAATAAATGACAAAAATTAAAGTGCGTAAAATAAATTGCGATAAATAAAATGACAGAAAATAAAATTGCGAGTAATAAAATGACAGTAAATAAAGATACGATGAGAAATATAATAAAAGAATTATGCTTATTTAAACTTCCGTAATCATGATGTTTGACGTGTTGATTTTAATTTATTACCATGGGTTAATTGTCCTTTGTCCTGGTTTATTTGATACATCTATCTGGTTTTTGTCCATAATAGTCCATCGGTCATAAATATAAAGTGCGAGTATCCTCGTCAAATTACCCTTATACCCGAAGTCAAATATTCCAACTGATTAAGGATTTAAACTGTGACGCAGTTATCACTTCTGTCAACAATTACACCAGTTATCACTGTATGTAATCCACCCCTGTTTTAATTAGTTTATGAATATTAATTCATCCACTTGATCAGAATGAATAATCAATTACCCAACCCAATTGATTAATTAAATGATTATAACAGATTCCATATGAATATCACTAAATAGGACAACCATAATCATTATTAATTATTAGGTTAATTAATTTGAAGATAGGTTCGACAGACTCCAATGAGTTGTCACTCAATTAGACAATACCCCCCATCTATTAATAGTCAATAGTTCAATTTCCACAAGTGTCGGTCTTTTGCCCAAACCTTAATTATGGTACAAAGTTCAATAACCCCGTCTTAATATTTTAGCCCAACATCACGATTACTTCGGCTCAAATAAGCATAATAATAACTTAGCTACGAGACATTAATGTAAAAAGGTTGAACATAACTTACAATGATTAAAAATAGCGTAGCGTTACACGGACAGAATTTCGACTTACACACTCAAATGATCTCTATCATAAATCTTATTATTATCATAATTTAAACTTAAAATTAAGATTATTGTTATATCTTATTACATTAACATTATGATAGAGATATAGAATATAGATATTGATAATTGATATTGATAATTGATCGAAGAAAAAAAGATCGGAGAAAAATTCTCCTCCTCTCATTCATCGAACATAGATCCTTTTTATAGCGAAATATGAAAATTGAATTTTCATTTACGACCCCTGAACTATGCTCAATTAACAACTTTTTATTATTTAATATTATTCTTATTATGAATTATTTAAATATTATATTTTATTCTTGTGCATAGTTGACTCGTAATTTTTACACCGTTGCGTCGAGCGTTGAGAGTTGGTTCATGTCCTGGTTTCGGATTTTCGAACGTCCTTGCGTACAATTTTATATTTTGTACTTTGCGTTTTGTAACTTGTACTCTTGTCATTTTTAGACGTTCCTCATCAATAATTTGAACCTTTTTAATTGTATCTTGTACATTTGAGCTTTTTGGACGTTTTGGTCTTTCAAATCTTTGTTTTTGTCTTTAAATCTTCATTTTCGAGCGATTTGCGTCTTTCGTCTTCGCACTTATTTATTTAACTATTACAACTAAAAATAAGGAAATTACATTTAAAAACTTTACATATTGGAACGATATTGCTACTAAATATATGTTCATTTGGAACACTATCAGACCAGTACACGGGTCACGATACGTATTATGTAATTCGAATATAATATATCTACTTTATATATGAATTTATTGGACCATTGGACAAACGGACTATCGGACTGATAACTTTGGACAATTAAAATGAATAAAGATGTTGACTATAACATATGAAACTAAAACTAATCTTCAAGTTTGCCACTTGATTTCATATCAAACCTCATTTGTATTTTGACGATTCCGAACCGCATTCAAATCTTATCATGATTCTTGAAAATATCTTGATCGAGAAATTGACCCAGCCGAACCTCGTCTAAGGAAGAAGATTTATGCATACAGTTATGCACATGAAACTTTCGGAACCAAAGTTATAGTTAAAACATATCCGCGTCGAATTCCTTATCAATTATTAGCAAAAACAACCTCACAATTTTCTTTTCAAGAAGCTGATTTTGTCACAGCTCCACTTCGACTTCTTAGTAAGACCACTTTTATTATAATCTCAATATATACGTATTCTTTTGCCGTCGTTACTGGAGAACCTTTTTCCACCATACTACCATCAGCGTTTAAATCATCTAAAAACACAAATCTCTTAAATTTGAAAACCAATGACCCAAATTCGTTAACTTTGAAAATGCTGACGAAGCAGCATGTTGTAGATGGTCTTAATGACCAAAAGTTAATGATAAAGAAGGAGGTGTTGGGAACACCCGATGGAAAATTTGGTAATTAAAATCGGATTGAGTTAACCATGAAGGAAACCAAGGACAAATACAAGGACCAAACTCTGTATTTAAGGAATTCTGATGATTCTGTTTCGGATAAATCTTTAGTGAACACCTTGCTTTTGAATCTAAACCCTTACGGGTAAATTTTCATCATCATCCTTTGATATTAGAAATTCCAAGATATTATCGTATCTTTCATATCCTCAATATTCTGGAGATATTTTCACAACTATTCTTATCCGCAATCATTTACCTCTCCGTAATATCTGCGTTATAACATGAAAGAAACTATGTTAGTTTCTAAAAATTCTGAAACCTTCGAGATTAAAATATGAATGTTTGAAGTAATGTTGGGAACTGATGCATGAATTAGTATAATATAATGAAACTTGATCAACTTCATTATATTACAATAAGTCATGTTAAGTTTCTAATGGAATGTGATGATTCACAGTACCGTCATCATGTGCCATGTTACACGGCTCTTACATTCTATCCAATTCCGGAAATCAATCATAACCACGTCATCAGTTAAAACGATACCATATTACTCATTTCACTCTTTTGTGATAGCTTCACTCGTACGCTTCACATGATTGAAATGTTTTATCTATATCTATCAATAATGATAAAACTCCGTTATTATCTCATATTCGTCATGAAAACATTCCTATTGTTATTTATGACAACCTCTACCAAATTTCGGGGACGAAATTTCTTTAACAGGTGGGTACTGTAACGACCCGGAAATTTCCGACCAAATTTAAACCTTGATCTTTATATATTTCCGACACGATAAGCAAAATCTGTAATATTGAGTCTAGAAAGTTTAAAATCTATATTCGGATAATCAGTTACCCTTGACCAAGCCCGACGATTCACGAACAATTATTGTAGATAAAAATGACTATATATATATATATTATATAAATTTGATATGTATAAGTGATGATATCATTATCATTAATAAAATTAATATTAGTATAACTAATGAGATTATTATTATTATTATTTATCATATTGTTATTATTATTATTATTATTATAGGTGTTATTAAAATTATTGCAAATATCACTAAGAATAATTATTTATAAATATCATTATTATTATAAATAATATAAAGTAGTATTATTATCATGAAAGATATTATTATTATTATTTTCAAAGTTAATATTATTATTATTAATTATTAATCTTATAAATATAATTGTTATTATTATTATTATTATTATTATTATTATTATTATTATTATTATTATTATTATTATTATTATTATTATTATTATTATTATTAATCATTAAAGTATTAATTTTACATAATTATGCATACAGGTATTTGAATCGTTTATTTCAGTATCTTTTAAAAAAAATCTTATCTGTGTCTCTCAAACTGGATACAAGATCAACATAAAATCAAAAAGAATCGAATATTAGTACAACTCAAAATACTGTTTTTATATTTTTCTGTTTATCCCTTTCTGCTACTGAATAATTTTTTTCGATACAGCTGGATTATTAATCAAGCGTATCCTCAACTCCATTATAAACATCAATTAACACAAACTCTTATGTTCTACTCTCTTTCTCTTCTATTTCCCTCCTATAATCAATCGTGAACCACTATGAACCTTGATGAACCATCGAATTCCAACAACCATGAGCCACCACATTCATCTAAACCATGTTATATCACTGTAAAATGTTCGATCATCAATCTCTTTATAGCTCTCAAATCTTTCTTTGTGAACCAACAATAATCACCACCACCTTATTCATAAAACACCACTTTGTAACCAAATATATAATGAAACCTATTTTTGTCGATCCCTGTTCTTGGGTTCGAACCACCATCAAGTTACCACCTTGTTATTACTCGAACATCAAAACACCCTTGACCAGTGGCCACCTTACAACCACCGTGAGTCACCTTTGAAACAACCATCGACAACCGAGAACACCACCACAACACAACCCAACCCAAACACCAACCTTTTCCTTTGTGAACTCACATCGAACCACCCATCTATCCTCTTCACTCTTGTTTTCTTTCAAGAACCATCATCAACAAACTCATATAATCTTATTCGATCACGGTTTCATGTTTTATAATCGAACACACTTGTTGATGTTGAATCACGACTAAGAACCGAAACCATTAAACATGTTATTGTTGTTGCTGTTTCTAACCTATCCCGCCACCACCACTGTAACTATATCTCCACCACACCCTCTTTTCTCTAACTCTTTTCTTCCTGAACACGAACCCAAACCAAAACCATAACCGAATCAAGACAACCATCCCGTTTCCTTCTTCTTTCTATACAATACCGTTTCTATCAGACACCATGACCATCACGAAAACTCTTGCTGCTATTTAGGGTTAGTATTATCCACGATTTCTTGTACCAATTGCCTGAACCCTGCTGTTGTACGTTTATGATTTTGTCTCGATCAGACCCACTTGCGGCTGCTATTTGTTTCTGTTTTCGGTTATAATGAATGTGAGGATAAGTTACAATGATAAAAAAATGATGATGGTGACCATCGTGATGTTAATGATGATGATAAAGTTATGGTGTGAAGAAGGGCCACGTATAAGGATGAAACTCGAAGTGGATGTCGAGCTGTAAAGAAAGGAATTAGGATTCCGGTATTTTTGTTCTTTTTAATATTAACCGATACCCTAAATTTGGTTATTTTATCTTGGGCCGAGAGTCTTATGGGTGTTGGACTGTTCCTTCTTGTCTTGGGTCCATTAAACTCTAAGTGAAATTAATTGGGCCGGGATTTAATAGTTGGGCTTCAAGGGCCATTAATCAATTGAATAAAAGATGGGTGTCGAGTGGTTTGGTGGAATGAAACGAAAACAGACAAATACGAGTAAATGGAAATAAATCATAAGTTATAACAGAAAAATAGGATTGGAGTAATGGTTAGGTGTGTTATTGGGTTTACGAGAGATCATGGGACAGTTCTTTTTAGGATGGCTTTTGAAAGGGTATACACTCCCATCATTTTTATTATTATTATTATTATTATTATTATTATTATTATTATTATTATTATTATTATTATTATTATTATTATTATTATTATTATTATTATTATTATTATTATTATTATTATTATAAAATATACTATTAAAATTAACATTAATATTATTATCACTACTATTATTTTAAACACTACTAATAATATTTTGGTATTATCATAAATACTACTTTATCAAACAAGTGAAATATAGATATAAAACATTTAATACACATAATATAACAAAAACTAATATTTTTATATATAAAATGAATATATGAAATATATATATATACTATTAATATAAAAAGGATATAACTAACAAAGTTATATATATATTTTATTCGATTACAATTATATACATTAATAGATATACAAATGATATAGGTTCGTGAATCGAAGGCCAACCTTGCACATGTTAAATGATGTTATATGTATTTTTACTACAAAATACATTAGGTGAGTATATAGTCCCTTTTAAACTCTAAATATTTTTGGGCTGAGAATACATGCGCTGTTTTTATAAATGATTTACGTTATGGACACAAGTGATCAAAAATAAATTCTACGTTGAGTTGTACCATGGCATATTTCTTTATACTTGGTAGCTAATATTTACGTGAGGAGCGTAAACGCGAATCCTGTTGATAGATCTATCGGGCCTGACAACCCCAACCGGGCTGGACGACCAGCATTTAACGGTTGCACAGTACTTCGTTTTGTTACTACACTTGGTACGGTGTAGGGTTTATTTAAGAATATGCTGCTGTGATTTAAATGTTAAGTATGGTTACCAAGTGCTCAACGACTTTTCATACACGAGGAGTGTATTATGTATAAACATGAAATCTTGTGGTCCATAGATATAACGCTGCTAGCAACAAACCTATATATCTCACCAACTTTATGTTGACGTTTTAAAGCATGTTATTCTCAGGTACGAATTAAGTCTTCCGCTGTGCATTTGCTCATGTTAAAGATATTATTTGGAGTCGATCATCGCAATAGGACCAACTGTTGAAGACTTCGTCCGGGAGGATTAGGACCGGTCCTTTCACGGCTGTCCCAAAAAGTCCCAAATGCGAAAATGTTTGATCACTTCCCGTCACATTTAGACCAAACGGTTTTCACAACATATTACAATAGTTAAAATTAACACGTTCCATTAATAAAAAGGGTCTTGCGACACCGGGCCCACATATGCCCAAATTAACCCTTTAAGTACAATGTACGACTTCGACCATATGACTTTTAATACAAAATAAAGCCGAGCATGGCGATTGGGGATACGCTACCCAATCCTAAACGATCCAAAAGCACATCCTCTAAAGCAAACTACGCAAGTCCACTAGTCCCCACGCTTACCCGATCCATCGTCTCCATGCAATCTATAAAAATGTAAACAACGAGAGGGTAAGCTAATGCTTAGTGAATGTAAAGATACTATACACATACATATGCATAAAATAGCTACGCATCACCAAGCATCAAAATAGCACATACCGTCTCCGCATGGTAAACAAACTACAAAGAGCACATTACACAAAGTAGCTACACGCTACGTAATCGCCAAGCTAACATCACACAATTAGCTACAACACAACAATAAGTATATACGCGTATATAACAAATATAATCAAACAATAACGATAAGGTTAACCCCTTAACCCAAACCACATGAAGGTTGGCCGAACTACCCGAGCCTTAGTGAATTCGCACTACCCGAGATTCACTTCCTTCACCACTTCTACAACCGAGGTTGGCCGAACTACCCGAGCCTTAGTGAATTCGCACAACCCGAAATTCACCACCTCATCACCAAGATGACCGAAACAACCCGAGTCATCATGAATCCGCACTAACCGAGATTCATTTCCTCAACAACAAATGCAAGCAACCCATCTCCAAAAAGGGTTATCCAAAACGCTAGCCAATTCACAATACCAAGGGTAAAGACCCACAACGCATAAGCGTATCACATGGACCCGAAGCACAAGGTCCATTCTTCCACACGAACATAGAGTAAACCTGAACAAGGGTCACCCTACACGCACGCACCCATCTTACACATACACATGTGCATAGTAAATTTACACTCACCTTAAACGCCTCGATGAATGCAACCGAATAATCCACAACACGCCAATGGAACGTACCTATTCCATTAACAACAATTACAACAACACAATTAGGGTAGATTTACAAATCAACCCAAATCGACAACTAGTGCAATTTTGACCCAAATGCACTTCCAAGTACAAACCGCGTCCAAAATTAACCAATAATCACTAACACAAGTGAGAATGGTCCTAATACGCCAATTAAACCCAATCATAGGTGTTAAACACCTATCTTGCCCATAAAGACACTTAAACCCCAATTTTGACCCAAAGGAGTCAACATCGCGCCATTAGCGAGTTTTGACACCAAAACATATTTAACTCGGTTTTATACTTCAACTTAATCCATTTTAAGTTTATAAACCTTATTAAATCGACAATTGGGTCATAATCATCACCAAACCCTAATTTTGACTCTAGTCAAAATTAGTCAACCCAAATTCACCTAAAGTGGTTCCAACACTTCCATAATCACTAAGCCTAGTGATTAAACTCAAGATTAAAGCCTAATCAAGGCCAAATCGTCAACCAACCCAAAACCCGCCAAGTGACAAGAATAACTAGTCACCATAAACCCATTTCATCATCTAAGAGGGTTTCATTACAAATCAAACTCAAACCCTAACTTGAATATCAAATCAAACAATGTAATTCGGAGTTTGAACTTACCAATACCACCAAAATGATGTCGTTGACGAGTAGAGCAACTTTAAAACCCGAGCTTTGGTGAGAATCCAACTCCTTCTTCTCCAAATCAAGCTCTCTCTCACTAAAATTGGGTTTCTCACACTAGGGTTTGTTGAGAGTGTTTGTGTGGGTGAGAAATGAGCTCCAATGGAGTTCTAGATCAGTTTTGGTGACCCTAAACCGACCCTAAATGAAAAGACCAAAGTACCCCTCATTTAAACCTTTTAAAAAGACTGAAAATTGCCTCAGCAGCAATCGGCGCGCCGCGCCAAAAGGTGGAGCGCCGCTCCAAACAACTGGAAATTGTGGTCGAGCCCAAAACAGGTTTCAGCAACTTGTTTTGGCCATAACTTTTCGACCATAACTCTATTTTCGATGAATCAAATATCGTTGGAAACATAATAAGATTTCCTTTCCAATGGTAAGGCTTTGAATCATCAACACAAACTTTATTTGGGGTTGAAAAGATACGTACACACTTTGTCACTTCAGACAACGTCCAGTTTCCTTCGACGTTCGAGCAAGCAACACGTACACTTCATACACGCATCGTACACCATAAATACATTATGTACAATAAATATTTGGGTCTTACAGCTGGATGCCATCCAGATGGTCTGTTTAAAAAAAAATCTAGTCGTGTTTTTGGTAAAACGAAGTTGGGTCATTACAAGTGGTATCAGAGCATAGTCTAAGGGAATTAGGTGACCTTGGAATAGGTGCCTAGTCTTAGACTTATTGACGGTTATGTATTATTTGCGGAACTTGTTGGAATACGGGTCAGATTGAGATTTGTTAGTGCCCTAGAGTAGGTGACTAACTAGGACTTCTGTTTGTCCAAAGTGTGATTATGTGGGGCTTATTTCGTATGTAAATTAGTGCCTTAGATGGATAGTGCCTAATGTAAGTAAGCGAACCTAGACATTGTTTGAGTGATAGTCACCTAGGTTGTAGGTTGACTTGTTGTTGCGGTGTACTTGTGTACTTTTATTATTATATCGTATATAGGTGTATATATACATGTATCTATTGGTGTGGTGTCTTAGAGACGAATCTATTGGAGAGATTCAGATGTTTGGCGGTTTGAGTGATCAAGGTCACGGTAATGGCTTTGGTCATTCGGGTACTAGGAGTTATCGCATGTTATTTTGTGTGAATGTTGCGTCAGTCTGGGTAAAGTACTTTGCGTGACCATGTGAAAATGGTAAGGTACGCATTTGTAATATTGACCGATCACCATTATTACGAAAGTGTATCTTGACATCAAGCATCACATGACGAGTACCGAACGGAGGAAACGTTTCATGGTTGGGGTAGATTCGGGATGAATTAGGAATCTTGTATTGGTTCCTAGGGTATAGTTGTCTCGGGTGATGTGCTTGTAGTCACATCAGGTTCATTGTGAGTCGGAAGTGTTACGGTGGATTCGGTTAGTTAAGTGAGTGAGCAAACTCACGAATTCGGTGCGTACTTAGTCACCCTAAGTAGTGGGTGCACTATTGATATTGCCATTTGGTTGTAGTTACCCATCGTTACTAGGATGACCGATTAGCAAGTGTGTGTGTGACGAAGACTTGAATCTCGTAATGGGATGTAGCAAGTCTAATGATTGTAGTTTGGAGTTACACTCGGTAGAGTGTAGGGTTAGAGGATCGTGTAAGGATTCTAGTTGTAAGTCATCTTGAAACCGGCAAATCGAGGAGTCTTTAGGTTGTTAAACTCATTGGAGTGGGACCCGTATGACAATGGTTGCGTTAGTGTGTTAGTGTGTTGTGGATTATAGGGTAACATTCCTAGCTTAAACTTGATTTGTAATATATGATTTGTATGTTTGTTCTTGTCATTTTGATGTAACTAGCTTAAACTTGAAATAGGTGTGTTTAATCTTGATATTTGGTTGCTTAAAAATTTTTTAGATGTTAAAAGTGCATGTATTAAATGTGTTACTAGCATCACTAGTTTCAATTTGGTGTGTAGGTTGACATGGAAAATGAAATGTCCCATTCTTATTGATTAAAAACGTTCCATATTAATTGATTTCGTTGCGAGGTTTTGACCTCTATATGAGACGTTTTTCAAAGACTGCATTCATTTTAAAACAAACCATAACCTTTATTTCATCAATAAAGGTTTAAAAAGCTTTACGTAGATTATCAAATAATGATAATCTAAAATATCCTGTTTACACATGACCATTACATAATGGTTTACAATACAAATATGTTACAACAAAATAAGTTTTTTGAATGCAGTTTTTACACAATATCATACAAGCATGGACTCCAAATCTCGTCCTTATTTAAGTATGCGACAGCGGAAGCTCTTAATAATCACCTGAGAATAAACATGCTTAAAACGTCAACAAAAATGTTGGTGAGTTATAGGTTTAACCTATATATATCAAATCATAATAATAGACCACAAGATTTCATATTTCAATACACATCCCATACATAGAGATAAAAATCATTCATATGGTGAATACCTGGTAACCGACATTAACAAGATGCATATATAAGAATATCCCCATCATTCCGGGACACCCTTCGGATATGATATAAATTTCGAAGTACTAAAGCATCCGGTTCTTTGGATGGGGTTTGTTAGGCCCAATAGATCTATCTTTAGGATTCGCATCAATTAGGGTGTCTGTTCCCTAATTCTTAGATTACCAGACTTAATAAAAAGGGGCATATTCGATTTCGATAATTCAACCATAGAATGTAGTTTCACGTACTTGTGTCTACTTTGTAAATCATTTATAAAACCTGCATGTATTCTCATCCCAAAAATATTAGATTTTAAAAGTGGGACTATAACTCACTTTCACAGATTTTTACTTCGTCGGGAAGTAAGACTTGGCCACTGGTTAATTCACGAACCTATAACAATATATACATATATATCAAAGTATGTTCAAAATATATTTACAACACTTTTAATATATTTTGATGTTTTAAGTTTATTAAGTCAGCTGTCCTCGTTAGTAACCTACAACTATTTGTCCACAGTTAGATGTACAGAAATAAATCGATAAATATTATCTTGAATCAATCCACGACCCAGTGTATACGTATCTCAGTATTGATCACAACTCAAACTATATATATTTTGGAATCAACCTCAACCCTGTATAGCTAACTCCAACATTCACATATAGAGTGTCTATGGTTGTTCTGAAATATATATAGATGTGTCGACATGATAGGTCGAAACATTGTATACGTGTCTATGGTATCTCAAGATTACATAATATACAATACAAGTTGATTAAGTTATGGTTGGAATAGATTTGTTACAAATTTTCACGTAGCTAAAATGAGAAAAATTATCCAATCTTGTTTTACCCATAACTTCTTCATTTTAAATCCGTTTTGAGTGAATCAAATTGCTATGGTTTCATATTGAACTCTATTTTATGAATCTAAATAGAAAAAGTATAGGTTTATAGTCGGAAAAATAAGTTACAAGTCGTTTTTGTAAAGGTAGTCATTTCAGTCGAAAGAACGACGTCTAGATGACCATTTTAGAAAACATACTTCCACTTTGAGTTTAACCATAATTTTTGGATATAGTTTCATGTTCATAATAAAAATCATTTTCTCAGAATAACAACTTTTAAATCAAAGTTTATCATAGCTTTTAATTAACTAACCCAAAACAGCCCGCGGTGTTACTACGACGGCGTAAATCCGGTTTTACGGTGTTTTTCGTGTCTCCAGGTTTTAAATCATTAAGTTAGCATATCATATAGATATAGAACATGTGTTTAGTTGATTTTAAAAGTTAAGTTAGAAGGATTAACTTTTGTTTGCGAACAAGTTTAGAATTAACTAAACTATGTTCTAGTGATTACAAGTTTAAACCTTCGAATAAGATAGCTTTATATGTATGAATTGAATGATGTTATGAACATCATTACTACCTTAAGTTCCTTGGATAAACCTACTGGAAAAGTGAAAAATGGATCTAGCTTCAACGGATCCTTGGATGGCTCGAAGTTCTTGAAGCAGAATCATGACACGAAAACAAGTTCAAGTAAGATCATCACTTGAAATAAGATTGTTATAGTTATAGAAATTGAACCAAAGTTTGAATATGATTATTACCTTGTATTAGAATGATAACCTATTATAAGAAACAAAGATTTCTTGAGGTTGGATGATCACCTTACAAGATTGGAAGTGAGCTAGCAAACTTGAAAGTATTCTTGATTTTATGTAACTATAACTTGTAGAATATATGAAGAACACTTAGAACTTGAAGATAGAACTTGAGAGAGATCAATTAGATGAAGAAAATTGAAGAATGAAAGTGTTTGTAGGTGTTTTTGGTCGTTGGTGTATGGATTAGATATAAAGGATATGTAATTTTGTTTTCATGTAAATAAGTCATGAATGATTACTCATATTTTTGTAATTTTATGAGATATTTCATGCTAGTTGCCAAATGATGGTTCCCACATGTGTTAGGTGACTCACATGGGCTGCTAATAGCTGATCATTGGAGTGTATATACCAATAGTACATACATCTAAAAGCTGTGTATTGTACGAGTACGAATACGGGTGCATATGAGTAGAATTGTTGATGAAACTGAACGAGGATGTAATTGTAAGCATTTTTGTTAAGTAGAAGTATTTTGATAAGTGTCTTTAAGTCTTTCAAAAGTGTATGAATACATATTAAAACACTACATGTATATACATTTTAACTGAATCGTTAAGTCATCGTTAGTCGTTACATGTAAATGTTGTTTTGAAACCTTTAGGTTAACGATCTTGTTAAATGTTGTTAACCCAATGTTTATAATATCAAAAGAGATTTTAAATTATTATATTATCATGATATTATGATGTACGAATATCTCTTAATATGATATATATATACATTAAATGTCGTTACAACTATAATCGTTACATATATGTCTCGTTTCAAAATCATTAAGTTAGTAGTCTTGTTTTTACATATGTAGTTCATTGTTAATATACTTAATGATATGTTTACTTATCATAATATCATGTTAACTATATATATAACCATATATATGTCATCATATAGTTTTTACAAGTTTTAACGTTCGTGAATCACCGGTCAACTTGGGTAGTCAATTGTCTATATGAAACCTATTTCAATTAATCAAGTCTTAACAAGTTTGATTGCTTAATATGTTGGAAACATTTAATCATGTAAATATCAATCTCAATTAATATATTTAAACATGGAAAAGTTCGGGTCACTACAGTACCTACCCGTTAAATAAATTTCGTCCCGAAATTTTAAGCTGTTGAAGGTGTTGACGAATCTTCTGGAAATAGATGCGGGTATTTCTTCTTCATCTGATCTTCATGCTCCCAGGTGAACTCGGGTCCTCTACGAGCATTCCATCGAACCTTAACAATTGGTATCTTGTTTTGCTTAAGTCTTTTAACCTCACGATCCATTATTTCGACGGGTTCTTCGATGAATTGAAGTTTTTCGTTAATTTGGATTTCATCTAACGGAATAGTGAGATCTTCTTTAGCAAAACATTTCTTCAAATTCGAGACATGGAAAGTGTTATGTACAGCCGCGAGTTGTTGAGGTAACTCAAGTCGGTAAGCTACTGGTCCGACACGATCAATAATCTTGAATGGTCCAATATACCTTGGATTTAATTTCCCTCGTTTACCAAATCGAACAACGCCTTTCCAAGGTGCAACTTTAAGCATGACCATCTCTCCAATTTCAAATTCTATATCTTTTCTTTTAATGTCAGCGTAGCTCTTTTGTCGACTTTGGGCGGTTTTCAACCGTTGTTGAATTTGGATGATCTTCTCGGTAGTTTCTTGTATAATCTCCGGACCCGTAATCTGTCTATCCCCCACTTCACTCCAACAAATCGGAGACCTGCACTTTCTACCATAAAGTGCTTCAAACGGCGCCATCTCAATGCTTGAATGGTAGCTGTTGTTGTAGGAAAATTCTGCTAACGGTAGATGTCGATCCCAACTGTTTCCGAAATCAATAACACATGCTCGTAGCATGTCTTCAAGCATTTTTATCGTCCTTTCGCTCTGCCCATCAGTTTGTGGATGATAGGCAGTACTCATGTCTAGACGAGTTCCTAATGCTTGCTGTAATGTCTGCCAGAATCTTGAAATAAATCTGCCATCCCTATCAGAGATAATAGAGATTGGTATTCCATGTCTGGAGATGACTTTCTTCAAATACAGTCGTGCTAACTTCTCCATCTTGTCATCTTCTCTTATTGGCAGGAAGTGTGCTGATTTGGTGAGACGATCAACTATTACCCAAATAGTATCAAAACCACTTGCAGTCCTTGGCAATTTAGTGATGAAATCCATGGTAATGTTTTCCCATTTCCATTCTGGGATTTCAGGTTGTTGAAGTAGACCTGATGGTTTCTGATGCTCAGCTTTGACCTTAGAACACGTCAAACATTCTCCTACGTATTTAGCAACATTGGCTTTCATACCCGGCCACCAAAAATGTTTCTTGAGATCCTTGTACATCTTCCCCGTTCCAGGATGTATTGAGTATCTGGTTTTATGAGCTTCTCTAAGTACCATTTCTCTCATATCTCCAAATTTTGGTACCCAAATCCTTTCAGCCCTATACCGGGTTACGTCTTTCTGAATATTAAGATGCTTATCCGATCCTTTGGGTATTTCATCCTTTAAATTTCCCTCTTTTAAAACTCCTTGTTGCGCCTCCTTTATTTGAGTAGTAAGGTTATTATGAATCATTATATTCATAGATTTTACTCGAATGGGTTCTCTGTCCTTCCTGCTCAAGGCATCGGCTACCACATTTGCCTTCCCCGGGTGGTAACGAATCTCAAAGTCGTAATCATTCAATAATTCAATCCACCTACTGTAGTGACTCGAACTTTTCCATGTTTATATATATTAATTGAGATTGATATTTACATGATTAAATGTTTCCAACATGTTAAGCAATCAAACTTGTTAAGACTTGATTAATTGAAATAGGTTTCATATAGACAATTGACCACCCAAGTTGACCGGTGATTCACGAACGTTAAAACTTGTAAAAACTATATGATGACATATATATGGTTATATATATAGTTAACATGATATTATGATAAGTAAACATATCATTAAGTATATTAACAATGAACTACATATGTAAAAACAAGACTACTAACTTAATGGTTTTGAAACGAGACATATATGTAACGATTATCGTTGTAACGACATTTAATGTATATATATCATATTAAGAGATATTCGTACATCATAATATCATGATAATATAATAATTTAAAATCTCTTTTGATACTATAAACATTGGGTTAACAACATTTAACAAGATCGTTAACCTAAAGGTTTCAAAACAACATTTACATGTAACGACTAACGATGACTTAACGACTCAGTTAAAATGTATATACATGTAGTGTTTTAATATGTATTCATACACTTTTGAAAGACTTCAAGACACTTATCAAAATACTTCTACTTAACAAAAATGCTTACAATTACATCCTCGTTCAGTTTCATCAACAATTCTACTCGTATGCACCCGTATTCGTACTCGTACAATACACAGCTTTTAGATGTATGTACTATTGGTATATACACTCCAATGATCAGCTCTTAGCAGCCCATGTGAGTCACCTAACACATGTGGGAACCATCATTTGGCAACTAGCATGAAATATCTCATAAAATTACAAAAATATGAGAAATCATTCATGACTTATTTACATGAAAACAAAATTACATATCCTTTATATCTAATCCATACACCAACGACCAAAAACATCTACAAACACTTTCATTCTTCAATTTTCTTCATCTAATTGATCTCTCTCAAGTTCTATCTTCAAGTTCTAAGTGTTCTTCATAAATTCCAAAAGTTCTAGTTTCATAAAATCAAGAATACTTTCAAGTTTGCTAGCTCACTTCCAATCTTGTAAGGTGATCATCCAACCTCAAGAAATCTTTGTTTCTTACAGTAGGTTATCATTCTAATACAAGGTAATAATCATATTCAAACTTTGGTTCAATTTCTATAACTATAACAATCTTATTTCAAGTGATGATCTTACTTGAACTTGTTTTCGTGTCATGATTCTGCTTCAAGAACTTCGAGCCATCCAAGGATCCATTGAAGCTAGATCCATTTTTCTCTTTTCCAGTAGGTTTATCCAAGGAACTTAAGGTAGTAATGATGTTCATAACATCATTCGATTCATACATATAAAGCTATCTTATTCGAAGGTTTAAACTTGTAATCACTAGAACATAGTTTAGTTAATTCTAAACTTGTTCGCAAACAAAAGTTAATCCTTCTAACTTGACTTTTAAAATCAACTAAACACATGTTCTATATCTATATGATATGCTAACTTAATGATTTAAAACCTGGAAACACGAAAAACACCGTAAAACCGGATTTACGCCGCCGTAGTAACACCGCGGGCTGTTTTGGGTTAGTTAATTAAAAACTATGATAAACTTTGATTTAAAAGTTGTTATTCTGAGAAAATGATTTTTATTATGAACATGAAACTATATCCAAAAATTATGGTTAAACTCAAAGTGGAAGTATGTTTTCTAAAATGGTCATCTAGACGTCGTTCTTTCGACTGAAATGACTACCTTTACAAAAACGACTTGTAACTTATTTTTCCGACTATAAACATATACTTTTTCTGTTTCGATTCATAAAATAGAGTTCAATATGAAACCATAGCAATTTGATTCACTCAAAACGGATTTAAAATGAAGAAGTTATGGGTAAAACAAGATTGGATAATTTTTCTCATTTTAGCTACGTGAAAATTGGTAACAAATCTATTCCAACCATAACTTAATCAACTTGTATTGTATATTATGTAATCTTGAGATACCATAGACACGTATACAATATTTCGACCTATCATGTCGACACATCTATATATATTTCGGAACAACCATAGACACTCTATATGTGAATGTTGGAGTTAGCTATACAGGGTTGAGGTTGATTCCAAAATATATATAGTTTGAGTTGTGATCAATACTGAGATACGTATACACTGGGTCGTGGATTGATTCAAGATAATATTTATCGATTTATTTCTGTACATCTAACTGTGGACAACTAGTTGTAGGTTACTAACGAGGACAGCTGACTTAATAAACTTAAAACATCAAAATATATTAAAAGTGTTGTAAATATATTTTGAACATACTTTGATATATATATGTATATATTGTTATAGGTTCGTGAATCAACCAGTGGCCAAGTCTTACTTCCCGACGAAGTAAAAATCTGTGAAAGTGAGTTATAGTCCCACTTTTAAAATCTAATATTTTTGGGATGAGAATACATGCAGGTTTTATAAATGATTTACAAAATAGACACAAGTACGTGAAACTACATTCTATGGTTGAATTATCAAAATCGAATATGCCCCTTTTTATTAAGTCTGGTAATCTAAGAATTAGGGAACAGACACCCTAATTGACGCGAATCCTAAAGATAGATCTATCGGGCCCAACAAGCCCCATCCAAAGTACCGGATGTTTTAGTGCTTCGAAATTTATATCATATCCGAAGGGTGTCCCGGAATGATGGGGATATTCTTATATATGCATCTTGTTAATGTCGGTTACCAGGTGTTCACCATATGAATGATTTTTATCTCTATGTATGGGATGTGTATTGAAATATGAAATCTTGTGGTCTATTATTATGATTTGATATATATAGGTTAAACCTATAACTCACTAACATTTTTGTTGACGTTTTAAGCATGTTTATTCTCAGGTGATTATTAAGAGCTTCCGCTGTTGCATACTAAAATAAGGACAAGATTTGGAGTCCATGCTTGTATGATATTGTGTAAAAACTGCATTCAAGAAACTTATTTTGTTGTAACATATTTGTATTGTAAACCATTATGTAATGGTCGTGTGTAAACAGGATATTTTAGATTATCATTATTTGATAATCTACGTAAAGCTTTTTAAACCTTTATTGATGAAATAAAGGTTATGGTTTGTTTTAAAATGAATGCAGTCTTTGAAAAACGTCTCATATAGAGGTCAAAACCTCGCAATGAAATCAATTAATATGGAACGTTTTTAATCAATAAGAACGGGACATTTCAGTTGGTATCCGAGCGTTGGTCTTAGAGAACCAGAAAATTTGCATTAGTGTGTCTTATCGAGTTTGTTAGGATGCATTAGTGAGTCTGGACTTCGACCGTGTTTTCTTTAAAAATGATTGCTTAACATTTTTGTTGGAAACTATATATTTTTAACATATGAATATTATGTGATATATTAATCTCTTATCGTGTTTGATATTATGTGATAGATGTCTACCTCTAGAACAAGTCCCATTGACTCACCTAATAATAATGAAGAGTCAAATGTAAATTGGAATGATTCGTGGACTGATTCACAAGTTCCCGAAGAGGAACCGGAAGAAGAGTCGGAACCGGAAGAAGAATCGGAACCGGAAGAAGAATCGGAACCGGAAGCAGAAATAGAACCGGTGGAGGAAAAAATAAAACGGTTAAGTAAAAGAGAATCCTCAACCAACCGACCAAGGTTAATTATGGTCAATGGTGTTTCCGCCAAGGAAGCAAAATATTGGGAGGATTACCAATTCTCCGATGAATCGGATTCCGACGAGAATTCCGATGATGTTATAGAAATTACCCCAACTGAATTTAAAAAGGCAAAAGAAAATAATAAGGGAAAGAGCATAAAAATAGAGAAATCTAATTCCAACCCCGATGAACTTTATATGTATCGTCAACCCCCGAAGTCCTTAAGTTGTAACAATGACCCGGGAACCTCTAAACCACCAGGTTTTTCTAAACCAATGTGGATAACGACGGCTCGTATTAAGGGAACATCATATATCCCTAGAAACTTGGCAAAACGAACCAAAACCGAACAAGAAGAAACGAGCGAGTCGGAATAAGATAGTTATATTCGTGTGGTGTAATATATGTAATATAGTGTGCTTATGCTTTATGATATATGTAAAAATTGCTTGTATTAATAAGTATTTTTTTTATGAATCTAACTCTTGTCTATTTTATAGTATAAAAACACAAAATGGATAGACAACCCAATATTTTAAGAGACCTACCCGGAGACATGATTGATGAAATCTTGTCTAGAGTCGGTCAGAATTCCTCGGCACAACTATTTAAGGCGAGATCAGTTTGTAAGACATTCGAAGAACGTTCCAAGAATGCCTTGGTTTATAAAAGGCTTTCGTTCGGAAGATGGGGAATATCACATTGGGAAATCCATAAGTTACGATGTGTTTACTTTGACGCATATATTGCGGGGAACCCAAATGCTATTTTACGCAACGGGTTAAGAAATTATTTTGACTCAGTATATCCGAATATAGGACTTCGTGATTTAGAAAAAGCGGCTAACATGCAACATAAAGAAGCATGTTATGCTTACGGGTTAGTAATGTTCGCTTCTCACCAAAGTGAGAACAAGAACATCGGGCTACAACTATTAAACAAAACGTTCCCACAAGTGACGGAGTCGGTAATTGGGGTAAGAAATGAGGTTTTTAGGTTATTACGAGACTGTTGGTCATTACGTAACCCTCGTACCTTTGATGACGTTACAACACGCTGTCTTATCAACGGCCATAACGGTTATGTTCCACAAGACCAAGGATGGGAAGTAGTCCTAGTAAAACCAGAATGCATGACTTGTTTCTGGACGTATGAATTACGTGTCTTTATTGCCTTTGCTGAACGACTTGTGTACTAGCTAGAATTATCTTCACAACTATCTTGTATCAAAGTTATTGTGTGCTATATTTCATGCTTTATGTAAAATAAGCGGTATTGTAAGTTTGTAAAATATTGTATAAAAGTTTGAACGCGAAATATTATTACAATCAATTTTTCATATAGAATTGTAGTAGTTGAATTGTATATTAGCTACTAAGTATGAACTTAATGGGTAGGTACTACCCGAATTTAAACTTATAAAACGCTAATATGAAGAAAAAGCTTTTATAAATGAGTTCATATTATGCTATGAAATACTATTAACTACTCTTAATATTCTGTATGATTAACTTGTTCCATTTGACTATTTTGAAGGAAATGGCACCGACTACTCGACACACCGTGAATATGAATGAAGAGGAATTCCGTACTTTTCTAGCTTCAAACATAGCCGCAGTACAGGCTGCGCTACATACCAACAATAACCTTGGATCTGGCAGTACAGGAAATCGTGTAGGATGCACCTACAAAGAATTCACTGCCTGCAAACCTTTGGAATTTGATGGAACCGAAGGACCGATCGGATTGAAACGGTGGACCGAGAAGGTCGAATCGGTGTTTGCCATAAGTAAGTGTACTGAAGAGGACAAAGTGAAGTACGCTACGCATACCTTCACAGGTTCTGCGTTAACATGGTGGAATACCTATCTAGAGCAAGTGGAACAAGATGATGCGTACGCACTACCGTGGTCAGCATTCAAGAACTTGATGAACGAGAAGTACCGTCCCAGAACCGAGGTCAATAAGCTCAAGACAGAACTTAGAGGGTTACGAACCCAAGGATTTGATATTACCACGTATGAAAGACGATTCACAGAATTGTGCCTATTGTGTCCGGGAGCATTCGAAGATGAGGAAGAGAAGATTGACGCGTTTGTGAAAGGATTACCGGAAAGAATCCAAGAAGATATAAGTTCACACGAGCCCGCCTCCATACAACAGGCATGTAGAATGGCTCACAAACTAGTGAACCAGATTGAAGAAAGAATTAAAGAACAGACTGCTGAAGAGGCCAATGTGAAGCAAGTCAAAAGAAAGTGGGAGGAAAACGGTGATAAGAATCACCAATACAACAACAACAGCAATTACAACAATAATCGCAACAATTATCCCAACAATCGCAACATCAATCGCAACTACAACAAACGGCCCAACAACAACAACAACAACAACAACAGCAACTACAACAATCATCCCAACAACAATAATAACCGCAACAACAACAACAATCAGAAGCAGCTATGCCAAAGGTGTGAAAAGTATCACTCGGGGTTCTGCACCAAATTTTGCATCAAGTGTAAAAGAAATGGTCATAGCGCGGCGAAGTGTGAGGTCTACGGACCAGGGGTTAATAGAACGAAAGGAACAAATGGTGTCGGAACGAGTAATGGCGGAGCAAGTAGTGTCGGAGCAAGTTATGCCAATGTAGTTTGTTATAAATGTGGAAAACCGGGCCACATTATTAGAAATTGCCCGAACCAGGAGAACACGAATGGACAAGGCCGCGGAAGAGTTTTCAATATTAATGCGGCAGAGGCACAGGAAGACCCGGAGCTTGTTACGGGTACGTTTCTTATTGACAATAAATCTGCTTACGTTTTATTTGATTCGGGTGCGGATAGAAGCTATATGAGTAGAGATTTTTGTGCTAAATTAAGTTGTCCATTGACGCCTTTGGATAGTAAATTTTTACTCGAATTAGCAAATGGTAAATTAATTTCAGCAGATAATATATGTCGGAATCGAGAAATTAAACTGGTTAGCGAAACATTTAAGATTGATTTGATACCAGTAGAGTTAGGGAGTTTTGATGTGATAATCGGTATGGACTGGTTGAAAGAAGTGAAAGCAGAGATCGTTTGTTACAAAAATGCAATTCGCATTATACGAGAAAAAGGAAAACCCTTAATGGTGTACGGAGAAAAGGGCAACACGAAGCTACATCTTATTAGTAATTTGAAGGCACAAAAACTAATAAGAAAAGGTTGCTATGCTGTTCTAGCACACGTCGAGAAAGTACAAACTGAAGAAAAGAGCATCAATGATGTTCCCATTGCAAAAGAATTTCCCGATGTATTTCCGAAAGAATTACCGGGATTACCCCCACATCGATCAGTTGAATTTCAAATAGATCTTGTACCAGGAGCTGCACCAATAGCTCGTGCTCCTTACAGACTCGCACCCAGCGAGATGAAAGAACTGCAAAGCCAATTACAAGAACTTTTAGAGCGTGGTTTCATTCGACCAAGCACATCACCGTGGGGAGCTCCTGTTTTGTTTGTCAAGAAGAAAGATGGTACATTCAGGTTGTGTATCGACTACCGAGAGTTGAACAAACTTACCATCAAGAATCGCTACCCACTGTCGAGAATCGACGACTTATTTGATCAACTACAAGGCTCGTCTGTTTATTCAAAGATTGACTTACGTTCCGGGTATCATCAAATGCGGGTGAAAGAAGATGATATTCCAAAGACTGCTTTCAGAACACGTTACGGTCATTACGAGTTTATGGTCATGCCGTTTGGTTTAACTAATGCACCAGCTGTGTTCATGGACCTTATGAACCGAGTGTGTGGACCATACCTTGACAAGTTTGTCATTGTTTTCATTGATGACATACTTATTTACTCAAAGAATGACCAAGAACACGGTGAACATTTGAGAAAGGTGTTAGAAGTATTAAGGAAGGAAGAATTGTACGCTAAGTTTTCAAAGTGTGCATTTTGGTTGGAAGAAGTTCAATTCCTCGGTCACATAGTGAACAAAGAAGGTATTAAGGTGGATCCGGCAAAGATAGAAACTGTTGAAAAGTGGGAAACTCCGAAAACTCCAAAACACATACGCCAGTTTTTAGGACTAGCTGGTTACTACAGAAGGTTCATCCAAGACTTTTCCAGAATAGCAAAACCCTTGACTGCATTAACACATAAAGGGAAGAAATTTGAATGGAATGATGAACAAGAGAAAGCGTTTCAGTTATTGAAGAAAAAGCTAACTACGGCACCTATATTGTCATTACCTGAAGGGAATGATGATTTTGTGATTTATTGTGACGCATCAAAGCAAGGTCTCGGTTGTGTATTAATGCAACGAACGAAGGTGATTGCTTATGCGTCTAGACAATTGAAGATTCACGAACAAAATTATACGACGCATGATTTGGAATTAGGAGCGGTTGTTTTTGCATTAAAGACTTGGAGGCACTACTTATATGGGGTTAAAAGTATTATATATACCGACCACAAAAGTCTTCAACACATATTTAATCAGAAACAACTGAATATGAGGCAGCGTAGGTGGATTGAATTATTGAATGATTACGACTTTGAGATTCGTTACCACTCGGGGAAGGCAAATGTGGTAGCCGATGCCTTGAGTAGGAAGGACAGAGAACCCATTCGAGTAAAATCTATGAATATAATGATTCATAATAACCTTATTACTCAAATAAAGGAGGCGCAACAAGGAGTTTTAAAAGAGGGAAATTTAAAGGATGAAATACCCAAGGGATCGGAGAAGCATCTTAATATTCGGGAAGACGGAACCCGGTATAGGGCTGAAAGGATTTGGGTACCAAAATTTGGAGATATAAGAGAAATGGTACTTAGAGAAGCTCATAAAACCAGATACTCAATACATCCTGGAACGGGGAAGATGTACAAGGATCTCAAGAAACATTTTTGGTGGCCGGGTATGAAATCCGATGTTGCTAAATATGTAGGAGAATGTTTGATGTGTTCTAAGGTGAAAGCTGAGCATCAGAAACCATCATGTCTACTTCAACAACCCGAAATCCCGGAATGGAAATGGGAAAACATTACCATGGATTTCATCACTAAATTGCCAAGGACTGCAAGTGGTTTTGATACTATTTGGGTAATAGTTGATCGTCTCACCAAATCAGCACACTTCCTGCCAATAAGAGAAGATGACAAGATGGAGAAGTTAGCACGACTGTATTTGAAGGAAGTCGTCTCCAGACATGGAATACCAATCTCTATTATCTCTGATAGGGATGGCAGATTTATTTCAAGATTCTGGCAGACATTACAGCAAGCATTAGGAACTCGTCTAGACATGAGTACTGCCTATCATCCACAAACTGATGGGCAGAGCGAAAGGACGATACAAACGCTTGAAGACATGCTACGAGCATGTGTTATTGATTTCGGAAACAGTTGGGATCGACATCTACCGTTAGCAGAATTTTCCTACAACAACAGCTACCATTCAAGCATTGAGATGGCGCCGTTTGCAGCACTTTATGGTAGAAAGTGCAGGTCTCCGATTTGTTGGAGTGAAGTGGGGGATAGATAGATTACGGGTCCGGAGATTATACAAGAAACTACCGAGAAGATCATCCAAATTCAACAACGGTTGAAAACCGCACAAAGTCGACAAAAGAGCTACGCTGACATTAAAAGAAAAGATATAGAATTTGAAATTGGAGAGATGGTCATGCTTAAAGTTGCACCTTGGAAAGGCGTTGTTCAATTTGGTAAACGAGGGAAATTAAATCCAAGGTATATTGGACCATTCAAGATTATTGATCGTGTCGGACCAGTAGCTTACCGACTTGAGTTACCTCAACAACTCGCGGCTGTACATAATACTTTCCACGTCTCGAATTTGAAGAAATGTTTTTCTAAAGAAGATCTCACTATTCCGTTAGATGAAATCCAAATCAACGAAAAACTTCAATTCATCGAAGAACCCGTCGAAATAATGGATCGTGAGGTTAAAAGACTTAAGCAAAACAAGATACCAATTGTTAAGGTTCGATGGAATGCTCGTAGAGGACCCGAGTTCACCTGGGAGCGTGAAGATCAGATGAAGAAGAAATACCCGCATCTATTTCCAGAAGATTCGTCAACACCTTCAACAGCTTAAAATTTCGGGACGAAATTTATTTAACGGGTAGGTACTGTAGTGACCCGAACTTTTCCATGTTTATATATATTAATTGAGATTGATATTTACATGATTAAATGTTTCCAACATGTTAAGCAATCAAACTTGTTAAGACTTGATTAATTGAAATAGGTTTCATATAGACAATTGACCACCCAAGTTGACCGGTGATTCACGAACGTTAAAACTTGTAAAAATTATATGATGACATATATATGGTTATATATATAGTTAACATGATATTATGATAAGTAAACATATCATTAAGTATATTAACAATGAACTACATATGTAAAAACAAGACTACTAACTTAATGGTTTTGAAACGAGACATATATGTAACGATTATCGTTGTAACGACATTTAATGTATATATATCATATTAAGAGATATTCGTACATCATAATATCATGATAATATAATAATTTAAAATCTCTTTTGATACTATAAACATTGGGTTAACAACATTTAACAAGATCGTTAACCTAAAGGTTTCAAAACAACATTTACATGTAACGACTAACGATGACTTAACGACTCAGTTAAAATGTATATACATGTAGTGTTTTAATATGTATTCATACACTTTTGAAAGACTTCAAGACACTTATCAAAATAATTCTACTTAACAAAAATGCTTACAATTACATCCTCGTTCAGTTTCATCAACAATTCTACTCGTATGCACCCGTATTCGTACTCGTACAATACACAGCTTTTAGATGTATGTACTATTGGTATATACACTCCAATGATCAGCTCTTAGCAGCCCATGTGAGTCACCTAACACATGTGGGAACCATCATTTGGCAACTAGCATGAAATATCTCATAAAATTACAAAAATATGAGTAATCATTCATGACTTATTTACATGAAAACAAAATTACATATCCTTTATATCTAATCCATACACCAACGACCAAAAACACCTACAAACACTTTCATTCTTCAATTTTCTTCATCTAATTGATCTCTCTCAAGTTCTATCTTCAAGTTCTAAGTGTTCTTCATAAATTCCAAAAGTTCTAGTTTCATAAAATCAAGAATACTTTCAAGTTTGCTAGCTCACTTCCAATCTTGTAAGGTGATCATCCAACCTCAAGAAATCTTTGTTTCTTACAGTAGGTTATCATTCTAATACAAGGTAATAATCATATTCAAACTTTGGTTCAATTTCTATAACTATAACAATCTTATTTCAAGTGATGATCTTACTTGAACTTGTTTTCGTGTCATGATTCTGCTTCAAGAACTTCGAGCCATCCAAGGATCCATTGAAGCTAGATCCATTTTTCTCTTTTCCAGTAGGTTTATCCAAGGAACTTAAGGTAGTAATGATGTTCATAACATCATTCGATTCATACATATAAAGCTATCTTATTCGAAGGTTTAAACTTGTAATCACTAGAACATAGTTTAGTTAATTCTAAACTTGTTCGCAAACAAAAGTTAATCCTTCTAACTTGACTTTTAAAATCAACTAAACACATGTTCTATATCTATATGATATGCTAACTTAATGATTTAAAACCTAGAAACACGAAAAACACCGTAAAACCGGATTTACGCCGCCGTAGTAACACCGCGGGCTGTTTTGGGTTAGTTAATTAAAAACTATGATAAACTTTGATTTAAAAGTTGTTATTCTGAAAAAATGATTTTTATTATGAATATGAAACTATATCCAAAAATTATGGTTAAACTCAAAGTGGAAGTATGTTTTCTAAAATGGTCATCTAGACGTCGTTCTTTCGACTGAAATGACTACCTTTACAAAAACGACTTGTAACTTATTTTTTCGACTATAAACCTATACTTTTTCTGTTTAGATTCATAAAATAGAGTTCAATATGAAACCATAGCAATTTGATTCACTCAAAACGGATTTAAAATGAAGAAGTTATGGGTAAAACAAGATTGGATAATTTTTCTCATTTTAGCTACGTGAAAATTGGTAACAAATCTATTCCAACCATAACTTAATCAACTTGTATTGTATATTATGTAATCTTGAGATACCATAGACACGTATACAATGTTTCGACCTATCATGTCGACACATCTATATATATTTCGGAACAACCATAGACACTCTATATGTGAATGTTGGAGTTAGCTATACAGGGTTGAGGTTGATTCCAAAATATATATAGTTTGAGTTGTGATCAATACTGAGATACGTATACACTGGGTCGTGGATTGATTCAAGATAATATTTATCGATTTATTTCTGTACATCTAACTGTGGACAACTAGTTGTAGGTTACTAACGAGGACAGCTGACTTAATAAACTTAAAACATCAAAATATATTAAAAGTGTTGTAAATATATTTTGAACATACTTTGATATATATATGTATATATTGTTATAGGTTCGTGAATCAACCAGTGGCCAAGTCTTACTTCCCGACGAAGTAAAAATCTGTGAAAGTGAGTTATAGTCCCACTTTTAAAATCTAATATTTTTGGGATGAGAATACATGCAGGTTTTATAAATGATTTACAAAATGGACACAAGTACGTGAAACTACATTCTATGGTTGAATTATCAAAATCGAATATGCCCCTTTTTATTAAGTCTGGTAATCTAAGAATTAGGGAACAGACACCCTAATTGACGCGAATCCTAAAGATAGATCTATCGGGCCCAACAAGCCCCATCCAAAGTACCGGATGTTTTAGTACTTCGAAATTTATATCATATCCGAAGGGTGTCCCGGAATGATGGGGATATTCTTATATATGCATCTTGTTAATGTCGGTTACCAGGTGTTCACCATATGAATGATTTTTATCTCTATGTATGGGATGTGTATTGAAATATGAAATCTTGTGGTCTATTATTATGATTTGATATATATAGGTTAAACCTATAACTCACCAACATTTTTGTTGACGTTTTAAGCATGTTTATTCTCAGGTGATTATTAAGAGCTTCCGCTGTTGCATACTAAAATAAGGACAAGATTTGGAGTCCATGCTTGTATGATATTGTGTAAAAACTGCATTCAAGAAACTTATTTTGTTGTAACATATTTGTATTGTAAACCATTATGTAATGGTCGTGTGTAAACAGGATATTTTAGATTATCATTATTTGATAATCTACGTAAAGCTTTTTAAACCTTTATTGATGAAATAAAGGTTATGGTTTGTTTTAAAATGAATGCAGTCTTTGAAAAACGTCTCATATAGAGGTCAAAACCGCAACGAAATCAATTAATATGGAACGTTTTTAATCAATAAGAACGGGACATTTCACCTACACTGCCTCATATTCAGTTGTTTCTGATTAAATATGTGTTGAAGACTTTTGTGGTCGGTATATATAATACTTTTGACCCCATATAAGTAGTGCCTCCAAGTCTTTAATGCAAAAACAACCGCGCCTAATTCCAAATCATGCGTCGTATAATTTTGTTCGTGAATCTTCAATTGTCTAGACGCATAAGCAATCACCTTCGTTCGTTGCATTAATACACAACCGAGACCTTGCTTTGATGCGTCACAATAAATCACAAAATCATCATTCCCTTCAGGCAATGACAATATAGGTGCCGTAGTTAGCTTTTTCTTCAATAACTGAAACGCTTTCTCTTGTTCATCATTCCATTCAAATTTCTTCCCTTTATGCGTTAATGCAGTCAAGGGTTTTGCTATTCTGGAAAAGTCTTGGATGAACCTTCTGTAGTAACCAGCTAGTCCTAAAAACTGGCATATGTGTTTCGGAGTTTTCGGGGTTTCCCACTTTTCAACAGTTTCTATCTTTGCCGGATCCACCTTAATACCTTCTTTGTTCACTATGTGACCGAGGAATTGAACTTCTTCCAACCAAAATGCACACTTTGAAAACTTAGCGTACAATTCTTCCTTCCTCAATACTTCTAACACCTTTCTCAAATGTTCACCGTGTTCTTGGTCATTCTTTGAGTAAATAAGTATGTCATCAATGAAAACAATGACAAACTTGTCAAGGTATGGTCCACACACTCGGTTCATAAGGTCCATGAACACATCTGGTGCATTAGTTAAACCAAACGGCATGACCATAAACTCGTAATGACCGTAACGTGTTCTGAAAACAGTCTTTGGAATATCATCTTCTTTCACCCGCATTTGATGATACCCGGAACGTAAGTCAATCTTTGAATAAACAGACGAGCCTTGTAGTTGATCAAATAAGTCGTTGATTCTCGGTAGTGGGTAGCGATTCTTGATGGTAAGTTTGTTCAACTCTCGGTAGTCGATACACAACCTGAATGTACCATCTTTCTTCTTGACAAACAAAACAGGAGCTCCCCACGGTGATGTGCTTGGTCGAATGAAACCACGCTCTAAAAGTTCTTGTAATTGGCTTTGCAGTTCTTTCATTTCGCTGGGTACGAGTCTGTAAGGAGCACGAGCTATTGGTGCAGCTCCTGGTACAAGATCTATTTGAAACGGATCGATGTGGGGGTAATCCCGGTAATTCTTTCGGAAATACATCGGGAAATTCTTTTGCAATGGGAACATCATTGATGCTCTTTTCTTCAGTTTGTACTTTCTCGACGTGTGCTAGAACAGCATAGCAACCTTTTCTTATTAGTTTTTGTGCCTTCAAATTACTAATAAGATGTAGCTTCGTGTTGCCCTTTTCTCCGTACACCATTAAGGGTTTTCCTTTTTCTCGTATAATGCGAATTGCATTTTTGTAACAGACGATCTCTGCTTTCACTTCTTTCAACCAGTCCATACCGATTATCACATCAAAACTCCCTAACTCTACTGGTATCAAATCAATCTTAAATGTTTCGCTAACCAGTTTAATTTCTCGATTCCGACATATATTATCTGCTGAAATTAATTTACCATTTGCTAATTCGAGTAAAAATTTACTATCCAAAGGCGTCAATGGACAACTTAATTTAGCACAAAAATATCTACTCATATAGCTTCTATCCGCACCCGAATCAAATAAAACGTAAGCAGATTTATTGTCAATAAGAAACGTACCCGTAACAAGCTCCGGGTCTTCCTGTGCCTCTGCCGCATTAATATTGAAAACTCTTCCGCGGCCTTGTCCATTTGTGTTCTCCTGGTTTGGGCAATTTCTAATAATGTGGCCCGGTTTTTCACATTTATAACAAACTACATTGGCATAACTTGCTCCGACACTACTTGCTCCGCCATTACTCGTTCCGACACCATTTGTTCCTTTCGTTCTATTAACCCCTGGTCCGTAGACCTCACACTTCGCCGCGCTATGACCATTTATTTTACACTTGTTGCAAAATTTGGTGCAGAACCCCGAGTGATACTTTTCACACCTTTGACATAGCTGCTTCTGATTGTTGTTGTTGTTGCGGTTATTATTGTTGTTAGGATGATTGTTGTAGTTGTTGTTGTTGTTGTTGTTGTTGTTGTTGTTGTTGTTGTTGTTGTTGTTGGGCCGTTTGTTGTAGTTGCGATTGATGTTGTGATTGTTGGAATAATTGTTGCGATTATTGTTGTAATTGCTGTTGTTGTTGTATTGGTGATTCTTATCACCGTTTTCCTCCCACTTTCTTTTGACTTGCTTCACATTGGCCTCTTCAGCAGTCTGTTCTTTAATTCTTTCTTCAATCTGGTTCACTAGTTTGTGAGCCATTCTACATGCCTGTTGTATGGAGGCGGGCTCGTGTGAACTTATATCTTCTTGGATTCTTTCCGGTAATCCTTTAACAAATGCGTCGATCTTCTCTTCCTCATCTTCAAATGCTCCCGGACACAATAGGCACAATTCTGTGAATCGTCTTTCGTACGTGGTAATATCAAATCCTTGGGTTCGTAACCCTCTAAGTTCTGTCTTGAGCTTATTGACCTCGGTTCTGGGACGGTACTTCTCGTTCATCAAGTGCTTGAATGCTGACCACGGTAGTGCGTACGCATCGTCTTGTCCCACTTGCTCTAGATAGGTATTCCACCATGTTAACGCAGAACCTGTGAAGGTATGCGTAGCGTACTTCACTTTGTCCTCTTCAGTACACTTACTTATGGCAAACACCGATTCGACCTTCTCGGTCCACCGTTTCAATCCGATCGGTCCTTCGGTTCCATCAAATTCCAAAGGTTTGCAGGCAGTGAATTCTTTGTAGGTGCATCCTACACGATTTCCTATACCGCTAGATCCAAGGTTATTGTTGGTATGTAGCGCAGCCTGTACTGCGGCTATGTTTGAAGCTAGAAAAGTACGGAATTCCTCTTCATTCATATTCACGGTGTGTCGAGTAGTCGGTGCCATTTCCTTCAAAATAGTCAAATGGAACAAGTTAATCATACAGAATATTAAGAGTAGTTAATAGTATTTCGTAGCATAATATGAACTCATTTATAAAAGCTTTTTCTTCATATTAGCGTTTTATAAGTTTAAATTCGGGTAGTACCTACCCGTTAAGTTCATACTTAGTAGCTAATATACAATTCAACTACTACAATTCTATATGAAAAACTGATTATAATAATATTTCGCGTTCAAACTTTTTTACAATATTTTACAAACTTACAATACTGCTTATTTTACATAAAGCATGAAATATAGCACACAATAACTTTGATATAAGATAGTTGTGAAGATAATTCTAGCTAGTACACAAGTCGTTCAGCAAAGGCAATAAAGACACGTAATTCATACGTCCAGAAACAAGTCATGCATTCTGGTTTTACTAGGACTACTTCCCATCCTTGGTCTTGTGGAACATAACAGTTATGGCCGTTGATAAGACAGTGTGTTGTAACATCGTCAAAGGGACGAGGGTTACGTAATGTCCAACAGTCCCGTAATAATCTAAAAACCTCATTTCTTACCCCAATTACCGACTCCGTCACTTGTGGGAACGTTTTGTTTAATAGTTGTAGGCCGATGTTCTTGTTCTCACTTTGGTGAGAAGCGAACATTACTAATCCGTAAGCATAACATGCTTCTTTATGTTGCATGTTAGCCGCTTTTTCTAAATCACGAAGTCCAATATTCGGATATATTGAGTCAAAATAATTTCTTAACCCATTGCGTAAAATAGCATTTGGGTTCCCCGCAATATATGCGTCAAAGTAAACACATCGTAACTTATGGATTTCCCAATGTGATATCCCCCATCTTTCGAACGAAAGCCTTTTATAAACCAAGGCATTCTTGGAACGTTCTTCGAATGTCTTACAAACTGATCTCGCCTTAAATAGTTGTACCGAAGAATTCTGACCGACTCTAGACAAGATTTCATCAATCATGTCTCCGGGTAGATCTCTTAAAATATTGGGTTGTCTATCCATTTTGTGTTTTTAAACTGTAAAATAGACAAGAGTTAGATTCATAAAAAAATACTTATTAATACAAGCAATTTTTACATATATCATAAAGCATAAGAACACTATATTACATATATTACACCACACGAATACAACTATCTTATTCCGACTCGCTCGTTTCTTCTTCTTCGGTTTTGGTTCGTTTTGCCAAGTTTCTAGGGATATATGATGTTCCCCTATTACGAGCCGTCGTTGTCCACATTGGTTTAGAAAAACCTGGTGGTTTAGAGGTTCCCGGGTCATTGTTACAACTTAAGGACTTCGGGGGTTGACGATACATATAAAGTTCATCGGGGTTGGAATTAGATTTCTCTATTTTTATGCCCTTTCCCTTATTATTGTCTTTTGCCTTTTTAAATTCAGTTGGGGTAATTTCTATAACATCATTGGAATTCTCGTCGGAATCCGATTCATCGGAGAATTGGTAATCCTCCCAATATTTTGCTTCCTTGGCGGAAACACCATTGACCATAATTAACCTTGGTCGGTTGGTTGAGGATTCTCTTTTACTTAACCGTTTTATTATTTCCCCCACCGGTTCCGATTCTTCTTCTGGTTCCGATTCTTCTTCCGGTTCCGATTCTTCTTCCGGTTCCGACTCTTCTTCCGGTTCCTCTTCGGGAACTTGTGAATCAGTCCACGAATCATTCCAATTTACATTTGACTCTTCATTATTATTAGGTGAGTCAATGGGACTTGTTCTAGAGGTAGACATCTAACACATAATATCAAACACGTTAAGAGATTAATATATCACATAATATTCATATGTTAAAAATATATAGTTTCCAACAAAAATGTTAAGCAATCATTTTTAAAGAAAACACGGTCGAAGTTCAGAATCACTAATGCATCCTAACAAGCTCGATAAGACACACTAATGCAAATTTTCTGGTTCTCTAAGACCAACGCTCGGATACCAACTGAAATGTCCCGTTCTTATTGATTAAAAACGTTCCATATTAATTGATTTCGTTGCGAGGTTTTGACCTCTATATGAGACGTTTTTCAAAGACTGCATTCATTTTAAAACAAACCATAACCTTTATTTCATCAATAAAGGTTTAAAAAGCTTTACGTAGATTATCAAATAATGATAATCTAAAATATCCTGTTTACACATGACCATTACATAATGGTTTACAATACAAATATGTTACAACAAAATAAGTTTTTTGAATGCAGTTTTTACACAATATCATACAAGCATGGACTCCAAATCTCGTCCTTATTTAAGTATGCGACAGCGTAAGCTCTTAATAATCACCTGAGAATAAACATGCTTAAAACATCAACAAAAATGTTGGTGAGTTATAGGTTTAACCTATATATATCAAATCATAATAATAGACCACAAGATTTCATATTTCAATACACATCCCATACATAGAGATAAAAATCATTCATATGGTGAACACCTGGCAACCGACATTAACAAGATGCATATATAAGAATATCCCCATCATTCCGGGACACCCTTCGGATATGATATAAATTTCGAAGTACTAAAGCATCCGGTTCTTTGGATGGGGTTTGTTAGGCCCAATAGATCTATCTATAGGATTCGCGTCAATTAGGGTATCTGTTCCCTAATTCTTAGATTACCAGACTTAATCAAAAGGGGCATATTCGATTTCGATAATTCAACCATAGAATGTAGTTTCACGTACTTGTGTCTACTTTGTAAATCATTTATAAAACCTGCATGTATTCTCATCCCAAAAATATTAGATTTTAAAAGTGGGACTATAACTCACTTTCACAGATTTTTACTTCGTCGGGAAGTAAGACTTGGCCACTGGTTGATTCACGAACCTATAACAATATATACATATATATCAAAGTATGTTCAAAATATATTTACAACACTTTTAATATATTTTGATGTTTTAAGTTTATTAAGTCAGCTGTCCTCGTTAGTAACCTACAACTATTTGTCCACAGTTAGATGTACAGAAATAAATTGATAAATATTATCTTGAATCAATCCACGACCCATTGTATACGTATCTCAGTATTGATCACAACTCAAACTATATATATTTTGGAATCAACCTCAACCCTGTATAGCTAACTCCAACATTCACATATAGAGTGTCTATGGTTGTTCTGAAATATATATAGATGTGTCGACATGATAGGTCGAAACATTGTATACGTGTCTATGGTATCTCAAGATTACATAATATACAATACAAGTTGATTAAGTTATGGTTGGAATAGATTTGTTACAAATTTTCACGTAGCTAAAATGAGAAAAAATATTCAATCTTGTTTTACCCATAACTTCTTCATTTTAAATCCGTTTTGAGTGAATCAAATTGCTATGGTTTCATATTGAACTCTATTTTATGAATCTAAATAGAAAAAGTATAGGTTTATAGTCGGAAAAATAAGTTACAAGTCGTTTTTGTAAAGGTAGTCATTTCAGTCGAAAGAACGACGTCTAGATGACCATTTTAGAAAACTTACTTCCACTTTGAGTTTAACCATAATTTTTGGATATAGTTTCATGTTCATAATAAAAATAATTTTCTCAGAATAACAACTTTTAAATCAAAGTTTATCATAGTTTTTAATTAACTAACCCAAAACAGCCCGCGGTGTTACTACGACGGCGTAAATCCGGTTTTACGGTGTTTTTCGTGTCTCTAGGTTTTAAATCATTAAGTTAGCATATCATATAGATATAGAACATGTGTTTAGTTGATTTTAAAAGTCAAGTTAGAAGGATTAACTTTTGTTTGCGAACAAGTTTAGAATTAACTAAACTATGTTCTAGTGATTACAAGTTTAAACCTTCGAATAAGATAGCTTTATATGTATGAATTGAATGATGTTATGAACATCATTACTACCTTAAGTTCCTTGGATAAACCTACTGGAAAAGTGAAAAATGGATCTAGCTTCAACGGATCCTTGGATGGCTCGAAGTTCTTGAAGCAGAATCATGACACGAAAACAAGTTCAAGTAAGATCATCACTCGAAATAAGATTGTTATAGTTATAGAAATTGAACCAAAGTTTGAATATGATTATTACCTTGTATTAGAATGATAACCTACTATAAGAAACAAAGATTTCTTGAGGTTGGATGATCACCTTACAAGATTGGAAGTGAGCTAGCAAACTTGAAAGTATTCTTGATTTTATGTAACTAGAACTTGTAGAATATATGAAGAACACTTAGAACTTGAAGATAGAACTTGAGAGAGATCAATTAGATGAAGAAAATTGAAGAATGAAAGTGTTTGTAGGTGTTTTTGGTCGTTGGTGTATGGATTAGATATAAAGGATATGTAATTTTGTTTTCATGTAAATAAGTCATGAATGATTACTCATATTTTTGTAATTTTATGAGATATTTCATGCTAGTTGCCAAATGATGGTTCCCACATGTGTTAGGTGACTCACATGGGCTGCTAAGAGCTGATCATTGGAGTGTATATACCAATAGTACATACATCTAAAAGCTGTGTATTGTACGAGTACGAATACGGGTGCATACGAGTAGAATTGTTGATGAAACTGAACGAGGATGTAATTGTAAGCATTTTTGTTAAGTAGAAGTATTTTGATAAGTGTCTTGAAGTCTTTCAAAAGTGTATGAATACATATTAAAACACTACATGTATATACATTTTAACTGAATCGTTAAGTCATCGTTAGTCGTTACATGTAAATGTTGTTTTGAAACCTTTAGGTTAACGATCTTGTTAAATGTTGTTAACCCAATGTTTATAATATCAAAAGAGATTTTAAATTATTATATTATCATGATATTATGATGTACGAATATCTCTTAATATGATATATATATACATTAAATGTCGTTACAACGATAATCGTTACATATATGTCTCGTTTCAAAATCATTAAGTTAGTAGTCTTGTTTTTACATATGTAGTTCATTGTTAATATACTTAATGATATGTTTACTTATCATAATATCATGTTAACTATATATATAACCATATATATGTCATCATATAGTTTTTACAAGTTTTAACGTTCGTGAATCACCGGTCAACTTGGGTAGTCAATTGTCTATATGAAACCTATTTCAATTAATCAAGTCTTAACAAGTTTGATTGCTTAATATGTTGGAAACATTTAATCATGTAAATATCAATCTCAATTAATATATTTAAACATGGAAAAGTTCGGGTCACTACAGAAAAGCTTCATAAACATAATTGTAAAATTTATGATTTTGAGTTAGGGTTTGATAGAAGTAAAATGAACTTTTAATGCATTGAATGCTTTGCAATGTTGTTTGTGAGTGTTTAGTTGTATTGAATGCGTAATTACCTACGAAACGGCGTATCATATGTGTGCATTTAGTTCCCGAATCATCAAAGTGCATTTATGAACTTGAACACATTTATGGTGATCATTTAATGAGCTTTTAACTTGGATTTGGTTATTGTAAATGATGATTTTGGTTGACGAATTGTATTTAGTTGTATTCCTTATTAAATTACCTTTCCAACGATGTATGGTATGCATTTTAGGTGTTTACGGTTCGTTAGTTATGATAAATTGAAGTTTAGTTCGAGACTTGTCAATTTTCAATTTTTCCACTGAAGTCGGATAGGGATGCGGTGCATCTGCTTTGGATGCGGCACATCTGCTGACTGATGCGGCGCATCACTTGTAGATGCAGCGCATCTGAAGCTGGCTGTCCAAAATCTATTTTTTTCGTTTAATTCCCGCTATGCTATACATGTACGATTAACATGAAACTTGACCAACATACTTATATATGCTTATCTTTCATAGACAAATTGTCGGATACCCGACCCGACCCCGTTGACTTTGACTTTGACCAAATTTGACTTTTAGTCAAACTTAACCAAATACTTATGCAATCATTTTAACGTGCTTTTATACTTGTACCTTGCATGAAACTTGACAATTTGACTCACATGCTATATTAATCGAGTCGCAACGAGCCATAGGACTAATTGAACAACTTTGGCCAATCGTGTTTACCGTTATTGATACAACCTATTTGTTTAGGTCAAGACTAGCATCCGTTCTTACACACGTTTACTTGTGAAGTGCTTTTATACTCTTGCACTCAAGGTGAGATCATAGTCCCACTTTTACTCTTTTAAACTTACATTTGGGATGAGAAAACATAAACGTTTCGTTTTACAAAGTGAACACAAGTACGAAAACAAACATTCTACGTACGAATTAGAACAAAAATCATCAATTCGATTATCATTAGTTACACTTGCCGGGTGTAAGCGAGAACTTATGTTGTATGGCCATATGGGTTTGACAAACTCTCATTCAGACGGTTCGCTACCGTTATTCGGATTAAATATATTTTCAAGAAATAGTGTAGGTTCTAACACTATGTGTATGGGGTTCATGGAAAGTTAAGCCTTGATAATTGGGTTCTCGTGATAAAAAAATTTTAGAATGGTTTACTATTATTTCAACGTTATAAATCTTGTGGTTCATTTGTACTTACTCACTTACTTACTTAAACCTATGATTTCACCAACGTTTTCATTGACAGATTTCTATGTTTTTCTCAGGTCCTTGAACAATAGGTGTTACATGCTTCCGCTCACTATTTTTGATACTTGCTTGGATGTCGAGTATACATGCATACATGGAGCACCTTTTGACTTACTTTTAAATCGTGTCGCATAGGTTTCATTTGTACATTAAACGTTGGAATGTAACTAGTCATTGAACTACTTTTGTAAACTTGAAACATCTTTACATTTGAAATGAATGCGACATATTTTGGTCAAACGTCATTTTAAAGACTTATGACCATGTAACGGGACCTAAGTAGACGGCGCTGTCAATGACGATTTTGTCGGGTCACTACAGATAGTATCAGAGCCTTTGTTGTAGGGATTTAGAGTTCATTGGTGTCAATCCTGAGTCATAGGGTACATTAGTGAGTCTAGATTACAACCGGCATATAGACTTGAAATAGGAATTACTTGACTACTTGTGCATTTATACTCGAACTCTTCTAATCGTATCTAACTCTTATTTCATCTTAATCTCACGTAGTTTAATTTGATTGACACGCCACCTTGACTTTATGAGGTAATGTCGAATGCACATATGAATTAGGGTAATATAATTTCCGGGATTATATTACGGTGACTCATGTGGACGTTCCGACATTATAACATAAATAATTTAGGGCGAGTCATGGAAAAATTTTCTATCTTTATTTCATATCACGATTAGTATTATTGAGAATACTAATCAACGATATTCTTGTGTCTTGAAGGAATAATGCCTCCTCACCGAGCCCCATGCAATGAAACTCCCGAACAAGCTCTTCAACGAATGATAGCCACCGCCGTAGATGCGGCCATGGCCGGTCACTCATCTAACAACAACAACAATAACAACAACAACAACAACAACAACAACAACAACAACAACAACAACAACAACAACAACAACAACAACAACAACAACAACAACAACAACAACAACAACAACAACAATGGAGCCGGTAACTCAAACGAGGGATGCACCTACAAAGCTTTCATGGGGTGCAAACCTCACACTTTCGATGGAACCGGAGGACCAGTTGCTCTCACTAGATGGTTTGAGCAAACGGAAGCCGTTTTTAGCATAAGCGGTTGTCGGGACCAAGACAAGGTCAAATACTCCACCCACACTTTTGCCGGTATCGCTCTCACGTGGTGGAACACATATGTACAATCGGTGGGTACCGATGAAGCCCACGCTCTCTCTTGGCCGATTTAAAAGAAAAGATGATCACCGAATTCTTTCCCCGCGAAGAGACTCGAAGGCTCGAAAGAGAGCTAAGAGGTTTGAAAGCGGACGGAAACGACCTCAATGCTTATAATCAACGGTTTGCCGAGCTAGCTCTAATGTGTCCAAACCTTGTAAATCCCGAGCCTCTACGAGTTGAACTTTACATGGATGGCCTTCCTAAGAGCATCAAACATGGGGTAATGTCATCCAAACCCGCTAACCTACAAGAAGCTTTGAAGATGGCCCGCCAATTGATAGAAACGGTGGACGAAATCATAGTACCGGCACCTAAGGCCGAGGATAAATCGGGTGGCAACAAAAGAAAGTGGGAAGCCCCCCAATCAAGCAACAGCAACAACTTCGCCAAGAAGCCTTTCACCTCCGACGGTAAGAAGGGTTATGCCAGGAACCTACCTCTTTGCAACAAATACCACAAGCATCAATTTGGTGAATGTGGCAAGCTAATTTGCCACCGGTGCCAAGGAAGTGGCCATAAGGCCAACGATTGTAAAAGTGTCGCCCCCGTCGCTCGAAAGGGGCCCAATGCACCAAGGACGGTCACTTGTTACGAATATGGCCAAACGGGTCATTATAGAAATGAATGCCCAAAGAAGAAAGCCAACCCCAATGCACGTGGCCGAGCTTTCAACATTAATGCCCAAGAGGCACGGGATGACAATGAACTAGTCACAGGTACATTTCTTCTCAACAACTCTTATGTTACTTGCTTATTCGATTCGGGTGCCGATAAATGCTTTGTATCCAAGACTTTGGTTCATACTCTTTGCACTCCACCACTCCCCCTAGATACTACTTATGCCATTGAGGTGGCCAACGGGAACCTATTGAGTGCCTGCACATATTACTGGGGGTGTGTATTAAACATTTTGGGTAAAGAGTTTGAAATTGACTTGATACCCATGGAACTAGGAAACTTCGATGTAATAATACGTATGAATTGGTTAGTCAAAACGAAATCTCACATCCTTTGTGATCTGAACGCAATCCGAATTCCTATCAAGAATGGTGAACTCTTGATTGTTTATGGCGATAAGAGTTACACCAGACTCAACCTCGTCTCGTGCCTTAAAGTTAGAAAACTACTCCGTAAGGGTTGTTTTGCGATCCTTGCCCACGTTAAGAAAGTTGAGTCCGATGAGAAGCATATCGATGATGTGCCAATTGTTAGTGACTTTTCCGATGTATTTCCCGACGAATTGCCGGGTCTTCCACCTCATCGACCAGTTGAATTCCAAATCGATCTTATTTCGGGAGCCGCACCCATAGTACGTGCACAGTATTGACTTGCTCCATCCGAGATGCAAGAATTACAAAGTCAAATCCAAGAACTACTTGACCGTGGTTTTATCCAACCTAGCCATTCACCATGGGGCGCTCCGATTTTGTTCGTTAAGAAGAAATATGGATCCCTATGAATGTGCATTGATAATCGTGAACTAAATAAATTGACGGTTAAGAACTGATATCCTCTTCCGCACATTGATGACCTCTTGGATCAACTACAAGGGTCTTGTGTATATTCAAAAATCGATCTCCGCTCGGGTTATCATCAACTAAGGGTTAAGGGGGAAGATGTCTCCAAAACCGCTTTCCGGACTTGTTATGGTAGTTATGAATTTCTTGTAATGCCATTTGGTCTAACTAATGCACCGACGTTGTTCATGGACCTCATGAACCGCGTGTGCAAACCATACCTCGACAAATTCGTTATCGTGTTCATCGATGATATTTTGGTCTATTTAAAAACCGAAGAAGAGCATGAACAACATCTCCGACTTGTGCTTGAACTCTTGAGACAAGAACGACTCTATGCGAAATTCTCCAAGTGTGAATTTTGGTTAAAGGAAGTTCAATTTCTTGGTCATGTTGTAAGTGATCAAGGTATTAAAGTCAATCCCGCAAAAATCGAAGCCATTAGTAAATGGGAAACTCCTACTACTCCTACTCACATTCGTAAATTCTTGGGTCTCGCCGGATACTATCGTAGATTCATCAAAGATTTCTCCTTGGTTGCTCGTCCTCTAACCGCGTTAACTCACAAGGGAAAAAAATTCATTTGGGCAATCGAACAAGAGTCCGCGTTTCAAATCTTAAAGACAAAGCTAACCACCGCTCCTATCTTGTCACTTCCTGAAGGCAATGATGATTTTGTTGTATATTGGGATGCCTCGAAACATGGTTTTGGGTGTGTATTGATGCAACGAAAGAAAGTCATTGCTTATGCCTCTCGACAACTAAAAATTCATGAAAGGTGAAATGTCCCGTTCATATTGATTATAAACGTTCCATATTAATTGATTTCGTTGCGAGGTTTTGACCTCTATATGAGACGTTTTTCAAGGACTGCATTCGATTTTTAATACAACCATAACCTTTATTTTATCAATAAAGGTTTAAAATATTACGACGATTATCAAATAATGATAATCAAAATATAGCGTTCACACACGACCATTACATAATGGTTTACAATAATATTACACAACAATATATGTCTTCGAATGCAGTTTTCAAACAATATTATACAAGCATGGACTCCAAATCTTGCCTTAATTTAGTATGCAACAGCGGAAGCTCTTAACAATTACCTGAGAATAAACATGCTTAAAACGTCAACAAAAATGTTGGTGAGTTATAGGTTTAACCTATATATTTATCAATCGTAATAATAGACCACAAGATTTCATATTTCCATTTTTCGTAAACATCATCCCATACATATAGATAAAAATCATTTATATGGTGAACACCTGGTAACCGACATTAACAAGATGCATATAAGAATATCCCCATCATTCCGGGACATCCATCGGACATGATATAAAAACTCGAAGTACTAAAGCATCCGCTACAACGTATGGGGTTTGTTAGGCCCAATAGATCTATCTTTAGGATTCGCATCAATTAGTAGACTGGTTTACTAATTCTTAGGTTACCAAGCAAAAAGGGGCATATTTGGCTTCGATCATTCAACCATAGAAAGTAGTTTCATGTACTTGTGTCTATTTTGTAAAATATTTATAAAGCTGCATGTATTCTCATCCCAAAAATATTAGATTTTAAAAGTAGGACTATAACTCACTTTCACATATTTTTACTTTGTCGGGAAGTAAGACTTGGCCACGGGTTGATTCATGAACATATACCAAATATGTACATATGTATCAAAGTATGATCAAAATATAATTACAACATTTTTTATTACGTTTTAATGATTTGAGTTTGTTAAGTCAGCAGTCCTCGTTAGTAACCTACAACTAGTTGTCCACAGTTAGATGTACAGAAATAAAGCAATATATATTATCTCGAATCAATCCACGACCTCGTGTATACAAGCCTCAGGCTAGATCACAACTCAAAGTATATATAATATTTTGGAATCAACCTCAACCCTGTATAGCTAACACTAACATTACTGCATATAGAGTGTCGATGGTTGTTCCGAAATACATATATAGATGGGTCGATATGATATGTCAAAACATTGTATTCGTGTCTATGGTATCCCAAGATTACATAATATATGTTAGAATACATGTATAATACAATATAAGTTAGTTAAGTTAGGATTTGTATAGATTTGTTACAAATTTCACGTAGCTATAACAAGCAAAATTATCCAATCTTGTTTTACCCATAACTTCTTCGTTTTAAATCCGTTTTGAGTGATTCAAGTTGATATGGCTTCATATTGAACTTAAGTTTATGAATCTAAACATAAAAAATATAAGTTTATAGTCGGAAATACAGATTACAAGTCGTTTTTGTAAAGGTAGTCATTTCAGTCGAAAGAACGACGTCTAGATGACCATTTTGGAAAACATACTTCCACTTTGAGTTTAACCATGATTTTTGGATATAGTTTCATGTTCATAAGAAAAATCATTTTCCCTAAAGAATAGCTTTTAAATCAAAGTTTATCATAGTTTTTAATTATCCAAACAAAAACAGCCCCCGGTTTTACTACGACGGCGTGTATCCGGTTTTACGGTGTTCTTCGTGTTTCTAGGTTTTAAATCATTAAGTTAGCATATCATATAGATATAGAACATGTGTTTAATTGATTTTAAAAGTTAAGTTAGAAGGATTAACTTTGTTTGCGAACAAGTTTAGAATATACTAAACTATGTTCTAATGATTACAAGTTTAAATCTTCGAATAAGATAGTTATATATATATGAATCGAATGATGTTATGAACATCATTACTACCTCAAGTTTAGTAGGTAAACCTACTGGAAGTGACAAGAAATTATCTAGCTTCAAAGGATCTTGGATGGCTTGAAAGTTCTTGAAGTAGGATCATGACACAAAAACAAGTTCAAGTAAGATTTTTACTCGAATTAAGATAGTTTATAGTTATAGAAATCGAATCAAAGTTTGAATATGAATATTACCTTGAATAAGAAAGATAACCTACTATAAATAACAAAGGTTTCTTGATCTTAGATGATTACTTGGAATGGATTAGAAAGCTTGGAAGTAAACTAGTAAACTTGAAAGGATTTTTGAAGTGTTCTTGAAGTGTTCTTGAAGTGTTCTTCCTATGATGATTATAGCTTGATTCTTGAAGTAATTTTTTATGAAGATGATGATTAGTTACTAGAAAAATTCGTTCATAAGTGTGTTTAGGTGTTGAGAGAGAATTAGAAAGAGAATTGGAAGTGAAATGGAGTGGAGTGGGTGGTGAGTGGTGAAGGGTGAGTGGGGTTAAAAGGAGTTCTTGTTTTGTTTCCTTGCTCATAAGTCATGCTAGTTGCCAAATTATGGTTCCCACATGTGTTGGTGACTCAAAAGGGCTGCTAAGAGCTGATCATTGGAGTGTATATACCAATAGTAAATACATCTAGAAGCTGTGTATTGTACGAGTACGAATACGGGTGCATACGAGTAGAATTGTTGATGAAAACGAATGAGAGTGTAATTGTGACCAACTTTGATAAGTATGAGTGTTTTGATATGTGTCTTGAAGTCTTCCAAAAGTGTATTAATACATCTTAATACACTACATATATATACATTTTAACTGAGTCGTTAAGTCATCATTAGTCGTTACATGTAAGTGTTGTTTTTGAAACCTTTAAGATAACGATCTTATTTAATGTAGTTAACCCATTGTTTATTATATTTAGTGAGATGCTAATTTATCATATTATCATGATAACATGGTGTATGAATATATCTTAATACGATATATATATATATTAAAATGTCGTTACAACGATAATCGTTATATATATAACTCGTTTTGAAATCCTTAAGTTAGTAGTCTTGTTTTACATATGTAGTTCATTGTTAACATACTTAATGATATAAATAATTATCATTTTATCATGTTAAATATAGTGTAACAATATTTTAATATGATACATATGTACTTGGTAAGACGTTATCATAACGATAATCGTTATATATATATCGTTTCGAGTTTCTTAATTCAATAGTCTCATTTTATGTATATAACTCATTGTTAATATACCTAGTGAGATACTTACCTATCATAAAATCATGTTAACTATATAAAATCATGTTAACTATATATATATATATATATATATATATATATATATATATATATATATATATATATATATATATATATATATATATATATATGTCCATATGTAATTGTCTACATGAAACTCATTTCAAATAATCAAGTCTTAACAAGTTTGATTGCTTAACATGTTGAAAACATTTAATCATGTAAATATACCAATTTCATTATATATATATATATATATAAACATGGAAAAGTTCGGGTCACTACAAACGGAACTACACGACACATGATCTCGAACTACGAGCTGTTGTCTTTGCACTCAAAATGTGGAGACATTATCTTTATGGGACCAAAAGTACCATCTTCACCGATCACAAAAGCCTTCAACACATCTTCGATCAAAAGCAACAAAACATGAGACAATGACGGTGGATTGAAACTTTGAACGATTACGATTGTGAGCTTCGTTACCATCCGGGAAAGGCAAATGTAGTAGCCGATGCCTTAAGTCAAAAAGAAAGAGCGGTGCCTCTTCGTGTCTGAGCTTTAAAGATCACCATCCACACCAATCTCAATAACCAAATTCGGGTAGCCCAAGATGAAGCTCTAAAGGATGAAAACATATCTCTAGAACGCTTGAACATCCTCGCCTCACGATTCGAAGTTAAAGAGACCGGAATCCGATATTTCGCCGGAAGAATTTGGGTGCCTAGTTATGGGGACTTGCGAAGCTTTATTCTAGACGAAGCCCATAAGTCAAGGTATTCGATTCACCCCGGTGCCAATAAGATGTACCACGACCTTAAGGAACAATATTGGTGGCCGAACATTAAAAGGGACGTTGCTACTTATGTTATAAAATGCCTAACTTGCTCCAAAGTCAAAGCCAAACATCAAATACCATCCGGATTACTTCAACAACCCGAAATCCCACAACGGAAGTGGGAAAGAATAACGATGGATTTTATCACAAAACTACCCAAGACAATAGGCGGTTATGATACCATTTGGGTTATTGTTGACCGTCTCACCAAATCCGCCCACTTCCTAGCCATGAAGGAAATCGACCAAAATGTAAAAACTTGCACAACTTTACATTAAAGAGATCGTAGCCCGTCACGGTGTACCGTTATCGATTATTTCTGACCGATATGGCCGTTTTGTTTCTAGATTTTGGCGTACTTTACAAGAAGCGTTGGGAACACGATTAGACATGAGCACCGCATACCATCCGCAAACCGACGGACAAATCGAACGCACAATTCAAACCTTGGAAGACATGCTACGTGCTTGCATTATCGATTTCAAAAAATCTTGGGACAAGCACTTGCCTCTCGCCGAATTCTCTTACAACAATAGTTATCACGCGAGTATTAACGCCGCACCATTCGAAGCTTTATATGGCCGAAAATGTCGTTCACCTCTTTGTTGGACCGAAGTAGGCGACACACAAATCACCGGACCCGAACTCATTCACGAAACAACCGAGAAGATCTTTCAAATCTAAGATAGGCTTAGGATGGCCCGTAGTCGTCAAAAGAGTGATACCGACATTAGACGCAACAACCTCGAATTCCAAGTCGGTGACCGAGTAATGTTAAAAGTCGCACCTTGGAAAGGTGTAATTCGTTTCGGGAAACGCGGGAAGTTAAACCCGGGGTATATTGGTCCTTTCGAAATCTTGGAGCGTGTTGGAACCGTTGCTTATAATTTAGATCTTCCGCCTCAACTGAGCTCCGTTCATCCTACTTTTCATGTATCAAATTTGAAGAAGTGTCTCGCTAACCCGAACTCGTCATCCCCTCGAGGATCTTACTATTGATGACAAACTTCATTTTGTGGAAGAACCGGTTAAAATTGTGGATCACTCCGTCAAAACGCTATAACAAAGCTGAATTTCGATTGTCAAAGTCCGTTGGAACGCCAAAAGAGGACCCGAGTTTACTTGGGAAAGACAAGATCAAATGCAAAGGAAATACCCTCATTTATTCGTAGATTTGGAAACGCAAGATCCCGAGGAAGAAACAACGACCACTACGCCTACTTAAATTTCGGGACGAAATTTCTTTTATACAGTAGGTAATGTAACATCCCGTCTTTTTCCGTTTACTTTCCGTTTAATTATTCTAAAGTCCTTTATGTAATTATAACATCTTTCGTTAATACGCGTTTTAAAATATTTCGTTTAGGTAATTCACACACTCGCTTCAAACTTAAGGGACTAAACTTGCCAAGAGACAAAACTTTTGACTAGGTCAAATGGTCAAACCTTATCCCTTCCATTCATTCATCTCCTCCTCTTTTTTCAATACTTCAACTTTTTCTCTCAAACTCCAATTCAAAGATTCATCATCCTTTTTCAAGTTAGCAATCAAACATCAAAACAAATTACGTATTTGGAATCCTTGCATCTTCCTCTTCAATTCCTTACCGATTTCATCTAGTTTGGGTAACTTTCTAAAATCACTAGATTCTTGTTTCTTGATGTTTTAAACTTATAAAAATGTTAAATAGTGTCTATGGCTCAAGTCTAACATGAATATATGATTTGTATGCTTGTTCTTGTCATTTTGATGTAACTAGCTTAAACTTGAAATGGGTGTATTTGATCTTGAGATTTGGTTGCTTAAATATTGTTATATGTTAAAAGTGCATGTATTAAATGTGTTACTAGCATCACTAGTTTCAATTTGGTGTGTAGGTTGACATGGAAAAGCTTCATAAACATAATTGTTAAATTTATGATTTTGAGTTAGGGTTTGATAGAAGTAAAATGAACTTTTGATGCATTGAATGCTTTGCAATGTTGTTTGTGAGTGTTTAGTTGTATTGAATGTGTAATTACCTACGAAACGGCGTATCATATGTGTGCATTTAGTTCCCGAATCATCAAAGTGCATTTATGAACTTGAAAGCATTTATGGTGATCATTTAATGAGCTTTCAACTTGGATTTGATTATTGTAAATGATGATTTTAGTTGATGAATTGTGTTTAGTTGTATTCCTTGTTAAATTACCTTTCCAACGATGTATGGTATGCGTTTAGGTGTTTACGGTTCGTTAGTTATGATAAATTGAAGTTTGGTACGAGACTTGTCAATTTTCAACTTTTCCACTGAAGTCAGATAGGGATGCAGCGCATCTACTTTGGATGTGGCGCATCTGCTGACTGATGTGGGGCAATCACTTGCAGATGCGGCGCATCTGAACCTGGCCGTCCAAAATCTATTTTTTTTTTCGTTTAATTCCCGCTAAGCTATACATGTCCGATTAACATGAAACTTGGCCAACATACTTATATATGCTTATCTTTCATAGAAAAATTTTCGTATACCTGACCCGACCCCGTTGACTTTGACTTTGACTTTGACCAAGTTTGACTTTTAGTCAAACTTAACCAAATACTTATGCAATCATTTTAACGTGCTTTTATACTTGTACCTTGCATGAAACTTGACAATTTGACTCACATGCTATATTAATCGAGTCTCAATGAACCATAGGACTAATTGAACAACTTTGACCAATCGTGTTTACCGTTATTGATACAACCTATTTGTTTAGGTCAAGAATAGCATCCGTTCTTACACACGTTTACTTGTAAAGTGCTTTTATACTCTTGCACTCAAGGTGAGATCATAGTCCCACTTTTACTCTTTTAAACTTACATTTGGGATGAGAAAACATAAACGTTTCGTTTTACAAAGTGAACACAAGTACGAAAACAAACATTTTACGTACGAGTTAGAACAAAAATCCTCAATTCGATTATCATTAGTTACACTTGTCGGGTGTAAGCGAGAACTTATGTTGTATGGCCATATGGGTTTGACAAACCCTCATTCGGACGGTTCGCTACCGTTATTCTGATGAAATATATTTTCGAGAAACAGTGTAGGTTCTAACACTATGTGTATGGGGTTCGTGGAAAGTTAAGCCTTTATAATTGGGTGCTCGTGATAACAAATTTTTAGAATGGTTTACTATTATTTCAACGTTATAAATCTTGTGGTTCATTTGTACTTACTCACTTACTTACTTAAACCTATGATTTCACCAACGTTTTTGTTGACAGATTTCTATGTTTTTCTCAGGTCCTTGAATAATAGGTGTTACATGCTTCCGCTCACTATTTTTGATACTTGCTTGGATGTCGAGTATACATGCATACATGAAGCACCTTTTGACTTACTTTTAAATCGTGTCACATAGGTTTCATTTGTACGTTAAACATTGGAATGTAACTGGTCGTTGAACTACTTTTGTAAACTTGAAACATCTTTACATTTGAAATGAATGCGACATATTTTGGTCAAACATCATTTTAAAGACTTATGACCACGTAACGGGACCTAAGTAGACGGCGCCGTCAATGACAATTTTGTCGGGTCGATACAATATTGTGGTCGATGCAATTATTGTGTAGGATTGGTCACTTTTCTCCATGAGAGTGGGCAATCGTTGATAAGGGTTCGTTGCGTGGAAGGTCAGGGATCTCGACTGAGATGCACGACTAACTAAGCAGAGTGGAATATGCCTAGTCATAGAGGCGTATGTGGTATTTTGGTGGAGTCGCTTTACGAGTGATGAAGGGTTGTTACTTGAGATAGTTGTATGAAAGTGCAATGTCGTCGCATGTACTACATTTCAAGTAAATGTGTGTGTGTCAGCTCTGAGAGCCTGAAGTTAATTCGTGGTGATTTGGGTATATGACCAACGATGAGAAGGGACATGTATTTCGTGGAATGGTAACTCCGCAGGATGTTATCATCTTGGCAGTGAGAATATGGAGCTGAATCCTAAGTGGGGGAGTTTTTACGATCGTATGAGGAAGCTCTGGTGGTGTTAGATCAAGTGAAGTGTAAGACTTCTTATGTAAGGTGGTCGTGTAGCACCAAAGTGCGGTATGAGATCAAGTGCGAAGTTGGAGATCACAGAGGTGAGAGTATGAAGTTGTTGTTGCAGGTGCTCTCATAATGTAAAATCCGGGTTGCTATGAAGCTCGGATAGTATTATTGAATGGGTACAAGTTCGATATTGTGGTGGATACTGTATTTTCCCTGTCGGGAAACGTGATCGAGAAAATTTGTCAGTGGATTATTCCACTTTATGGACGATTGTGAGGCGGAGATGGTCGGTTCTGATTGTCTCGCATAGAGACACGCGGGTGTTGTTTATTCACGAGAGTGCGTACCCTAGTGATGTGACCCGTAGGTTGCATTGAAATGTTGAGGCCATCCTTAACGGACGGTCTAGGTAGGAAGGTTCACCTGGATTTGGTGACTATTTTGTGGGTTGTGTGGCGAATTGCAGAAATTTTGTGATGATAATTCGCCGTTGACGGGATTCTAGTATACGAATAGCTTCTATGCTAGTACTAGGAAGCCGTATTGTATGGTTTAGAGGAGGAACCCAATGACGATGTGTTAATGTTTCGTCTAGCTCATGGTATATTATTGTCGTCCTGGATAAATCCAGTGACGGATAGTCGTGTGCGGATCGATCGGTGGGAAAGCGTTACTTCTAAAGTGTTTATTTTGGGGTTACCAAAATTTCTTCGTTGAAGAATGACCCGGGTATGGAGCCGGAGCAGGTTGGTTCTTGGTCTAGAGAATATTCATGAATGGCCGGTTGAGTAGTACGTTTAGGAACCGATGGAGTACAGAGTTTAAGGAAGCATGAATCCTTCTCGATTTGAATTATGCAAGTCATGGTTCATGATGTAGTAGATTTAGTAGATCGCGTTGGGTGATATAGTTACTGATGTAGCTTGTTGCGAGTTGTAGTTGAGAGAACTTGGAGAGTTATGTGGTGTTTTTGGTATTTCCTAGATGGGAATTCTGGACGTTGAGTGGATGAGATATTGCTTGTTGTGGTAGTGCACGCTAGTGGTTATTAGGATGTGGTGAGATCTTCGGATTTACGGAAGATAGTATGGATGTCGGGCTTGGTTGTGTTTCGTAGGATCGTGAGGTGTGGTACCTAGTTGTAACTAGGTGAGAAGGCTTTGGAGCACTTACCTTTTGGTAGATGATGAGGATCACGGGGACGTGATCCAGGCTAAGTGGGGGAGAGTTGTAACATCCCATTTTTCAGTTACGCGTTATTTTGAACGTCATTCGAAATACGAGGCATGTAATTGTATTTTTGGATCCCAAATAAAGTTTGAGTTAATGTTCTAAAACCTTACCATTAGATAGTAAATCTCATTACGTTTCCAACGATATTTGATTCATCAAAAACGGAGTTACGGTTTGAAAGTTACGACCAAAACAAGTTCAGAAAATTGATCCAGTTGATTTGGACGCCGTCCAACCTTTTTGGACGCCGTCCAAATGGCCTGACATGCCAGCTGTTAGAATTTTAATGAATTTAAAAGGGGTATTTGTGTCTTATCACTTGGGGGTCGATTTTGAGCCATTAGAACTGATCCAATCTCATTCTTATCCCCATTTTTCACCTTCACAAAACACTCCCAACATATTCTAGTGAGAGAGGGTGATTTTAGTGTGAGAAAGCTCTGATCTAGGAGGAAGAAGCTCGGTTCTCACCAAAGCTCGAGAGTTAAAGTTGTTCCTTTCGTTCCCGGCTACGTTTTGATTGTTATGAGAAATTCTAAATCCGAATTTCATTGTTTAAGATTCGTGTTTGAGTTAGGGTTTGTGTTAGTTAGAGTTGTAAACCTATTTATTGTGAAATTTGGAGGTTTTGGGTAAGATTCATGTAAGTAAACCCAAATTGGTGACTTAGGGTTTTGATTGATGAAATTGTAAGTTTGGGTCTTGCATATGTTAGTTAAACCAAATTTGGTCAATGGAAGTCAAACATTGGTGTTAAGTGTTAAATTGGTGATTTTATGACATAATCACTAGTAATGGTGCTTATGGGTCGAACTTGACTTGTTTTAGTGGTTAAGTGCAATTTGGGTCGAGTTGCACTTATGGGTTAATTTTGCGAGATCAAGTGCATTAAGTTTTAGTGTGTACTTGTTTGAATGGGTTGGAATTACCACCCGTAGTGGTAATTGGTGAAGTCCTTTTTAGGTGCCTAAATGGGCGGGTTGTTGAGTTAGATAGAATCACTTGGTTAAGGGTGTTGGAGTCGAATTCTCTCGTAGAGAATGTATGTTGATTGTTTTTATACCTATATGCGTATTATAGGTAAAAGCTTGCTCGGTTGCATTTGGTGGAGATTTCACGCATGGTTTGTATTGCTCGAGTTCGAGGTGAGTGGAATAATTATACGTGTACGTATATAATGTATTTATTTGTGTAGCATGAGATGTGAAGTGTCGACGTGTTAAGGCACCACGTTTCACGTGATGAGTGAAGTGTTGACGTGTTAAGGCACCACGTTTCACGTGATGAGTGAAGTGTCGACGTGTTAAGACACCACTCGGGGTGAAGAATCGACATGTTAAGATGCCATCCCAAGTAATTTGATGAATGAAGTGTCGACATGTTAAGACACTACTCGAGGAGAAGCATCGACATGTTAAGATGCCATTCCAAGTAATTTGATGAGTGAAGTGTCGACGTGTTAAGACACCACTCGGGGTGAAGCATCGACGTGTTAAGATGCCATCCCAAGTAATATGAAGAGTGAAGTGTCGACATTATAAGACACCACTCGGAGTGAAGTATCGACGTTTTAAGATGCCACTCCAAGGAAAGACGAGTGAAGTGTCGACGTGCTAAGACACCACTCGGGGTGAAGTGTCGATGTGTTAAGACACCACCAGGGGTGAAGTTGTGTTAAGATGCCACCCGTGGGGTTAGTGTACGACGTGTTAAGTACTCTAATGGTTGTTATGAACACCGATGGGAAATTCAAGTACCATTCCCTTGTACTATTGGTTAACCATGGTTATGTGTTGTAGTGTAGCATATTATATTGTTCGAGTTATATATGCTATTGTTTATGCTAGCTTTTGGTAATGGAGATTTAGCGTTATACGTTGCGATGGTATGCTATTTAAATTGCTAGCGTGTATGTGGTAATTGTGTAAGTGTTTGCAAGTAAGTAGATTATATATGTATATGTATAGTTATTGCATTCACTAAGCTTTATGCTTACCCCTCTCGTTGGTTACCTTTTTACAGGTATTGTGATTATGAAGCTAGCTAGTTGTTAGGCTAGATGTATAGGAGTGCTTGGGCTCGATGGGGTAGCTTTTGGAGATATGGACGCGGATTGAGGATTTGGTAGTCCCCGGGATTATGCTCTTGGTATTGGGTTGGGTTATTGAGTCTTAACCCGTAATTGTGGTGTAAACACTTTTATTTAACGTTTTGTTGATGTAAAACTTGATTGTGTTGTTACAAAGCATTTGGTTGTTGATTTAAAGTGTTAAGTGTTTTTTGAAATGGAATGGAGCTGATCAGGTATCCTGGACGTCGTCCAGATTGGTTGGACGCCGTCCAGTATAATGTGGGTTAGGTGTTTTCTGTCTCAGAACATTTTAGTGTTACTGGACACCGTCCTGATTGTTGGACGCCGTCCTGCTCTTTGTAACTGGACGCCGTCTAGAGGTCTGGACGCCGTCCAGATGGTCTATTTAAAAAAAATAAAAAATTCTAGTCGTGTTTTTGGTAAAACGAAGTTGGGTCGTTACAAAGAGTTCTAGATATCTATTAGTTGAAATGAAATTTTTAGGTTTATGACTAGCATGGACTTGTTTACCTACTTTTACATGCATCACAAAAATGACTTTCATATTTTAGCTTTGGTAAATCTCTAACCATTTCTTTAGAAGACATATTGTGGATTAATTTCATATTAGCATGCCCAAGTCTTCTATGCTACAAAGTGGTAGTGTCATGAATGGAAGTGAGACAAATATCTAAATGTTTAAATTCTTTTAGTTTACATGTGTAAAGGCCCTTTTTTCCTAATTCTGTTTATAACATTTTTACCTTCGTTGGTTATATGTGAAGATAACTTAGTGAATGTCATGTTATATCCTTTATTAGATATTTTACCAACACTTAGCAAATTAAAACTTAGGTTCTTAATATGCAAGACATCTTCAAGTGTAATTTTAGAGTTAGTGATGTTACCTTTACTGACGATTTTACCTCGTACGTCACCACCAAAGATTACGTCACCACCATTATGTTCTTTGTACCTTGTGAAGAAGTCTTTGTTCCCCGTCATGTGCGTTGTACATCCATTATCAATAATCCAATCTTCTTCTTCTACAATGCCATTTAGGCAAACCTATATTTGGTTGATTAATGATGTTGATACCCAATGTTTATTAGGTTCGGGATGATAAGCATTGAAAACTCCTACTCTAACCCATCTTTTTACTACTTTAGCGTTGTAGTTTCCTTTTGGTTGAGCCCTTATTTCAATGATTTTCTTCATAGGGTTTCTAGAGTGTTTAGTCTTATTTTATAAGAAATTCCCTTAAGATTCTACCCTTTTTGGTGGTCTAGTTTTTGGGAAAAGGCCTGCGGTCGACTTCATGGTCGGATCGTGCTTCGACCGCAAACCTCCTGTAACATTTTGATTTTATTAAGACTTAACAAACATTATAGGTTGTTGTTTCGAAGGTTTAATTTTGAGGGTGCTTTCTTTAAACCCTAACCCATGTTTGTTATCGCTTGTTCGTTGAACACTTAAGATGTCTTCTAGTAGTTTTTCACTTTTATTAAATATTGAAAACTTGATTTTACTCTCAAGTAGTTTGACGGTTTCATTAAGTGTTCTATTTTCATGCTTTAGATCGTCACAAGTAAGGCTATTTGTAGTGACCCGAACTTTTCCATGTTTATATATATTAATTGAGATTGATATTTACATGATTAAATGTTTCAAACATGTTAAGCAATCAAACTTGTTAAGACTTGATTAATTGAAATATGTTTCATATAGACAATTGACCACCCAAGTTGACCGGCGATTCACGAACGTTAAAACTTTTAAAAATGACATGACGATATATATATGGATATAAATATGGTTAACATGAGATTATGATAAGTAAGTATCTCCATAAGTATATTAACAATGAGTTATATACATATAAACAAGACTACTAACTTAAGGATTTCGAAACGAGACATATATGTAACGATTATCGTTGTAACGACATTTAAATGTATATATATCATATTAAGATATATTAATATATCATAATATCATGATAATATAATAATTTAACATCTCATTTGATATAATAAACAATGGGTTAACAACATTAATTGAGATCGTTAACTTAAAGGTTTCAAAACAACACTTACATGTAACGACTAACGATGACTTAACGACTCAGTTAAAATGTATATACATGTAGTGTATTTAGATGTATTAAAATACTTTTGGAAGACTTCAAGACATATGTCAAAACACTCATACTTAACGAAAATGGTTACAGTTACTTTCCCATTCTTTTCTTTCATCAGGAATTCTAGTCGTATTCTTACCCGTATTATACACAGCTTCAAAACGTACTTACTATGGTTATATACCAATAGGAACTAGCATGGGATTCCATTCTTGATTATGTCATGTATGACTAATCAATTTTAACTTCTACCATGAGCTAGTCAACTAACTAGAACTCCTTTTAACCCCACTCACCACTCACCAATTACCACTCATCATTCACTCCATTTCACTTCCAATTCTCTTTCCAATTCTCTCTCAACACACACACACTATTATGAACGTATTTTTCCAGTAGTTAATCATCATCTTCATCAAAAATCACTTCAAGAATCAAGCTATAATCATCATAGGAAGAACACTTCAAGAACACTTCAAAAATCCCTTCAAGTTTACTAATTTACTTCCAAGCTTTCTAATCCATTCCAAGTAATCATCTAAGATCAAGAAATCTTTGTTATATACAGTAGGTTATCTTTCTTATTCAAGGTAATATTCATATTCAAACTTTGATTCAATTTCTATAACTATAAACTATCTTAATTCGAGTAATAATCTTACTTGAACTTGTTTTTGTGTCATGATCCTACTTCAAGAACTTTCAAGCCATCCAAGATCCTTTGAAGCTAGATCATTTCTTGTCACTTCCAGTAGGTTTACCTACTAAACTTGAGGTAGTAATGATGTTCATAACATCATTCGATTCATATATATAAAACTATCTTATTCGAAGGTTTAAACTTGTAATCACTAGAACATAGTTTAGTTAATTCTAAACTTGTTCGCAAACAAAAGTTAATCCTTCTAACTTGACTTTTAAAATTAACTACACACATGTTCTATATCTATATGATATGCTAACTTAATGATTTAAAACCTGGAAACACGAAAAACACCGTAAAACCGGATTTACGCCGTCGTAGTAACACCGCAGGCTGTTTTGGGTTAGTTAATTAAAAACTATGATAAACTTTGATTTAAAAGTTGTTATTCTGTGAAAATGATTTTTATTATGAACATGAAACTATATCCAAAAATTATGGTTAAACTCAAAGTGGAAGTATGTTTTCTAAAATGGTCATCTAGACGTCGTTCTTTCGACTGAAATGACTACCTTTACAAAAACGACTTGTAACTTATTTTTTAGACTATAAACCTATACTTTTTCTGTTTAGATTCATAAAATAGAGTTCAATATGAAACCATAGCAATTTGATTCACTCAAAACGGATTTTAAATGAAGAAGTTATGGGTAAAACAAGATTGGATAATTTTTCTCATTTTAGCTACGTGAAAATTGGTAACAAATCTATTCCAACCATAACTTAATCAACTTGTATTGTATATTATGTAATCTTGAGATACCATAGACATGTATACAATGTTTCGACCTATCATGTCGACACATCTATATATATTTCGGAACAACCATAGACACTCTATATGTGAATGTTGGAGTTAGCTATACAGGGTTGAGGTTGATTCCAAAATATATATAGTTTGAGTTGTGATCAATACTGAGATACGTATACACTGGGTCGTGGATTGATTCAAGATAATATTTATCGATTTATTTCTGTACATCTAACTGTGGACAACTAGTTGTAGGTTACTAACGAGGACAGCTGACTTAATAAACTTAAAACATCAAAATATATTAAAAGTGTTGTAAATATATTTTGAACATACTTTGATATATATGTATATATTGTTATAGGTTCGTGAATCAACCAGTGGCCAAGTCTTACTTCCCGATGAAGTAAAAATCTGTGAAAGTGAGTTATAGTCCCACTTTTAAAATCTAATATTTTTGGGATGAGAATACATGCAGGTTTTATAAATGATTTACAAAATAGACACAAGTACGTGAAACTACATTCTATGGTTGAATTATCGAAATCGAATATGCCCCTTTTTATTAAGTCTGGTAATCTAAGAATTAGGAAACAGACACCCTAATTGACGCGAATCCTAAAGATAGATCTATTGGGCCTAACAAACCCCATCCAAAGTACCGGATGCTTTAGTACTTCGAAATTTATATCATATCCGAAGGGTGTCCCGGAATGATGGGGATATTCTTATATATGCATCTTGTTAATGTCGGTTACCAGGTGTTCACCATATGAATGATTTTTATCTCTATGTATGGGATGTGCATTGAAATATGAAATCTTGTGGTCTATTATTATGATTTGATATATATAGGTTAAACCTATAACTCACCAACATTTTTGTTGACGTTTTAAGCATGTTTATTCTCAGGTGATTATTAAGAGCTTCCGCTGTCGCATACTTAAATAAGGACGAGATTTGGAGTCCATGCTTGTATGATATTGTGTAAAAACTGCATTCAAAAAACTTATTTTGTTGTAACATATTTGTATTGTAAACCATTATGTAATGGTCGTGTGTAAACAGCATATTTTAGATTATCATTATTTGATAATCTACGTAAAGCTTTTTAAACTTTTATTGATGAAATAAAGGTTATGGTTTGTTTTAAAATGAATGCAGTCTTTGAAAAACGTCTCATATAGAGGTCAAAACCTCGCAACGAAATCAATTAATATGGAACGTTTTTAATCAATAAGAACGGGACATTTTAGTTGGTATCCGAGCGTTGGTCTTAGAGAACCAGAATTTTGCATTAGTGTGTCTTATCGAGTTTGTTAGGATGCATTAGTGAATCTGGACTTCGACCGTGTTTACTTGAAAAATGATTGCTTAACAAATTTTGTTGGAAACTATATATTTTTAACATGTGAATATTATGTGATATATTAATCTCTTAACGCGTTTGATATTATGTGATAGATGTCTACCTCTAGAACAAGTCCCATTGACTCACCTAATAATAATGAAGAGTCAAATGTAAATTGGAATGATTCGTGGACTGATTCACAAGTTCCCGAAGAGGAACCGGAAGAAGAGTCGGAACCGGAAGAAGAATCGGAACCAGATGAAGAAATAGAACCGGTGGGGGAAATAATAAAACGGTTAAGTAAAAGAAAATCCTCAACCAACTGACCAAGGTTAATTATGGTCAATGGTGTTTCCGCCAAGGAAGCAAAATATTGGGAGGATTACCAATTCTCTGATGAATCGGATTCCGACGAAAATTTCGATGATGTTATAGAAATTACCCCAACTGAATTTAAAAAGGCAAAAGAAAATAATAAGGGAAAGGGCATAAAAATAGAGAATTCTAATTCCAACCCCGATGAACTTTATATGTATCGTCAACCCCCGAAGTCCTTAAGTTGTAACAATGACCCGGGAACCTCTAAACCACCAGGTTTTTCTAAACCAATGTGGAAAACGACGGCTCGTATTAGGGGAACATCATATATCTCTAGAAACTTGACAAAACGAACCAAAATCAAAGAAGAAGAAACAAGCGAGTCGGAATAAGATAGTCGTATTCGTGTGGTGTAATATATGTAATATAGTATGCTTATGCTTTATGATATATGTAAAAATTGCTTGTATTAATAAGTATTATTTTTTATGAATCTAACTCTTGTCTATTTTATAGTATAAAAACACAAAATGGATAGACAACCCAATATTTTAAGAGACCTACCCGGAGACATGATTGATGAAATCTTGTCTAGAGTCGGTCAGAATTCTTCGGTACAACTATTTAAGGCGAGATCAGTTTGTAAGACATTCGAAGAACGTTCCAAGAATGCCTTGGTTTATAAAAGGCTTTCGTTCGAAAGATGGGGGATATCACATTGGGAAATCCATAAGTTACGATGTGTTTACTTTGACGTATATATTGCGGGGAACCCAAATGCTATTTTACGCAATGGGTTAAGAAATTATTTTGACTCAATATATCCGAATATTGGACTTCGTGATTTAGAAAAAGCGGCTAACATGCAACATAAAGAATCATGTTATGCTTACGGATTAGTAATGTTCGCTTCTCACCAAAGTGAGAACAAGAACATCGGGCTACAACTATTAAACAAAACGTTCCCACAAGTGACGGAGTCGGTAATTGGGGTAAGAAATGAGGTTTTTAGATTGTTACGGGTACGTTTCTTATTGACAATAAATCTGCTTACGTTTTATTTGATTCGGGTGCGGATAGAAGCTATATGAGTAGAGATTTTTGTGCTAAATTAAGTTATCCATTGACGCCTTTGGATAGTAAATTTTTACTCGAATTAGCAAATGGTAAATTAATTTCAGCAGATAATATATGTCGGAATCGAGAAATTAAACTGGTTAGCGAAACATTTAAGATTGATTTGATACCAGTAGAGTTAGGGAGTTTTGATGTGATAATCTGTATGGACTGGTTGAAAGAAGTGAAAGCAGAGATCGTTTGTTACAAAATGCAATTCGCATTATACGAGAAAAAGGAAAACCCTTAATGGTGTACGGAGAAAAGGGCAACACGAAGCTACATCTTATTAGTAATTTGAAGGCACAAAAACTAATAAGAAAAGGTTGCTATGCTGTTCTAGCACACGTTGAGAAAGTACAAACTGAAGAAAAGAGCATCAATGATGTTCCCATTGCAAAAGAATTTCCCGATGTATTTTCGAAAGAATTACCGGGATTACCCCCACATTGATCCGTTGAATTTCAAATAGATATTGTACCAGGAGCTGCACCAATAGCTCGTGCTCCTTACAGACTCGCACCCAGCGAGATGAAAGAACTGCAAAGCCAATTAGAAGAACTTTTAGAGCGTGGTTTCATTCGACCAAGCACATCACCGTGGGGAGTTCCTGTTTTGTTTGTCAAGAAGAAAGATGGTACATTCAGGTTGTGTATCGACTACCGAGAGTTGAACAAACTTACCATCAAGAACCGCTACCCACTACCGAGAATCGACGACTTATTTGATCAACTACAAGGCTCGTCTGTTTATTCAAAGATTGACTTACGTTCCGGGTATCATCAAATGCGGGTGAAAGAAGATGATATTCCAAAGACTGCTTTCAGAACACGTTACGGTCATTACGAGTTTATGGTCATGCCGTTTAGTTTAACTAATGCACCAGCTGTGTTCATGGACCTTATGAACCGAGTGTGTGGACCATACCTTGACAAGTTTGTCATTGTTTTCATTGATGACATACTTATTTACTCAAAGAATGACCAACAACACGGTGAACATTTGAGAAGGGTGTTAGAAGTATTGAGGAAGGAAGAATTGTACGCTAAGTTTTCAAAGTGTGCATTTTGGTTGGAAGAAGTTCAATTCCTCGGTCACATAGTGAACAAAGAAGGTATTAAGGTGGATCCGGCAAAGATAGAAACTGTTGAAAAGTGGGAAACCCCGAAAACTCCGAAACACATACGCCAGTTTTTAGGACTAGCTGGTTACTACAGAAGGTTCATCCAAGACTTTTCCAGAATAGCAAAACCCTTGACTGCATTAACGCATAAAGGGAAGAAATTTGAATGGAATGATGAACAAGAGAAAGCGTTTTAGTTATTGAAGAAAAAGCTAACTACGGCACCTATATTGTCATTGCCTGAAGGGAATGATGATTTTGTGATTTATTGTGACGCATCAAAGCAAGGTCTCGGTTGTGTATTAATGCAACGAACGAAGGTGATTGCTTATGCGTCTAGACAATTGAAGATTCATGAACAAAATTATACGACGCATGATTTGGAATTAGGCACGGTTGTTTTTACATTAAAGACTTGGAGGCACTACTTATATGGGGTCAAAAGTATTATATATACCGACCACAAAAGTCTTCAACACATATTTAATCAGAAACAACTGAATATGAGGCAGTGTAGGTGGATTGAATTATTGAATGATTACGACTTTGAGATTTGTTACCACCCGGGGAAGGCAAATGTGGTAGCCGATGCCTTGAGCAGGAAGGACAGAGAACCCATTCGAGTAAAATCTATGAATATAATGATTCATGATAACCTTACTACTCAAATAAAAGAGGCGCAACAAGGAGTTTTAAAAGAGGGAAATTTAAAGGATGAAATACCCAAAGGATCGGAGAAGCATCTTAATATTAGGGAAGACGGAACCCGGTATAGGGCTGAAAGGATTTGGGTACCAAAATTTGGTAATATGAGAGAAATGGTACTTAGAGAAGCTCATAAAACCAGATACTCAATACATCCTGGAACGGGGAAGATGTACAAGGATCTCAAGAAACATTTTTGGTGGCCGGGTATGAAAGCCAATGTTGCTAAATATGTAGGAGAATGTTTGACGTGTTCTAAGGTCAAAACTGAGCATCAGAAACCATCAGGTCTACTTCAACAACCCGAAATCCCGGAATGGAAATGGGAAAACATTACCATGGATTTCATCACTAAATTGCCAAGGACTGCAAGTGGTTTTGATACTATTTGGGTAATAGTTGATCGTCTCACCAAATCAGCACACTTCCTGCCAATAAGAGAAGATGACAAGATGGAGAAGTTAGCACGACTGTATTTGAAGGAAGTCGTCTCCAGACATGGAATACCAATCTCTATTATCTCTGATAGGGATGGCAGATTTATTTCAAGATTCTGGCAGACATTACAGCAAGCATTAGGAACTCGTCTAGACATGAGTACTGCCTATCATCCACAAACTGATGGGCAGAGCGAAAGGACGATACAAACGCTTGAAGACATGCTACGAGCATGTGTTATTGATTTCGGAAACAGTTGGGATCGACATCTACCGTTAGCAGAATTTTCCTACAACAACAGCTACCATTCAAGCATTGAGATGGCGCCGTTTGAAGCACTTTATGGTAGAAAGTGCAGGTCTCCGAGTTGTTGGAGTGAAGTGGGGGATAGACAAATTACGGGTCCGGAGATTATACAAGAAACTACCGAGAAGATCATCCAAATTCAACAACGGTTGAAAACCGCCCAAAGTCGACAAAAGAGTTACGCTGACATTAAAAGAAAAGATATAGAATTTGAAATTGGAGAGATGGTCATGCTTAAAGTTGCACCTTGGAAAGGCGTTGTTCGATTTGGTAAACGAGGGAAATTAAATCCAAGGTATATTGGACCATTCAAGATTATTGATCGTGTCGGACCAGTAGCTTACCGACTTGAGTTACCTCAACAACTCGCGGCTGTACATAACACTTTCCACGTCTCGAATTTGAAGAAATGTTTTACTAAAGAAGATCTCACTATTCCGTTAGATGAAATCCAAATCAACGAAAAACTTCAATTCATCGAAGAACCCGTCGAAATAATGGATCGTGAGGTTAAAAGACTTAAACAAAACAAGATACCAATTGTTAAGGTTTGATGGAATGCTCGTAGAGGACCCGAGTTCACCTGGGAGCGTGAAGATCAGATGAAGAAGAAATACCCGCATCTATTTCCAGAAGATTCGTCAACACCTTCAACAGCTTAAAATTTCGGGACGAAATTTATTTAACGGGTAGGTACTGTAGTGACCCAAACTTTTCCATGTTTATATATATTAATTTAGATTGATATTTACATGATTAAATGTTTCAAACATGTTAAGCAATCAAACTTGTTAAGACTTGATTAATTGAAATATGTTTCATATAGACAATTGACCACCCAAGTTGACCGGCGATTCACGAACGTTAAAACTTGTAAAAACGACATGACGATATATATATATGGATATAAATATGGTTAACATGAGATTATGATAAGTAAGTATCTCCATAAGTATATTAACAATGAGTTATATACATATAAACAAGACTACTAACTTAAGGATTTCGAAACGAGACATATATGTAACGATTATCGTTGTAACGACATTTAAATGTATATATATCATATTAAGATATATTAATATATCATAATATCATGATAATATAATAATTTAACATCTCATTTGATATAATAAACAATGGGTTAACAACATTAATTGAGATCGTTAACTTAAAGGTTTCAAAACAACACTTACATGTAACGACTAACGATGACTTAACGACTCAGTTAAAATGTATATACATGTAGTGTATTTAGATGTATTAAAATACTTTTGGAAGACTTCAAGACATATGTCAAAACACTCATACTTAACGAAAATGGTTACAGTTACTTTCCCATTCTTTTCTTTCATCAGGAATTCTAGTCGTATTCTTACCCGTATTATACACAGCTTCAAAACGTACTTACTATGGGTATATACCAATAGGAACTAGCATGGGATTCCACTCTTGATTATGTCATGTATGACTAATCAATTTTAACTTCTACCATGAGCTAGTCAACTAACTAGAACTCCTTTTAACCCCACTCACCAATTACCACTCATCATTCACTCCATTTCACTTCCAATTCTCTTTCTAATTCTCTCTCAACACACACACACTATTATGAACGTATTTTTCCAGTAGTTAATCATCATCTTCATCAAAAATCACTTCAAGAATCAAGCTATAATCATCATAGGAAGAACACTTCAAGAACACTTCAAAAATCCCTTCAAGTTTACTAATTTACTTCCAAGCTTTCTAATCCATTCCAAGTAATCATCTAAGATCAAGAAACCTTTGTTATATATAGTAGGTTATCTTTATTATTCAAGGTAATATTAATATTCAAACTTTGATTCAATTTCTATAACTATAAACTATCTTAATTCGAGTAAAAATCTTACTTGAACTTGTTTTTGTGTCATGATCCTACTTCAAGAACTTTCAAGCCATCCAAGATCCTTTGAAGCTAGATCATTTCTTGTCACTTCCAGTAGGTTTACCTACTAAACTTGAGGTAGTAATGATGTTCAAAACATCATTCGATTCATATATATAAAACTATCTTATTCGAAGGTTTAAACTCGTAATCACTAGAACATAGTTTAGTTAATTCTAAACTTGTTCGCAAAAAAAAGTTAATCCTTCTAACTTGACTTTTAAAATTAACTACACACATGTTCTATATCTATATGATATGCTAACTTAATGATTTAAAACCTGGAAACACGAATAACACCGTAAAACCGGATTTACGCTGTCGTAGTAACACCGCGGGCTGTTTTGGGTTAGTTAATTAAAAACTATGATAAACTTTGATTTAAAAGTTGTTATTCTGAGAAAATGATTTTTATTATGAACATGAAACTATATCCAAAAATTATGGTTAAACTCAAAGTGGAAGTATGTTTTCTAAAATGGTCATCTAGACGTCGTTCTTTCGACTAAAATGACTACATTTACAAAAACGACTTGTAACTTATTTTTTAGACTATAAACCTATACTTTTTCTGTTTAGATTCATAAAATAGAGTTCAATATGAAACCATAGCAATTTGATTCACTCAAAACGGATTTAAAATGAAGAAGTTATGGGTAAAACAAGATTGGATAATTTTTCTCATTTTAGCTACGTGAAAATTGGTAACAAATCTATTCCAACCATAACTTAATCAACTTGTATTGTATATTATGTAATCTTGAGATACCATAGACATGTATACAATGTTTCGACCTATCATGTCGACACATCTATATATATATTTCGGAACAACCATAGACACTCTATATGTGAATGTTGGAGTTAGCTATACAGGGTTGAGGTTGATTCCAAAATATATATAGTTTGAGTTGTGATCAATACTGAGATACGTATACACTGGGTCGTGGATTGATTCAAGATAATATTTATCGATTTATTTCTGTACATCTAACTGTGGACAAATAGTTGTAGGTTACTAACGAGGACAGCTGACTTAATAAACTTAAAACATCAAAATATATTAAAAGTGTTGTAAATATATTTTGAACATACTTTGATATATATGTATATATTGTTATAGGTTCGTGAATCAACCAGTGGCCAAGTCTTACTTCCCGACGAAGTAAAAATCTGTGAAAGTGAGTTATAGTCCCACTTTTAAAATCTAATATTTTTGGGATGAGAATACATGCAGGTTTTATAAATGATTTACAAAATAGACACAAGTACGTGAAACTACATTCTATGGTTGAATTATCGAAATCGAATATGCCCCTTTTTATTAAGTCTGGTAATCTAAGAATTAGGGAACAGACACCCTAATTGACGCGAATCCTAAAGATAGATCTATTGAGCCTAACAAACCCCATCCAAAGTACCGGATGCTTTAGTACTTCGAAATTTATATCATATCCGAAGGGTGTCCCGGAATGATGGGGATATTCTTATATATGCATCTTGTTAATGTCGGTTACCAGGTGTTCACCATATGAATGATTTTTATCTCTATGTATGGGATGTGTATTGAAATATGAAATCTTGTGGTCTATTATTATGATTTGATATATATAGGTTAAACCTATAACTCACCAACATTTTTGTTGACGTTTTAAGCATGTTTATTCTCAGGTGATTATTAAGAGCTTCCGCTGTCGCATACTTAAATAAGGACGAGATTTGGAGTCCATGCTTGTATGATATTGTGTAAAAACTGCATTCAAGAAACTTATTTTGTTGTAACATATTTGTATTGTAAACCATTATGTAATGGTCGTGTGTAAACAGCATATTTTAGATTATCATTATTTGATAATCTACGTAAAGCTTTTTAAACTTTTATTGATGAAATAAAGGTTATGGTTTGTTTTAAAATGAATGCAGTCTTTGAAAAACGTCTCATATAGAGGTCAAAACCTCGCAACGAAATCAATTAATATGGAACGTTTTTAATCAATAAGAACGGGACATTTCACTATTCATGTGAGTTAGCTATTCTTTCCTTTAGCCTACACACTTCTAGCTTAAGTGAGCTATTTTCTTCTTTTAAGTTGGTATTACTATTGCTAACTCTACTACTTAGATCACAAAGCTTAACGAAATTATCAAAATTGAATTCAAAAGAGTTTGGAAGAACCTCATTGTCGATTTGTCCGACTAGGCAAGCTTCATCATCTCATTCCGAGCTCGGTGCATCGATGGCCATGAGACATGTTTCCTTTTCTTCTTCTTGTGTCTCATTTTCTTCATCGTCCCAAGCACCTCCTAGAAACGCCTTTTCGTTATTTCTTTTGGGACATTCACTTATCAAATAATTTGGATCACTGCATCCAAAACATTTCCTTAAGAACTTCTTCTTGGAATCAAAGGGTACCTTCTTTGAGTCCATTGGAGTTCGGACATGATTCACGGGTCTTCGGTAGAACTTCTTGAACGATCGAACAATAAATGCAAGTTGTTCATCGTCATTTAGGATATCATCTTCATCCTCTTCATATTCACCTTCTTCACTTGCTTTAGCTTTCAAGGCAATTGACTTATTCTTTTCTTTCTTGACTTTGTCCGCTTCTTCATCTTTGTCTATGATGACCTCATGGACTTTGAGATTTCCAATGAGTTCATCAAGCGACAATTTTTCCAAGTCCTTTGACTCATCTATTTCCGTCACTTTAGGTCTCCACTTGGAAGGTAATGCTCTTAAGAATTTGCGAACATATTGCTTGTTCGTGTAGATAGTACCTAAAGCTTTCAAACTTGAACAAATATTGTTAATTCTAGAATAGGCAATATCAATTTTCTCATCATCCGATATAACAAATTGTTCATATTGAGCTACTAGTAGTTCAATTTTATTTTCAATGACTTGCACATTTCCTTGATGAGTAACTATTAAACTATCTCATATTTCCTTTGCATTCTTAACCATAAAGACTCTTTCATATTCTTTTCTAGGCAAAGCGTTAAATATGACTAGTTTAGCTTGGTAGTTTTTTCCTACATCCGTTTTATGTTCTTTGGTCCAATTTTCTTCGGGCACAATTATTCTAGTTTTTCTATCCTCACTTAGAGTAAATGGGACATAATCGCCCTTAGTAATAATGTTCCAAACGTATATATCTTTAACACGGACATATGTTTCAAATCTTTGTTTCTAATAGCAAAATCCTTCACTCTCAAGTAGTGGAGGTCTTTGCATAGAGGAACCTTCACTATAGCTCAAGTTCTCAACTTTTTGTTCCATGATCTTTAACTCAAAAGTTTGCAAAAATTAACTTTTATCTTAAAAATGATGATTTTTAGCAAAACGTTTAGAGCAACCACTCTGATACTAATTTTAAGTAACTATAGGGGGGTTAATAGTTACTTAGTGTAATTTTGAAAACTTTTTCGATCTAGAACTTGAAATTTCTATAGTGTGATTTGGATAGCTTGTTCACAAGTATAATAAATACAAAGATAAGGGATAAGAGAACAAACACGGAGATTTATAGTGGTTCGGGAAGATGTTAACTAATCTTCCTTAATCTACTCCTTAATTCTAATGAATTGAGCGTTAGTTTCACTACGATGCTCCAAACTCGGTGGAGTGACCGGATACAACACTAGCTCCTTGATAAGTCGCAACTTATGAACCCTTACATCCCGATGAAGAATTCACAATCACTAAAAGCTCTTACCACAAGATCCCAATGCTACTACTAAGTGAAACCTCACTTATCTTCTAAATCCATTTAAGAAGATAATTTACAAGTAAACTCACAACTAAGTTTACAATCACTCTTGCTTGAATCACTTTAAATTGATTACAATGAAATTTGGATGATATCAGTAAATGTATAGAAATGTAAGTGCAAGAGGTGAGTCTTCAAGTGCTCCAAAGTTTGGCTTTTATAAGCAAGAGAAATTCAAACCCGGATGTCTGCGACTCACCCCACGGTCGATCGTGGTTTGACCATGCAGCCCTGATCTCTGAATTTTGTAGCCATTTGAGATCTTTTACTTTGGTTTTTTCCTTATTAGATGGCTGCAATTAGATGCCAAAAATAACTGAAAAGACCTGCATTACCCCTTTTGTCTTGGAAGCATTCTTTTGAAGTTGACCTAAGCTTGAGAGAGGTAAGTCACTTTGTACTAGAGGTGTTTCATTGATTTCCTCTTAAGGCAAATGTAGAATTTTGATCCCATGACAAACATATGCTTCCAAACTTCAAGTCACAAGTCTTCAACCCTTTTGTCACAATTAGTTTTTCAAGTATGTGCTCTCATTGGCTACTTGGAAGTTTTCAATTTAGACTAACTTGTTTTTATATGAAGACTTTTGGGAGTTTACACTAAACTCTTCTTAAACACGTAATTAGTGCTTAATGGTTAAACAAGTGGAGAGCATCTATTTAATTGGGACTTAATGACCATCTTTAAGTTTTACTATTTTTAATGTAGATTTAAAAATATAGTTTGAAAAACAACTTTTAGCCATATTTGAATATAAAGGAGGCAACTAATCTAAACATGTTTAAATAAGTTTTGTAAATTATAGATGCCCAGAAGTAGTCAAACATTTTTCGATCAAAAATCCGGACAGTGGGTTTTTGCGGTCGACCCACGGCTGACCGTGGAGTCGACCGTATACCTTGGTTCGGAACAAAGGTACAGGGCATCCACGATCAGACCAGCGATCGATCGTGGACCGACCGTGCTCCTTCAGTATGTTTTCAAATGACTCTTTTGACTTATCGATTTTGTGTATTGGTCGTTTGCTAGAGATAGTGTAGGCTCATGAACTTGTGTTGTTCTATACGTTGTTATAAGCATACAAGACATGGTGTCATCATCAAAACAAAGTGTTTAACATTTGAATATTAATATTGGATTACTAGCCAACAGACTATGTGAAGTCAAAACAAAATTTGGCTAATCACTTGACCAAAGGTTTAACAAGGGACTTAGTGCACAAGTCTGCTAATGGTGTGGGATTGAAGTCCATCTAGATCTTTCATAGTGAGACACCCAATTCCCTCCTAGTACAATGCTAGGAGCTTGAATTCAATGTGAAAAGCCTACTATTTGAAGATTGGAACTCATGTAAATATAATCCCAAGGTATGTGTTCAGACCTACAAGATAGATGAGGTTGAAATTTGACACTTCTTCATAGTTTTCTTGATAATTTGCATTGTAGGAGCAAGATTGAAGAAAACTACCTATGTGGACTTGAAGTTTTGTCGTTTCAAGAAAGCTTGAACTTGGCTTTTGATATGTTCATGAGAGGATTGAGACACATGGCTTATTAGTGTCGGGTCTAATTGTAGAAAGTATGAAATTGATGTGTATATTATCTTATAGTTTTCAAATGGATTGATGGGTTCAAACGTTACGAGCACGCTGATTTTCGAATTCTTGAAATGTGTAATATACTAAGGTGAAAATTTAGTCTTCGTGACATTTTCACCGATGCATTGGTTTGACTATTTCTTTACATTTTAGTAAATCATTGATAACACTAAAATGGGGGAGATTTGTTGGTGATTTTAGTGCGACCCAATATATCATTTTTGGTGTATTGGATTTGCTAGATTGAGAGTGGAAGCTATATCTAATGCTCTAGAATGAATTTGGAGAGTGTGGAGTACACGTCCATCAAAGAGTTAAAGATATAGCTTGGTTTGGATGTTAGTTTGTTGAAAACAAACTCAAATTATTGTCCACGCTTATGGTGCTCCGCACCTATGGACAAAAGCGCTACACCATATAATTAAAAATGTGAAAGTTAACATCAAAAAGTTTCCATGTGTATTGGTGAGCCGCACCAAGTGACTGGTGAGCCGCACCATAAGGCATGACCTGATGAAAAGTTGCAAAGTTTACCCAAACGAGTTGCAATGGTTCACAAATGGTTGCTTTGTTTACATCGACGTTTTGGAACATGTTTAAGTGGTTTATTAGGGTATAAATGCACGTTTCAAACATGTCTATAGCCAAGAGATGTGTCATTTAATCATGACTCATTTTGAAGGGTTGCAACACTCCATTGCACATTTTGACCTATTATAAATGAAAACCTTCATTCATTGAAGAAAGGTTCCAGAAATTTGACATTTCTAAATCACTTTCAACATTCAAACTTACGGAAATTTATTCTCTACAATTGCAAGAGATCAATTCTCTTTTGGACAAGAAAGTTGATCAAACTAGTCTTATCCCAATATTGATTTCGTGTAACCCGTGTCCAATTGGGTCAAAATACTTTATTGAGAAAGTGTTCACACGATTCTAGTTTCAATTCGGTTCCAGATTCACAACCCAAGAATCCTCATTTCTAATATTGTTGACACAGGGCACTTGACAAATTGGCAATACTAGATGAAAAGATGGACATTTCCGCATTCTGGCTCGCCCCTCAATTTTTCTTGGTAGGTGTTGGTGAAGCATTTGCGTACGTGGGCCAACTTTAAGTTTTTTGTTCGAGAATCACCTGAGAGAATGAATCAATGAGTATCGGGCTCTTCTTGAGTACTTTAGCCATGGGGTACTTTATGAGTAGTGTTCTAGTGTCGTTGATTGACATGGCAATCCCTGGGAAATGGCTTACGAACGATTTGATTAAGGGTAAATTGGAGAATTTCTATTGGGTACTTGCGATTCTTGGAGTGATAAACTTCGTGGTTTTTCTAGTATTAGCATCGAGGCATCCTTATAAAGTGAAGAACCTTAACGTTCAAGGTAAAGAAATTGAGAATTGGAATACTTAAATGGTTGAATACATCGAGGTGAAGATGACAGCAATTGGAGGGAAGGAAGAAGCTTAGTAAAAATTATCTTACATAGATTAATGTATATTGGTGCTAGCTATTTGATGTTAATTGTAGTTGTTTGTTATGATTTGTTAAAGCCTAAAGGTAGGCACATGTCAAGTATGCAACATTCTCTCCTTTATAATATTACCCTATATATACTAAATCTCATGAGGGATTTGGTCGTCATCAGGGATTTGGTTGTTTTGGCCAAAATCCTAAAACAAAACGACAATGCCAAAAAAAAAAAAACAACGCCCATCCCCCAAACTTTGAACAATTTGCAAATTCAATCCCCAAAAGAGGGGTATAAACCGTCATTTCACCATTTTAATTAATAAACTCCACCCCAATTTTTAACGGAGCATTTCTTCTCGCTCGACGCGCGTTAAATTTTTCCAACACCACCATTCAACTCGAAATAATCTTGCGAACCCAACGCAACTAACTATACGCGAAACGGACGTCTTTCAGAAAACAAACAATTATGTATACTAGGTACTAAACTCGTGTATCCAAACACAACCGTAGCAAAACGTTTTTTACATCAGCTATGATATGCAACCCGAAAGACCCCGCGGCATCGCGCGGGTCACTTTTGCTAGTTCAATAAAAAAACATTCTATATTATGCAATATCCACTTGCAATGTTTATTGGATTATCTTAGACCACTAACTTTTATCTATTGATATTCTAAAAGAAAATGTGTGAAATCATAAGTTATACCTATGAATATTCTGTTTACATTACATATATATCAATAGAAACTAATATTTCACTATTCACCCCATTATTTTATTTGTAAAGGGTATTTTTATCTTTTCAACCTACCCTTATTTATTTACTTCTCTTCCCTCCCAGAAACTTGGCGTATTCTTCCTCGTCTCTCACTCATCACCTACTGATTTTTTCCTCTCTCGTTTTCATAATCAGATATACATGGAGCATACTCTATTTTGACAAATTCAGAAGTACATAAAAGAACGTTGTACCATATTCACCACGAATGTCTGCCGAAGAACCCCAACTACTCATATTTGTAAAAAGTAGCATTGACGGAAGATGTGATAACCTTCCTTGGAATAATAGAAACATATATGTTAGTCCTTTTTATGCTCTTTAGGTGCGTAGCGATCCGTGGATTTGCATGACTATTTCACCTTTGGTGAAAGAACCAAGTTCTATATAAGTTTTTAAGTTTTTAAGTAAAAAAAATAAAGGAAATGAAAGGCAACAGTAAAGAGATGAAAGAAAATTAAAAAAAAAAAAAATACAATGTTTTTGCTTATTATATTTTACTTCTAAAATAAGCGGATTAGAAAGAAAACTATGTTATTTTGTTATAACATACAATATTTATTGCATACTGCTAAATTTATTAACGAAGTTTTAAATATATAGGAATAAAGGTAAATAATAAAAAAAAAATTACATTTGTGAGTTTTTTTAACGAATGAAATGAAATGAAAACAAAGGAAATAAAATGAAAAATATGGAGATGAAAAAAACAAAAGGAAATGTATAGAATTTTATAATGTTTTTATTTGATATACTTTACTTTTAAAATAAGCTGATTAGAAAAAAGACAATGTTATTTTATTATAACATACTATATTTATTGTTATTCTTTGTAAACAAGTCGAGTATTCCCTAGCTTTGAATTTTAGCTCCGCCTCTATATCCAAGTAACTCATTTTTGGTAAAATTTAATTTTAACTATTTTTAGGACCGTCAAATATACTAAAACAAAAAATTGTGGTATGATATTGTCAAGGAAACTACTATTGCTAAGATTTAGATAGAATTAGGAGCTTTCTCATTCCTTCCTATTCTCATAACAACTAACATATTAGGTCAATTACGTTGGGTCATTTTTCTTCACTTTTGCCTTAATAGTAAAATACCTTGTTAACTTCATCGTATATAAACTAAATATTATGTACGTGGCCTAACCGATTATCCTGTGACTGTTCCTGCCCGACCACTTCAATGTATGTTATACAACAAACCTAACCCTATAGGGCTATATAAGACTCATAACTGAAAGTATCCCTTAAGTTTTTAACTGTTGCATCAGGGAGCGACACTATTGACAATAGCAACAAGTCTCCCAAGCATAAAGCCACCTCGTTGTGTTGCTCCGACGCCATGTGAAAAAGCAATTGAAAGTCAACTAGCAATGCTTTATGCGGTTCTTTATACAATAGCATTAGGTGCCAGCGGCATAAAGTCAAACGTTTCAGGATTCGGGTCTGATCAATTTGACACTTCGGACCCTAAAGAAGAGAAAGTAATGATCTACTTTTTCAATAGGTTCTACTTCTACATTAGTCTCGGGTCTCTGTTTGCAGTAACAGTATTAGTGTGTATACAAGATAACGTAGGTAGAGGATTGGGATATGGAATATCAGCCGAAACTATGATAATAGTCGTAATTGTGTTATTTGATGTAATTAGATTGCTTTCTTTTCGTTGGATTAAACATAGAAGTCATTAGTTTCTAATTGGAACTTGTGGCTTTCTATGCCTTTGTAATTTCTCTCTTAGCGCCTTACTAGAGAGCGTTTGATTTTTTAATATATTCATTTTTTGGCCGTTAAAAAAAAAATAGTCGTAATTGTGTTACTCGGTGGGATAACTTTATATCAGTACAAGAAACCTCAATGGAGCCCACTAACAGTTATATGGAGAGTGGTTTTTTGGCGATAAAGAATACAAGTCTACCATACCTGCAAACCCGACCGCCTTGAATGAGTATAGCAACTCAAAAGTTCCACACACGACCAAGTTCAGGTATATAATGTAGCTTACACCGAGTAAATATAACACCTTTACTAATCTATGTGAAGGTGACATAATGTGCACTTATGTTTTTATTCATACCTCTAAAGGTAAGAAAACATGAAACTAAAAAGAAAGAAACCCGACGAATTTTAAAGAAACAAGGAACATTAAGTTATAAATATAACAAAATGATTCCGAAACAAAAAGAACAGAAAAAGAAAATATTACTGAATGAGCGTTGATAAGTCCACCACTCAAATTGATATATTCAGCACATCTGTGCATTTTGAGTGATAGATATATCTCTATCCTTACTAATATCTCTGTTAGCAGAAATTTCTTTCATCATCCAACAACCGGGGGTGCAAACTTTTCCCCATATAAATTTCATTAATTTGGGTTGAGTTTTGATCTCAAATGGTTTAAACAAAAAAACATTACCCAAATTAGAAACGGAATAAACAGATCCAAGATTAAAAAGGGCTAAAGGTTTTTTTTTTTTAAATAATAAAAACTAAAAAAAGGGGGTAGCAGGTCAATCCAACAGCCCTGAACAGTAATAATAAATGACAAGTTTTACCATGAACACATTGTCACTTTCTAGACCCACCCATTTTGCCAACCCTATCAACAGCTATGAAGCAAGAAACCAATATAACTAAGATGCAAAATGCAGAAGACTTACTTCTGTATTTGTACAGTAACATCACAAACTTCTTAAATTTTAACTGGATAAAACATTCTATCACTGCAACCAGATAATGTTCTAGGGTGCTAACTTGATATTATATATTTCTCCATATTTCTTTGAAACTAACTGAAAACGACTCGATTCTAAACCATTGTTGACACAGGGCACTTGACAAGGCTGATGAAAAGATGGACATTTCTGCATTCTGGCTCGCCCCTCGATTTTCCTTGGTGGGTGCGGGTGAAGCATTTGCGTACGTGGGCCAGCTTGAGTTTTTCATTAGAGAAGCACCTCAGAGAACAAAATCAATGAGTACCGGACTGTTCTTGAGTACTTTAGCCATGAGGTACTTTATGAGTAGTGTTCTAGTGTCGTTGACTGACATGGCAACCCCCGGGAAATGGCTTACGGACGATTTGAACAAGCATAAATTGCAGAATTTCTATTGGGTACTTGCGATTCTGGGAGTGAGAAACTTCGTGGTTTTTCTAGTATTAGCATCGAGACATCCTTATAAAGTGCAGAACTATAATGGTCAAGATAAAGATATTGAGAATTGGAATGCTGAAATGATTGAAGGCGTAGAGGTGAAGAAGGCAGCCATTGGAGGGGAAGGAAGAAGTTTAGTACAAATTATCTCACATAGATTATAATACTAATATATTTTGGTTCTAGATATTTGATATAACTTTTTGTTGTTTCTATGATTCGCCAAAAACGAAAAAAGCATATGTGAAGTATCAAAACATTCTATTTCTTTGTAATTTCAGTAGTATATAGTGTGCCCAAAACATTAGAAATTGAGATATGGACGTCGCAACATTAATTCCATGTTTGCATTATTCGCAATACAAATGTGCCCAAAACACCAACTGCTTATATAACCAATAAGTAACATTACATGAAACTGCAAATTTGTAAATGTGATCACCTTCCATGGAATGGGGAAGGTATTGATAAGAAACAGCTTAAATGTTTATCGGGCATAATAAAATTCGCTAAAACATATACGAACAAATAAAAATAATCTAACAGAAAAAAATTATTATTTCACTTCAGGGCATAATAGACCACATAGGTGAACACTGAAATGGGAGTTGAGACTCAAGCCTGGGTAAAGATAGAATGAACGTGTCTATAACAATAACCTTACAAATGTAAGCAGATTTCGCATAACTCAGTAAATTGGATGACTTGAAATGCTTATCAACTACAAAACATTATTGCTTTATCCAAAGAAGAACCTGGACTGTCCTCTCCAGTTAAGCTCTAAATGCGCCTCCAAAAGAAATCCTAAATCGATTAATCAAGAAAAGAACACAACTTAAGAATAAACAGAAACATTTGAAATCGAAAGAGTATTGCAGAGTGACAACAGGGTATAATAAGAATGTACAACAAGCCCACAAGAGATAAGACTAATTACTAAAGGTGGCACAATGAATGCATTGGGCAATGGATCAATACAGTTTTAGGTTAGAATTGGTCAGGTTTTAGTATGGATCAGGTTGGTTGACTAACAGACACTTCTTTTAATCCAATTCTATAGCATATAACGTAACTAGAAAGCCACTTAAGATGACAAAAACATGAGCATTACAATAATACATTAATCTATAATCTTTGTGCAAAACGATTTAGGAGGTTGTTAGCACTAAAAAGGACTTTGGGGGCTTTCTTCACCAGCTACCCTTTTAAATAAGTTATAATTCGACCCAATAAACTGGAACAACCCGTTCATAATTAAACGATTCAATTTGGCACTTTTTACAAGTAATCAACATTTACAGCACCCATTAATATAAAGGCAAGGGTACTAACATAATAACAAAGTTTTAGGCAGCTTGTTGAGACGAATCGTCACTAGCTGGAGGAGGAAGATGACTCACAACCAAAGGTGGACGAATTGCACGATGCTTTAATTCCTTTTCTTTACGTGCCTTGAACATTTCTTCAGTTTCAATTACAACCAATCTTTTAACCTGATTAATACATCAATATAATTAATGATTAATTAATCTACTAAACGTAATACAAACTACAGTTAATTCAAAATGCAAATATTGAGAACCTGTTGAAGCATCCCTCTAACAGTAGGAGTATTCCATCGCATTACAGTTCGATTACATTTTCTTAAACGTAAAGCTTCGAGAGTTCGCCTGTGAAGTCTCCTGGTTCCAGGTATTCCTCTAACTAAAGTTATGTATAAGTTTGGACTCCATGCTATTGGGACACACGCTTTGTATGCCTTGTAAGCATTCATATTTCTGTATTCTGAAACCTACATCATATCATAAAGGCTTGATTAACTGAGGTTCTGTTTAGAAAATGAATAGCAAATAATCATCTAAACGACCGAGTAACAAACTAAAAATTTATGATCAGAGGAAAATAAATTGACAAACAGAGGGCGAGTATACGATAATAAACCAAATTAACTATAGACAGAAGGTGAAATAAGTCAGAAAATAAAAATTAACAATAACACGGTAAAGGAATAACTGAACCTAGATATGCAATTACTAATAAAACAAAATAAAGATGTAACTGAGCAAGTGAAAATTACTAACAAAATGAAGCCGAAAACTAAAGGGGGATAAAACCTGAGAGGGAGATAAAAAATGAGTCGCCGCCGCCGACGATCTGAGGAATTGCGGTATCTCAGGTTAGTTAAGTTAGGGCTATTCTCTTGCACTGCAGAAGGTGCCTCTCTCTTTATGGTACTCAAAAATAAATACTATAATAAATATAAATATAAATATAATATATAAAAATAAATATAAATACTTTACTAAAATAAATACTTGGGAAAAATTTTAAAAAATGCTTGAATTTTCACCAAATTTCTATTGTATACATCCAACTTCCAAAACTCTTGTATGCATTCAACTTTTAAATACATACTATTGCATGCAAGTCATGACTAAGAGAAATAAGAGCACCGAGAGTGGTGATACATGTCACTTGACATGTCAGGTCTGACTTGCTGAGTCAGAAAAGGTGATGAGTGGTGACATATGTCACTTGGTTATGTCAGTTTTTATTTTTATCATTATTTTAATAATTTTAAATATAACGTAAATTAATATAATTATAAAAAGTACATTTTAAATAAAATAACTTCCATTAAAATAAAAATTAAACATTACAATTTCAAAAAAAAAAACATTACAATTCCTAAAGATTAAAAACATTACAATTCCTAAAAATTAAAAACATTACAATTCCTAGAAATTAAAAACAAATACGATTACATTTTCTAAACAAACGATTCAATTTCCACTTCGAAGCTTGGCCCGAATCGCCGCTTTCTTCGCTTGAAGAACCGCTACATCTTCTTCATCCATTCCATCGGTAGACATTTGTAGTATTTTCAAATCAAAGTAACTAGTCATTGAATCAAAGTACTGCTTGCACTTTCATCAAACGAGGATCTTGCGGAAGCGGCGAAACTCGAAGACGTCTTTTGTGATTTTGATTTTCTTGATTTTTCGGGAGGTCGTGGTGTTGCATCTTCCCCAAATAGCCCCGCATTTGGGTTCTCTTCCGGTTCCTCAACAGCCTTCGGTTCCTCATAAAGATCACAATCATCCAAACGAACATAATCCCGACGTGTGGTTGTTTTAAGTGGACTCGGGTTATTCCACTTTTGCCTATCTTTTAGGAAATTCCAAGCTACGTAATTGTTGAACCTCTTAAACGTCTCCACCTTGTATTGTGCATCACAACGTTCCTTGAAATCGACATCACTCTCGCCACTACGTGGAACTCGTTTGAGATGACTCACGATTCCACCATACTTTCTGCAACATTCATTCATTTTTGTCTATTTAGAGGTCAACATATCCTTAGTTGGTTTGTAAGGTGGACCCCTCGAATTGTACTCCTTCATAACCACGTTCCAAAATGAAACTAAGTTTTGATCAATGCCTTGGTTTGGATCTTCCGAAGTCGCGATCGACAATTGAGCTAAATGTAGCTCATCTTCGGGTTCCCACAAGTACTCAGTGCATCTTCTAGGTTGAGACGAATCGACCGTAACTTCTTTTCCTTTAGCCTTTGCTCTCGACTTGCGTTTTAGTGCTTGTTGTGTTTGTGGAACTTGTGTTTGCGGAATTTGTGATTGTTGTTGTTGTTGCCACATCAAAAAGGCTTGCATTTGCCCGGGAGTCATTTGTTGGAAATGATTGTTGAAAATTAGCAAATTGAGTAAAATCGAGATTACCCTCACCACCACTAGCCGGACCTTGAGTCGATATGGGTGAATATGGTTAGAGTGGACTCCATTGTGAATTGAGCTAATACGGGTTGTTTGACATCGTGCAATCGAAATTGTGTTTGAAGAAAGTAGTTGTTTGTTGTCATAACCCGTCCTTAACCATAAGAACGCGTTAGATAACGTATGATTTCATTGCGAGGTATTGACCTCTATATGAGACATTTTTGAAAGAAAACTGCATATATTATACATTACAAACCATAACCATTATTTTTGTTACAAGCTTAAGACAATAAAAAGAAGATTAACGTTTAGCGATAATCTTCGACTTACAAACTTTACAAATGATGACAACAACACGGTTTCTAGCATATTTTACAATACAACATCTCGGATATGCAGTTTTATTTTTGACACAAACATGCGTACGCAAGATCCTGGTTAGATCCAACATGATGCAGCGGAAGCTTTAGAAATCACCTGAGAATAGACATGTTTTAAAAAGGTCAACATAAAGTTGGTGAGATATAGGTTTAATGCCGGCAGCAATATATATATAGACCACAAGATTTCGTATATAAACAGTTTAATAAAAGTATTCTAAGTGGTTGAGCACTTGATAACCATACTTAACATTTTCACGTCGCATATTCCCTTTAATATGAAATCTTACTACACCGTACCAAGTGTAGTCACAAAACGAAGTACTGTGCAACCGTTGAATACTGGTCGTCCAGTCCGGTTGGGGTTGTCAGGCCCGATAGATCTATCAACAGGATTCGCGTTTACAATACCGCTGTAAATATTAGTTACCAAGCTACAGGGAAGTATGCCAGTGGTACAACTCAACGTAGAACATATTTTTCAGTTACTTGTGTCCATATCGTAAAACATAAAATACATGTATTCTCATCCCGAAATATTTAGAGTTTAAAAGTGGGACTATATACTCACTCTTGTCTTGATGATATAAATAATTTGACTCGGTCTTCCGGTTGATATCACGAACCTATCCATATATAATATATCAATATGTTTTCATTTTTAAACAAACGTTATAAATATATACTTGTTATACTTTTAATACTTTGAATAATTTCTTAGTCCGTAGTTAGCAGTCCGATGTTAGTAATTCAATTTTAATGGTTCATTTTTAGATGTTTAATATACCCGCAATGAAATAAATAAAACCCCCAACGAAATCAATAAAACCCCATCGTATATGTGTTGGTCGAGATTAATCTTGACCCATGGTACCGGTGTTGTCAAATGACGTGTTGCGTACATAAAGTACCGGTGTTGTCAAATGACGTGTTGCGTACAATCATGGGATCTTATGATTAATCTTCTCGTGTTGTTTACGGGTGATCCTGAACCATATAAAATTGAATTATAAGTACATATATATAAAATATCATGTTATCTTAGAAATATGTGATTTATATCATTTTTTTCCAATTGATCCCGTAGTTGAAATGATCTAGGATAACCAATTTTGTTTCGGTCATAGTTTCTTCGTTACAAATCCGTTTTCGTTGATTCAAATTGCCATCTTCTTGGATCGAGTTCTTCTTTAAGACTATGAACTGTAAATACCTTGTTTTGTATTCAAAATCATACGGCATAAGTGAAACATTAGTGAAACATATGAAGTTAAACATTTTTGTTACAACAAAATCATTTAATGACCATTTTTCTAAAAATACTTATACTTTGAAAAACCAAGTTTTACCTTGTTAAATTAGCATATACATAAGTTATATTACAGGTCTTGAAGTATTTTAAAAGTTAAGTTAGAAGGATCTATTTAGTTTGCAAACAAGTTTGAAAACATTCAAACTATGTTCTTGTTGTTAAACTTGTATACCACAAAATATGATAGCTATATATATATGAATCGAATAAGGTTATGAACATAGATTCTACCTCAAGTTCCTTGGATGAAGTTGCTGTAAAAGAGAAGTAAGAAGCTAGAATCAAAAGGGTACTAGAGGTGAATGAAAGATTGGAAGTAAGTTGGTGTTCTTGGAGGGTTTTCTTGAAGTGTTTTTGTATGGTTTTCTTATGGTGTTTTAGTATGGTTTTTGAAGCTAGATCTTCTTGGAAACTTTGCTGAATTGATTAAGGGTTTTAAGGCTTCAAAGTATGTGTGTGTTTTGGCTAGAAAGTTGAAGTAAAATGAATGAAGATGATGATACATATAAAGGCCATAAAAACGTGGCCATGAGGAGACAAGACAAGGTTTTCTCTTGTATTTTTGTATAATAATTCATGCATGCATCCAAATTCCAATTACCTTGCTCTAAGGGCAGTAACAAGGGTGGGTTAGGTGGTGATTTGATGTGTATTTACTATTAGTAAATACGTATAGAAGCTTGGTAAGATACGAGTACAAATACTCTAGGTATACGTATAGAAATTTTGTGAAAAATGGAATGAGGATTCAAATATAGCTATCTTTTGTGAATACACTTATATGATTTTATGTATTTAAGTTCTTAAAAGTGATTAAATACATTACTTATACGATATATGTATAAACATTATAAGTCTTAAGTATTTATGTCAAATAACGTTACGTATAGTTATCGTTTTGAAAACTTAAGTTAGTAGTTTCAAAATACACATATAACTTGTTGTTATTAATACAAAATGAGATATTAAAACATTTATTAATCATGTTAAATATGTATATATACATTTATATACACAAACGTATAATTATCATATATTGTATAGTTCGTGATATCATCGGTCAAACTAGACGGTCAAACGTTGTGTAAAACTCTTTTCGGAAATATAAGTCTCGACAATTTGGATTGCTTATCATGTTGGCAAGGTTTAATTTATGTAAATATTAATCTTATAAGTATAGTATAATCGAAAAAGTGCGGGTCGTTACATTACCTCCCCGTTAAATAAATTTCGTCCCGAAATTTTAAAATTGTACCTATTTTGCGTCATCGAGAAACAAGTGCGGATACTTTTGTTTCATCTGATCCTCGCGTTCCCAAGTAAACTCGGGACCTCTTCTAGCATTCCAACGAACCTTAACAATCGGTATATTACTCTGTTTGAGCTGTTTAACTTCACGGTCCATGATTTCGATTGGTTCTTCGACGAATTGTAGTTTCTCGTCGACATGAATTTCTTCAAGAGGAATGGTGAGGTCTTCCTTTGCAAGACACTTCTTAAGGTTTGAGACGTGAAAGGTATTATGTACTCCGGCGAGTTGTTGCGGTAACTCGAGTCGATAAGCTACCGGTCCAATGCGTTCGATGATCTTGAACGGGCCTACGTACCTTGGGTTCAGTTTACCCCTTTTGCCGAAACGTATTACACCTTTCCAAGGTGACACCTTTAGCATAACCATGTCCCCGACCTGAAACTCTAATGGTTTCCTTCAAACATCGGCGTAGCTCTTTTGGCGACTACGGGCTGTTTTCAATCTCTCCTTGATTTGTACTATCTTCTCGGTCGTTTCATGTATGATCTCGGGACCAGTTAAATGTCGATCTCCTACTTCATTCCAACAGATAGGAGATCTACACTTCCTTCCGTACAATGCTTCGAATGGCGCAGCTCCAATGCTCGCATGATAACTATTATTATACGAGAATTCTGCTAACGGTAGATATTTATCCCATCCGTTTCCAAAATCGATCACACATGCCCTGAGCATGTCTTCGAGAGTCTGAATCGTTCTTTCACTCTGTCCATCGGTTTGTGGATGATATGCGGTACTCATATCCAACCGAGTTCCTAGTGCCTCCTGTAGTGATTGCCAAAATTTTGAAGTAAATCTACTATCACGATCGGATATAATGGAAATAGGTATTCCATGCCTTGAAACTATTTCCTTTATATATAATCGTAATAATTTCTCCATTCTATCTGTTTCCTTTATAGGCAAGAAATGTGCAGATTTGGTAAGACGATCAACAATTACCCAAATGGTGTCGTATCCCCAGGCAGTCTTTGGTAACTTCGTGATGAAATCCATGGTAATACCGTCCCATTTCCATTCTGGAATTTCTGGTTGTTGAAGTAACCCTGACGGCTTCTGGTGTTCTGCTTTGACTTTGGAACAAGTTAAACATTCCCCAACATATGTTGCAACGTCTGTCTTCAAATTAGGCCACCAATAATGTGTCTTAAGATCTTGGTACATCTTTCCAACTCCAGGATGTATCGAATATCTTGTCTTATGTGCCTCGTTCAATATCAACTTCCTTAATCCACCCAACTTCGGTACCCAAATACGATTTGCAAAATATCGAATTCCATCTTCCCGCATAACGAGTTGCTTCGCATACTTCTTCATTATTTCATTTCCTATATTTTCTTTAGTAAGTGCTTCTCGTTGAACTTCTTTGATTTGTGAGTTGAGATTCATGCGAATTTTTATGTTCATCGCTCGTACTCGAATTGGTTCTCGTTCCTTTCTGCTTAGTGCGTCAGCCACCACATTCGCTTTCCCGGGATGATAACGAATTTCACAATCATAGTCGTTTATTAACTCGACCCACCTACGTTGCCTCATGTTCAATTGTTTCTGATCAAAAATATGTTGAAGGCTTTTATGATCAGTAAACACAGTGAATTTAACCCCATACAAGTAGTGTCTCCACATCTTCAATGCAAACACGACTGCTCCCAATTCTAGATCATGCGTCGTATAATTCCGCTCGTGAATCTTCAATTGTCGGGATGCAAATGCAATTACTTTCTTTCGTTGCATAAGAACACAACCAAAACCTTGTCGCGAAGCGTCACAATATATTTCAAAATCATCGTTCCCTTCTGGTAACGATAAAATAGGCGCCGTAGTTAACTTCTTCTTCAGTATTTGAAATGCGTTCTCCTGCTCCGAGGTCCATTCATATTTCTTCCCTTTTTGCGTTAACGCTGTCAACGGTTTAGCTATTCGGGAAAAATCTTGAATAAACCTTCTATAATAACCGGCTAAACCCAAAAATTGGCGTATCTGTGTTGGTGTCTTAGGAGTCTCCCATTTTTCAATAGCTTCAGTTTTTGCTGGATCAACCTGAATTCCTTCGCTATTAACAACGTGACCAAGAAATTGCACTTCTTTCAACCAGAAAGCACACTTAGAAAATTTAGCATAAAGTTGTTCTTTTCTCAACAACTCCAGTATCAACCTTAAATGCTCTTCATGCTCTTGCTCACTCTTGGAATAGATAAGAATATCATCAATGAAAACGATAACAAACTTATCTAAATACGGACTACAAACTCGATTCATGAGGTCCATGAATACAGCTGGCGCATTCGTCAATCCAAACGGCATAACCAAAAATTCGTAATGACCATAACGTGTCCGAAAAGCAGTTTTCGGAATATCCTCTTCTTTGACGCGTAGTTGATGATAGCCCGATCTTAAGTCGATTTTTGAATAAACACATGATCCTTGCAATTGATCAAATAAGTCATCAATTCTCGGTAGTGGATACCGATTCTTGATAGTTAACTTATTTAATTCACGATAATCTATACACATTCGGAAAGATCCGTCTTTCTTCTTGACAAACAAAATTGGAGCTCCCCACGGTGATGTACTTGGTCGTATGAATCCACGGTCCAATAATTCTTTTAACTGACTTTGAAGTTCTTTTAATTCGGACGGTGCAAGTCTATATGGAGCACGAGCCACTGGTGCAGCTCCTGGTACTAAATCTATTTGAAATTCCACCGATCTAAATGGAGGTAATCCCGGCAATTCTTCCGGAAAAACTTCAGGAAAATCTCTTGCCACAGGCACGTCGTTGATGCACTTTTCTTTCTTTTCGACTTTATTAACATGTGCTAAAATAGCGTAACATCCCTTTTCTAAACACTTCTTGGCTTTCAAACAGCTAATGAGTTTTAGCTTTGAATTACCCTTCTCTCCATAAATCATCACCGGTATTTTATCCTTACCAGGAATACGAATTGCCTTCTTGGCACAAACAACTTCCGCTCCTATTTTGGACATCCAGTCCATGCCGACTATTACATCAAAACCTCCTAATTCTACGGGTATTAAGTCGATTTTAAACGTTTCTCCGGCTAGATTTATTTCACAATCACGACAAATTTTATCGGCTTTAATTAGCTTACCATTAGCTAACTCAATCAAGTACTTAGCATCTAGAGGTAATGATGAACAATTCAATTTAGTGTAAAAATTTATACACACGTAACTTCTATCGGCGCCAGTATCAAATAAAATAGATGCTGATAAGTTATTAATGGTAAACGTACCCGTAACAAGTTCCGGGTCTTCTCGTGCCTCTCTAGCATTAATAACAAACGCTCTTCCACGTGCAGGTCCGCCATTCTGATTCGGGCACTGGCTCTTATAATGACCTTGTTTTCCACACCCAAAACAAGTAATGTTAGCCAAAGCAGTTCTATTTGCGTTGGTGGCAGGAGTCTTGTTACCATTTGCATTTGTAACGAGAGCCTTACAATCTTCAGCAAGATGTCCCTGTCTATTGCATTTAGTGCACAACACACTACAGTAACCAAAATGATGTTTGTGACAACGGTTGCATAAAGGACTTTGTCCTTTGTAACCAAAGCCTGAACCGCTACCCGCACCTTTCGTGGTTTCTTGTTTCTTATAAGGTTGTTGTTGGTTACCTCGATCATAACCTCCATTCCACTTTTTCTTGTTCCCCAATACCTTCACCTCAGTATTGAATGCTTTCTTGTCCAAAATGACCTGATCCATTAGCTCGTTTGCCATGGTTATAGCTTCATGAATTGTCTTAGGTTTCGATGCTGTAACGTTTGCCTTGACCTTTTTGGGCAAACCACCTTTGTACATTTCAATCTTCCGTGCTTCGGTTGGAACCAATTCAGGACATAGTAAAACCAATTCCATGAATCGCTGATTGTAGTTGGTGATTTCAGTACCAACCACCTTCAAACTTCGTAACTCATCTTCTAACTTAATAACCTCATTCCTTGGACAATACTCGGTGATTATCATTGTTTTGAATTCTTCCCATGGAGTATCATAAGCTACATCTCCTCCTACCGCCTTCACATAATTCTTCCACCATGTGAGTGCACTATCTTGTAAAGTGCACGATGCAAACTTGGTCATGTCTTTTTCATCACAACCACTGATTTTAAACACCGTCTCCATCTTTTCTATCCATCGGGTTAAACCGATCGGTCCTTCCGTTCCACTGAATGATGATGGCTTGCAAGCTTGAAACGTCTTGTAGGAGCATCCTACACGAGGATTTGGATTAACTGCAGCAGCTCTTGCAGCTTCGACCCATAACATTCTATCGTTCACTCGTTGATTGATGAGTTCCTCGAGTTCTTGTTCCGTCATTCGATTCAATCGCGCCATTTCCTAATGAAAAAAAATAATAATTATTCACATGGATTATTATAGATGTAGTGTGTATTTATAGTACATTATAGCTTGTTAATAATATGAACCAGGTATTATTATAAAAGCCTTTTCTTCTTATTAGCGTTTTATAATTATATCTTGGGTAGTACCTACCCGTTAATGTTCATACTTAATAGCTTAGTACAGAACCAATTACTACAATCTAAATAATACTTAACCATGGAAAATTATTGCATTTCATACTTCGCTATTTTACATATGCTTATCTTACATCAAACTTTAAGCAAACCACACTAATAATATTATACAAAACATTATTTGATTCCATGGTTTAATACGGCAATGCATCGTTCGGTCTATTTTCTAGGGCGTTTAGTTCCAATGAATGGCCTAACGCTTATCCTAGCTGTCTGCCTACGTTTTGGCTGAGGAGCCGAAGAACTAGACGCCGAGATAGCACTAATAGGAATAGCGGGAATAGGGGTGGTAGTGTTGAGTGGAATTGGTGCCACGTCATTCTCACTAAGTTCGGGATTTGAATTTTCTAATTCATTCGCTTTTCGTTTCTTTCCTTGATCGAATTTTTCTTTCGTAATTTCTAGTATTTCTTCCTCGGGTTCACTTTCTTCTTCGGGTTCACTTTCCTCTTCGGGTTCACTTTCCTCCTCGGGTTCACTTTCCGATATTTCAATAGTTGGTTCATCCGGAAATTGTGAGTCTTCCCCAAAAATACCACTTTCGTCATCGGATATGTTAATGACTGAAACACAATCTGAAGGTTCTGATTCGGAGTCGCTGAATGTGATAATAAGTTTCGAGCCCGACATCTATCACACAACAACTAACCCATTAGTTCTTACATAATATTTACACATAAATTTTAACCAACAGTGATAAGCAATGGTTTTTTTTTTTTTAAAATCAGACCCGGTCAAAGTCCAGACTTTACTAATGTATCCTAACGACTTCTCGGTTAGACACACTAATGCAAACCTGGTTCGCTAAGACCAACGCTCTGATACCACATGTCATAACCCGTCCTTAACCATAAGAACGCGTTAGATAACGTATGATTTCATTGCGAGGTATTGACCTCTATATGAGACATTTTTGAAAGAAAACTGCATATATTATACATTACAAACCATAACCATTATTTTTGTTACAAGCTTAAGACAATAAAAAGAAGATTAACGTTTAGCGATAATCTTCGACTTACAAACTTTACAAATGATGACAACAACACGGTTTCTAGCATATTTTACAATACAACATCTCGGATATGCAGTTTTATTTTTGACACAAACATGCGTACGCAAGATCCTGGTTAGATCCAACATGATGCAGCGGAAGCTTTAGAAATCACCTGAGAATAGACATGTTTTAAAAAGGTCAACATAAAGTTGGTGAGATATAGGTTTAATGCCGGCAGCAATATATATATAGACCACAAGATTTCGTATATAAACAGTTTAATAAAAGTATTCTAAGTGGTTGAGCACTTGATAACCATACTTAACATTTTCACGTCGCATATTCCCTTTAATATGAAATCTTACTACACCGTACCAAGTGTAGTCACAAAACGAAGTACTGTGCAACCGTTGAATACTGGTCGTCCAGTCCGGTTGGGGTTGTCAGGCCCGATAGATCTATCAACAGGATTCGCGTTTACAATACCGCTGTAAATATTAGTTACCAAGCTACAGGGAAGTATGCCAGTGGTACAACTCAACGTAGAACATATTTTTCAGTTACTTGTGTCCATATCGTAAAACATAAAATACATGTATTCTCATCCCGAAATATTTAGAGTTTAAAAGTGGGACTATATACTCACTCTTGTCTTGATGATATAAATAATTTGACTCGGTCTTCCGGTTGATATCACGAACCTATCCATATATAATATATCAATATGTTTTCATTTTTAAACAAACGTTATAAATATATACTTGTTATACTTTTAATACTTTGAATAATTCCTTAGTCCGTAGTTAGCAGTCCGATGTTAGTAATTCAATTTTAATGGTTCATTTTTAGATGTTTAATATACCCGCAATGAAATAAATAAAACCCCCAACGAAATCAATAAAACCCCATCGTATATGTGTTGGTCGAGATTAATCTTGACCCATGGTACCGGTGTTGTCAAATGACGTGTTGCGTACATAAAGTACCGGTGTTGTCAAATGACGTGTTGCGTACAATCATGGGATCTTATGATTAATCTTCTCGTGTTGTTTACGGGTGATCCTGAACCATATAAAATTAAATTATAAGTACATATATATAAAATATCATGTTATCTTAGAAATATGTGATTTATATCATTTTTTTCCAATTGATCCCGTAGTTGAAATGATCTAGGATAACCAATTTTGTTTCGGTCATAGTTTCTTCGTTACAAATCCGTTTTCGTTGATTCAAATTGCCATCTTCTTGGATCGAGTTCTTCTTTAAGACTATGAACTGTAAATACCTTGGTTTGTATTCAAAATCATACGGCATAAGTGAAACATTAGTGAAACATATGAAGTTAAACATTTTTGTTACAACAAAATCATTTAATGACCATTTTTCTAAAAATACTTATACTTTGAAAAACCAAGTTTTACCTTGTTAAATTAGCATATACATAAGTTATATTACAGGTCTTGAAGTATTTTAAAAGTTAAGTTAGAAGGATCTATTTAGTTTGCAAACAAGTTTGAAAACATTCAAACTATGTTCTTGTTGTTAAACTTGTATACCACAAAATATGATAGCTATATATATATGAATCGAATAAGGTTATGAACATAGATTCTACCTCAAGTTCCTTGGATGAAGTTGCTGTAAAAGAGAAGTAAGAAGCTAGAATCAAAAGGGTACTAGAGGTGAATGAAAGATTGGAAGTAAGTTGGTGTTCTTGGAGGGTTTTCTTGAAGTGTTTTTGTATGGTTTTCTTATGGTGTTTTAGTATGGTTTTTGAAGCTAGATCTTCTTGGAAACTTTGCTGAATTGATTAAGGGTTTTAAGGCTTCAAAGTATGTGTGTGTTTTGGCTAGAAAGTTGAAGTAAAATGAATGAAGATGATGATACATATAAAGGCCATAAAAACGTGGCCATGAGGAGACAAGACAAGGTTTTCTCTTGTATTTTTGTATAATAATTCATGCATGCATCCAAATTCCAATTACCTTGCTCTAAGGGCAGTAACAAGGGTGGGTTAGGTGGTGATTTGATGTGTATTTACTATTAGTAAATACGTATAGAAGCTTGGTAAGATACGAGTACAAATACTCTAGGTATACGTATAGAAATTTTGTGAAAAATGGAATGAGGATTCAAATATAGCTATCTTTTGTGAATACACTTATATGATTTTATGTATTTAGGTTCTTAAAAGTGATTAAATACATTACTTATACGATATATGTATAAACATTATAAGTCTTAAGTATTTATGTCAAATAACGTTACGTATAGTTATCGTTTTGAAAACTTAAGTTAGTAGTTTCAAAATACACATATAACTTGTTGTTATTAATACAAAATGAGATATTAAAACATTTATTAATCATGTTAAATATGTATATATACATTTATATACACAAACGTATAATTATCATATATTGTATAGTTCGTGATATCATCGGTCAAACTAGACGGTCAAACGTTGTGTAAAACTCTTTTCGGAAATATAAGTCTCGACAATTTGGATTGCTTATCATGTTGGCAAGGTTTAATTTATGTAAATATTAATCTTATAAGTATAGTATGATCGAAAAAGTGCGGGTCGTTACATTTGTGAATCAGATTTGTTTGTGTTTGTGTTTGAATGAGATTATATAAAGGATTTTAAAGTTAAAAAAAAGCCTCAAACTAGCCGTTATTCAATTTCTATTTTAATTTTTTAATTTTTTTTATTAAAGTTGCAATGCGTCGCATATGCGACTAACCGAGGGGAAACGGACAAACGGGGCGACAGAGGGGAGTGGGTGACCAAGTCACCTTGCGTGCGACGAGTAGGAGACGGGGTACCACTCCCCTTGCTCTAATAGATCAGGTAACATGTCACTAGCATTAATTTTTTGACGCAGTTAGTCCCTCAACATTACGAAATCTTCATCATCTTCTTTCAAAATTATAACCCTTTTTAAAATCAAAACAACACATATTCATCTTCAGCACTAAGAACCCTATTTAAAAAAACCTAATTTCAGTTGTAAATCATCCTTATTTTAAACCCTCCGTTGGAATTTGGACCGTAGAAAACGTTCTTTTTGCTGTTTAGTTGTTTTTAACTGATTATGTTAGGTTTTGATTATGATCTTTGTTGAAAGGGGTGATGATTGTAGGTAGGTTTGAACAAAGAGGTAGGTTCATTATGATTTCGTTATATAAATTGATGTTTATTATGATTTCGTTATGTTGAGGGACTAACTGCGTTAAAAATCAATGTTGGTGACCTGTTACCTGATGTATAAGTCATTGCTTGCATACAATAGTACATATTTAAAAGTTGAATGCATACAACATGAGTTTTGAAAGTTGGATGCATACAATAGAAATATAGTGAAAATTCAATGCATTTTTAAACAATTTTCCCTAAATACTTCCATTTAGAAGTCTAAATTTATTTACTCCGTATCTTTTATCTATCTATACATATCATAAAGCAAAAGCATGTGGTTTAGTGCTGACGTGTCAATCAACCCTTAAAAATCTGATCTTCTTGGCTAACATGGAATTTTGCTAATTAATCTAGATTAATTAGCTTAATTCTTTTAAAATGCCACGTGCCCTCTAAATTATGGGGATCTGAAAACCACGTTTCTATACAACCCCAAATTAATCAGTTATAACCCAGATTATGGTTTTCAAAATCTCCCATCTTTCTCTCTGTAAATCGCTATTTTTCATGTTTCTTTCTTCTGCTTGCGACTTCAAACCCTAACTGAAGGTATGTATCATACCCCATCCTAATCCATCCGGACGAAGTCACCAACATCTGGTCCCATTGTGATAATCGACTCCAAATAATGTCTTTAAAATGAGCAAATGCACAGCGAAAGATTTCTTTCATACCTGAGAATAAACATGCTTTCAAGTGTCAACCAAAAGGTTGGTGAGTTCATAAGTTTATCTTAAAACAATAAAATTCATCATTTTGATAGACCACAAGATTTAAATCCTACATGGTACAAATGGGCCCAAATCCTATACCCACCTGTAATGTACATGCGATATCTTTTTAAATACAGTACACCTTTCTCATGTACAAAATCATCTTTCATAAATCTTAGTAACCGTACACATATCTCGTGCACAAAAATAACATACACATAACATGTGTATAAAATCATTCACTCGATACATAACATTCATATCAATTGGTGGCAATTACCATGTCCACATAATTCAATGGTGGCAATTATCATGTCCACATAATTCAAATGTGGCAATTATCATGTCCACATAATTCAACGGTGGCAATTATCATGTCCACATAATTCAATAATAATCCGCAGAACTTTTGTCTGCATAATAATTCATTCGAGGAATATTTTGCTTGTGTCTATCTCGTCAAACATTTATAAAAGAATTTCATGTATTCGCAGTTCAAAAATATATTTCAAAAGCATTTAATAAAGCAGTTATAAAAACAGTGCATGTATTCTCAGTCCCAAAAATGTAAAGAGTAAACGGGAATCAAATGAACTCACGCATATAAATATTATAAAACAGTTAATAAAGCATTTTGCATGCATTCTCAGCCCAAAAATGTAATGAGTAAAAAGGGAGCAAATGAAACTCACCTAATGTACTTTGTAGTAAAAATACATATGACTATATTGAAGAATGCAGGGTTGGCCTCGGATTCACGAACCTATATCCATTGTATATCTATTAAAACATATAATGGAAATCACATAATTTCATTTTTTAATATATATATTTCTATTTTTGTGGTTATATAGAATTTATACTAAATTCTATTTAAGAACGTATACTTATATTATATCATTAATTATATATTAAATATAGTTATTTGTTAAAATGATAGTTTTGAAAATAAGAATTTACTAATAATAATAATAATAACTTTATTAATAACGATAATACTAATAATAAATGATAATGATAATCTTTAATAATAATAATAAGTTATTTTATTTTTATAACAAAAACAATAATATTGATAATAATACCTAATACTAATAATGAGTAATAATACTACTAATTATGATAATAATGATAAAAATAATAATTTAACTAATAATGTCAATCTTAATAACATGGTGATTTTAATTAATAATAACGATAATAATAATACTTATTTTCCTAATAATGATATGATGATGATGATGATGATAATAATAATAATAATAATAATAATAATAATAATAATAATAATAATAATAATAATAATAATAATAATAATAATAATAATAATAATAATAATAATAATAATAATGATAATCATAATAAATAATAGAATTCTACCTTAAAACAAGCTCCTAAAAAGAAAACGCCATCACCCGGGCTCGAACCCGCGACCTCTCGTTTAAACCCAACACCCTTAACCATTAGTGTGCTGTTTCTTTTTATGAAATTATATAGATTTTAAATCCCTTTATCCCTTACTTCCGTATTCTTCTTCTTCTTCACTCAACATTTCTTATGTTTCATCATTCATGGATTATTATTACCAATATCATTCATCATCATCAAGCTTAAATTATCATCATCATCATCGTATCATTTATCTAAGTCAACATCATCACCTTTACTTATTTTAAGCATGTGTTTGTATCATCATCATATTATACTTGCACCATCTAGATGTGGTTTATGATAGTCCAAACTCATAGTCCACTTGTCCAACAATTATCTAAGCCCAATTAATTCATCCAACGACCCAAACCACAAATCAGTTTTAAGGATTCAAGTTATAGTTCATTAAGGGTTTCAGTTTTTATAGAAAAAAATCACAGCTGACTATTTGTATGAAAAGGGATGATTCGAGCAGGAACAATAACATACACGTACCACCATCAACACGTACCATCATCATCATTCTTTAACCATTTAATCATCATCGATCTCCATATCATCGAGTACTGTCACTAATCATCGATTACGTTATGGAAATAGAAGCAGGAGAAATATTTGGTAGGGTAATATTAAAGTCGAGTAAAAGAACTGTAATAGCTGTTTGTTTGGAACCGAAGGAGAAGAAAAGAAATAGAAAAGGAATGGTGCTTGCCATATGTAGCAGCCGTTTGTAATCCACTTGTGGTTTGATTCCTATCAAATTGCAAAGACAAGAGTAGGTGGGTTATTTTTTTGGGTCCATGAAAAAGGTAAAAGAAAAAGCAGATTCCCTAAATTCATGTTAGTGTGAATATGTTGTGGCCCATGGTGTTACCTACTAAATAAAAAAATGAAGTATGGAATTTATATGATGGTAGATGTCGGCCATATTAGAGAAAAAAGAAAAGAATAGAATACACAATTCAATATGCAATCATAGAAATCAAAAAGGTTTGGTCTTGGTTTGATGTGTTGATTGATCCGAAAAAATATATATACTAGTTTGGAAGTTGTGGTAATGCATTTATTCAACTCCAACAGGAATAGAAATCAGATATTTAATATTTGCAATAGCAGCATAATAGTGATGGCGAAAATTTGGTGATGTCGTTCAATAAAAAGAAACAGAAGAAAGAAACATAACTGTACTTCGAATGGTTTAGGTTTTTAATTGAGGTCTAATTAATGAAATAGGACAATAGGATAAATGATGCTTAAACATACGTATAGCAGCAGGTTGATTTGGTTGTTATTATCACTTCAAATAGAAAATTGGTACAAGACAGCAGCTGAACTTATACGTAATAACAGTGGTTGCCGGTGAGTTTGATGAAGAAAGGAAACAAGAAGAATACTTGTGGATGTAATAATGTTTGAAGATAGTGGTCGATGGTTGGTTGTTCATGAGTAAAGGAGTAACGAAGATGGTGTCGGTGTAGTCTATCAACGGTTCACGAGTGATCGAAGAGGTGGTTGTTCGATGGTTTGGTGATGTGGCCATGGCAGCGGTGACAGAGGTTTGGTTGATTGATACATAGAGGTCAAATGGGAAACAAGTTGAAAGAGTAAGAGAAAGAGATAAAGAGAGAGATGAAAGAATTGAATAAGTTAATCAATATCATTGAATAATTCACTTGTTAAATACAAATAGGTGGTTGACAAGGTTCCAATTAGTGAAGAAAATTGAGAAGAAAAAAAAATATAAAAGCAGAAAAGAAGAAATAACAGTATTCGTACGATGGATTTGGATGTAAATCAATTTAGGAGACAGAATCAAAATCAAATATATTAGGATTGTGATGTGTAACGGATTTGCAAAATATACACAGGCTTTTTATTCTACAATCAATATAATAATATTAATACTTTATATATGTATATATATATATATATATATATATATATATATATATATATATATATATATATATATATATATATATATATATATATATATATATATATATATATATATATATATATATATAAGAATAATATAAATAACTATAATAATTAATAATAATTATGTTTATAATAATAATCATAGTATTATATATATAAAAATAAAATTATAATAATAATATGATGATAGTTGTTAGAGTAGGGTTATGATTAGTAAAGCCCGGCCCGTTTGTGAGTTTAGGGTTTCGTTGTAATCTATAAATAGTGGCTTAATAATACTATAGTCCTTACGGGTTTACATTCATTAACAAAAATGATAATTTCAATAAGTTTAATAATAATAAAAAATGTTAATAATATTATTATTAATAATACTAATAATAATACTCATTTTTAATAATATTAATATTAGTTATGATAATAATAATATAATATTTCTTAAATATAATGATATTAATAATATCTAAGAATAATACTAATATTAATCATAATAACTAAAACTATAATTTTACTACTTATTATAATAATAATGATATTGATAATGATAAACAAATATAACAAATCAAAAATAATAACATTTAATAGCTTGTTAATATTGACAATTTATATACATTCAATTTACTTCTCTCTTTTTAAATAACAGTTTTAAATACATGTTTAAGTTTTCTTCATAATGACCAAATCACATAATATTTCATTAATATATTAAATTTATAATATATAATTATTTACATGTATAGTTATTTATATATATACATTTCTATTTACGATTAAAGGTTCGTGAATCGTCGGGGATAGTCACAGTATAATTTAATATATGATAATAATTCAAAAACTTTGAGACTCAACATTACAGACTTTGCTTATTGTGTCGAAATCATATAAGAATAAAGTTTAAATTTGGTCGAAATTTTCGGGTCGTCACAGTACCTACCCGTTAAAGAAATTTCGTCCCGAAATTTGAGTGAGGTGGTCATGGTTAACAATAAAAATGTTTTCATGACGAATGTGAGTTGATAAAATAGAATTTTTATTACCATAAAGTAATATGGATATAATGATTCGATTACTCGGAAAGTATAAGTGAAGCTATCATCAAAGAGTGAAATAAATAATTGCATGTTCGTCTTAACCGGTGACGTAGTCACGGTTGATTTCCGGAAATCAAGAAATTCAAAAGAAAATCTTGGAAATCTATAAGATCTGATTCTTCGAGATTTTAAGGAAACTAGGATCTCTTTAATTAAATGCGATGATCTGTCCTGATTACTACGTCTGATATTTCCATTATAATTTTACCCTTTTCGTGCCAGTACCACTTCTATACTCAATTCTCAAATTCAAAAGATTGTAAAAATGCTTAATCCAGTTCCGATCATTGCCCTTATCCTAACTATCACAACCATCATTTTCCTTTTCCAACTTCCACCAGAGGAATCTGCTTTCTTCTACTTCGCCCTTGGGGTTATAGTGTTTTTAATTCCCCCGTGTCTTTATGTTGCGATAAACATTGATATACACGGTTTGTAATTTATGTGTTGTTATCGAACTTTATATTCTACCTCATATTTCGAAGCTCTATGCTTTTGTTTTCTCTTCCCGACTTCAAGTCAAGCGAATAATGTCCAGAATTTGTAGATATAGAGTTTCGAATGATTATAGTATTCTAAGCAGAAAGGAATGTATTAGCACGATTTGATTTGTCAAATTACCAGAATCCCTGAGGATGAAACTATCAAGAATATATTTTCTTGATATGTTCAGAGGTTAAGTAGAATGAAAGAGTTATGTAACATGGTTCATGATAAAGGTATGATCTGTGATCCTTTATCACGTTCCATTAGAAACTCAGCATGACTTACTATAATATAATCACGTTGGCCGGACGTCATTATATTATACTAACCCATGCTTCAATTCCCAACACTTCTCCACAATTCATTCATAATTTATACTTAGATTTTATAGAAGTTTCCAATATAATGGAATACAGAAAACACGAAGAGGTAGATAATTTCGGACAAGAATATTTATGAAAATATCCTCAGAAATATCGAAGATATTTATGATGATATTTTGAAATTTCTAAGTTCAAAGGTTGATGAAGAAATTTTTTTTTTCCGCAAGATTTTAACATGACTTTGGAGCAAGATATTCTCTAAAGATTTCATCGGATCCAGAATTACCTGGATTCTTTGAAAATAGGGTTTGGTCGGTGTATTTGTCCTTGGTCTCCTTCATGGTTAGCTCAATCCATTTTTCAGTACCAAATTTTCTATCGAGCGTTCCCAACACTCCATTCTTTATCATCAAACTCTTGGCCATTTAGACCTTCTACAATTTTATTGCTTCGTCTGCATTTAATGCAGCCATATCTGAATCGTCGGTTATCAATCCGAGGTGTTTTCAGGAGAATTGTGTTTTTAGATGATTAAACGCTGATGGTAAAATGGTGGAATATAAAAGGTTCACTGGTAACAATAAATGAGCACGCATATATATCAAGGTGTTAATAAGGTTGTTTCGAACGAAAAGTCGAAGTTGACTTGCTGGAGCTGTGACAAAATTGGCTATCTCGAACAGGAGTTGCAAAGTTATTTTCGGTAATAATAACGCTAAAGGAATTAGCACAGCTATGTGTTAAATGTTTACTCAGGTTCCGAGAGTTTTTCAGGTGCATAACTATATGCATAAATCTTTCCTTCCGTAGATGAAGTGCGGCTGGTTCATCCTATCGATTGAAGTGTTTTCAAGAATTATGAATGGTTTGAATCGCAGATTGTAATCGTCAAGATACAAATGAGGTTTAAGATGAAATCAAGTGGCAAACTTGAAGAATTGTTTAGTTTCATATGTTATAATCAATATTTTAATTCATTTTAATTGTCCAATGTTATTAGTCCACAGTCGATAGCCCACAATTAACAGTCCAATAATTCATTTATAGTTTAATATCTAATATTCGAATTAATTAATACGTATCGTGACCAGTGTACATGTCTCAGACTCGATCACAACTCAAACTATATATATTATTGTAGAATCAACCTCAACCCTGTATAGCTAACTCCCGCATTACTGCATATAGAGTGTCTATGGTTATTCCAAATAATATATATATATATATATATATATATATATATATATATATATATATATATATATATATATATATATATATATATATATATATATATATATGCGTCGATATGATATGTCAAAACCTTGTATACGTGTCCCGATATTTAAAGTGCGTAAAATAAATAACATAAATTAAATGATGATAAATAAAGTGCGAGAATTAAAATTGCGATAAATAAAAGGTAATACGAAATTAACAGTTAACTAGGAACAGTTAGCGTGGATTCTTAACAATTTTTTTTTTATATAGTTAATTTGTCTGTTTCTAATAAATTTTATTTTGTTAAATGTTTTCTTCATTATGCCACTTGTTGGATTTTGATAAGTCAAAATCCAAATATGAAATTGAATGAAAATGGTTATTCTGTGGTGAACGGATTCGTATATCTGTGGATGTAAGTAGGATAGTAAATGACTGTTGAATCAGATTCGAAGAATGTACAATGTAATTTAATAATGTGAAAACTAAATATTCATCAGGTATTACCTACCCGTTAAAATATTTTCACCATTATTAGTTTGTCCGAAAGAATTTTTTTATTACAATCTTTATGAAAACATATATACATATATATTTTCTTCAGATGTAATCATGAATTTAATGAGTCAATATGATATTAAACTCATTTATTTTACCGTTAGAATAAGAATATATAATCTCTAAACATTAGAGATTACATAATCGCCATGTCGAACGAAGATAAATGATGTAGAATGATATGTAGAATGCTAATTATACTCGAGGTACAGAATGAGATGTTGAGGCATGGATTGTTGATGGTACTGGTGCTGTTATTAATGGTACTGTTGGTGCCGGTAATATTGCTGAAGCTGGTAAATTTTGCACCATATTCTCCAAATTGATTACTCGAGCGCGAAGCTCGTTGACTTCCTCCATTATTCCCGAATGATTGTCGGTCAAAACGAGCGGATGAATAAGATCTAGGATTCGAGATAGTATATAATCATGACGAGATACTCTGGAAATGAGAGAGAAAATGGTATTACGGTGTAACAACCCTCACTTTTCGACTTCTAAATTACTGAATTAACCCTAGGGTTATATGTCTGACTATATGTATTAAGGGTTGTTATATACAATTAAATATTGACCGAATAGTAATTTTTAGTCAACAATGTATGCTTACATAAATAATACATTATTAATTTATATAATTTGACATAATTTAACTAAGTATATAAACTTTGTATCACTTTTATTATTTAGTTAATGTATTATATATTTAACTATATAATAAATCCAATTATATATAAATGTAATAATATTTATAAACTTACTAAAACTATAGTTTAATAATTAAAATCATAATTATTATTAAAAATACAAAATACCGAATTATTTATTATTTTTATGCAAAATTTGTATTTATTAATTAAATAAAACAAAAATAAAAAAATAAAAAAAAAATATTATTGACAAATATTCTTGGAAAAACATTAAATAAATTTGTTTATTTACATAAAAAAAATCCTTAAAATAAATAAAAAAATAAATAAATAAATAAATAAATAAATAAATTACTTTTTAATTAAAAATTTTAATGGAAAAACTACTTTTATTATTTTATTTTGTGCATTATCCCATGACCTAACATTTAATACTTTTTAATTTTAAAATCCCATTAAGAATTAAATATTTCTTTTTCTTTTAATTATTTTATTCTTTTTACCTAATTTTTTCAAGTATAAATACCCCTCATTTCTCATTCAAACTCACACCAAAATTTCTCTCATTCTCTCTTTGAAGAATTACTACTAGTAAGTATTCTTTTCTTACTTTTTATTTTTTTTACTTTTCACTTTTTACTTTTTACTTTTTACTTCGGTTATTATTTTTACCGAAATATGTAAATAATGTTATAAATTATATGCAATTAAAAATAAAATAAATAACATGTATACACTATTACTATTACTAGCACCTATAACCTACTACTTATATTGTAACATAAAAACATTTTGGGATATGTATCAGAGATGTATATATCTTCGAACTTTCTTGACGAATGGTTTCTATGAGATTCTAGGCAGAGGGTTTGGATTTCCGATTTAAAGGGTCCTATGGCTCAAGCCCCTAGATCTAAATTAGCCATTCGAAGGGAAATGGGTGATTGGAAGCTTATCTAATACGACAAGTATCCTAAAATGAAAAACACTGATAAAAGTAGAAACTCTCAAGTCATAGAAACTTAGTAAAATAAGAAACTTTCTAAAAATGGAAACTTTATAAAAATAGTAACTTACTAGGAATAGAAACTTAGTAAAACAAACTATACTTAAACACATACTTAAACTTAAACATGGGCAAAACACTTAACTACTCTTAAATGTCAATAGGTTGACTTTCCTGCTCACTCGTTCAACTCTTTATTTCGAGGAATAACACTCTCTCTACTTACTAAGGTGAATTCATAGCCCCTCTTTATTGCTAGCAAACTTACTTACTTTACTTGGGGTGAGACACATGCTGTTTTTACTTTTTACAATTTAGACACATGTACCAAACTGTTAAACTATGCTATACCCGGCTATGTCCGACTAAGTCCCTACAGTGATATTTTTAATTGCTGCGGCATGCTTAATTATTGGGGGTAGGCCTATCGGGAGTAACGTCCCCGATACATTTGACCAAGTCATTGTATTACTTAATAATGAAATTAAACCGACAAGGACAGACACAACTTGTCATGGGGCAAACTTGAACGTTTAGTCTAAATATCACGCATTGGCATAACTTTTTGATCCTGCGGGAGATCAACTTTACAAACTAAATCTTGTGGTCTAAAATAACGACAAACTTTTTGTTAAACCTATGAACTTCACTCAACCTTTTTGGTTGACACTTTAGCATGTTTTGTCTCAGGTACTGTTTGATTCAAGCTCTTATACTTACTGCTTATGTGATGCTACTTGGACATAGGATCAAGAGATATCGCATTTATTACTTCTGCATGTGAACATTTACGATATTGTTATTCCTGTCATTGTAACGATATTTCATTTTCCGCTGCGTACTCATTAAAGTTAAATTCATCATTTAGTATTGTTCTCGTTTATTATAATATGTTGGTATGTTTTGATATTAGTGACGTTCCTTCCAGACCCTATTGGGAGGACGTTACAGATTGGTATCAGAGCATAACCAGGCTGTTATAGAGAACCAGGATTGCATTTTTATGTGTGCCTTACTTGTTAGCTAGGGTGCGTTAGCAATCTAGGAAACTATAACCTTTCCTGCCTTAGAATTAAAGCACTTAGGATTGCTCCATAATCTTAACGATTATGCTTTAATATACTTGACTTAAAGATTCTAATCAAAATCTCTTTCCTAATATTAGGATGTCTAATTCTCATCAAGCAAACAAAATGAATCTTTTCGAGCCAACTGAAAAAGATACTGAAAGATCTTCCACTGAAAGACCAGTCCAAAGCCCACCTTATGGCTTTGGTGGTCCTCCATCACCAAATTATAGCCCAAATACTAATCTTGATTCACATGGGTCTCCTCAATACTATCCAAGCCCAAGAAATAAAGACAAGAGGAAACGTCTTGAAGAAACTGGCCCGTCAAAGAAAAGATCCCGATCTCCTTCCTACGATGAAGTTGATGTCAAGTACGAGATCATGAATCTGTGAAGAACTACCGAAGGCCTAATTTGCCATATTGCAAGGATCGATGCTCAAATGAAGGAAAAAGACCTAGCGATCAAGAAGCTCATGAAGGAAAATGCTGAGCTAAAGAAAGAGATTATATACATACATTTGTTTTATCCCATGACCGATGTGGGACTTTGGTTTGCACCCTTACAAGAAATGCCCGATGGGGGAAGCAATATCTCTCCTACCTAAGAGAATATGTTGACTTTAGATTGAAGATGGAGGAAAACCGCGTGAATAATCAACTTTCTATGAGGGACCACAAGTACCATGTAATCAACAATGATGTTTCCAATCTTTATGATAACATCAAGTATCTTTATGAGGAACAAAAGGAGAAGAACGACAAGTTTGAGAAGTTTATGAAGGAGGTTGAGGACGAGAAGAAGAAATATGAAGACTACTTCAATCTTAATATTTCCTAGTTATTTTCTATCTATGCAAAGGCTAGGCCTTAAACTATTTCTATCCCCGAATCGTGTAATAAGAAGGCTTGTTTAAAGCCTTGTTCTTAATAAAATAAAGTGCTTCGTTTATATCATATTCATCTTTATTCCACTTAATTTTTTTTTCAAACTTATGACCTATCAAGTTTATCAAACTTCTATATGTTATTGAAGATAACGATTCGTCCACAAGCTCCTGCTACTACTTCAAACACTCACGTATCTTATGCCTTTATGCATCGGTTTGCGAACCAGAAAATATTATTGGGTTATCACAGTATACGAATTGAAATTCTTTAATCAATATCTGGTTACAAATCTCAACACGTCATACCACCATTATTACATAAATGGATGACACATCATATCTTATCATATATTATCATGTCTATAAACTTTGTCTACCACTTATCCTAAATTTCCTCCGTAAATTACGGAAATCTTTTTGCTATAAATACGTATTCAAGGAGACGAATATATCATTCGGTATTCAATACCCATTTCATATCAAACCCTATTCCAAACATATAATATGAATTTCTCAAACTCTTCAAGCTCCCACGGCAGCGTAACCGGAACAAACGAACCAATCAGCCATCATCTATTCTGGATGAATTGGGGATGGGTTCGTAACCGACTCAATCAATGGAGACAAGAAGAAGGTGATCCCTTCCACCAACAGAATTCACCTCTTGGCGAAGAACCTGAAGCGCTTACCTGCGAACCAGTCCGAAACACCATTTTCTCTCTTCTTTCTAGGGTATCCCGTCATGAATATATAATATCGAAGATTCTAGATCTTATTCACCCCCTTGTTCCAACCACCAATCATCCCGGAATAATAGAAGAAGTCAACGAGCTTCGCGCCCGAGTAGTGGCTCTGGAAAATCTGGTGCGAAACCTACGAACACCAGCAGCAGCACCAGCAACATAACCAGCATCACCACCAGTACCATCAACATCACCACTAACAGCATCAGCTTCATCAACAACAACATTCGCATCTCCCGCCTCAACAACACACTCAGTACCTCAAACATCAACATGATACGCCCCATAGATACCAACGAATATTAGCAATAAAGAGTTAAGATGTATTGACTCATTCTTCGTGAAGAATTATATATGTATACCATATATATATATATATATATATATATATATATATATATATATATATATATATATATATATATATATATATATGATTTGGAACAATAATAAATCTTGTCGTACTAAGCAATTACGTGAGAATCTCAACTAGTATGTACTACTTGGTTAATTCATATCACTAATATGCTATGATGTACACCCTTCGCTAATGACTTAACAATTGTTAATCACTGCTTCAGCACAATAAACTCCATTTCATAATAAATTAAGTATAACGATGACTGTATTGATTCATAACTTCATTAGCGAAATATTTCGCAACAATTATGAAATCTCTAAGATTTTGGAGATTATTTACTCTCGTTCCAAACCGCAAATCAAATGAGTTTAATATATATTAACTCATTAAATCCATGATTATATCTGAAGAATACATATATGAACGTATGTCTTCATAAAGATTGTAAAAACTGTTAATTGTGAAAATATTTTAACGGGTAGGTAATACCCGAGAAATATTTACATCTCACATAAATACACTGTACATTCTTCAATTTCGATTCATAAATCATTAATTATACTCACTGCCTTCACTGTGATACACAATCATTTTCATACAAATTTAATTACACATTCTGAAATTAACATACCAGAATTCAAGTAAAGCTTTAGCAGGTGTTATCTTCCTAAAGATCACTACATTCATGAATTATATTCATTCGTATTCTATGATGAATTATCACATCAAACCACCGAAATTATCATCAACAACGCCTATTCGTTAACCATTAGATCCGTTGACGATTACAATCAGCGTTTAATCATCTAAAAAAATAAAATTTCTTGAAACCATCTCGGATTGATAACCAATGATTCAGATATGGTAGCATTAAATGCAGAGGAAACAAAAGAATTTTCCTCGTCATTGGAACTTAGAAATTCTGAGATATCACTGTATCTTTCGTTATAAATATCCTCTATATTTCTGAAGATATCTTTATAACGATTCTTGTCAGCAATTAATTATCTCTTTGCGATATCTTTATCACATCATAAAGGAAACTGTTTTAGTTTCTATATTCTGTAAAGTTCAAGTTTAAATTATGAATAATTTGAAGTAGTGTTGGGAATTGAAGCATCAGTTAGTATAATATAATGACGTCAGGCCAACGTGATTATATTACAGTAAGTCATGCTAAATTTTTAATGGAAGATGATGATTCATAGACTTTATAATCATCATTTGCCATGTTACACGACTCTTATCTATTTAAACTCTAAACATATCAAGAAAATATTTTTCTTGATAATTCGGTCTTTTCCGGATATTCTGGTAATATGACAAATCAAATCGTGCTATTACCTTTCCTTCTGCTTTAAATATCATGATCATTCAAAACTTCATACCTACGAATTCTGGACCGTTACTTGCTTTACAAAAGCATGAAGCTTCGACATATAAGGGAAAATATAAACCCCGATAACAACACTGAAATTACAAACCGTATATATCAATGCGTATAGCAATATAAAGACACGGGAGAACTAAAAACACAATAAATTCTAGAGCATAGTAGAAGTAAACAGACTCCTCTGGTGGGAGTTGGAAAAGAAGGATGATTGTGGCGATAACCAATATAATGTCAAAGACAAGAACTGGATTGAGCATATTAACAAAACTTTTAGAAGTATGAATTGAGAAAGAAAGTATATAAGTGGTGAAGATAATGAAACGGAAGAAGCTAATTTATAGCAAAAATTCCAGACACAGCAATCGAGGCAATTCACCGCCTTTAATTAAAGAAAATCCTAATTTCTGTAATTACCGGAAAATCAAATCTTATAAAGATTTCGAAGATTTCTTTAATTCCTTGAAATCCGGAAATCAATCGTAACTACGTCAAAAGTTAAGGCAAACATTTAATTTTCTCATTTACTCTTTTACGATAGCTTCGTTTATACTCTTTCTATAATCGAATTACTTTATCCATATTATTTAATGTCGATAAAACTCTAATTCATCATTCTTGTTATAAAGAATGACGATCTCTATCAAATTTCATGACTATGATTTTCATGAACTCCTCTCTGTTTTGTCTGCCTAATATTGCAGCATAAACGCTCAAGGTTTTAAATGAGCTCAATATTATTCATAACACATTTCATATATCCAATTTACTAAAATGACTTGCATAACATCATCATTTTGAATGATCTCTGCATTAATGATAAAATGCACTTCGTAGAAGAACCTATAGAGATTATGGTTTGTATGACTTAAACGCTTGAAACAAAACAATATTCTATCCTTTGGAAAACACGCAAGGCCCCGAACATACCTGGGAACGTGAAGACCAAATGAAACAGAAATATCCCCATCCCTTCTCAACCGCTGATGCATCCGAGAAGTCTACCTAAAACTTCGGGACGAAGTTTTTATTAACGGGGAGGTACTGTAACAACCCTCACTTTTCGACTTTTAAATTACTGAATTAACAATAGGGTTATATGTCTGACTATATGTATTAAGGGTTGTTATATACAATTAAATATTGACCGAATAGTAATTTTTAGTCAACAATGTACGCTTAAATAAATAATATATTATTAATTTATATAATTTGACATAATTTAACTAAGTATATAAACTTTGTATCACTTTTATTATTTAGTTAATGTATTATATATTTAACTATATAATAAATCCAATTATATATAAATGTAATAATATTTACAAACTTACTAAAACTATAGTTTAATAATTAAAATCATAATTATTATTAAAAATACAAAATACCGAATTATTTATTATTTTTATGCAAAATTTGTATTTATTAATTAAATAAAACAAAAATAAAAAAAATAAAAAAAAATATTATTGACAAATATTCTTGGAAAAACATTAAATAAATTTGTTTATTTACATAAAAAAAATCCTTAAAATAAATAAAAAATAAATAAATAAATAAATAAATAAATAAATTACTTTTTAATTAAAAATTTTAATGGAAAAACTACTTTTATTATTTTATTTTGTGCATTATCCCATGACCTAACATTTAATACTTTTTAATTTTAAAATCCCATTAAGAATTAAATATTTCTTTTTCTTTTAATTATTTTATTCTTTTTACCTAATTTTTTCAAGTATAAATACCCCTCATTTCTCATTCAAACTCACACCAAAATTTCTCTCATTCTCTCTTTGAAGAATTACTACTAGTAAGTATTCTTTTCTTACTTTTTATTTTTTTTACTTTTCACTTTTTACTTTTTACTTTTTACTTTTTACTTCGGTTATTATTTTTATCGAAATATGTAAATAATGTTATAAATTATATGCAATTAAAAATAAAATAAATAACATGTATACACTATTACTATTACTAGCACCTATAACCTACTACTTATATTGTAACATAAAAACATTTTGGGATATGTATTAGAGATGTATATATCTTCGAACTTTCTTGACGAATGGTTTCTATGAGATTCTAGGCAGAGGGTTTGGATTTCTGATTTAAAGGGTCCTATGGCTCAAGCCCCTAGATCTAAATTAGCCATTCGAAGGGAAATGAGTGATTGGAAGCTTATCTAATACGACAAGTATCCTAAAATGGAAAACACTGATAAAAGTAGAAACTCTCAAGTCATAGAAACTTAGTAAAATAAGAAACTTTCTAAAAATGGAAACTTTATAAAAATAGTAACTTACTAGGAATAGAAACTTAGTAAAACAAACTATACTTAAACACATACTTAAACTTAAACATGGGCAAAACACTTAACTACTCTTAAATGTCAATAGGTTGACTTTCCTGATCACTCGTTCAACTCTTTATTCCGAGGAATAACACTCTCTCTACTTACTAAGGTGAATTCATAGCCCCTCTTTATTGCTAGCAAACTTACTTACTTTACTTGGGGTGAGACACATGCTGTTTTTACTTTTTACAATTTAGACACATGTACCAAACTGTTAAACTATGCTATACCCGGCTATGTCCGACTAAGTCCCTACAGTGATATTTTTAATTGCTGCGGCATGCTTAATTATTGGGGGTAGGCCTATCGGGAGTAACGTCCCCGATACATTTGACCAAGTCATTGTATTACTTAATAATGAAATTAAACCGACAAGGACAGACACAACTTGTCATGGGGCAAACTTGAACGTTTAGTCTAAATATCACGCATTGGCATAACTTTTTGATCCTGCGGGAAATCAACTTTACAAACTAAATCTTGTGGTCTAAAATAACGACAACTTTTTGTTAAACCTATGAACTTCACTCAACCTTTTTGGTTGACACTTTAGCATGTTTTGTCTCAGGTACTGTTTGATTCAAGCTCTTATACTTACTGCTTATGTGATGCTACTTGGACATAGGATCAAGAGATATCGCATTTATTACTTCTGCATGTGAACATTTACGATATTGTTATTCCTGTCATTGTAACGATATTTCATTTTCCGCTGCGTACTCATTAAAGTTAAATTCATCATTTAGTATTGTTCTCGTTTATTATAATATGTTGGTATGTTTTGATATTAGTGACGTTCCTTCCAGACCCTATTGGGAGGACGTTACATACGGACAGGTTCGCCGGTAAGTGCTTCAGGTTCTTCGTCAAGAGGTGAATTCAGCTGACGGAAAGGATCGCCTTCTTCGCGTCTTAATTGATTAAGTCGACTTCGAACCCATCCCCAATTCAGCCAGGATTGGTGATGATTGAGTGGTTGATCTATTTCGGTTACACTGTCTTTGGAGCTTGAGTCGAAATCCATATCGGAATAGCTGTCGGAATCCGAGAAATTCAAACTGGTTGAGGGATTCATCTCGTACGATCAGATGAAGGATTTTCGATAAGAAATAGATTATAGGATGTAGATTAGTACCCTGCAATACATAATTTACATATGCATATATAATACTAAAATCCCATAAGTTACGGAGGAATCTACGGAATATGTCAGGCAAAGTTTACAGTAACAGATACGCTAAGATATGAATTTTTGTCCATACACTATTCATGCAATCAATGCAGTAAGATGTGTCTAGACTAAGAATGGTAAGCAAATGATTCCCTAAGAATGATAAGCAGGTAATTTTCGACACAAAATGATAAGAAAAACTTTTGACATGCAGACACGGTCAAAGTCCAGACTCACTAATGCATCTAAACAACTATCAGTTAGACACATTAATGCAAGACCTGGTTCGCTAAGACCACCGCTCTGATACCACATGTCATACCCCGTCCTAATCCATCCGGATGAAGTCACCAACATCTGGTCCCATTGCGATGATCGACTCCAAATAATGTCTTTAAAATGAGCAAATGCACAGCGGAAGATTTCTTTCATACCTGAGAATAAAAATGCTTTCAAGTGTCAACCAAAAGGTTGGTGAGTTCATAGGTTTATCTTAAAACAATAAAATTCAACATTTTGATAGACCACAAGATTTAAATCCTGCATGGTACAAATGGGCCCGAATCCTATACCCACCTGTAATGTACATGCGATATCTTTTTAAATACAGCACACCTTTCTCATGTACAAAATCATCTTTCATAAATCTTAGTAACCGTACACATATCTCGTGCACAAAAATAACATACACATAACCTGTGTATAAAATCATTCTCTCGATACATAACATTCATATCAATTGGTGGCAATTATCATGTCCACATAATTCAATGGTGGCAATTATCATGTCCACATAATTCAAATGTGGCAATTATAATGTCCACATAATTCAACGGTGGCAATTATCATGTCCACATAATTCAATAATAATCCGCAGAACTTCTGTCTGCATAATAATTCATTCGAGGAATGTTTTGCTTGTGTCTATCTCGTCAAACATTTATAAAAGCATTTCATGTATTCGCAGTTCAAAAATATATTTCAAAAGCATTTAATAAAGCAGTTATAAAAACAGCGCATGTATTCTCAGTCCCAAAAATGTAAAGAGTAAAAGGGAATCAAATGAACTCACGCATATAAATATTATAAAACAGTTAATAAAGCATTTTGCATGTATTCTCAGCCCAAAAATGTAATGAGTAAAAAGGGAGCAAATGAAACCCACCTAATGTATTTTGTAGTAAAAATACATATGACTATATTGAAGAATGCAGGGTTGGCCTCGGATTCACGAACCTATATCCATTGTATATCTATTAAAACATATAATGGAAATCACATAATTTCATTTTTTAATATATATATTTCTATTTTTGTGGTTATATAGAATTTATACTAAATTCCATTTAAGAACGTATACTTATATTATATCATTAATTATATATTAAATATAGTTACTTGTTAAAATGATAGCTTTGAAAATAAGAATTTACTAATAATAATAATAATAACTTTATTAATAATGATAATACTAATAATAAATGATAATGATAATCTTTAATAATAATAATAATAAGTTATTTTATTTTTATAACAAAAACAATAATATTGATAATAATACCTAATACTTATAATGAGTAATAATACTACTAATTATGATAAAAATAATAATTTAACTAATAATGTCAATCTTAATAACATGGTAATTTTAATTAATAATAACGATAATAATAATACTTATTTTCCTAGTAATGATATGATAATAATAATAATAATAATAATAATAATAATAATAATAATAATAATAATAATAATAATAATAATAATAATAATAAATAATAGAATTCTACCTTAAAACAAGCTCCTAAAAAGAAAACGCCATCACCCGGGCTCGAACCCGCGACCTCTCGTTTAAACCCAACACCCTTAACCATTAGTGTGCTGTTTCTTTTTATGAAATTATATAGATTTTAAATCCCTTTATCCCTTACTTCCGTATTCTTCTTCTTCTTCACTCAACATTTCTTATGTTTCATCATTCATGGATTATTATTACCAATATCATTCATCATCATCAAACTTAAATTATCATCATCATCATCGTATCATTTATCTAAGTCAACATCATCACCTTTACTTATTTTAAGCATGCGTTTGTATCATCATCATATTATACTTGCACCATCTAGATGTGGTTTATGATAGTCCAAACTCATAGTCCACTTGTCCAACAATTATCTAAGCCCAATTAATTCATCCAACGGCCCAAACCACAAATCAGTTTTTAGGATTCAAGTTATAGTTCATTAAGGGTTTCGGTTTTTATAGAAAAAAATCACAGCCGACTGTTTGTATGAAAAGGGATGATTCGAGCAGGAACAATAACATACACGTACCACCATCAACACGTACCATCATCATCATTATTTAACCATTTAATCATCATCGATCTCCATATCATCGAGTACTGTCACTAATCATCGATTACGTTATGGAAATAGAAGCATGAGAAATATTTGGTAGGGTAATATTAAAGTCGAGTAAAAGAACTGTAACAGCTGTTTGTTTGGAACTGAAGGAGAAGAAAAGAAATAGAAAAGGAATGGTGCTTGCCATGTGCAGCAGCCGTTTGTAATCCACTTGTGGTTTGATTCCTATCAAATTGCAAAGACAAGAGTAGGTGGGTTGCTTGTTTGGGTCCATGACAAAGGTAAAAGAAAAAGCAGATTCCCTAAATTCATGTTAGTGTGAATATGTTGTGGCCCATGGTGTTACCTACTAAATAAAAAAATGAAGTGTGGAATTTATATGATGATAGATGTCGGCCATATTAGACAAAAAAGAAAAGAATAAAATACACAATTCAATATGCAATCATAGAAATCAAAAAGGTTTGGTCTTGGTTTGATGTGTTGATTGATCCGAAAAAATATATATACTAGTTGTGAAGTTGTGGTAATGCATTTATTCAATTCCAACAGGAATAGAAATCAAATATTTAATATTTGCAATAGCAGCATAATAGTGATGGCGAAAATTTGGTGATGTCGTTCAATAAAAAGAAACAGAAGAAAGAAACATAACTGTAGTTCGAATGGTTTAGGTTTTTAATTGAGGTCTAATTAATGAAATAGGACAACAGGATAAATGATGCTTAAACATACGTATAGCAGCAGGTTGATTTGGTTGTTATTATCACTTCAAACAGAAAATTGGTACAAGACAGCAGCTGAACTTACGCGTAATAACAGTGGTTGCCGGTGAGTTTGATGAAGAAAGGAAACAAGAATAATACTTGTGGATGTAATAATGTTTGAAGATAGTGGTCGATGGTTGGTTGTTCATGAGTAAAGGAGTAACGAAGATGGTGTTGGTGTAGTCTATCAACGGTTCACGGGTGATCGAAGAGGTGGTTGTTCGATGGTTTGGTGATGTGGCCATGGCAGTGGTGACGGAGGTTTGGTTTAGTGATACATAGAGGTCAAATGGGAAACAAGTTGAAAGAGTAAGAGAAAGAGATAAAGAGAGAGATGAAAGAATTGAATAAGTTAATCAATATCATTGAATAATTCACTTATTAAATACAAATAGGTGGTTGACAAGGTTCCAATCAGTGAAGAAAATTGAGAAAAAAATAATATAAAAGAAGAAAAGAAGAAATAACAGTATTCGTACGATGGATTTGGATGTAAATCAATTTAGGAGACAGAATCAAAATCAAATATATTAGGATTGTGATGTGTAACGGATTTGCAAAATATACACAGGCTTTTTATTCTACAATCAATATAATAATATTAATACTTAATATATATATATATATATATATATATATATATATATATATATATATATATATATATATATATATTAGAATAATATAAATAACTATAATAATTAATAATAATTATGTTTATAATAATAATCATAGTATTATATATATAAAAATAAAATGATAATAATAATTTGATGATAGTTGTTAGAGTAGGGTTATGATTAGTAAAGCCCGGCCCGTTTGTGAGTTTAGGGTTTCGTTGTAATCTATAAATAGTGGCTTAATAATACTATAGTCCTTACGGGTTTACATTCATTAATAAAAATGATAATTTCAATAAGTTTAATAATAAAAAAAATGTTAATAATATTATTATTAATAATACTAATAATAATACTCATTTTTAATAATATTAATATTATTTATGATAATAATAATATAATATTTCTTAATGATAATGATATTAATAATATCTAAGAATAATACTAATATTAATCATAATAACTAAAACTATAATTTTACTACTTATTATAATAATAATGATATTGATAATGATAAACAAATATAATAAATCAAAAATAATAACATTTAATAGCTTGTTAATATTGACAATTTATATACATTCAATTTACTTCTCTCTTTTTAAATAATAGTTTTAAATACATGTTTAAGTTTTCTTCATAATGACCAAATCACATAATATTTCATTAATATATTTAATTTATAATATATAATTATTTACATGTATAGTTATTTATATAAATACATTTCTATTTACGATTAAAGGTTCGTGAATCGTCGGGGATAGTCACAGTATAATTTAATATATGATAATAATTCAAAAACTTTGAGACTCAACATTACAGACTTTGCTTATTGTGTCGAAATCATATAAGAATAAAGTTTAAATTTGGTCGGAATTTTCGGGTCGTCACAGTATGAATCATCTTTCTAAATTTATGATCTTGCGAAGATGACGATTGATGAGATTATTACCATCATTTTGGCAGAGTACATATTCAGACAAAACACGAGAATAAAAAGTGGGGTTCCAATTTAATAATCGAACATAATAATGCCGATGAAATCAAAATCCCTTACAATTACACGAAAGAGAGATTACGTGGTAAACATGGTGATTACGTCGCAAACACCGCCGCCAGTGACGACGTCTCCACCCCAGAATTCGTCTCCATCTTCTTCATCTCAGAAGGCCGGCCGTGAGGTATTCCAGTGTTTTTTTTTTCTCTTTTTATATAGTGAGTTGATTGTTTGATTAATTAGGAATTAGGTATTTAAATAAATATTGTTTGAGGACTTAAGAACCGTATCTACGGTTTTTATCAACGTTTCTCTATTTTTTAACGATCTTTATCTATGCATTTTTTGCTTTAAACAATTGTATTGAGTTACCAATTCTTAAATTTATAATAGATTGATGTTTATGACAATGGTTATATTATTATGTTAAATTTAATGTTTATGATTTTTTATAGGTTATGAAATAAATAGATGGATTTGTGTTTGATCGGGTTAGAACGTTTGAATTTCGCTACATATAAGGTAAAAATATTCATATTCATCAATCATCAACTCTTATTTTGTCTTCTTATTGATTATTGATTCAATTATTACTTGAATAAAATTTATATATGATCGTAATATGATTTACTGTAATCGTCATCTATTAGATTGGAAGTATTGATTTAATGCTATACTTGTGTGACTAGAATATGCTGTCAAAACAGATCATAACAACTATTGCTGGGTTTTTATAATTATATTTATTGTGATGATTTTGAATCTGCTTCGTCTATTAAAATGCATCTACAGCCACTGAGAACGCATCAAATGATATTACCAATGGTCTCCCAAAGCTTGGAGGTGGAGAGTGTGAAAAGTTATATAATTAGCTTGTGACGTAAATATCACATTGGTACTTTAAACATTCAAATTTCTATATGGTTTCAGGTTTCACCCAGGGGTCAAAAGATGTTAACTGCCATTCGGAAGAGGTGATGAAGAGAGCTTTGGCAGATGGCTTAGAACGTAACTAAGTACGTGTTTTTGGATTGCCTTTTCAACCCTCTTTTGCCCGTGATGTTTTTAAAAAGTAACCACTTCTTATTCTCTATTTGGCTTTATTTTTACCGTGATAGTTCCGATTGTCTAGGGATAATTTTAGGAATTTTTTGGATAACTTACGAGATGATACAGAACTGATTAGGTACTGTTTTTTTTAGTATTATTCGAAAGCTTTTTATGGTTATAATTGTTTTACTAATGTTTGTATCTCGAGAATTATTAAAAGAATATGTAAAATTGATGATTACGTTGGACGATGTTTCATATCATCTCATCCTACGATGCACGGAAAATAATATGCTTTTCAAACATAATGTAAATGTCAACTTTTAGAATAGAGACCAACTCTATATGGGGAGTAGAGGTACTACTCTGTTTCCACACCAGTGTTTACTAGAAAGCTCGCTTTCAGTAGTATATAATTGGTTATACTATGTAATACCATGAGTAACAATGTTACGTCCATAGGACCGATTATGTATGAGTGTATATCCTTACGCGTTCTAAAAGGCAAGTCACGGAGGATGGAACCATCTCAAAAATGATTTCCAGATATTGGATTGCCATTCATATTGAAGTTATTATGAGTTACCTACTACGAACTATAATTTTGGTTTCTGTTTCTTAATTTGTTGACAACTTTTTGTTGTTATTGTTGACTAAAACAATTTTAGTGTTGATAAGGTATCTTGGGTTTCACCATCATAAATATTGTTCTATGTGTTGTATTTAGAAACTTGTCAAACTGTTCTACTATGCTTAGTAGATTGTTTTGAGTTGTTTATTGTTGTAGACTAATCATTTTCTGATGCACTTTTGATCTACCGGATGCAAGAAACAAATTAGAAGTTGACATCACTTCTTGATTTGCTATGTTTGTTGATATGGAAATTTCGACCCATTTATGGGTGAATGAGTCAAATCGGGTATAACGCATACAATTCATGTTGGTAATTATAAGTCAAAACGTCATTTTTTTTAAAAAAAAATGGGGCTATATGCATATGTTATCATAAACAATCAATGTAGTTATTTTCTTTAATACATACAAATTAACATATTACGTTGTTTTATGTTTGTTTTACTATTTATAGTTCTAATACTGTTTTTAAATTCTAATATAATTATCTTAAGGTCACAATTTCTAAATTAAGTATTTATCAAGACATTTCAAGCACACATCCTAGATGTCGAAAGTATTACAAAAAAAACTAGAGGATTAAGTATTTACATGAAAAACTAGCTGTCCTAGCTGAAAAAAGAATGAATCAATTAGATCAAATATTGTCGAAAGTAGACATTTCAAGCATACATCCTAGAGGATTATCAAGACTACCAATGATGGAATCATGGAAATGCTTCATCAGGTAACGGTTATCACTTTAAGAGGGATAACATCATGCTAACCATAAAATGGGTGGGTCGAGTAGGAGCCGACTTGGTAAAATGGGTGGGTGATCCGGTTACACCTACTTCGAGAACCAAGGGATACGTTGGAAGAGCCAAGTTGGAAATGGTCATACTTGACTTGTTCTGTAAAACGTGATTTACTAGTAGCCCATGATCCTATTTTTATGTTAGTGGGATTAGTGGAGAAAAATGGCCTCAGTTTACTTTCTTTATATAGTTGGTAGATGAGAGAGTAGAAGCAGCCTTTTAATTACTAAAAACTCATTTGCATGTAATTAAAAGAGAAATAGGAATAAAATAACTTATTCCCCATATTTGTATTCTGTCTCATTTTGTTTCGGTTTACAATTCAAAACCTCTAATTTACAAATATATGCAATTGTAATGTTAGAGAGAAATATATTAACAAAAACTATTTAACCCCATTCATTATTATGGTCTTATTCTTCTGTTCATTTCATTCGATCACTAAACAACTAAACTGAATTAGTATCCTTACGATAGCGTCGAGTCATCTATTCATAACGGATCAGGTGGTATTCAGAGCATCGTTCCTACGGTGATCAACTACAAAGCTTCCGCGAGTTTTTCAAAGTGTCAAAGGAATGGCCAAGAAAAAGAAGAAGAAAAAAAAGAAGAAGAAATGAAGACAACAAAAAAAGCGAGTATAAAAAAAACAACTATTTGCCATATTTACATTTTTAAAAATGTTGAACATGAAGATTGTAGCTTCTTCTTGTTTATAAAAGGAAGAAGGAAAAAAAAAAAAGCTCATGGCCCAATGAAAACAATATGTTTTGGGAAAACATGGAGAAGAGGAAAAAAAAAAAAACAATGGCCATACATATGCTAGATTCATGCATACATTTGAGAAAAGAAGCATCCCATGGGTCTTGTACATGCAAGTATTACACGGAGAGAAAAAAAATCGTCCCATATTGCTATGTTTATATAGTAGTCATGGAGAATTTGCATCTTCTTTTCACACATAAAAGGAAGGTAGAAAGAAAACTATGGAGAAGCCTCAAATAAAGGAAATAACCAAAATGTTGTAAATGAAATTAAACAACATATGGTTATATTTGAGAGCGTTCATTGAAAAAAAAAAGATCTAGACTCAACAGGAGTTGAGTCTCGCCGGAGAAGGGGAGGAATGATCCAGTTACACCTACTTCGAGAACCAAGGGATACGTTGGAAGAGCCAAGTTGGAAATGGTCATACTTGACTTGTTCTGTAAAACGTGATTTACTAGTAGCCCATGATCCTATTTTTATGTTGTTGAGATAATAAAGTTGGACGGTGGAAATAGCCACATGTAATATATGGCAGAATACTTGAAACCATGGAAGTCAATAACACATTGTTATTGTGGCCACCAACCAAACATGTTTGACCACATGTTCTTAATGGCATACATGCACATATTTACTACTTCTACTTCAACTATAAAAGGACTTCCTGGAGGTTCATTTTAATCATCCCATAATTCAATCTCCATTCTTGTACTAAAAGATTAATTAAAGAGTTAGTGAGTGTTAGTCTCCTAATTACAAGAGATATAAAGATTAGTGCTTATCCTTGTAATTAGAGAGAAGTGTAATTCCTATTATTCTTATTAGTGAAACGTTTCTTTCCTTGCCCGTGGTTTTTACCCTTTTGGGGTTTTCCACGTTAAATCCCGGTGTCCTATTATTGTCGTTATTTCAATTATTACTAGCGGTTTGCTATAATTCGGTGTCACTTTTCTCAACAAGTGGTATCAAGAGCTAAGGTCTAATATCTAGTGTGTATTAATCTACTTATCGTATGCTCTGTGGTTGCCACGAGAGTGGATCGTCCACATAAATTTGAAACTGAAAAATTCAACGGGAGTAACTTCTCGTTATGGAAACTAAAGATGAAAGCTATCATGAGAAAAGATAAGTGTTTGGCGGCCATCAGTGGATGTTCCGCCGAAGTCACTGATGAAAAATGGGAAGAGATGGATGGCCAGGCTATCGCAAATCTTCATCTGGCACTAGCAGATGGCGTTTTGTCTAGCATTGAAGAAAAGAAGACGGCAAAAGAGATTTGAGATCACCTCGTAAAATTGTACGAGACCAAATCACTCCACAACAAGATATTCCTTAAGAGGAAACTTTATGCGCTACGCATGAATGAATCTACTTCAGTTAATGAGCACATTAATTCTTTGAATACTCTATTTTCTCAACTTGCTTCATTAAGTTGCAATATAGAGCCAAAAGAACGTGCTGAACTTTTACTTCAGAGTCTACCTGACTCGTATGATCAACTCATTATCAACTTAACCAATAATGTTCTCTCGGAGTATCTAGTCTATGATGAAGTTGCGGCTGCTATTCTAGAAGAAGAAAATTGGCGCAATAACAAGGAGGACAAATAGGCCGGTTCACGACAAGTGGAAGCCTTGGTAGTGTCAGGAGGGAGATCAACGGAACGTGGCCCAAGTGGGAGTCACAATCATGGTAAACCGAAGTCTAAAAAGAAGAAGACTTATACATGCTACAATTGTGGCAAGAAAGGTCACCTGAAGAAGGATTGTCGGAGTTTAAATAACTCAAATCCTCAAGGAAATATTGCAAGCACTTCAGATGATGGGACTGCTTTGGTTAGTGAGGCAGTAGTAGCAAATAAAGGCAGAAAGACATTTGTTGATGTCTGGTTATTTGACTCGGGAGCTACTTTTCACATGACCCCTAGAAGAGAATGGTTCAAACAATATGAACGTATCTCAGGAGGATCTGTATACAGTTGCAATGATCATGAAATAAAGATCATTGAAATTGGAGATATCATTCTGAAGATGCATGATGGTACGGTTCGTACTATTCAAGGTGTACGACACGTGGAGGGTTTGAAGAAGAACTTATTGTCTTTAGGACAATTGGATGATCTTGGTTATAAGATGGTGATACATGAGAAGATCATGATAATCAAGAAAGGCGCGGTTGTATTTATGAAAGGAGAAAAGGTGGGTGTTAATTTATACATTCTGAAAGGCGAGACGGTACATGAATCGGAAGCATCTGTTGCTTCTAATAGTTCAAGTGATAAAGTTGCTATGACATGGCATCAAAAGCTTGGACACATGTCTGAGCAAGGTATGAAGATTCTTGTTGAAAGAAATCTTATTCCTGGTCTTACAAATGTATCACTACCTTTCTGTGAGCATTGTGTAATCAGCAATCAACATCGCCTGAAGTTTAACACATCAAATTCTAGAAGTAAATTGATTCTAGAATTGGTTCACTCTGATGTGTGGCAAGCACCAGTTCAATCCCTAGGAGGAGCAAAGTATTTTGTATCATTTATTGATGATTACACTAGGAGATGTTGGGTGTACCCAATCAAGAGAACGGCGGATGTGTTTAAAGTTTTCAAAGTTTACAAAGCGCGGGTTGAACTTGAATCTGGTAAAAAGATCAAGTGTTAAAGGACTGATAATGGAGGAGAATACACTGGTGATGAATTTGATAAGTTCTGCAAACAAGAAGGTATCAAAAGACAGTTCATGACGGCATACACTCCTCAACAAAATGGAGTGGCAGAGCGGATGAACAGAACCTTGCTAGATAGAACAAGGGCGATGTTGGCAACTGCAAGCTTGGGGAAATCATTCTGGGTAGAAGTGTTTAATACTGCCTGTTACGTAATAAATCGGTCACCATCAACTGTAATTGAGTTGAAATCACCGATGGAGATGTGGACTGGTAAACCAGTTGATTACTCAGACCTTCATATATTTGGAAGTCCTGTGTACGCAATGTACAATTCTCAAGAAATGACAAAGTTGGATCCGAAGTCCAGAAAGTGTTTGTTCTTGGGGTATGCTGATGGAGTTAAGGGGTATCGCTTGTGGGACCCCACTGCCCACAAAGTAGTCATCAGCAGAGATGTTGTCTTTACGAAAGATAAAGATCTTAAAGATGTAAGCACTTCAAAAGAAACTACACCGATACAGGTTGGAAATGAATTTCATAAAGATTCTTCTGAAGCAATACCAGAGCACGAGGAAAATCAAGTAGTCGTTAATGAAGCTCCAATGACTCGTACTTCTAATCGGGAACGGAAACGTCCAGGGTGGCACTCGGATTATATTATGGGAAGCAATGTTTCATATTGTCTTCTAACAGAGGAAGGAGAGCCAACAACTCTTTGCGAGGCACTGAATCATTCAGATGCATCTCAGTGGATGACAGCTATGCAGGAAGAAATTGAAGCTCTTCATAAAAATCAAACATGGGAACTTGTGCCATTACCGAAAGGTAGAAAACCTATTGGAAATAAATGGGTGTATAAGATCAAGCGAAATGGCGATGATCAAGTGGAGCGGTATCGTGCAAGACTGGTGGTTAAAGGATATGCTCAGAAAGAAGGTACGGACTTTAATAAAATATTTTCTCCTGTGGTTCGACTTACAACAATTCGAGTAGTTCTAGCGATGTGTGCTACATTTGATTTGCATCTAGAGCAGCAAGATGTGAAAACTGCATTTCTTCATGGAAATCTTGAAGAAGAAATTTATATGCTTCAACCAGAAGGTTTTGAACTACAAGGAAAAAAGAACTTGGTTTGCAGGTTAAAGAAATCTCTGTATGGTCTCAAACAGGCGTCGAGATGTTGGTACAAGAGATTTGATTCTTTCATAATGAGCCTTGAATATAACAGACTTTATGCAGACCCTTGTGCATATTTCAAGAGGTTTGGGGACAATGATTTTGTCATTTTGCTGTTATATGTAGATGACATGTTGGTTGCAGGCCCCAACAAAGATCGTATTAATAAGCTGAAGGCTCAATTGGCTAGGGAGTTTGAAATGAAAGACTTGGGTGCCGCAAACAAGATTCTAGGGATGCAAGTTCACCGAGACAGAGATAATAGGAAGATTTGGCTTTCTCAAAAGAATTATTTGAAGAAAGTCTTGCAGCGCTTCAATATGCAAGATAGTAAGCCAATCTCAACCCCACTTCCTACTAATCTCAAGTTATCCTCTGTTATGTGTCCTAGCAGTGAATATGAGAGGAAGGAGATGTCTCGTGTACCGTATGCATAAGCAGTGGGAAGTTTAATGTTCGCAATGATATGTACAAGACCAGACATTGCACATGCAGTGGGAGTAGTTAGTCGGTACATGACGAATCCTGGTAAAGAGCATTGGAATGCGGTAAAGAGGATCCTTAAATACATCAAGGGAACCTTAGACGTTGTATTATGTTATGGGGAACTGAAATTTATTGTCAAAGGGTATGTTGATTCAGATTATGCAGGTGATATTGATAAAAGTAAATCTACCACTGCATATGTTTTCACACTCTGTGGTGGAATAGTAAGCTGGGTTTCAAAATTGCAGTCAGTTGTGGCGACGTCAACAACAGAGGCAGAATATGTAGCAGCTACTCAAGCTACTAAAGAGGCAGTATGGTTGAAGATGTTGTTGGAGGAACTCGGACACAAACAAAAGAATATCACTCTATTTTGTGACAACCAGAGTGCCTTGCATCTTGCAAGGAATCCAGCATTTCATTCAAAGACAAAGCATATACGAGTTCAGTATCACTTCGTTCGTGAGAAAGTGGAAGAAGGAACCGTGGATGTGTAGAAAATTCATACTGATAATAATGTGGCCGATTTTCTAACAAAGTCAATCAGTCGTGACAAGTTTATTTGGTGTCGTTCCTCATGCTGCCTAACAGAGACGTAAGCAACATCATTGGCAAGAAAGGACTATCGTGTGAAGATTGAATGGGTTTCAATCAGATCTTCAAGTGGGAGATTGTTGAGATAATAAAGTTGGACGGTGGAAATAGCCACATGTAATATATGGCAGAATACTTGAAACCATGGAAGTCAATAACACTATTGTTATTGTGGCCACCAACCAAACATGTTTGACCACATGTTTTTAATGGCATACATGCACATATTTACTACTTCTACTTCAACTATAAAAGGACTTCTGATAATGCTAAAAACGAACATATATTTCATAGCATTATTCCTCAAGAAAGACAAGCTTTTAGTTGCAATTGTTCTATTTACAAGTGATATTCTTTTAAATAATAAAAGGTGAAGACAAAAGACAGATTCGACGAATTGAAGACGCAAACGACCAAAAAGCTCAAAAGTACAAAAGACAATCAAAGAGGTTCCAATTATTGATAAGAAACGTCTCGAAATTACAAGAGTACAAGATTCAAAACGCAAAGTACAAGATATTAAATTGTACGCAAGGACGTTCGAAAATTCGGAACCGGGACCAGAGTCAACTCTTAACGCTCGACGCAACGGACTAAAAATTACAAGTTAACTATGTATATAAATATAATATAATATATAATTAATTATATTAATTATATATATATTATATATATAAAATAAATCGTCGGCAAGAAAGACTCCAAACATGGGTGAGCTGTAAAAGTAAACTCCGCGACTCGCGGAGTTTGAAGGCCAAAAAGGCCGCGAGTCGCGGAGCCCCAATTTCATAAACTCCCTATAAAGCTCGCGCATTCTGATCGTAATCATCATCTTTTTCTTCTCCTCATTCATACGTAAAATATATATATATATATTTATAATTTATATTTTAATTTTAATTATAATTCTAATAATAAGGGTATGTTAGCGAATGTTGTAAGGGTGTAAGTCGAAATTCTGTCCGTGTAACGCTACGCTATTTTTAATCATTGTAAGTTATGTTCAACCTTTTTACATTAATGTCTCGTAGCTAAGTTATTATTATGCTTATTTAAAACGAAGTAATCATGATGTTGGGCTAATTACTAAAATTGGGTAATTGGGCTTTGTACCATAATTGGGGTTTGAACAAAAGAACGACACTTGTGGAAATTAGACTATGAGCTATTAATGGGCTTTATATTTGTTTAACTAAATGATAGTTTGTTAATGTTAATATAAAGATGTACAATTGGGCGTCCCTATAAATTACCATTTACACTCATTCGGACACGATGGGCGGGGTATTTATATGTACGAATAATCGTTCATTTAACCGGACACGGGAATGGATTAATAGCCACTAGAATAATTAAAACAGGGGTGAAATTATGTACAAGGACACTTGGTATAATTGATAACAAAATATTAAAACCTTGGGTTACACTCAGTCAACATCCTGGTGTAATTATTAAACAAAGTATTAAAATCTTGTTACAGTTTAAGTCCCCAATTAGTTGGAATATTTAACTTCGGGTATAAGGATAATTTGACGAGGACACTCGCACTTTATATTTATGACTGATGGACTGTTATGGACAAAAACCAGACGGACATATTAAATAATCCAGGACAAAGGACAATTAACCCATGGGCATAAAACTAAAATCAACACGTCAAACATCATGATTACGGAAGTTTAAATAAGCATAATTCTTTTATTTCATATTTAATATCCTTTATTTTATATTTAATTGCACTTCTAATTATCACATTTTTATTGTTATTGTATTTAATTGCACTTTTAATTATCGTACTTTTTAATTATCGCAAGTTTATTTTATCGCACTTTTATTATTCGCAATTTCATTATCGTTATTTACTTTATGCTTTAATTTAAGTCTTGTATTTATTTTTAATATTTTACATTTAGTTTTAACTGCGACTAAAGTTTTAAAATCGACAAACCGGTCATTAAACGGTAAAAACCCCCCTTTATAATGAAATGTCCCGTTCTTATTGATTAAAAACGTTCCATATTAATTGATTTCGTTGCGAGGTTTTGACCTCTTTATGAGACGTTTTTCAAAGACTGCATTCATTTTAAAACAAACCATAACCTTTATTTCATCAATAAAGGTTTAAAAAGCTTTACGTAGAATATCAAATAATGATAATCTAAAATATCATGTTTACACACGACCATTACATAATGGTTTACAATACAAATATGTTACAACAAAATAAGTTTCTTGAATGCAGTTTTTACACAATATCATACAAGCATGGACTCCAAATCTCGTCCTTATTTAAGTATGCGACAGCGGAAGCTCTTAATAATCACCTGAGAATAAACATGCTTAAAACGTCAACAAAAATGTTGGTGAGTTATAGGTTTAACCTATATATATCAAATCATAATAATAGACCACAAGATTTCATATTTCAATACACATCCCATACATAGAGATAAAAAACATTCATATGGTGAACACCTGGTAACCGACATTAACAAGATGCATATATAAGAATATCCCCATCATTCCGGGACACCCTTCGGATATGATATAAATTTCGAAGTACTAAAGCATCCGGTACTTTGGATGGGGTTTGTTAGGCCCAATAGATCTATCTTTAGGATTCGCGTCAATTAGGGTGTCTGTTCCCTAATTCTTAGATTACCAGACTTAATAAAAAGGGGCATATTCGATTTCGATAATTCAACCATAGAATGTAGTTTCACGTACTTGTGTCTATTTTGTAAATCATTTATAAAACCTGCATGTATTCTCATCCCAAAAATATTAGATTTTAAAAGTGGGACTATAACTCACTTTCACAGATTTTTACTTCGTCAGGAAGTAAGACTTGGCCACTGGTTGATTCACGAACCTATAACAATATATACATATATATCAAAGTATGTTCAAAATATATTTACAACACTTTTAATATATTTTGATGTTTTAAGTTTATTAAGTCAGCTGTCCTCGTTAGTAACCTACAACTAGTTGTCCACAGTTAGATGTACAGAAATAAATCGATAAATATTATCTTGAATCAATCCACGACTCAGTGTATACGTATCTCAGTATTGATCACAACTCAAACTATATATATTTTGGAATCAACCTCAACACTGTATAGCTAACTCCAACATTCACATATAGAGTGTCTATGATTGTTCCGAAATATATATAGATGTGTCGACATGATAGGTTGAAACATTGTATACGTGTCTATGGTATCTCAAGATTACATAATATACAATACAAGTTGATTAAGTTATGGTTGGAATAGATTTGTTACCAATTTTCACGTAGCTAAAATGAGAAAAATTATCCAATCTTGTTTTACCCATAACTTCTTCATTTTAAATCCGTTTTGAGTGAATCAAATTGCTATGGTTTCATATTGAACTCTATTTTATGAATCTAAACAGAAAAAGTATAGGTTTATAGTCAGAAAAATAAGTTACAAGTCATTTTTGTAAAGGTAGTCATTTCAGTCGAAAGGACGACGTCTAGATGACCATTTTAGAAAACATACTTCCACTTTGAGTTTAACCATAATTTTTGGATATAGTTTCATGTTCATAATAAAAATCATTTTCTCAGAATAACAACTTTTAAATCAAAGTTTATCATAGTTTTTAATTAACTAACCCAAAACAGCCCGCGGTGTTACTACGACGGCCTAAATCCGGTTTTACGGTGTTTTTCGTGTTTCCAGGTTTTAAATCATTAAGTTAGCATATCATATAGATATATAACATGTGTTTAGTTGATTTTAAAAGTCAAGTTAGAAGGATTAACTTTTGTTTGCGAACAAGTTTAGAATTAACTAAACTATGTTCTAGTGATTACAAGTTTAAACCTTTGAATAAGATAGCTTTATATGTATGAATCGAATGATGTTATGAACATCATTACTACCTTAAGTTCCTTGGATAAACCTACTGGAAAATAGAAAAATGGATTTAGCTTCAACGGATCCTTGGATGGCTCGAAGTTCTTGAAGCAGAATCATGACACGAAAACAAGTTCAAGTAAGATCATCACTTGAAATAAGATTGTTATAGTTATAGAAATTGAACCAAAGTTTGAATATGATTATTACCTTGTATTAGAATGATAACCTACTGTAAGAAACAAAGATTTCTTGAGGTTGGATGATCACCTTACAAGATTGGAAGTGAGCTAGCAAACTTGAAAGTATTCTTGATTTTATGAAACTAGAACTTTTGGAATTTATGAAGAACACTTAGAACTTGAAGATAGAACTTGAGAGAGATCAATTAGATGAAGAAAATTGAAGAATGAAAGTGTTTGTAGGTGTTTTTGGTCGTTGGTGTATGGATTAGATATAAAGGATATGTAATTTTGTTTTCATGTAAATAAGTCATGAATGATTACTCATATTTTTGTAATTTTATGAGATATTTCATGCTAGTTGCCAAATGATGGTTCCCACATATGTTAGGTGACTCACATGGGCTACTAAGAGCTGATCATTGGAGTGTATATACCAATAGTACATACATCTAAAAGCTGTGTATTGTACGAGTACGAATACGGGTGCATACGAGTAGAATTGTTGATGAAACTGAACGAGGATGTAATTGTAAGCATTTTTGTTAAGTACAAGTATTTTGATAAGTGTATTGAAGTCTTTAAAAAGTGTATAAATACATATTAAAACACTACATGTATATACATTTTAACTGAGTCGTTAAGTCATCGTTAGTCGTTACATGTAAGTGTTGTTTTTAAACCTTTAGGTTAACGATCTTGTTAAATGTTGTTAACCCAATGTTTATAATATCAAATGAGATTTTAAATTATTATATTATCATGATATTATCATGTATGAATATCTCTTAATATGATATATATACATTAAATGTCTTTACAACGATAATCGTTACATATATGTCTCGTTTAAAAATCATTAAGTTAGTAGTCTTGTTTTTACATATGTAGTTCACTGTTAATATACTTAATGATATGTTTACTTATCATAGTATCATGTTAACTATATATATATCCATATATATGTCATCATATAGTTTTTACAAGTTTTAACGTTCGTGAATCACCGGTCAACTTGGGTGGTCAATTGTCTATATGAAACATATTTCAATTAATCAAGTCTTAACAAGTTTGATTGCTTAACATGTTGGAAACATTTAATCATGTAAATATCAATCTCAATTAATATATATAAACATGGAAAAGTTCGGGTCACTACAGTACCTACCCGTTAAATAAATTTCGTCCCGAAATTTTAAGCTGTTGAAGGTGTTGACGAATCTTCTGGAAATAGATGCGGGTATTTCTTCTTCATCTGATCTTCACGCTCCCAGGTGAACTCGGGTCCTCTACGAGCATTCCATCGAACCTTAACAATTGGTATCTTGTTTTGCTTAAGTCTTTTAACCTCACGATCCATTATTTCGACGGGTTCTTCGATGAATTGGAGTTTTTCGTTGATTTGGATTTCATCTAACGGAATAGTGAGATCTTCTTTAGTAAAACATTTCTTCAAATTCGAGACGTGAAAAGTGTTATGTACAGCCGCGAGTTGTTGAGGTAACTCAAGTCGGTAAGCTACTGGTCCGACACGATCAATAATCTTGAATGGTCCAATATACCTTGGATTTAATTTCCCTCGTTTACCAAATCGAACAACGCCTTTCCAAGGTGCAACTTTAAGCATGACCATCTCTCCAATTTCAAATTCTATATCTTTTCTTTTAATGTCAGCGTAGCTCTTTTGTCGACTTTGGGCGGTTTTCAACCGTTGTTGAATTTGGATGATCTTCTCGGTAGTTTCTTGTATAATCTCCGGACCCGTAATCTGTCTATCCCCCACTTCACTCCAACAAATCGGAGACCTGCACTTTCTACCATAAAGTGCTTCAAATGGCGCCATCTCAATGCTTGAATGGTAGCTGTTGTTGTAGGAAAATTCTGCTAATGGTAGATGTCGATCCCAACTGTTTCTGAAATCAATAACACATGCTCGTAGCATGTCTTCAAGTGTTTGTATCGTCCTTTCACTCTGCCCATCAGTTTGTGGATGATAGGCAGTACTCATGTCTAGACGAGTTCCTAATGCTTGCTGTAATGTCTGCCAGAATCTTGAAATAAATCTGCCATCCCTATCAGAGATAATAGAGATTGGTATTCCATGTCTGGAGACGACTTCCTTCAAATACAGTCGTGCTAACTTCTCCATCTTGTCATCTTCTCTTATTGGTAGGAAGTGTGCTGATTTGGTGAGACGATCAACTATTACCCAAATAGTATCAAAACCACTTGCAGTCCTTGGCAATTTAGTGATGAAATCCATGGTAATGTTTTCCCATTTCCATTCCGGGATTTCAGGTTGTTGAAGTAGACCTGATGGTTTCTGATGCTCAGCTTTGACCTTAGAACACGTCAAACATTCTCCTACGTATTTAGCAACATTGGCTTTCATACCCGGCCACCAAAAATGTTTCTTGAGATCCTTGTACATCTTCCCCGTTCCAGGATGTATTGAGTATCTGGTTTTATGAGCTTCTCTAAGTACCATTTCTCTCATATCTCCAAATTTTGGTACCCAAATCCTTTCAGCCCTATACCGGGTTCCGTCTTCCCGAATATTAAGATGCTTCTCCGATCCTTTGGGTATTTCATCCTTTAAATTTCCCTCTTTTAAAACTCCTTGTTGCGCCTCCTTTATTTGAGTAGTAAGGTTATTATGAATCATTATATTCATAGATTTTACTTGAATGGGTTCTCTGTCCTTCCTGCTCAAGGCATCGGCTACCACATTTTCCTTCCCCGGGTGGTAACGAATCTCAAAGTCGTAATCATTCAACAATTCAATCCACCTACGCTGCCTCATATTCAGTTGTTTCTGATTAAATATGTGTTGAAGACTTTTGTGGTCAGTATATATAATACTTTTGACCCCATATAAGTAGTGCCTCCAAGTCTTTAATGCAAAAACAACCGCGCCTAATTCCAAATCATGCGTTGTATAATTTTGTTCGTGAATCTTTAATTGTCTAGACGCATAAGCAATCACCTTTGTTCGTTGCATTAATACACAACCGAGACCTTGCTTTGATGCGTCACAATAAATCACAAAATCATCATTCCCTTCAGGCAATGACAATATAGGTGCCGTAGTTAGCTTTTTCTTCAATAACTGAAACGCTTTCTCTTGTTCATCATTCCATTCAAATTTCTTCCCTTTATGCGTTAATGCAGTCAAGGGTTTTGCTATTCTGGAAAAGTCTTGGATGAACCTTCTGTAGTAACCAGCTAGTCCTAAAAACTGGCGTATGTGTTTCGGAGTTTTCGGAGTTTCCCACTTTTCAACAGTTTCTATCTTTGCCGGATCCACCTTAATACCTTCTTTGTTCACTATGTGACCGAGGAATTGAACTTCTTCCAACCAAATTGCACACTTTGAAAACTTAGCGTACAATTCTTCCTTCCTCAATACTTCTAACACCTTTCTCAAATGTTCACCGTGTTCTTGGTCATTCTTTGAGTAAATAAGTATGTCATCAATGAAAACAATGACAAACTTGTCAAGGCATGGTCCACACACTCGGTTCATAAGGTCCATGAACACAGCTGGTGCATTAGTTAAACCAAACGGCATGACCATAAACTCGTAATGACCGTAACGTGTTCTGAAAGCAGTCTTTGGAATATCATCTTCTTTCACCCGCATTTGATGATACCCGGAACGTAAGTCAATCTTTGAATAAACAGACGAGCCTTGTAGTTGATCAAATAAGTCGTCGATTCTCGGTAGTGGGTAGCGGTTCTTGATGGTAAGTTTGTTCAACTCTCGGTAGTCGATACACAACCTGAATGTACCATCTTTCTTCTTGACAAACAAAACAGGAGCTCCCCACGGTGATGTGCTTGGTCGAATGAAACCACGCTCTAAAAGTTCTTGTAATTGGCTTTGCAGTTCTTTCATCTCGCTGGGTGCGAGTCTGTAAGGAGCACGAGCTATTGGTGCAGCTCCTGGTACAAGATCTATTTGAAATTCAACGGATCGATGTGGGGGTAATCCCGGTAATTCTTTCGGAAATACATCGGGAAATTCTTTTGCGACGGGAACATCATTGATGCTCTTTTCTTCAGTTTGTACTTTCTCGACGTGTGCTAGAGCAGCATAGCAACCTTTTCTTATTAGTTTTTGTGCCTTCAAATTACTAATAAGATGTAGCTTCGTGTTGCCCTTTTCTCCGTACACCATTAAGGGTTTTCCTTTTTCTCGTATAATGCGAATTGCATTTTTGTAACAAAAGATCTCTGCTTTCACTTCTTTCAACCAGTCCATACCGATTATCACATCAAAACTCCCTAACTCTACTGGTATCAAATCAATCTTAAATGTTTCGCTAACCAGTTTAATTTCTCGATTCCGACATATATTATATGCTGAAATTAATTTACCATTTGCTAATTCGAGTAAAAATTTACTATCCAAAGGCGTCAATGGACAACTTAATTTAGCACAAAAATCTCTACTCATATAGCTTCTATCCGCACCCGAATCAAATAAAACGTAAGCAGATTTATTGTCAATAAGAAACGTACCCGTAACAAGCTCCGGGTCTTCATGTGCCTCTGCCGCATTAATATTGAAAACTCTTCCGCGGCCTTGTCCATTCGTGTTCTCCTGGTTCGGGCAATTTCTAATAATGTGGCCCGATTTTCCATATTTATAACAAACTACATTGGCATAACTTGCTCCGACACTACTTGCTCCGCCATTACTCGTTCCGACACCATTTGTTCCTTTCGTTCTATTAACCCCTGGTCCGAAGACCTCACACTTCACCGCGCTATGACCATTTCTTTTACACTTGTTGCAAAATTTGGTGCAGAACCCCGAGTGATGCTTTTCACACCTTTGGCATAGCTGCTTCTGATTGTTGTTGTTGTTGCAGTTATTATTGTTGTTGGGATGATTGTTATAGTTGCTGTTGTTGTTGTTGTTGTTGTTGTTGTTGGGTCATTTGTTGTAGTTGCGATTGATGTTGCGATTGTTGGGATAATTGTTGCGATTATTGTTGTAATTGCTGTTGTTGTTGTATTGGTGATTCTTATCACCGTTTTCCTCCCACTTTCTTTTGACTTGCTTCACATTGGCCTCTTCAGCAGTCTGTTCTTTAATTCTTTCTTCAATCTGGTTCACTAGTTTGTGAGCCATTCTACATGCCTGTTGTATGGAGGCGGGCTTGTGTGAACTTATATCTTCTTGGATTCTTTCCGGTAATCCTTTCACAAACGCGTCGATCTTCTCTTCCTCATCTTCGAATGCTCCCGGACACAATAGGCACAATTCTGTGAATCGTCTTTCGTACGTGGTAATATCAAATCCTTGGGTTCGTAACCCTCTAAGTTCTGTCTTGAGCTTATTGACCTCGGTTCTGGAACGGTATTTCTCGTTCATCATGTGCTTGAATGCTGACCACGGTAGTGCGTACGCATCGTCTTGTCCCACTTGCTCTAGATAGGTATTCCACCATGTTAACGCAGAACCTGTGAAGGTATACGTAGCGTACTTCACTTTGTCCTCTTCAGTACACTTACTTATGGCAAACACCGATTCGACCTTCTCGGTCCACCGTTTCAATCCGATCGGTCCTTCGGTTCCATCAAATTCCAAAGGTTTGCAAGCAGTGAATTCTTTGTAGGTGCATCCTACACGATTTCCTGTACTGCTAGATCCAAGGTTATTGTTGGTATGTAGCGCAGCCTGTACTGCGGCTATGTTTGAAGCTAGAAAAGTACGGAATTCCTCTTCATTCATATTCACGGTGTGTCGAGTAGCCGGTGCCATTTCCTTCAAAATAGTCAAATGGAACAAGTTAATCATACAGAATATTAAGAGTAGTTAATAGTATTTCGTAGCATAATATGAACTCATTTATAAAAGCTTTTTCTTCATATTAGCGTTTTATAAGTTTAAATTCGGGTAGTACCTACCCGTTAAGTTCATACTTAGTAGCTAATATACAATTCAACTACTACAATTCTATATGAAAAACTGATTATAATAATATTTCGCGTTCAAACTTTTACACAATATTTTACAAACTTACAATACCGCTTATTTTACATATAGCATGAAATATAGCACACAATAAATTTGATACAAGATGGTTGTGAAGATAATTCTAGCTAGTACACAAGTCGTTCAGCAAAGGCAATAAAGACACGTAATTCATACGTCCAGAAACAAGTCATGCATTCTGGTTTTACTAGGATTACTTCCCATCGTTGGTCTTGTGGAACATAACCGTTATGGCCGTTGATAAGACATCGTGTTGTAACGTCGTCAAAGGGACGAGGGTTACGTAATGTCCAACAGTCCCGTAACAATCTAAAAACCTCATTTCTTACCCCAATTACCGACTCCGTCACTTGTGGGAACGTTTTGTTTAATAGTTGTAGCCCGATGTTCTTGTTCTCACTTTGGTGAGAAGCGAACATTACTAATCCGTAAGCATAACATGCTTCTTTATGTTGCATGTTAGCCGCTTTTTCTAAATCACGAAGTCCAATATTCGGATATATTGAGTCAAAATAATTTCTTAACCCATTGCGTAAAATAGCATTTGGGTTCCCCGCAATATATGCGTCAAAGTAAACACATCGTAACTTATGGATTTCCCAATGTGATATCCCCCATCTTTCGAACGAAAGCCTTTTATAAACCAAGGCATTCTTGGAACGTTCTTCGAATGTCTTACAAACTGATCTCGCCTTAAATAGTTGTGCCGAAGAATTCTGACCGACTCTAGACAAGATTTCATCAATCATGTCTCCGGGTAGGTCTCTTAAAATATTGGGTTGTCTATCCATTTTGTGTTTTTATACTGTAAAATAGACAAGAGTTAGATTCATAAAAAAAAATACTTATTAATACAAGCAATTTTTACATATATCATAAAGCATAAGCACACTATATTACATATATTACACCACACGAATACAACTATCTTATTCCGACTCGCTTGTTTCTTCTTCTTCGGTTTTGGTTCGTTTTGTCAAGTTTCTAGGGATATATGATGTCCCCCTAATACGAGCCGTAATTTTTCACATTGGTTTAGAAAAACCTGGTGGTTTAGAGGTTCCCGGGTCATTGTTACAACTTAAGGACTTCGGGGGTTGACGATACATATAAAGTTCATCGGGGTTGGAATTAGATTTCTCTATTTTTATGCCCTTTCCCTTATTATTTTCTTTTGCCTTTTTAAATTCCGTTGGGGTAATTTCTATAACATCATCGGAATTCTCGTCAGAATCCGATTCATCGGAGAATTGGTAATCCTCCCAATATTTTGCTTCCTTAGCGGAAACACCATTGACCATAATTAACCTTGGTCGGTTGGTTGAGGATTTTCTTTTACTTAACCGTTTTATTATTTCCCCCACCGGTTCTATTTCTTCATCCGGTTCCGATTCTTCTTCCGGTTTCGATTCTTCTTCTGGTTCCGACTCTTCTTCCGGTTCCTCTTCGGGAACTTGTGAATCAGTCCACGAATCATTCCAATTTACATTTGACTCTTCATTATTATTAGGTGAGTCAATGGGACTTGTTCTAGAGGTAGACATCTATCACATAATATCAAACGCGTTAAGAGATTAATATATCACATAATATTCACATGTTAAAAATATATAGTTTCCAACAAAATTTGTTAAGCAATCATTTTTCAAGTAAACACGGTCGAAGTCCAGACTCACTAATGCATCCTAACAAACTCGATAAGACACACTAATGCAAAATTCTGGTTCTCTAAGACCAACGCTCTGATACCAACTGAAATGTCCCGTTCTTATTGATTAAAAACGTTCCATATTAATTGATTTCGTTGCGAGGTTTTGACCTCTATATGAGACATTTTTCAAAGACTGCATTCATTTTAAAACAAACCATAACCTTTATTTCATCAATAAAGGTTTAAAAAGCTTTACGTAGATTATCAAATAATGATAATCTAAAATATCATGTTTACACACGACCATTACATAATGGTTTACAATACAAATATGTTACAACAAAATAAGTTTCTTGAATGCAGTTTTTACGCAATATCATACAAGCATGGACTCCAAATCTCGTCCTTATTTAAGTATGCGACAGCGGAAGCTCTTAATAATCACCTGAGAATAAACATGCTTAAAACGTCAACAAAAATGTTGGTGAGTTATAGGTTTAACCTATATATATCAAATCATAATAATAGACCACAAGATTTCATATTTCAATACACATCCCATACATAGAGATAAAAAACATTCATATGGTGAACACCTGGTAACCGACATTAACAAGATGCATATATAAGAATATCCCCATCATTCCGGGACACCCTTCGGATATGATATAAATTTCGAAGTACTAAAGCATCCGGTACTTTGGATGGGGTTTGTTAGGCCCAATAGATCTATCTTTAGGATTCGCGTCAATTAGGGTGTCTGTTCCCTAATTCTTAGATTACCAGACTTAATAAAAAGGGGCATATTCGATTTCGATAATTCAACCATAGAATGTAGTTTCACGTACTTGTGTCTATTTTGTAAATCATTTATAAAACCTGCATGTATTCTCATCCCAAAAATATTAGATTTTAAAAGTGGGACTATAACTCACTTTCACAGATTTTTACTTCGTCGGGAAGTAAGACTTGGCCACTGGTTGATTCACGAACCTATAACAATATATACATATATATCAAAGTATGTTCAAAATATATTTACAACACTTTTAATATATTTTGATGTTTTAAGTTTATTAAGTCAGCTGTCCTCGTTAGTAACCTACAACTAGTTGTCCACAGTTAGATGTACAGAAATAAATCGATAAATATTATCTTGAATCAATCCACGACTCAGTGTATACGTATCTCAGTATTGATCACAACTCAAACTATATATATTTTGGAATCAACCTCAACACTGTATAGCTAACTCCAACATTCACATATAGAGTGTCTATGGTTGTTCTGAAATATATATAGATGTGTCGACATGATAGGTCGAAACATTGTATACGTGTCTATGGTATCTCAAGATTACATAATATACAATACAAGTTGATTAAGTTATGGTTGGAATAGATTTGTTACCAATTTTCACGTAGCTAAAATGAGAAAAATTATCCAATCTTGTTTTACCCATAACTTCTTCATTTTAAATCCGTTTTGAGTGAATCAAATTGCTATGGTTTCATATTGAACTCTATTTTATGAATCTAAACAGAAAAAGTATAGGTTTATAGTCGGAAAAATAAGTTACAAGTCATTTTTGTAAAGGTAGTCATTTCAGTCGAAAGGACGACGTCTAGATGACCATTTTAGAAAACATACTTCCACTTTGAGTTTAACCATAATTTTTGGATATAGTTTCATGTTCATAATAAAAATCATTTTCTCAGAATAACAACTTTTAAATCAAAGTTTATCATAGTTTTTAATTAACTAACCCAAAACAGCCCGCGGTGTTACTACGACGGCGTAAATCCGATTTTACGGTGTTTTTCGTGTTTCCAGGTTTTAAATCATTAAGTTAGCATATCATATAGATATATAACATGTGTTTAGTTGATTTTTAAAGTCAAGTTAGAAGGATTAACTTTTGTTTGCGAACAAGTTTAGAATTAACTAAACTATGTTCTAGTGATTACAAGTTTAAACCTTTGAATAAGATAGCTTTATATGTATGAATCGAATGATGTTATGAACATCATTACTACCTTAAGTTCCTTGGATAAACCTACTGGAAAAGAGAAAAATGGATTTAGCTTCAACGGATCCTTGGATGGCTCGAAGTTCTTGAAGCAGAATCATGACACGAAAACAAGTTCAAGTAAGATCATCACTTGAAATAAGATTGTTATAGTTATAGAAATTGAACCAAAGTTTGAATATGATTATTACCTTGTATTAGAATGATAACCTACTGTAAGAAACAAAGATTTCTTGAGGTTGGATGATCACCTTACAAGATTGGAAGTGAGCTAGCAAACTTGAAAGTATTCTTGATTTTATGAAACTAGAACTTTTGGAATTTATGAAGAACACTTAGAACTTGAAGATAGAACTTGAGAGAGATCAATTAGATGAAGAAAATTGAAGAATGAAAGTGTTTGTAGGTGTTTTTGGTCGTTGGTGTATGGATTAGATATAAAGGATATGTAATTTTGTTTTCATGTAAATAAGTCATGAATGATTACTCATATTTTTGTAATTTTATGAGATATTTCATGCTAGTTGCCAAATGATGGTTCCCACATGTGTTAGGTGACTCACATGGGCTACTAAGAGCTGATCATTGGAGTGTATATACCAATAGTACATACATCTAAAAGCTGTGTATTGTACGAGTACGAATACGGGTGCATACGAGTAGAATTGTTGATGAAACTGAACGAGGATGTAATTGTAAGCATTTTTGTTAAGTACAAGTATTTTGATAAGTGTATTGAAGTCTTTCAAAAGTGTATAAATACATATTAAAACACTACATGTATATACATTTTAACTGAGTCGTTAAGTCATCGTTAGTCGTTACATGTAAGTGTTGTTTTTAAACCTTTAGGTTAACGATCTTGTTAAATGTTGTTAACCCAATGTTTATAATATCAAATGAGATTTTAAATTATTATATTATCATGATATTATCATGTATGAATATCTCTTAATATGATATATATACATTAAATGTCTTTACAACGATAATCGTTACATATATGTCTCGTTTAAAAATCATTAAGTTAGTGGTCTTGTTTTTACATATGTAGTTCATTGTTAATATACTTAATGATATGTTTACTTATCATAGTATCATGTTAACTATATATATATCCATATATATGTCATCATATAGTTTTTACAAGTTTTAACGTTCGTGAATCACCGGTCAACTTGGGTGGTCAATTGTCTATATGAAACATATTTCAATTAATCAAGTCTTAACAAGTTTGATTGCTTAACATGTTGGAAACATTTAATCATGTAAATATCAATCTCAATTAATATATATAAACATGGAAAAGTTCGGGTCACTACATATAATAATAATATTACTTATATATATATTTGTATTTCTATAAAAGTAAACTAATATAGCGTTAAGCTTTATTTAAAAAGATTCCCTGTGGAACGAACCGGACTTACTAAAAACTACACTACTGTACGATTAGGTACACTGCCTATAAGTGTTGTAGCAAGGTTTAAGTATATCCGTTCTCTAAATAAATAAATATCTTGTGTAAAATTGTATCGTATTTAATAGTATTTCCTGCTAAAATTAATAGTATTTTATACCACTCCGCTACCACATCAAGTATTTTTGGCGCCGCTGCCTGGGAATCTCTTAAAAGCCGGAAGCGCAACGCTAATATAAAAAAAAGATTTTTATTTTACTTTTATTAAACTTCTTTTTTATAAAAATACGTTTTAAATATTCAAAAATATAAAAAGAAAAACAAAAATTTATATGTTTTTAAGAGTTTGTTAAAAGTTTTATAAGTCTCTTTATTTTTATTTTAGTTTATAAAAATATAAGTTTCATTTAAATATCTTTTAAAAATATAAAACAGAAAATAAACTAAAAAAAAAAACGCGTAAATTTTAAACTGTTTCAGAGTTGAATTTCTGAACCCCGCGACTCGCGGGGTTTACTGCCTTGAATACCGCAACTCGCGGAGAAAACCTGACACGCGACAGAAGCCCTAATCAGGCATTAATCACGGTGTAATTATTATTATTATTATTATTTAATTAAAAACCCTAAATAGGTTTTATTTATTTATTAATTAGTTTAGTTTATTAATTTAATTTGTTTTATTTGTTAAATTAGTTTAATTAAATTATAAAATTAGTAGTTTTATTAAATAAATAATATAAAAATAATATTTTTATAAAAATTGTACTTTTTACAACTTTTTGTATATTTTTATATTTTGTCACTTTTTAATTGTTTTAGCGTAATATTTGTATATTTAGCTCATATTTAGTTTTAAACTTAGTTTTTGCCATAGTTATTTTTACTCCTAGATTTTTAGGCTTTGCCGTAGAATTCCTTAAGTGCTTTTTCTTAGACTAAGATTTAGGTGCTTTAGAATTTTGCGACGCCTTTTTAAGTTTTAGTTTCTTTTTAAGTTATTTACATTTGGGATATAGTTTTTCTTGTAAGCTTTAATATTTTTAGACACCTTTTACTATGTACCAATTATCATTCCAATTAGTAATCTCAATTTGCGATTATAATTTTAAGTTAGTTGTAGTAATAAGGTTAGGTTAGTCAAGTGTTTTTAAGTGTTATAAGTTTCTTTTATTTTTCCGTCACCTTTTATTTTTCAACCATTTTTCTTTTTCGACCTTTTTCCTACGCGCTCTTTTTCCTACGCGCTCTTTTTCTTTCTTATTTCTCGCTATTCTAGTTTTAGGACATAGATTTTTATTCTACTTCTTATCTAAATTTCTTAAAATTACGAAAATTTATTTTAAGTGGTTAAATTGATAGACATCAAAATTTTTTGGTTCGTAGTAATAGTTGGATTTGTACGTGGACCGGGTTATTGGAGCCAAACAGTCCTCAATTATATTGAGACCAAACGAATCCTGCCCCTCTGCTGCATCTTTTGGCTATTCGAAACGTGGGCAAAATCAGAAAAGTCTATTGATTGGATAACTTATTATAATTTTTCTTTCCTTTTAAAAACTAATAGGATATTCAGTGAATGCACCGAGCAAGACGTTCACCACCTTTTGTACGTTCACCACCTGTAACTAGATCAAGACATTTAGCAAATATAACCGCCGTTGATTTTTCTTTAGAATCGTCATCCAGTCGACCAAGTACTTCAGTTCAAATTTCCGATAATCCATTTTTTGAACCCGACCTCACAATTGAGAATCCGGAGAATATTCAGGAACGATTCGTAGATCCTGAACCACTAAACTTTCCTCCGGAACCACCAATCATTCAAACAGAGATTATTGAGGAACGAACCATTAAATCAGAATCCTCTAGTGATTCCGATTCAACAAATTCAATTATGGAGAATCTGGAACCTTTAAGTATGGAAGACCGAATGAGAGCTAAACGCACTGGTCAAGGTCACGCAATTACTCATCCAGACATTAATGCGCCAGATTATGAAATCAAAGGACAAATTCTACACATGGTGACTAATCAATGCCAATTTAGTGGTGCGCCGAAGGAAGATCCAAATGAACATCTACGTACCTTTAATAGGATCTGCACACTATTTAAAATCCGAGAAGTGGAGGATGAACAGATATATCTCATGTTATTTCCCTGGACTTTAAAGGGAGAAGCCAAAGATTGGTTGGAATCGTTACCTGAAGGGGCGATCGATATATGGGATGTTTTAGTTGACAAATTTCTTAAACAATTCTTTCCTGCATCTAAAGCCGTAAGACTTCAAGCAGAAATTGTTACGTTTACACAGAAGCCGAATGAAACTCTATATGAGGCGTGGACTAGATATGGAAAGTTATTAAGAGGATGTCCGCAACATGGTTTAGACACTTGTCAAATAGTACAAATATTCTACCAAGGATGCGACATCATTACAAGGAAAGACATAGATATAGCAGCTGGTGGTTCTATTATGAAGAAAACCGAAACTGATGCTTACAAAATTATTGATAACACTGCTTCCCACTCACATGAGTGGCACCAAGAAAAAGATATCATTAGATCATCTAAAGCAGCTAGAGCCGATTCTAGCCATGACTTAGATTCCATTTCCGCAAAGATAGATGCTGTGGAGAGACGAATGGAAAAGATGACTAAAGATATTCACTCAATACGAATTAGTTGTGAGCAGTGTGGAGGACCACATTTGACAAAAGATTGTCTCAGTATTGAATTAACAATGGAACAAAGAGAGAATATTTCATACATAAACCAAAGGCCTGGAAATAATTATCAGAATAATTATCAACCGCCAAGACCAATTTACAATCAAAACCAAAATTATAACCGAAATATTCCATACAACAACCAACAAGGTCCTAGCAATCAACAAGTATCCAATAATACTTACAATCAGCAAAGACCTAATTTTCAAAACAAACCACCACAACAAACCGATGATAAAAAGCCGAATTTAGAAGATATGATGACGAAGCTAGTTGAAACTCAAACGCAGTTTTTCACATCTCAAAAACAAACCAATGAACAAAATGCTCAAGCATTTAGAAATCAACAAGCTTCTATTCAAAATCTGGAACAAGAAGTAAGTAACCTAGCAAGGTTAATAGGTGAAAGAAAATCGGGAAGTCTACCTAGTGATACAAACGCTAACCCCCGGAATGAAACAGCTAAATCCATTACCACAAGAAGTGGTACAACACTTAAACCACCTGAAATACCTGTAACTTCTGATGAAACTATTCCTACTCCACAAGAACCACAACCTGATCAAGATAAGGAAAAAGAACCGGTAGTTGAAAAGGTTAATGAAGATAACACAGTTAAGGATAAACCTTATGTTAAACCATACCAACCACCACTTCCTTATCCGAGTAAAATGAAGAAAGAGAAACTTGAAGCCGAGCAATCCAAATTCCTGGATATATTTAAACAGATAAATGTAAATCTTCCTTTCATTGATGTAATTTCAGGAATGCCTAGATATGCTAAATTCTTGAAAGATCTAATTTCAAATAGAAAGAAAATGGAAGAACTCTCGGCTGTTACTATGAATGCTAATTGTTCAGCAGTGCTGTTGAATAAGATACCAGAAAAACTATCTGATCCAGGAAGTTTCACAATTCCATGTTTTCTGGGAAGTCTTAGTTCAATAGAAGCATTGGCAGACTTAGGTGCTAGTATAAATTTAATGCCATATTCACTATACGCTAAACTAGACCTTGGAGAATTGAAACCAACCAGAATAAGCATACAACTAGCCGATAGATCAATAAAATATCCTAGAGGGATAATGGAGAACATGCTAGTTAAAGTTGGTACTTTAGTATTTCCAGTAGATTTTGTTGTTCTGGACATGGAAGAAGATTCTCAAGTTCCTCTCATATTAGGAAGACCATTCTTAAACACGGCTAAAGCAATGATAGACGTGTTCGGTAAGAAACTGACCCTAAGTATAGAGGATGAGAGTGTTACATTTTCAGTTGATAGAGCAATGCAACAACCGCAATCTGCAGATGATACATGTTATTATATTCAAACTATAGATGCACATGCAGAATTATTAGAAGAATTTCCAGAATTACAAGGAACAGGAGAATGTTCTTTAGGAGAAGGTAATGAACCAATTGATGAAGCTGAAATGTTAGCTACACTTATAGCTAATGGATATGAACCAACAACAGAAGAAATTCAAATGCTAAAAGAAGAAGACAAATATCGATATAAATCATCGATAGAAGAACCTCCGAAATTAGAGTTAAAGCCACTTCCAAACCATTTGGAATACACTTATTTACATGGTGAATCTGAATTACCTGTAATAATATCGTCTTTTCTTACTGAAAATGAGAAATCACAACTCATTTCTGTGTTGAAAGCTCATAAACCAGCCATTGCATGGAAGATTCATGATATTAAAGGAATAAGTCCTTCGTATTGCACACATAAAATCCTTATGGAAGAAGGTCATAAAACGTATGTGCAACACCAACGAAGACTAAATCCTAATATGCAAGATGTAGTTAAGAAAGAGATTATTAAACAGCTAGATGCAGGTCTAATTTATCCAATCTCTGATAGTCCATGGGTAAGCCTAGTTCAATGCGTGCCTAAGAAGGGTGGCATGACTGTCATTACAAATGAGAAAAATGAGCTTATTCCTACTAGGACTGTAACAGGATGGCGTGTGCGTATTGATTATAGAAAATTAAATGACGCCACCAGAAAAGATCACTTTCCCTTACCTTTCATTGATCAAATGTTGGAAAGATTAGCCGGAAATAGTTACTATTGTTTTCTAGATGGATTTTCCGGATATTTTCAAATTCCAATAGCACCCGAGGACCAAGAGAAAACCACATTCACGTGCCCTTATGGTACTTTTGCTTACAAACGCATGCCATTTGGACTTTGCAACGCCCCTGCAACCTTTCAAAGGTGTATGATGGCGATTTTTCACGACATGATAGAAGAATGCATGGAAGTATTCATGGATGACTTTTCAGTCTTCGGTGATACATTTGAATCATGTCTAGTTAATCTGGAACGAATGCTTATTAGATGCGAACAATCAAATCTAGTACTTAATTGGGAGAAATGCCATTTCATGGTTAAAGAAGGCATCGTTCTTGGACATAAAATTTCAAAAGAAGGAATTGAAGTGGATAGAGCTAAAGTAGATGTAATTGCTAAACTTCCACATCCCACCAATGTTAGAGGAGTTAGGAGTTTTCTAGGGCATGCCGGTTTTTACCGACGTTTCATAAAAGATTTTTCAAAAATTGCCACTCCTATGAATAAACTCCTAGAAAAGGATGCTCCATTCATCTTTTCCGATGAGTGTATCAAATCTTTTAATATTCTTAAAGAGAAACTCACTAATGCGCCGATCATGATAACACCAAATTGGAATCTACCATTTGAACTAATGTGCGATGCAAGTGATTTTGCAATGGGAGCCGTTTTAGGACAAAGGATTGAAAAACGATTTCAACCTATATATTATGCTAGTAAGACATTACAAGGAGCACAAACGAACTATACAACTACTGAAAAAGAACTCCTTGCTATTGTCTTTGCTTTTGACAAATTTCGATCATATCTCGTTCTAGCAAAAACGGTGGTCTATACCGACCATTCTGCTCTTAGATACCTATTTTCGAAACAAGATGCTAAACCAAGATTAATCCGTTGGATCTTACTCTTACAAGAGTTTGATATTGAAATCCGAGATAAAAGAGGAGCAGAAAATCTCGCCGCTGATCATCTTTCTCGTCTTGAAAATCCCGAATTAGAAGTTCTAAATGAATCGGCCATACAAGACAACTTTCCTGATAAATATCTATTGAAAATAGATTATAAAGAAATTCCATGGTTTGCAGACTATGCAAACTATTTAGTATGTGGATTCCTTGAAAAAGGATTATCGTACCAAAGACGAAAGAAATTCTTCAGTAATATTGATGTTATGCGAGGGGTATATAAAATAGTTATTAATTTTAGCAGAGAAATACTATTAAATACGATACAATTTTACACAAGATATTTATTTATTTATAGATTGGATATACTTAAACCTTGCTACAACACTTATAGGCAGTGTACCTAATCGTACAGTAGTGTAGTTTTTAGTAAGTCCGGTTCGTTCCACAGGGAATCTTTTTTAAACAAAGCTCAACGCTATATTAGTTTACTTTTATAAAAATACAAATATATATATAAGTAATATTATTATTATAAAGGGGGGTTTTACCGTTTAATGACCGGTTTGTCGATTTTAAAACTTTAGTCGCAGTTAAAACCAAATGTAAAATATTAAAAATAAATACAAGACTTAAATTAAAGCATAAAGTAAATAACGATAATGAAATTGCGAATAATAAAAGTGCGATAAAGTAAACTTGCGATAATTAAAGAGTACGATAATTAAAAGTGCAATTAAATACAATAACAATAAAAATGCGATAATTAGAAGTGCAATTAAATATAAAATAAAGGAAATTAAATATGAAATAAAAGAATTATGCTTATTTAAACTTCCGTAATCATGATGTTTGACGTGTTGATTTTAGTTTTATGCCCATGGGTTAATTGTCCTTTGTCCTGGATTATTTAATATGTCCGTCTGGTTTTTGTCCATAACAGTCCATCAGTCATAAATATAAAGTGCGAGTGTCCTCGTCAAATTATCCTTATACCCGAAGTTAAATATTCCAACTAATTGGGGATTTAAACTGTAACAAGATTTTAATACTTTGTTTAATAATTACACCAGGATGTCGACTGAGTGTAACCCAAGGTTTTAATATTTTGTTATCAATTATACCAAGTGTCCTTTGTACATAATTTCACCCCTGTTTTAATTATTCTAGTGGCTATTAATCCATTCCCGTGTCCGGTTAAATGAACGATTATTCGTACATATAAATACCCCACCCATCGTGTCCGATCGAGTGTATATGGTAAATTATAGGGACGCCCAATTGTAAATCTTTATATTAACATTAACAAACTATCATTTAGTTAAACAAATATAAAGCCCATTAATAGCCCATAGTCTAATTTCCACAAGTGTCGTTCTTTTGTCCAAACCCCAATTATGGTACAAAGCCCAATTACCCAATTTTAGTAATTAGCCCAACATCATGATTACTTCGTTTTAAATAAGCATAATAATAACTTAGCTACGAGACATTAATATAAAAAGGTTGAACATAACTTACAATGATTAAAAATAGCGTAGCGTTACACGGACAGAATTTCGACTTACACCCTTACAACATTCGCTAACATACCCTTATTATTAGAATTATAATTATAATTAAAATTAAAATATAAATTATAAATATATATATATATATTTTACGTATGAGGAGAAGAAGAAAAAGATGGATGAAAATGATCAGATTTCGGTTTGCTTTATAGGGAGTTTCAAAACTGGGGGCTCCGCGACTCGCGGCCATTTTGGCCTTCAAACTCCGCGAGTCGCGGAGTTTACTTTTACAGCTCAGAGGAGTTTGGCTCTTTGTTTACCGACGGTTTAAATATAAATATAATATATTAAATAATTATAAGAATTATTTAAATATTATATTATATTTATGTGCATAGCTGACATGTAATTTTTAGTCCGTTGCGTCGAGCGTTAAGAGTTGACTCTGGTCCCGGTTCCGGATTTTCGAACGTCCTTGCGTACAATTTAATATCTTGTACTTTGCGTTTTGAATTTTGTACTCTTGTAATTTCGAGACGTTTCTTATCAATAATTGGAACCTTTTTGATTGTCTTTTGTACTTTTGAGCTTTTTGGTCGTTTGCGTCTTCAATTCGTCGAATCTGTCTTTTGTCTTCACCTTTTATTATTTAAACGAATATCACTTGTAAATAGAACAATTGCAACTAAAAGCTTGTCTTTCTTGAGGAATAATGCTATGAAATATATGTTCGTTTTTAGCATTATCAAATATTCCCACACTTGAGCGTTGCTTGTCCTCAAGCAATATCATCTTGAAATACTAGAATCACTTCTTTATTCTTCACACTTTGTACATCAGTGATTTCTATACGGCGATATAAACAATGGTAGTAACGATATGGTTTACAGTCCCACATGACTATAAAAATTTAGATCCATTAAGGAAATTGGATCTTTATGAAAACATTTGATCTTTTGAAAATTAAATCTAGTTTTTACCCTAGATAAGTTTTCCGGAATAACCCTTTACCGGTGTTTGCAAAATATTTTTGTGGGTTTGGTGGGTTTCATTTTTGAAAATTTTAGCTCAAAACTTATGGTTTTGTGTCACCCACTTGCTAACCTTGTATTTGGAAAGCAACACGTCCAGTTCACTTGTCCCGTATATTACCTTTCGGTAAACTACCGTCCGATTGTAAAGGAAAGCGTTGAACAAGCAACTGTTAAGGCAATGTCCCCTGACATGCTTTTAATTATGGTCTATAATGTGTCGGACGCAATTACTATCCTTGGTAGGAGCAATAGTAAAGCTCACCCTTATGATTTTTCGGTATGGCACAAGGTCCTATCTTTGACCACTATGCAACCACCGTTCTTAAGGTTGACATCCGATTTGGTTCAGGTGACCTAATGAATTCCAGGTGAATTCCTAGGATTTTACGTTCAATGGTAATGAACGCATTGAAAATAGGGTTTTCAGAAAATAAATCGGTTTGTAATTTTGATCAAAATATTTTCTCGTTCAAGCTCGAGTTTAGATATCATTGAATTCCATGAGTTTGTAATTCTCAATCTTTAAGGTCAATCTCTAGGATTGAGTAATATCAGTCTTAAAAGCTGATTTTTAATCTTTAAGGAGATTATCCTTTCTGGGGATCTGATTCTTTAGTCTTATCAAGCTAATTTGCATGGTGCCCCCCCATTGTACAAGATAAATCCTTCTCATGGTTAGGATAAATTTGACCACTTGGCGACCCTGTTTAATGCTGAGGTCCGTGGATTTCCTGCTGATTTTAGTGATGACTTTTCTAGATTTTTCGTCAACCTACAGCTGGTCTGGACGACAACTTCATGACCTAAATCAAGAAGCGCGTGTCTTTTTCGGAAGACTTTACTTCCTTTTAATGATGGAATTGATTCATCGTGTAGATCCATCTCTTCTTTTCTTTCATCGGGTAAAACAGTTTAGTTTAGTCCAAAGCAAAAGTATTTTCAGTTATTTGTTACAGATATATGTGACATATGTTTAAGATAACTTGGTAAATTTTCCCACACTTGGCTTTTATTTTCCTTTTTATCGTCCTCTATTCCATTTTAAATGAATTTTAACATTTTAGTTTGTTTCTCAATTTATGTCCTTTCCGAGGTAACAATAATTTCGGTGTTAAAACCTAGTTTTATCGTTCATAAATATGTATAAACATGATTTTGAGTTCATTTAATTGAAAATTTTGAAAATTTTTACTAGAATTGGGTAGTTAGTATATAAGACTAGGGCTGTTCTTTTTTATCAGAGAGCACTAGATTCTAATACAACTACTGCTTTACTAGTATTTTTAATGGTAACCAAGTGTTTAAGATAAAAAAAATTTTAAAATCCGAAAGAATTTAACCCCTTCCCACACTTAAGATCTTGCAATGCCCTCATTTGCAAGAAATCAGGAATAATTTAAATTATTGAGGGTGATTTGTGTGAAAATGATTAAATTTTTACCAAAGTTTCCAAATATATTGGCGTTTGTTTGCTGAATGATAAATGGTGCACATCATTTGTTCATTCCGTCTTGTTGTTATTTCACATATATTTTGCATCTTGTCGTCAAAATTAGTTGCTTTTGCTGAACTTAATGCCAGTCTTTGAAAATGCGTTGTTTTACTCTGTTGTGTACATAAGATAAACTGCAAACATATATACATATTTTTGAAGTTTGGTATATTACCCCACATTCAAAAATTATTAAAATCTAAGAATAAAAGTTAGATAATTATAAAAATGATTACAATATTAACAAAAGTATTAAACGTATCAATAATTACAAATTACAAAATAAATAAAACTAAGTATACTAGGGATGATACTGGTACCAATAGGGGTTCCAGGCATAACCATAGGTGCTATAGAATGCTTCGGCAGGGTCATACGTAGGATACGGTGGCTGCATCTCTATGGACCAGGGAGGGAAGATGGGTTTCGGTGTAGGAATATAGTTTCTACCTATATGTTGGCAATGAGCTATGATTTGGTTCTGATGAACTTGCCAATCTTTAAATGCTCTCTGTCTAGCATTTTCGTATTCCTGAGAAGCTATAAACCTTTGCATTTCTTGCATCTCATTCCCCCCTCCTACATTACCTTGCTGTTGGTTTCTCTCCACCTGTGGATGTCTACCATGGTATCGTACTGCGGCGTTATTTCGCCTCTTCAAAACTTTCGCACCATGGTATACATTTAAACCTATAGTATCGCGGGGTTCTGGTTCTTCTACTAATAATCCCCCTCGACTTATATCCACACCGAGATATTCACCAATCAAAGTAATAAAAATACCACCTCCTATTATGCTATGCGGTCGCATCCCCCGAACCATAGCTGATAAATAATAACCCACACAATACGGTATACTTACAGCGCTTTGTGGGTCTCGAATACACATATGGTAAAACAAATCCTGTTCATTTACTTTTTCCTTGTTCTTACCCCTTTGTGTAATCGAATTAGCTAAAAACCTATGTATCACTCTTAATTCAGCTCTATCTATATCCAAATAAGAGTAATTTCCCCCTTTGAAACGGTGATGGCTTGTCATTTGACTCCACACACCGTGTGTATCAAAATTTTCATCTATCTTTCTACCGTTTAGTATCAACCCTCTACAATCGGCAGACGCTAACTCCTCAGGCGTATATATACGTAAAGCCTGAGCCATGTCCAGTAAAGACATGTGGCGCATCGAACCGCCTAACAAAAATCTAATAAAAGAACGATCGGTTAAACTAGCTACCCGATCATTCAACTCTATACTACATAACAATTCTTCACACCATACTTTATATACAGGTCTACGCATGGTGAATAAACGTATCCAGTCATTAAAAGAAGAATTACCATACCTCTGTACAAGTAATTCCCTAATTGGCCCGGCCAATTCTACAGCTTCTAAGGGTCCCCATTCTATGACCCTCGGTACCTCAACAACCTTAGAATGAAGAGTATGCAAACCCCTTTGGTATTTTGGATAATCTATCCAAAGTCTGTCAAATCTCAGGTTCGGGTGCAACTCTTCCAAGTGCATATCGGAAAAGGTCATGACTGGATGAGGTATATCCTGCTTGAAGTAGTTATCCACCTCCTGTTGTTCCACATTCTCAGCAGGAGCATTGCGGGCTTGGGATGAAGATTCACCCCTTTCAGTCTGCAAAATACATCAAACACAAATTTTGTGCATCCAAATATGCATTAGTGTCAGCAAAATCATCAATCAAAATAATTACAATGACATTATCAATTTATATCAAACTTAAGCTCATTTTTATATTTTCATCAAATCTACACTTTTTCAAATAAGCATATACGAAAATGTTCGCCTAGTTCATAATCATTCAACTCAAATAACATGTCAAAATAATCATTACTAGCAATTAAACAAGTCTCAAATGGCATTATCTTTCAAAAATCAAGTTCATGAATTTTAGACTTGAAAAAGTCCACTTTAATTCTCAAAATTATGTTTAGGCTCAAAGTTTGGATCATTTAACTACCTAGACATGTTACACTACTCAATTTAGCAACAATTCATGACAAAAATCGGCCATAACCTGTTTATATCAAAAAGCCCCAAATTTGCTCAAGAACACAAACCCTAGATTATTCAAAATTTGAAGTTTAAGGCTTCTAATCATGTTAAACAACATCAATCTAGGTTATACAAGCATAATACATACACAATTTAAGCCTAATTACACTAAAAAGCATCAAAATCAAATTGGGGAAAAAATGGCTCAAGAACACTAATTTCGGATTAAATGGTGTTTAGGTGTAGAAATTTACCGTTTTTCTTGAGTAATTCCTAGATAGCATCCTTCTCAACATGATTTTAGTAAAAGATTTGGTGATCAACATGATTTTACGTTTTATTTTTTTCTGTAAATTGGTCCCTCCGCGACTCGCGGGGATTAAACCTCCAAACTCCGCGAGTCGCGGAGTTTGCTATATTTTTTTTTTTTTTTTATAATCATTAACTTATAAAACAATTAAGTACTTAATTTTAAAATTTTGTTTCCTTTGTTATTTAGGACGAGGTCGTTTCGGATCGATGTCCTAGTCCGTCCCTCGACAAAATTTTAAAATTTGTCTTTTTGTAGCGATTGTTTTAAAAGCTAAGAATTTTGGGGTTTTTTTTTTTAATGTTTTTGGCATAATTTAATTCAATGAGATTAAAAATAATGATAATAAAAGTTCTCGTCCCTCCCTTGGGTAAAGCAATTTCGGTTCAAAGACCTAGTCTTCAACTTACGACGAATTTTAAAAATCATATTTTTAACTTAATGAGATAAAGTAAATTTTTGTTTTTAAATTCACACAACTTAAATATAAAATTCAAAATTATTATTAAAAATTCACACCAAACTTAAAATTTGAAATGCATAAAATTAAAAATTCATATTTTAAAAATTAAAAGTTCACACCAAACTTAATTTAAAAATTCATATTATAAATTCACACCAAACTTATATTAATTTTTTAAATATTTACAATTTTAAATATATTGTTTTTACAAAGTTTACAATATTAATTTAATATTTATATATTAATTTTAAAAACATGGTAAAAATAAAATTAAAAATCTTTTTGTCTTTTTATCCCACTTTAATCAATCAAATATTATCAAAAATATGCGCCCCTCTTTTCGGTAAAGTAATTTCGGTTCCAAGACCTAATTTAACTCATGACGAATTTTTGAAATATTTTGGGTTGATTGATTAAAGATATTTATACCTTAAGAATAAACGTTAAATTTCGCAGTGATGTAATAAATTTTTGAATGATATCAATAATTTCGGTCGCCAAACCTAATTTTATTCAATACCAATTTAATACTTTTTAGCGAACAAATTAGCGTTTATTATCAAAAGGTTAAAAATAAAAATAAAAATAAAAACTGTACAGACATACCTGTGAGATAGATTTCTTAGTTATATGATCTATCTCATTCATAAGATAGTTGGTTTAATTGGTTTTCCATGGCTACATAGGCGTAACCTCGAGCATTCAGTGTCTTTTCTTCTAAACATATGAACGGTCTGTCTCTGCATAAAGTAACAAATTCGGTATTTGAATAGGTTTGATTATTTGAACATTTACTTCCATGTGACCATTTTCCGCATTTGTGACATCTTTCTAGGTGTCGTGCTCTTCTTTTCGCTGCGGATTTTGATTTTCCTTTACCAAATTGTAACTTATTATCTTCGCATCTGGATTCTTTTCTAACTCCGTCCATTCTTTCTCTGATTACTGATACTATTTCACTTGGTAGTATGTCATTATTTCTTTTAGTGATCAAAGCGTGTAGCATTAGACCATGGTTTAGTTCACAGGCAGTCTTCATTTTGTAAAAACCTAAAAAAAATAAAAATTCAGAATGGGGGGAGAAGACTAGTTCTTTAGGGTCTGCTAGGGAAAGACCATTCGGGTTCCATTTTCGAGAACTACACGAAAACAGACAATCTAATTCTAACAGAAATACATATTATCTTTTAAAGACTTGATTATCCCCACACTTAGTTAGCTGTGGTGTCGAAATTGTGATTAACTTCGTTGTCGACTTCCATCGGACCATGTATGTAATGTTTAACTCTGTGACCATTAACTTTAAATTCAATCCCATTTGAATTTATCAATTCTATCGTTCCGTATGGGAAAACTCTTTTGACTATGAATGGTCCAGACCATCTTGATTTCAATTTTCCAGGAAATAGCTTGAATCGTGAATTGAAAAGAAGAACTCTGTCTCCTTCTTTAAATTCTTTTGAACTTCTGATTCTTTTATCATGCCATTTCTTCGTTCTTTCTTTATAGATTAACGAATTATCGTATGCTTCATGTCTTAATTCTTCTAATTCATTTAGTTGACTTAATCGTAGACGTCCGGCTTCATGTAAATCAAGATTACATGGCTTCAAAGCCCAAAATGCTTTGTGTTCAATTTCTACTGGAAGATGACATGCTTTTCCATAAACAAGTCTAAAAGGTGTGGTTCCAATTGGAGTTTTGCAGGCTGTTCTAAAAGCCCAGAGTGCATCCTCCAATTTAATGGACCATTCCTTCGGATTTGATCCTACGGTTTTCTCTAGAATACGTTTTAAGGCTCGGTTGGTATTTTCAACTTGTCCACTTGTTTGTGGATGATATGCGGTGGAGATTTTATGAGTTACTCCATATCTTTTAAGAACTTTCTCAAGTTGATTATTACAGAAATGAGTACCCCGATCACTTATTAAAGCTTTCGGTGTTCCAAACCTTGCAAAAGGATGTTTTAAAAAGTTGACTACAACTCGTGCATCGTTAGTTGGGAGAGCTTGTGCTTCCGCCCATTTAGATACATAATCAATGGCTACGAGTATATATAGATTATTATGAGATTTTGGAAATGGACCCATAAAGTCAATACCCCAAATGTCAAATACTTCACATACTTGGATGATATTTTGTGGCATTTCATCACGTTGACTTATTTTTCCGGCCCTTTGACATGCATCACAGGATTTGCAAAGAAGGTGTGCGTCTTTGTAAATTGTAGGCCAATAGAATCCAGCTTCATAAACTTTTCTTGCTGTTAGTTGAGGCCCATAATGCCCTCATGTTGGTCCTGTGTGACAATGGTTTAAAATTTTACTAGCTTCATCTCCAAATACACATCGGCGTATTATTCCATCGGGACAACTTTTAAACAGATGTGGATCTTCCCAAAATAGTGTTTTATATCACTGAAGAATTTCTTTCGTCTTTGGTACGATAAACCTTTTTCAAGGAATCCACAAACCAAGTAGTTTGCATAGTCTGCAAACCATGGGATTTCATTATAATCTATCTTCAATAGATATTCATCAGGAAAGTTGTCTTGTATGGCTGATTCATTTAGAACTTCTAAATCGGGATTTTCAAGACGAGAAAGATGATCAGCGGCGAGATTTTCTGCTCCTCTTTTATCTCGAATTTCAATATCAAACTCTTGTAAGAGTAAGATCCAACGAATTAATCGTGGTTTAGCATCTTGTTTTGAAAATAGGTATCTAAGAGCAGAATGGTCGGTATAGACCACTGTTTTTGCTAGAACGAGATATGATCGAAATTTGTCAAAAGCAAAGACAATAGCAAGGAGTTCTTTTTCAGTAGTTGTATAGTTCGTTTGTGCTCCTTGTAACGTCTTACTAGCATAATATATAGGTTGAAATCGTTTTTCAATCCTTTGTCCTAAAACGGCTCCCATTGCAAAATCACTTGCATCGCACATTAGTTCAAATGGTAGATTCCAATTTGGTGTTATCATGATCGGTGCATTAGTGAGTTTCTCTTTAAGAATATTAAAAGATTTGATACACTCATCTGAAAAGATGAATTGAGCATCCTTTTCTAGGAGTTTATTCATAGGAGTGGCAATTTTAGAAAAATCTTTTATGAAACGTCGGTAAAAACCGGCATGCCCTAGAAAACTCCTAACTCCTCTAACATTGGTGGGATGTGGAAGTTTAGCAATTACATCTACTTTAGCTCTATCCACCTCAATTCCTTCTTTTGAAATTTTATGTCCAAGAACGATGCCTTCTTTAACCATGAAATGGCATTTCTCCCAATTAAGAACTAGATTTGACTGCTCGCATCTAATAAGCATTCGTTCAAGATTAACTAAACATGATTCAAATGTATCACCGAAGACTGAAAAGTCATCCATGTATACTTCCATGCATTCTTCTATCATGTCGTGAAAAATCGCCATCATACACCTTTGAAAGGTTGCAGGGGCGTTGCAAAGTCCAAATGGCATGCGTTTGTAAGCAAAAGTACCATAAGGGCACGTGAATGTGGTTTTCTCTTGGTCCTCGGGTGCTATTGAAATTTGAAAATATCCGGAAAATCCATCTAGAAAACAATAGTAACTATTTCCGGCTAATCTTTCCAACATTTGATCAATAAAAGGTAAGGGAAAGTGATCTTTTCTGGTGGCGTCATTTAATTTTCTATAATCAATACACACACGCCATCCTGTTACAGTTCTAGTAGGAATAAGCTCATTTTTCTCATTTGTAATGACAGTCATGCCACCCTTCTTAGGCACGCATTGAACTGGGCTTACCCATGGACTATCAGAGATTGGATATATCAAACCTGCATCTAGCAGTTTAATAATCTCTTTCTTAACTACATCTTGCATATTAGGATTTAGTCTTCGTTGGCGTTGCACATATGTTTTATGACCTTCTTCCATAAGGATTTTATGTGTGCAATATGAAGGACTTATTCCTTTAATATCATGAATCTTCCATGCAATGGCTGGTTTATGAGCTTTCAACATAGAAATGAGTTGTGATTTCTCATTTTCAGTAAGAGAAGACGATATTATTACAGGTAATTCAGATTCACCATGTAAATAAGCGTATTCCAAATGGTTTGGAAGTGGCTTTAACTCTAATTTCGGAGGTTCTTCTATCGATGATTTATATCGATATCTGTCTTCTTCTTTTAGCATTTGAATTTCTTCTGTTGTTGGTTCATATCCATTAGCTATAAGTGTAGCTAACATTTCAGCTTCATCAATTGGTTCATTACCTTCTCCTAAAGAACATTCTCCTGTTCCTTGTAATTCTGGAAATTCTTCTAATAATTCTGCATGTGCATCTATAGTTTGAATATAATAACATGTATCATCTGCAGATTGCGGTTGTTGCATTGCTCTATCAACTGAAAAGGTAACACTCTTATCCTCTATACTTAGGGTCAATTTCTTACCGAACACGTCTATCATTGCTTTAGCCGTGTTTAAGAATGGTCTTCCTAATATGAGAGGAACTTGAGAATCTTCTTCCATGTCCAAAACAACAAAATCTACTGGAAATACTAAAGTACCAACTTTAACTAGCATGTTCTCCATTATCCCTCTAGGATATTTTATTGATCGATCGGCTAGTTGTATGCTTATTCTTGTTGGTTTTAATTCTCCAAGGTCTAGTTTAGTGTATAGTGAATACGGCATTAGATTTATACTAGCACCTAAGTCTGCCAATGCTTCTATTGAACTAAGACTACCCAGAAAACATGGAATTGTGAAACTTCCTGGATCAGATAGTTTTTCTGGTATCTTATTCAACAGCACTGCTGAACAATTAGCATTCGTAGTAACAGCCGAGAGTTCTTCCATTTTCTTTCTATTTGAGATTAGATCTTTCAAGAATTTAGCATATCTAGGCATTCCTGAAATCACATCAATGAAAGGAAGATTTACATTTATCTGTTTAAACATATCTAAGAATTTGGACTGCTCGGCTTCAAGTTTCTCTTTCTTCATTTTACTCGGGTAAGGAAGTGGTGGTTGATATGGTTTAACATAAGGTTTATCCTTAACTGTGTTATCTTCATTAACCTTTTCAACTACCGGTTCTTTTTCCTTATCTTGATCAGGTTGTGGTTCTCGTGGAGTAGGAATAGCTTCATCAGAAGTTACAGTTATTTCAGGTGGTTTAAGTGTTGTACCACTTCTTGTGGTAATAGCTTTAGCTGTTTCATTCCGGGGGTTAGCATTTGTATCACTAGGTAGACTTCCCGGTTTTCTTTCACCTATTAACCTTGCTAGGTTACTCACTTCTTATTCTAGATTTTGAATAGAAGCTTGTTGATTTCTAAATGCTTGAGCATTTTGTTCATTGGTTTGTTTCTGAGATGTGAAAAACTGCGTTTGAGTTTCAACTAGCTTCGTCATCATATCTTCTAAATTTGGCTTTTTATCATCGGTTTGTTGTGGTGGTTTATTTTGAAAATTAGGTCTTTGCTGATTGTAAGTATTATTGGATACTTGTTGATTGCTAGGACCTTGTTGGTTGTTGTATGGAATATTTCGGTTATAATTTTGGTTTTGATTGTAAATCGGTCTTGGCGGTTGATAATTATTCTGATAATTATTTTCGGGTCTTTGGTTTATGTATGAAATATTCTCTCTTTGTTCCATTGTTAATTCAATACTGAGACAATCTTTTGTCAAATGTGGTCCTCCACACTGCTCACAACTAATTCGTATTGAGTGAATATCTTTAGTCATCTTTTCCATTCGTCTCTCCACAGCATCTATCTTTGCGGAAATGGAATCTAAGTCATGGCTAGAATCGGCTCTAGCTGCTTTAGATGATCTAACGATGTCTTTTTCTTGGTGCCACTCATGTGAGTGGGAAGCAGTATTATCAATAATTTTGTAAGCATCAGTTTCGGTTTTCTTCATAATAGAACCACCAGCTGCTATATCTATGTCTTTTCTTGTAGTGATGTCGCATCCTTGGTAGAATATTTGTACTATTTGACAGGTGTCTAAACCATGTTGCGGACATCCTCTTAACAACTTTCCATATCTTGTCCACGCCTCATATAGAGTTTCATTTGGTTTCTGTGTAAACGTAACAATTTCTGCTTGAAGTCTTACGGCTTTAGATGCAGGAAAGAATTGTTTAAGAAATTTGTCAACTAAAACGTCCCATGTATCGATCGCCCCTTCAGGTAACGATTCCAACCAATCTTTGACTTCTCCCTTTAAAGTCCAGGGAAATAACATGAGATATATCTGTTCATCCTCCACTTCTCGGATTTTAAATAGTGTGCAGATCCTATTAAAGGTACGTAGATGTTCATTTGGATCTTCCTTCGGCGCACCACTAAATTGGCATTGATTAGTCACCATGTGTAGAATTTGTCCTTTGATTTCATAATCTGGCGCATTAATGTCTGGATCAGTAATTGTGTGACCTTGGCCAGTGCGTTTAGCTCTCATTCGGTCTTCCATACTTAAAGGTTCCAGATTCTCCATAATTGAATTTGTTGAATCGGTATCACTAGATGATTCTGATTTAATGGTTCGTTCCTCAACAATCTCTGTTTGAATGATTGGTGATTCCGGAGGAAAGTTTAATGGTTCAGGATCTACGAACCGTTCCTGAATATTCTCCGGATTCTCAATTGTGAGGTCGGGTTCAAAAAATGGATTATCGGAAATTTGAACTGAAGTACTTGGTCGACTGGATGACGATTCTAAAGAAAAATCAACGGCGGTTATATTTGCTAAATGTCTTGATCTAGTTACAGGTGGTGAACGTACAAAAGGTGGTGAACGTCTTGCTCGGTGCATTCACTGAATATCCTATTAGTTTTAAAAAGGAAAGAAAAATTATAATAAGTTATCCAATTAATAGACTTTTCTGATTTTGCCCACGTTTCGAATAGCCAAAAGATGCAGCAGAGGGGCAGGATTCGTTTGGTCTCAATATAATTGAGGACTGTTTGGCTCCAATAACCCGGTCCACGTACAAATCCAACTATTACTACGAACCAGAAAATTTTGATGTCTATTAATTTAACCACTTAAAATAAATTTTCGTAATTTTAAGAAATTTAGATAAGAAGTAGAATAAAAGTCTATGTCCTAAAAACTAGAATAGCGAGAAATAAGAAAGAAAAAGAGTTCGTCGAAAAAGGTCGAAAAAGAAAAATGGTTGAAAAATAAAAGGTGACGGAAAAATAAAAGAAACTTATAAAAACTTAAAAATATTTGACTAACCTAACCTTATTACTACAACTAACTTAAAATTATAATCGCAAATTGATATTACTAATTGGAATGATAATTGATACATAGGTAAAAGTCGTCTAAAAATATTAAAGCTTACAGGAAAAACTAAATTCCAAATGGAAATAACTTAAAAAGAAACTAAAACTTAAAAAGGCGTCGCAAAATTCTAAAGTACCTAAATCTTAGTCTAAAGAAAAAGCACTTAAGGAATTCTACGGCAAAGCCTAAAAATCTAGGAGTAAAAATAACTATGGCAAAAACTAAGTTTAAAACTAAATATGAGCTAAAAATACAAATATTACGCTAAAATAATTAAAAAGGGACAAAATATAAAAATATACAAAAAGTTGTAAAAAGTACAATTTTTATAAAAATATTATTTTTATATTATTTATTTATTAAAACTACTAATTTTATAATTTAATTAAACTAATTAATACTAAATACATAAATTAAATAAAAAGTAAAAGTTAAAATAAAACTAATAATAATAATAATAATAATTAGGGTTAAATAATAATAATAATTAATAATTACCCGTAATTAATGCTGAATTAGGGTTTTGTCGCCTGTCAGAAAATCTCCGCGAGTCGCGGTATTTAAAACACCAAACCCCGCGAGTCGCGGGGTTCCAGTTTTCAACTCTGGATCAGTTTTAATTTACGCGTTTTTTTTATTAATATAAATAAAAGATATTTAAATAAAACTTATATTTTTATAAACTAAAATAAAAATAAAGAAACTTATAAAACTTTTAACAAACTCTTAAAAATATATAAATTTTTGTTTTTCTTTTTATATTTTTGAATATTTAAAACGTATTTTTATAAAAACAAATTTTAATAAAAATAAACTAAAAATCTTTTTTTTTTATATTAGCGTTGCGCTTCCGGCGTTTAAGAAGTTCCCCGGCAGCGGCGCCAAAAATACTTGATGTTATGCGAGGGGTATATAAAATAGTTATTAATTTTAGCAGAGAAATACTATTAAATACGATACAATTTTACACAAGATATTTATTTATTTAGAGAATGGATATACTTAAACCTTGCTACAACACTTATAGGCAGTGTACCTAATCGTACAGTAGTGTAGTTTTTAGTAAGTCCGGTTCGTTCCACAGGGAAATCTTTAAACAAAGCTTAACGCTATATTAGTTTACTTTTATAAAAATACAAATATATATATATAAGTAATATTATTATTATAAAGGGGGGTTTTTACCGTTTAATGACCGGTTTGTCGATTTTAAAACTTTAGTCGCAGTTAAAACCAAATGTAAAATATTAAAAATAAATACAAGACTTAAATTAAAGCGTAAAGTAAATAACGATAATGAAATTGCGAATAATAAAAGTGCGATAAAGTAAACTTGCGATAATTAAAGAGTACGATAATTAAAAGTGCAATTAAATACAATAACAATAAAAATGCGATAATTAGAAGTGCAATTAAATATAAAATAAAGGAAATTAAATATGAAATAAAAGAATTATGCTTATTTAAACTTCCGTAATCATGATGTTTGACGTGTTGATTTTAGTTTTATGCCCATGGGTTAATTGTCCTTTGTCCTGGATTATTTAATATGTCCGTCTGGTTTTTGTCCATAACAGTCCATCAGTCATAAATATAAAGTGCGAGTGTCCTCGTCAAATTATCCTTATACCCGAAGTTAAATATTCCAACTAATTGGGGATTTAAACTGTAACAAGATTTTAATACTTTGTTTAATAATTACACCAGGATGTCGACTGAGTGTAACCCAAGGTTTTAATATTTTGTTATCAATTATACCAAGTGTCCTTTGTACATAATTTCACCCCTGTTTTAATTATTCTAGTGGCTATTAATCCATTCCCGTGTCCGGTTAAATGAACGATTATTCGTACATATAAATACCCCGCCCATCGTGTCCGATCGAGTGTATATGGTAAATTATAGGGACGCCCAATTGTAAATCTTTATATTAACATTAACAAACTATCATTTAGTTAAACAAATATAAAGCCCATTAATAGCCCATAGTCTAATTTCCACAAGTGTCGTTCTTTTGTCCAAACCCCAATTATGGTACAAAGGCCAATTACCCAATTTTAGTAATTAGCCCAACATCATGATTACTTCGTTTTAAATAAGCATAATAATAACTTAGCTACGAGACATTAATATAAAAAGGTTGAACATAACTTACAATGATTAAAAATAGCGTAGCGTTACACGGACAGAATTTCGACTTACAACCTTACAACATTCGCTAACATACCCTTATTATTAGAATTATAATTAAAATTAAAATATAAATTATAAATATATATATATATATTTTACGTATGAGGAGAAGAAGAAAAAGATGGATGAAAATGATCAGATTTCGGTTTGCTTTATAGGGAGTTTCAAAACTGGGGGCTCCGCGACTCGCGGCCATTTTGGCCTTCAAACTCCGCGAGTCGCGGAGTTTACTTTTACAGCTCAGAGGAGTTTGGCTCTTTGTTTACCGACGGTTTAAATATAAATATAATATATTAAATAATTATAAGAATTATTTAAATATTATATTATATTTATGTGCATAGTTGACTTGTAATTTTTAGTCCGTTGCGTCGATCGTTAAGAGTTGACTCTGGTCCCGGTTCCGGATTTTCGAACGTCCTTGCGTACAATTTAATATCTTGTACTTTGCGTTTTGAATCTTGTACTCTTGTAATTTCGAGACGTTTCTTATCAATAATTGGAACCTTTTTGATTGTCTTTTGTACTTTTGAGCTTTTTGGTCGTTTGCGTCTTCAATTCGTCGAATCTGTCTTTTGTCTTCACCTTTTATTATTTAAACTAATATCACTTGTAAATAGAACAATTGCAACTAAAAGCTTGTCTTTCTTGAGGAATAATGCTATGAAATATATGTTCGTTTTTAGCATTATCAGATATAAAACACTATTTTTGGGAAGATCCACATCTGTTTAAAAGTTGTCCAGATGGAATAATTCGCCAATGTGTATTTGGAGATGAAGCTAGTAAAATTTTAAACCATTGTCACACAGGACCAACAGGAGGGCATTATGGGCCTCAACTAACAGCAAGAAAAGTTTATGATGCTGGATTCTATTGGCCTACAATTTACAAAGACGCACACCTTCTTTGCAAATCCTGTGATGCTTGTCAAAGGGCCGGAAAAATAAGTCAACGTGATGAAATGCCACAAAATGTCATCCAAGTATGTGAAGTATTTGACATTTGGGGTATTGACTTTATGGGTCCATTTCCAAAATCTCATAATAATCTATATATACTCGTAGCCATTGATTATGTATCTAAATGGGCGGAAGCACAAGCTCTCCCAACTAACGATGCACGAGTTGTAGTCAACTTTTTAAAACGTCTTTTTGCAAGGTTTGGAACACCGAAAGCTTTAATAAGTGATCGGGGTACTCATTTCTGTAATAATCAACTTGAGAAAGTTCTTAAAAGATATGGAGTAACTCATAAAATCTCCACCGCATATCATCCACAAACAAGTGGACAAGTTGAAAATACCAACCGAGCTTTAAAACGTATTCTAGAGAAAACCGTAGGATCAAATCCGAAGGAATGGTCCATTAAATTGGAGGATGCACTCTGGGCTTTTAGAACAGCCTACAAAACTCCAATTGGAACCGCACCTTTTAGACTTGTTTATGAAAAAGCATGTCATCTTCCAGTAGAAATTGAACACAAAGCATTTTGGGCTTTGAAAACATGTAATCTTGATTTACATGAAGCCGGACGTCTACGATTAAGTCAACTAAACGAATTAGAAGAATTAAGACATGAAGCATACGAAAATTCGTTAATCTATAAGGAAAGAACGAAGAAATGGCATGATAAAAGAATCAGAAGTTCAAAAGAATTTAAAGAAGGAGACAGAGTTCTTCTTTTCAATTCACGATTCAAGCTATTTCCTGGAAAATTGAAATCAAGATGGTCTGGACCATTCATAGTTAAAAGAGTTTTCCCATACGGAACGATAGAATTAATAAATTCAAATGGGATGGAATTTAAAGTTAATGGTCACAGAGTTAAACATTACATACATGGTCCGATGGAAGTCGACAACGAAGTTAATCACAATTTCGACACCACAGCTAACTAAGTGTGGGGAGAATCAAGTCTTTAAAGGATAATATGTATTTCTGTTAGAGTTAGATTGTCTGTTTTCGTGTAGTTCTCGAAAATGGAACCCGAATGGTCTTTCCCTAGCAGACCCTAAAGAACTAGTCTTCTCCCCCCATTCTGAATTTTTTATTTTTTTAGGTTTTTACAAAATGAAGACTGTCTGTGAACTAAACCATGGTCTAATGCTACACGCTTTGATCACTAAACGAAATAATGACATACTACCGAGTGAATTAGTATCAGTAATCAGAGAAAGAATGGACGGAGTTAGAAAAGAATCCAGATGCGAAGATAATAAGTTACAATTTGGTAAAGGAAAATCAAAATCCGCAGCGAAAAGAAGAGCACGACACCTAGAAAGATGTCACAAATGCGGAAAATGGTCACATGGAGGTAAATGTTCAAATAATCAAACCTATTCAAATACCGAATTTGTTACTTTATGCAGAGACGGACCGTTCATATGTTTAGAAGAAAAGACACTGAATGCTCGAGGTTACGCCTATGTAGCCATGGAAAACCAATTAAACCGACTATCTTATGAATGAGATAGATCATATAACTAAGAAATCTATTTCACAGGTATGTTTGTACAGTTTTTATTTTATTTATTTTTATTTTTAAACCTTTTGATGATAAACGCTAATTTGTTCGCTATAAAGTATTAAATTGGTATTAAATAAAATTAGGTTTGGCGACCGAAATTATTGATATCATTCAAAAATTTATTACATCACTGCGAAATTTAACGTTTATTCTTAAGGTATAAATATCTTTAAACAATCAACCCAAAATATTTCAAAAATTCGTCATGAGTTAAATTAGGTCTTGGAACCGAAATTACTTTACCGAAAAGAGGGGCGCATATTTTTGATAATATTTGATTGATTAAAGTGGGATAAAAAATCCAAAAAGATTTTTAATTTTATTTTTACCATGTTTTTAAAATTAATATATAAATCTTAAATTAATATTGTAAACTTTGTAAAAACAATATTTTTAAAATTGTAAATATTTGAAAAATTAATATAAGTTTGGTGTGAATTTATAATATGAATTTTTAAATTAAGTTTGGTGTTAATTTTTAATTTTTAAAATATGAATTTTTTAATTTTATGCATTTTAAATTTTAAGTTTGGTGCGAACTTTTAATATTAATTTTGAATTTTATATTTAAATTGTGTGAATTTAAAAATAAAAATTTACTTTATCTCATTAAGTTAAAAATATGATTTTTAAAATTCGTCGTAAGTTGAAGACTAGGTCTTTGAACCGAAATTGCTTTACCCGAGGGAGGGACGAGAACTTTTATTATCATTATTTTTAATCTTATTGAATTAAAGTATGCCAAAAACATTAAAAAAACCAAAAATCTTAGCTTTTAAAACAATCGCTACAAAAAGACAAATTTTAAAATTTTGTCGAAGGACGGACTAGGACATCGATCCGAAACGACCTCGTCCTAAATAACAAGGGAAACAAAATTTTAAAATTAAGTACTTAATTGTTTTATAAGTTAATGATTATAAAAAAAAAAAAAAATAGCAAACTCCGCGACTCACGGAGTTTGAAGGCTTAAATGCCGCGAGTCGCGGGATGACCGGAAATCAGAAAAAAATAAAGAGCTGGAACAGATCAGTCCCAACCCACAAAACACACAAATACTGCGAACATAAACACGCAAAAACCCGAAAAATACACCCCAAAATCACAATTTTTAACCGTTAATCACCAAATTTTTTACTAAAATCATGTTGAGAAGGATGCTATCTAGGAATTACTCAAGAAAAACGGTAAATTTCTACACCTAAACACCATTTAATCCGAAATTTGGTGTTCTTGAGCAATTTTTTCCCCAATTTGATTTTGATGCTTTTTAGTGTAATTATGCTTAAATTGTTTATGTATTATGCTTGTATAACCTAGATTGATGCTATTTAACATGATTAGAAGCCTTAAACTTCAAAATTTGAGTAATCTAGGGTTTGTGTTCTTGAGCAAATTTGGGGCTTTTTGATATAAACAGGTTATGGCCGATTTTTGTCATGAATTGTTGCTAAATTAAGTAGTGTAACATGTTTAGGTAGTTAAATGATCCAAACTTTGAGCCTAAACATGATTTTGAGAATTAAAGTGGACTTTTTCAAAGTCTAAAATTCATGAACTTGATTTTTGAAAGATAATGCCATTTGAAACTTGTTTAATTGCTAGTAATGATTATTTTGACATGTTATTTGAGTTGAATGCTTAAGAACTTGGCGAACATTTTCGTATATGCTTATTTGAAAAAGTGTAGATTTGATGAAAATGTGAAAATGAGCTTAAGTTTGATATAAATTGATCATGTCATTGTAATTATTTTGATTGATGATTTTGCTGACACTAATGCATATTTGGATGCACAAAAATTGTGTTTGATGTGTTTTGCAGACTGAAAGGGGTGAATCTTCATCCCAAGCTCGCAATGCTCCTGCTGAGAATGCGGAACAACAGGAGGTGGATAACTACTACAAGCAGGATATACCGCATCCAGTCATGACCTTTTCTGATATGCACTTGGAAGAGTTGCACCCGAACCTGAGATTTGACAGACTTTGGATAGATTATCCAAAATATCAAAGGGGTTTGCATACTCTTCATTCTAAGGTTGTTGAGGTACCAAGGGTCATAGAATGGGGACCCTTAGAAGCTGTAGAATTGACCGGGCCAATTAGGGAATTACTTGTACAGAGGTATGGTAATTCTACTTTTAATGACTGGGTACGTTTATTCACCATGCGTAGACCTGTATATAAAGTATGGTGTGAAGAATTGTTGTGTAGTATAGAGTTGAATGATCGGGTAGCTAGTTTAACCGATCGTTCTTTTATTAGATTTTTGTTAGGCGGTTCGATGCGCCACATGTCTTTACTAGACATGGCTCAGGCTTTACGTATATATACGCCTGAGGAGTTAGCATCTGCTGATTGTAGAGGGTTGATACTAAACGGTATAAAGATAGATGAAAATTTTGATACACACGGTGTGTGGAGTCAAATGACAAGCCATCACCGTTTCAAAGGGGGAAATTACTCTTATTTGGACATAGATAGAGCTGAATTAAGAGTAATTCATAGGTTTTTAGCTAATTCGATTACACAAAGGGGTAAGAACAAGGAAAAAGTAAATGAACAGGATTTGTTTTACCATATGTGTATTCGAGACCCACAAAGCGCTGTAAGTATACCATATTGTGTGGGTTATTATTTATCAGCTATGGTTAGGGGGATGAGACCGCATAGCATAATAGGAGGTGGTATTTTTATTACTTTGATTGCTGAATATCTCGGTGTGGATATAAGTCGGGGGGGATTATTAGTGGAAGAACCAGAACCCCGCGATACTATAGGTTTAAATGTATACCATGGTGCGAAAGTTTTGAAGAGGCGAAATAACGCTGCAGTACCATACCATGGTAGACATCCACAGGTTGAGAGAAACCAACAGCAAGGTAATGTAGGAGGGGGGAATGAGATGCAAGAAATGCAAAGGTTTATAGCTTCTCAGGAGTACGAAAATGCTAGACAGAGAGCATTTGAAGATTGGCAAGTTCATCAGAACCAAATCATAGCTCATTGCCAACATATAGGTAGAAACTATATTCCTACACCGAAACCCATCTTCCCTCCCTGGTCTATAGAGATGCAGCCACCGTATCCTACGTATAACCCTGCCGAAGCATTCTATAGCACCTATGGTTATCCCTGGAACCCCTATTGGTATCAATATCATCCCTAGTTTACTTATTATATTTTTTATTTTTATTTTGTAATTTGTAATGATTGATACGTTTAATACTTTTGTTAATATTGTAATAGTTTTTATAATTGTCTAACTTTTATTCTTAGATTTTAATAATTTTTGAATGTGGGGTAATATACCAAACTTCAAAAATATGTATATATGTTTGCAGTTTATCTTATGTACACAACAGGGTAAAACAACGCATTTTCAAAGACTGGCATTAAGTTCAGCAAAAGCAACTAATTTTGACGACAAGATGCAAAATATATGTGAAATAACAACAAGACGGAATGAACAAATGATATGCACCATTTATCATTCAGCAAACAAACGCCAATATATTTGGAAACTTTGGTAAAAATTTAATCATTTTCACACAAATCACCCTCAATAATTTGAATTATTACTGATTTCTTGCAAATGAGGGCATTGCAAGATCTTAAGTGTGGGAAGGGGTTAAATCCTTTCGGATTTTAAAATTTTTATCTTAAACACTTGGTTACCATTAAAAATACTAGTAAAGCAGTAGTTGTATTAGAATCTAGTGCTCTCTGATAATAAAGAACAGCCCTAGTCTTATATACTGACTACCCATGTCTAGTAAAATTTTTCAAAATTTTTAATTAAATGAACTCAAAATCATGTTTATACATATTTATGAACGATAAAACTAGGTTTTAACACCGAAATTATTGTTACCTCGGAAAGGACATAAATTGAGAAACAAACCAAAATGTTAAAATTCATTTAAAATGGAATAGAGGACGATAAAAAGGAAAATAAAAGCCAAGTGTGGGAAAATTTACCAAGTTATCTTAAACATATGTCACATATATCTGTAACAAATAACTGAAAATACTTTTGCTTTGGACTAAACTAAACTGTTTTACCCGATGAAAGAAAAGAAGAGATGGATCTACACGATGAATCAATTCCATCATTAAAAGGAAGTAAAGTCTTCCGAAAAAGAAACGCGCTTCTTGATTTAGGTCATGAAGTTGTCGTCCAGACCAGCTGTAGGTTGACGAAAAATCTAGAAAAGTCATCACTAAAATCAGCAGGAAATCCACGGACCTCAGCATTAAACAGGGTCGCCAAGTGGTCAGATTTATCCTAACCATGAGAAGGATTTATCTTGTACGATGGGGGGGCACCATGCAAATTAGCTGGATAAGACTAATGAATCAGATCCCCAGAAAGGATAATCTCCTTAAAGATTAAAAATCAGTTTTTAAGACTGATATTACTCAATCCTTGAGATTGACCTTAAAGATTGAGAATTACAAACTCATGGAATTCAATGATATCTAAACTCGAGCTTGAACGAGAAAATATTTTATTCAAAAATTACAAACCGATTTGTTTTCTGAAAACCCTATTTTCAATGCGTTCATTACCATTGAACGTAAAATCCTAGGAATTCACCTGGAATTTATTAGGTCACCTGAACCAAATCGGGTGTCAACCGTAAGAACGGTGGTTGCATAGTGGTCAAAGACAGGACCTTGTGCCATACCGAAAAATTATAAGGGTGAGCTTTACTATTGCTCCTACCAAAGATAGTAATTGCGTCCGACACGTTATAGACCATAATTAAAAGCATGTCAGGGGACATTGCCTTAACAGTTGCTTGTTCAACGCTTTCCTTTACAACCGGACGGTAGTTTACCGAAAGGTAATATACGGGACAAGTGAACTGGACGTGTTGCTTTCCAAATACAAGGTTAGCAAGTGGGTGACACAAAACCATAAGTTTTGAGCTAAAATTTTCAAATCTAAAACCCACCAAACCCACAAAAATATTTTGCAAACACCGGTAAAGGGTTATTCTGTAAAACTTATCTAGGGTAAAAACTAGATTTAATTTTCAAAACATCAAATGTTTTCATAAAGATCCAATTTCCTTAATGGATCTAAATTTTTATAGTCATGTGGGACTGTAAACCATATCGTTACTACCATTGTTTATACCGCCGTATAGAAATCACTGATGTACAAAGTGTGAAGAATAAAGAAGTGATTCTAGTATTGCAAGACGATATTGCTTGAGGACAAGCAACGCTCAAGTGTGGAAATATTTGATAATGCTAAAAACGAACATATATTTCATAGCATTATTCCTCAAGAAAGACAAGCTTTTAGTTGCAATTGTTCTATTTACAAGTGATATTCGTTTAAATAATAAAAGGTGAAGACAAAAGACAGATTCGACGAATTGAAGACGCAAACGACCAAAAAGCTCAAAAGTACAAAAGACAATCAAAGAGGTTCCAATTATTGATAAGAAACGTCTCGAAATTACAAGAGTACAAGATTCAAAACGCAAAGTACAAGATATTAAATTGTACGCAAGGACGTTCGAAAATTCGGAACCGGGACCAGAGTCAACTCTTAACGCTCGACGCAACGGACTAAAAATTACAAGTTAACTATGTATATAAATATAATATAATATATAATTAATTATATTAATTATATATATATATATATATATTATATATATATAAAATAAATCATCGGCAAGAAAGACTCCAAACATGGGTGAGCTATAAAAGTAAACTCCGCGACTCGCGGAGTTTGAAGGCCAAAAAGGCCGCGAGTCGCGGAGCCCCAATTTCAGAAACTCCCTATAAAGCTCGCGCATTCTGTGTAGTGACCCGAACTTTTCCATGTTTATATATATTAATTGAGATTGATATTTACATGATTAAATGTTTCCAACATGTTAAGCAATCAAACTTGTTAAGACTTGATTAATTAAAATATGTTTCATATAGACAATTGACCACCCAAGTTGATCGGTGATTCACGAACGTTAAAACTTGTAAAAACTATATGATGACATATATATGGATATATATATATAGTTAACATGATACTATGATAAGAAAACATATCATAAAGTATATTAACAATGAACTACATATGTAAAAACAAGACTACTAACTTAATGATTTTTAAACGAGACATATATGTAACGATTATCGTTATAAAGACATTTAATGTATATATATCATATTAAGAGATATTCATACATGATAATATCATGATAATATAATAATTTAAAATCTCATTTGATATTATAAACATTGAGTTAACAACATTTAACAAGATCGTTAACCTAAAGGTTTCAAAACAACACTTACATGTAACGACTAACGATGACTTAACGACTCAGTTAAAATGTATATACATGTAGTGTTTTAATATGTATTTATACACTTTTGAAAGACTTCAATACACTTATCAAAATACTTCTACTTAACAAAAATGCTTACAATTACATCCTCGTTCAGTTTCATCAACAATTCTACTCGTATGCACCCGTATTCGTACTCGTACAATACACAGCTTTTAGATGTATGTACTATTGGTATATACACTCCAATGATCAGCTCTTAGCAGCCCATGTGAGTCACCTAACACATGTGGGAACCATCATTTGGCAACTAGCATGAAATATCTCATAAAATTACAAAAATATGAGTAATCATTCATGACTTATTTACATGAAAACAAAATTACATATCCTTTATATCTAATCCATACACCAACGACCAAAAACACCTACAAACACTTTCATTCTTCAATTTTCTTCATCTAATTGATCTCTCTCAAGTTCTATCTTCAAGTTCTAAGTGTTCTTCATAAATTCCAAAAGTTCTAGTTTCATAAAATCAAGAATACTTTCAAGTTTGCTAGCTCACTTCCAATCTTGTAAGGTGATCATCCAACCTCAAGAAATCTTTGTTTCTTACAGTAGGTTATCATTCTAATACAAGGTAATAATCATATTCAAACTTTGGTTCAATTTCTATAACTATAACAATCTTATTTCAAGTGATGATCTTACTTGAACTTGTTTTCGTGTCATGATTCTGCTTCAAGAACTTCGAGCCATCCAAGGATCCATTGAAGCTAGATCCATTTTTCTCTTTTCCAGTAGGTTTATCCAAGTAAATTAAGGTAGTAATGATGTTCATAACATCATTCGATTCATACATATAAAGCTATCTTATTCGAAGGTTTAAACTTGTAATCACTAGAACATAGTTTAGTTAATTCTAAACTTGTTCGCAAACAAAAGTTAATCCTTCTAACTTGACTTTTAAAATCAACTAAACACATGTTCTATATCTATATGATATGCTAACTTAATGATTTAAAACCTGGAAACACGAAAAACACCGTAAAACCGGATTTACGCCGTCGTAGTAACACCGCGGGCTGTTTTGGGTTAGTTAATTAAAAACTATGATAAACTTTGATTTAAAAGTTGTTATTCTGAGAAAATGATTTTTATTATGAACATGAAACTATATCCAAAAATTATGGTTAAACTCAAAGTGGAAGTATGTTTTCTAAAATGGTCATCTAGACGTCGTTCTTTCGACTGAAATGACTACCTTTACAAAAATGACTTGTAACTTATTTTTCCGACTATAAACCTATACTTTTTCTGTTTAGATTCATAAAATAGAGTTCAATATGAAATCATAGCAATTTGATTCACTCAAAACGGATTTAAAATGAAGAAGTTATGGGTAAAACAAGATTGGATAATTTTTCTCATTTTAGCTACGTGAAAATTGGTAACAAATCTATTCCAACCATAACTTAATCAACTTGTATTGTATATTATGTAATCTTGAGATACCATAGACACGTATACAATGTTTCGACCTATCATGTCGACACATCTATATATATTTCGGAACAACCATAGACACTCTATATGTGAATGTTGGAGTTAGCTATACAGGGTTGAGGTTGATTCCAAAATATATATAGTTTGAGTTGTGATCAATACTGAGATACGTATACACTGGGTCGTGGATTGATTCAAGATAATATTTATCGATTTATTTCTGTACATCTAACTGTGGACAACTAGTTATAGGTTACTAACGAGGACAGCTGACTTAATAAACTTAAAACATCAAAATATATTAAAAGTGTTGTAAATATATTTTGAACATACTTTAATATATATGTATATATTGTTATAGGTTCGTGAATCAACAGTGGCCAAGTCTTACTTCCCGACGAAGTAAAAATCTGTGAAAGTGAGTTATAGTCCCACTTTTAAAATCTAATATTTTTGGGATGAGAATACATGCAGGTTTTATAAATGATTTATAAAATAGACACAAGTACGTGAAATTACATTCTATGGTTGAATTATCAAAATCGAATATGCCCCTTTTTATTAAGTCTGGTAATCTAAGAATTAGGGAACAGACACCCTAATTGACGCGAATCCTAAAGATAGATCTATTGGGCCTAATAAACCCCATCCAAAGTACCGGATGCTTTAGTACTTCGAAATTTATATCATATCCGAAGGGTGTCCCGGAATGATGGGGATATTCTTATATATGCATCTTGTTAATGTCGGTTACCAGGTGTTCACCATATGAATGATTTTTATCTCTATGTATGGGATGTGTATTGAAATATGAAATCTTGTGGTCTATTATTATGATTTGATATATATATAGGTTAAACCTATAACTCACCAACATTTTTGTTGACGTTTTAAGCATGTTTATTCTCAGGTGATTATTAAGAGCTTCCGCTGTCGCATACTTAAATAAGGACGAGATTTGGAGTCCATTGCTTGTATGATATTGTGTAAAAACTACATTCAAGAAACTTATTTTGTTGTAACATATTTGTATTGTAAACCATTATGTAATGGTCGTGTGTAAACAGGATATTTTAGATTATCATTATTTGATAATCTACGTAAAGCTTTTTAAAACCTTTATCTATGAAATAAAGGTTATGGTTTGTTTTAAAAATGAATACAGTCTTTGAAAAATGTCTCATATAGAGGTCAAAACCTCGCAACGAAATCAATTAATATGGAACGTTTTTAATCAATAAGAACGGGACATTTCAGTTGGTATCCGAGCGTTGGTCTTAGAGAACCAGAATTTTGCATTAGTGTGTCTTATCGAGTTTGTTAGGATGCATTAGTGAGTCTGGACTTCGACCGTGTTTACTTGAAAAATGATTGCTTAACAAATTTTGTTGGAAACTATATATTTTTAACATGTGAATATTATGTGATATATTAATCTCTTAACGCGTTTGATATTATGTGATAGATGTCTACCTCTAGAACAAGTCCCATTAATTCACCTAATAATAATGAAGAGTCAAATGTAAATTGGAATGATTCGTGGACTGATTCACAAGTTCCCGAAGAGGAACCGGAAGAAGAGTCGGAACCAGAAGAAGAATCGGAACCAGAAGAAGAATCGGAACCGGATGAAGAAATAGAACCGGTGGGGGAAATAATAAAACGGTTAAGTAAAAGAAAATCCTCAACCAACCGACCAAGGTTAATTATGGTCAATGGTGTTTCCGCCAAGGAAGCAAAATATTGGGAGGATTACCAATTCTCCGATGAATCGGATTCCGACGAGAATTCCGATGATGTTATAGAAATTACCCCAACTGAATTTAAAAAGGCAAAAGAAAATAATAAGGGAAAGGGCATAAAAATAGAGAAATCTAATTCCAACCCCGATGAACTTTATATGTATCGTCAACCCCCGAAGTCCTTAAGTTGTAACAATGACCCGGGAACCTCTAAACCACCAGGTTTTTCTAAACCAATGTGGACAACGACGGCTCGTATTAGGGGAACATCATATATCCCTAGAAACTTGGCAAAACGAACCAAAACCAAAGAAGAAGAAACGAGCGAGTCGGAATAAGATAGTTGTATTCGTGTGGTGTAATATATGTAATATAGTGTTCTTATGCTTTATGATATATGTAAAAATTGCTTGTATTAATAAGTATTTTTTAATGAAACTAACTCTTGTCTATTTTACAGTTTAAAAACACAAAATGGATAGACAACCCAATATTTTAAGAGACCTACCCGGAGACATGATTGATGAAATCTTGTCTAGAGTCGGCCAGAATTCTTCGGCACAACTATTTAAGGCGAGATCAGTTTGTAAGACATTCGAAGAACGTTCCAAGAATGTCTTGGTTTATAAGAGACTTTCATTTGAAAGATGGGGGATATCACATTGGGAAACCCATAAGTTACGATGTGTTTACTTTGACGCATATATTGCGGGGAACCCAAATGCTATTTTACGCAACGGGTTAAGAAATTATTTTGACTCAATATATCCGAATATTGGACTTCGTGATTTAGAAAAAGCGGCTAACATGCAACATAAAGAAGCATGTTATGCTTACGGATTAGTAATGTTCGCTTCTCACCAAAGTGAGAACAAGAACATCGGGCTACAACTATTAAACAAAACGTTTCCACAAGTGACGGAGTCGGTAATTGGGGTAAGAAATGAGGTTTTTAGATTATTACGGGACTGTTGGACATTACGTAACCCTCGTCCCTTTGATGACGTTACAACACGCTGTCTTATCAACGGCCATAATGGTTATGTTGCACAAGACCAAGGATGGGAAGTAGTCCTAGTAAAACCAGAATGCATGACTTGTTTCTGGACGTATAAATTACGTGTCTTTATTGCCTTTGCCGAACGACTTGTGTACTAGCTAGAATTGTCTTCACAACTATCTTGTATCAAAGTTATTGTGTGCTATATTTCATGCTTTATGTAAAATAAGCGGTATTGTAAGTTTATAAAATATTGTATAAAAGTTTGAACGCGAAATATTATTACAATCAGTTTTTCATATAGAATTGTAGTAGTTGAATTGTATATTAGCTACTAAGTATGAACTTAACGGGTAGGTACTACCCGAATTTAAACTTATAAAACGCTAATATGAAGAAAAAGCTTTTATAAATGAGTTCATATTATGCTACGAAATACTATTAACTACTCTTAATATTCTGTATGATTAACTTGTTCCATTTAACTATTTTGAAGGAAATGGCACCGACTACTCGACACACCGTGAATATGAATGAAGAGGAATTCCGTACTTTTCTAGCTTCAAACATAGCCGCAGTACAGGCTGCGCTACATACCAACAATAACCTTGGATCTAGCAGTACAGGAAATCGTGTAGGATGCACCTACAAAGAATTCACTGCCTGCAAACCTTTGGAATTTGATGGAACCGAAGGACCGATCGGATTGAAACGGTGGACCGAGAAGGTTGAATCGGTGTTTGCCATAAGTAAGTGTACCGAAGAGGACAAAGTGAAGTACGCTACGCATACCTTCACAGGTTCTGCGTTAACATGGTGGAATACATATCTAGAGCAAGTGGGACAAGATGATGCGTACGCACTACCGTGGTCAGCATTCAAGCACTTGATGAACGAGAAGTACCGTCCCAGAACCGAGGTCAATAAGCTCAAGACAAAACTTAGAGGGTTACGAACCCAAGGATTTGATATTACCACGTACGAAAGACGATTCACAGAATTGTGCCTATTGTGTCCGGGAGCATTCGAAGATGAGGAAGAGAAGATCGACGCGTTTGTGAAAGGATTACCGGAAAGAATCCAAGAAGATATAAGTTCACACGAGCCCGCCTCCATACAACAGGCATGTAGAATGGCTCACAAACTAGTGAACCAGATTGAAGAAAGAATTAAAGAACAGACTGCTGAAGAGGCCAATGTGAAGCAAGTCAAAAGAAAGTGGGAGGAAAACGGTGATAAGAATCACCAATACAACAACAACAGTAATTACAACAATAATCGCAACAATTATCCCAACAATCGCAACATCAATCGCAACTACAACAAACGGCCCAACAACAACAACAACAACAACAACAACAACAGCAGCAACTACAACAATCATCCCAACAACAATAATAACCGCAACAACAACAACAATCAGAAGCAGCTATGCCAAAGGTGTGAAAAGAATCACTCGGGGTTCTGCACCAAATTTTGCAACAAGTGTAAAAGAAATGGTCATAGCGCGGCGAAGTGTGAGGTCTACGGACCAGGGGCTAATAGAACGAAAGGAACAAATGGTGTCGGAACGAGTAATGGCGGAGCAAGTAGTGTCGGAGCAAGTTATGCCAATGTAGTTTGTTATAAATGTGGAAAACCAGACCACATTATTAGAAATTGCCCGAACCAGGAGAACACGAATGGACAAGGCCGTGGAAGAGTTTTCAATATTAATGCGATAGAGGCACAGGAAGACCCGGAGCTTGTTACGGGTACGTTTCTTATTGACAATAAATCTGCTTACGTTTTATTTGATTCGGGTGCGGATAGAAGCTATATGAGTAGAGATTTTTGTGCTAAATTAAGTTGTCCATTGACGCCTTTGGATAGTAAATTTTTACTCGAATTAGCAAATGGTAAATTAATTTCAGCAGATAATATATGTCGGAATCGAGAAATTAAACTGGTTAGCGAAACATTTAAGATTGATTTGATACCAGTAGAGTTAGGGAGTTTTGATGTGATAATCGGTATGGACTGGTTGAAAGAAGTGAAAGCGGAGATCGTTTGTTACAAAAATGCAATTCGCATTATACGAGAAAAAGGAAAACCCTTAATGGTGTACGGAGAAAAGGGCAACACGAAGCTACATCTTATTAGTAATTTGAAGGCACAAAAACTAATAAGAAAAGGTTGCTATGCTGTTCTAGCACACGTCGAGAAAGTACAAACTGAAGAAAAGAGCATCAATGATGTTCCCATTGCAAAAGAATTTCCCGATGTATTTCCGAAAGAATTACCGGTATTACCCCCACATCGATCCGTTGAATTTCAAATAGATCTTGTACCAGGAGCTGCACCAATAGCTCGTGCTCCTTACAGACTCGCACCCAGCGAGATGAAAGAACTGCAAAGCCAATTACAAGAACTTTTAGAGCGTGGTTTCATTCGACCAAGCACATCACCGTGGGGAGCTCCTGTTTTGTTTGTCAAGAAGAAAGATGGTACATTCAGGTTGTGTATCGACTACCGAGAGTTGAACAAACTTACCATCAAGAACCGCTACCCACTACCGAGAATCGACGACTTATTTGATCAACTACAAGGCTCGTCTGTTTATTCAAAGATTGACTTACGTTCCGGGTATCATCAAATGCGGGTGAAAGAAGATGATATTCCAAAGACTGCTTTCAGAACACGTTACGGTCATTACGAGTTTATGGTCATGCCGTTTGGTTTAACTAATGCACCAGCTGTGTTCATGGACCTTATGAACCGAGTGTGTGGACCATACCTTGACAAGTTTGTCATTGTTTTCATTGATGACATACTTATTTACTCAAAGAATGACCAAGAACACGGTGAACATTTGAGAAAGGTGTTAGAAGTATTGAGGAAGGAAGAATTGTACGCTAAGTTTTCAAAGTGTGCATTTTGGTTGGAAGAAGTTCAATTCCTCGGTCACATAGTGAACAAAGAAGGTATTAAGGTGGATCCGGCAAAGATAGAAACTGTTGAAAAGTGGGAAACCCCGAAAACTCCGAAACACATACGCCAGTTTTTAGGACTAGCTGGTTACTACAGAAGGTTCATCCAAGACTTTTCCAGAATAGCAAAACCCTTGACTGCATTAACGCATAAAGGGAAGAAATTTGAATGGAATGATGAACAAGAGAAAGCGTTTCAGTTATTGAAGAAAAAGCTAACTACGGCACCTATATTGTCATTGCCTGAAGGGAATGATGATTTTGTGATTTATTGTGATGCATCAAAGCAAGGTCTCGGTTGTGTATTAATGCAACGAACGAAGGTGATTGCTTATGCGTCTAGACAATTGAAGATTCACGAACAAAATTATACGACGCATGATTTGGAATTAGGCGCGGTTGTTTTTGCATTAAAGACTTGGAGGCACTACTTATATGGGGTCAAAAGTATTATATATACCGACCACAAAAGTCTTCAACACATATTTAATCAGAAACAACTGAATATGAGGCAGCGTAGGTGGATTGAATTATTGAATGATTACGACTTTGAGATTCGTTACCACCCGGGGAAGGCAAATGTGGTAGCCGATGCCTTGAGCAGGAAGGACAGAGAACCCATTCGAGTAAAATCTATGAATATAATGATTCATAATAACATTACTACTCAAATAAAGGAGGCGCAATAAGGAGTTTTAAAAGAGGAAAATTTAAAGGATGAAATACCCAAAGGATCGGAGAAGCATCTTAATATTCGGGAAGACGGAACCCGGTATAGGGCTGAAAGGATTTGGGTACCAAAATTTGGAGATATGAGAGAAATGGTACTTAGAGAAGCTCATAAAACCAGATACTCAATACATCCCGGAACGGGGAAGATGTACAAGGATCTCAAGAAACATTTTTGGTGGCCGGGTATGAAAGCCGATGTTGCTAAATACGTAGGAGAATGTTTGACGTGTTCTAAGGTCAAAGTTGAGCATTAGAAACCATCAGGTCTACTTCAACAACCCGAAATCCCGGAATGGAAATGGGAAAACATTACCATGGATTTCATCACTAAATTGCCAAGGACTGCAAGTGGTTTTGATACTATTTGGGTAATAGTTGATCGTCTCACCAAATCAGCACACTTCCTACCAATAAGAGAAGATGACAAGATGGAGAAGTTAGCACGACTGTATTTGAAGGAAGTCGTCTCCAGACATGGAATACCAATCTCTATTATCTCTGATAGGGATGGCAGATTTATTTCAAGATTCTGGCAGACATTACAGCAAGCATTAGGAACTCGTCTAGACATGAGTACTACCTATCATCCACAAACTGGTGGGCAGAGCGAAAGGACGATACAAACGCTTGAAGACATGCTACGAGCATGTGTTATTGATTTCGGAAACAGTTGGGATCGACATCTACCGTTAGCAGAATTTTCCTACAACAACAGCTACCATTCAAGCATTGAGATGGCGCCGTTTGAAGCACTTTATGGTAGAAAGTGCAGGTCTCCGATTTGTTGGAGTGAAGTGGGGGATAGACAGATTACGGGTCCGGAGATTATACAAGAAACTACCGAGAAGATCATCCAAATTCAACAACGGTTGAAAACCGCCCAAAGTCGACAAAAGAGCTACGCTGACATTAAAAGAAAAGATATAGAATTTGAAATTGGAGAGATGGTCATGCTTAAAGTTGCACCTTGGAAAGGCGTTGTTCGATTTGGTAAACGAGGGAAATTAAATCCAAGGTATATTGGACCATTCAAGATTATTGATCGTGTCGGACCAGTAGCTTACCGACTAGAGTTACCTCAACAACTCGCGGCTGTACATAACACTTTCCACGTCTCGAATTTAAAGAAATGTTTTGCTAAAGAAGATCTCACTATTCCGTTAGATGAAATCCAAATCAACGAAAAACTTCAATTCATCGAAGAACCCGTCGAAATAATGGATCGTGAGGTTAAAAGACTTAAGCAAAACAAGATACCAATTGTTAAGGTTCGATGGAATGCTCGTAGAGGACCCGAGTTCACCTGGAAGCATGAAGATCAGATGAAGAAGAAATACCCGCATCTATTTCCAGAAGATTCGTCAACACCTTCAACAGCTTAAAATTTCGGGACGAAATTTATTTAACGGGTAGGTACTGTAGTGACCCGAACTTTTCCATGTTTATATATATATTAATTGAGATTGATATTTACATGATTAAATGTTTCCAACATGTTAAGCAATCAAACTTGTTAAGACTTGATTAATTAAAATATGTTTCATATAGACAATTGACCACCCAAGTTGATCGGTGATTCACGAACGTTAAAACTTGTAAAAACTATATGATGACATATATATGGATATATATATATAGTTAACATGATACTATGATAAGAAAACATATCATAAAGTATATTAACAATGAACTACATATGTAAAAACAAGACTACTAACTTAATGATTTTTAAACGAGACATATATGTAACGATTATCGTTATAAAGACATTTAATGTATATATATCATATTAAGAGATATTCATACATGATAATATCATGATAATATAATAATTTAAAATCTCATTTGATATTATAAACATTGAGTTAACAACATTTAACAAGATCGTTAACCTAAAGGTTTCAAAACAACACTTACATGTAACGACTAACGATGACTTAACGACTCAGTTAAAATGTATATACATGTAGTGTTTTAATATGTATTTATACACTTTTGAAAGACTTCAATACACTTATCAAAATACTTCTACTTAACAAAAATGCTTACAATTACATCCTCGTTCAGTTTCATCAACAATTCTACTCGTATGCACCCGTATTCGTACTCGTACAATACACAGCTTTTAGATGTATGTACTATTGGTATATACACTCCAATGATCAGCTCTTAGCAGCCCATGTGAGTCACCTAACACATGTGGGAACCATCATTTGGCAACTAGCATGAAATATCTCATAAAATTACAAAAATATGAGTAATCATTCATGACTTATTTACATGAAAACAAAATTACATATCCTTTATATCTAATCCATACACCAACGACCAAAAACACCTACAAACACTTTCATTCTTCAATTTTCTTCATCTAATTGATCTCTCTCAAGTTCTATCTTCAAGTTCTAAGTGTTCTTCATAAATTCCAAAAGTTCTAGTTTCATAAAATCAAGAATACTTTCAAGTTTGCTAGCTCACTTCCAATCTTGTAAGGTGATCATCCAACCTCAAGAAATCTTTGTTTCTTACAGTAGGTTATCATTCTAATACAAGGTAATAATCATATTCAAACTTTGGTTCAATTTCTATAACTATAACAATCTTATTTCAAGTGATGATCTTACTTGAACTTGTTTTCGTGTCATGATTCTGCTTCAAGAACTTCGAGCCATCCAAGGATCCATTGAAGCTAGATCCATTTTTCTCTTTTCCAGTAGGTTTATCCAAGGAAATTAAGGTAGTAATGATGTTCATAACATCATTCGATTCATACATATAAAGCTATCTTATTCGAAGGTTTAAACTTGTAATCACTAGAACATAGTTTAGTTAATTCTAAACTTGTTCGCAAACAAAAGTTAATCCTTCTAACTTGACTTTTAAAATCAACTAAACACATGTTCTATATCTATATGATATGCTAACTTAATGATTTAAAACCTGGAAACACGAAAAACACCGTAAAACCGGATTTACGCCGTCGTAGTAACACCGCGGGCTGTTTTGGGTTAGTTAATTAAAAACTATGATAAACTTTGATTTAAAAGTTGTTATTCTGAGAAAATGATTTTTATTATGAACATGAAACTATATCCAAAAATTATGGTTAAACTCAAAGTGGAAGTATGTTTTCTAAAATGGTCATCTAGACGTCGTTCTTTCGACTGAAATGACTACCTTTACAAAAATGACTTGTAACTTATTTTTCCGACTATAAACCTATACTTTTTCTGTTTAGATTCATAAAATAGAGTTCAATATGAAATCATAGCAATTTGATTCACTCAAAACGGATTTAAAATGAAGAAGTTATGGGTAAAACAAGATTGGATAATTTTTCTCATTTTAGCTACGTGAAAATTGGTAACAAATCTATTCCAACCATAACTTAATCAACTTGTATTGTATATTATGTAATCTTGAGATACCATAGACACGTATACAATGTTTCGACCTATCATGTCGACACATCTATATATATTTCGGAACAACCATAGACACTCTATATGTGAATGTTGGAGTTACCTATACAGGGTTGAGGTTGATTCCAAAATATATATAGTTTGAGTTGTGATCAATACTGAGATACGTATACACTGGGTCGTGGATTGATTCAAGATAATATTTATCGATTTATTTCTGTACATCTAACTGTGGACAACTAGTTATAGGTTACTAACGAGGACAGCTGACTTAATAAACTTAAAACATCAAAATATATTAAAAGTGTTGTAAATATATTTTGAACATACTTTAATATATATGTATATATTGTTATAGGTTCGTGAATCAACAGTGGCCAAGTCTTACTTCCCGACGAAGTAAAAATCTGTGAAAGTGAGTTATAGTCCCACTTTTAAAATCTAATATTTTTGGGATGAGAATACATGCAGGTTTTATAAATGATTTACAAAATAGACACAAGTACGTGAAATTACATTCTATGGTTGAATTATCAAAATCGAATATGCCCCTTTTTATTAAGTCTGGTAATCTAAGAATTAGGGAACAGACACCCTAATTGACGCGAATCCTAAAGATAGATCTATTGGGCCTAACAAACCCCATCCAAAGTACCGGATGCTTTAGTACTTCGAAATTTATATCATATCCGAAGGGTGTCCCGGAATGATGGGGATATTCTTATATATGCATCTTGTTAATGTCGGTTACTAGGTGTTCACCATATGAATGATTTTTATCTCTATGTATGGGATGTGTATTGAAATATGAAATCTTGTGGTCTATTATTATGATTTGATATATATATAGGTTAAACCTATAACTCACCAACATTTTTGTTGACGTTTTAAGCATGTTTATTCTCAGGTGATTATTAAGAGCTTCCGCTGTCGCATACTTAAATAAGGACGAGATTTGGAGTCCATGCTTGTATGATATTGTGTAAAAACTGCATTCAAGAAACTTATTTTGTTGTAACATATTTGTATTGTAAACCATTATGTAATGGTCGTGTGTAAACAGGATATTTTAGATTATCATTATTTGATAATCTACGTAAAGCTTTTTAAAACCTTTATCTATGAAATAAAGGTTATGGTTTGTTTTAAAAATGAATACAGTCTTTGAAAAATGTCTCATATAGAGGTCAAAACCTCGCAACGAAATCAATTAATATGGAACGTTTTTAATCAATAAGAACGGGACATTTCATTCTGATCGTAATCATCATCTTTTTCTTCTCCTCATTCATACGTAAAATATATATATATATATATATATATATATATATATATATATATATATATATATAATTTATATTTTAATTTTAATTATAATTCTAATAATAAGGGTATGTTAGCGAATGTTGTAAGGGTGTAAGTCGAAATTCTGTCCGTGTAACGCTACGCTATTTTTAATCATTGTAAGTTATGTTCAACCTTTTTACATTAATGTCTCGTAGCTAAGTTATTATTATGCTTATTTAAAACGAAGTAATCATGATGTTGGGCTAATTACTAAAATTGGGTAACTGGGCTTTGTACCATAATTGGGGTTTGAACAAAAGAACGACACTTGTGGAAATTAGACTATGAGCTATTAATGGGCTTTATATTTGTTTAACTAAATGATAGTTTGTTAATGTTAATATAAAGATGTACAATTGGGCGTCCCTATAAATTACCATATACACTCATTCGGACACGATGGGCGGGGTATTTATATGTACGAATAATCGTTCATTTAACCGGACACGGGAATGGATTAATAGCCACTAGAATAATTAAAACAGGGGTGAAATTATGTACAAGGACACTTGGTATAATTGATAACAAAATATTAAAACCTTGGGTTACACTCAGTCGACATCCTGGTGTAATTATTAAACAAAGTATTAAAATCTTGTTACAGTTTAAGTCCCCAATTAGTTGGAATATTTAACTTCGGGTATAAGGATAATTTGACGAGGACACTCGCACTTTATATTTATGACTGATGGACTGTTATGGACAAAACCAGACGGACATATTAAATAATCCAGGACAAAGGACAATTAACCCATGGGCATAAAACTAAAATCAACACGTCAAACATCATGATTACGGAAGTTTAAATAAGCATAATTCTTTTATTTCATATTTAATTTCCTTTATTTTATATTTAATTGCACTTCTAATTATCGCATTTTTATTGTTATTGTATTTAATTGCACTTTTAATTATCGTACTTTTTAATTATCGCAAGTTTATTTTATCGCACTTTTATTATTCACAATTTCATTATCGTTATTTACTTTATGCTTTAATTTAAGTCTTGTATTTATTTTTAATATTTTACATTTAGTTTTAACTGCGACTAAAGTTTTAAAATCGACAAACCGGTCATTAAACGGTAAAAACCCCCCTTTATAATAATAATATTACTTATATATATATATATTTGTATTTCTATAAAAGTAAACTAATATAGCGTTAAGCTTTGTTTAAAAAGATTCCCTGTGGAACGAACCGGACTTACTAAAAACTACACTACTGTACGATTAGGTACACTGCCTATAAGTGTTGTAGCAAGGTTTAAGTATATCCGTTCTCTAAATAAATAAATATCTTGTGTAAAATTGTATCGTATTTAATAGTATTTCCTGCTAAAATTAATAGTATTTTATACCACTCCGCTACCACATCAACTTCCTGGAGGTTCATTTTAATCATCCCATAATTCAATCTCCATTCTTGTACTAAAAGATTAATTAGAGAGTTAGTGAGTGTTAGTCTCCTAATTACAAGAGATATAAAGATTAGTGCTTATCCTTGTAATTAGAGAGAAGTGTAATTCCTATTATTCTTATTAGTGAAACGTTTCTTTCCTTGCCCGTGGTTTTTACCCTTTTGGGGTTTTCCACGTTAAATATCGGTGTCCTATTATTGTCGTTATTTCAATTATTACTAGCGGTTTGCTATAATTCGGTGTCGCTTTTCTCAACATATGTTAGTGGGATTAGTGGAGAAAAAAATGGCTTCAATTTACTTTCTATATATAGTTGGTAGATGAGAGAGTAGAAGCAGCCTTTTAATTACTAAAAACTCATTTGCATGTAATTAAAAGAGAAATAGGAATAAAATAACGTATTCCCCATATTTGTATTCTGTCTCATTTTGTTTCGGTTTACAATTCAAAACCTCTAATTTACAAATATATGCAATTGTAATGTTAGAGAGAAATATATTAACAAAAACTATTTAACCCCATTCCTTATTGTGGTCTTATTCTTCTGTTCATTTCATTCGATCACTAAACAACTAAACTGAATTAGTATCCTTACGATAGAGTCGAGTCATCTATTCATAACGGATCAGTGGGTCGAGTAGTTATTACTTCTTGGCTCGATTAATATTCATAATTTGTTTGTATACACTGTTAGTTTGTGTTATGCCTGGTAAAATGGGTGGGTCGAGTAGGATTGGGTTCGGGTCACTTTAATAGCCCGATAACTCGTGTTGGACGATGTAGGTGAACACATGTTAATGAGTACTTTACATGGAGTACATCTTACATTAAAGCAGGATGTCAGCAAAGAATTGCGATATAAGTATCCTCATACTTGCTATTTTTTAGTTACAAATTCTCGGTAACACTCCCTTCCAACTTACTATTTTAGTGAGATTAAGTTTACAACTTTTTATTAGTACATAAATAATCTATTTCATTGGTTGACCTTACATTGTCTTTATGAAACATTAATTTTGTGAGCTTTCAGATTTTGACTATTTTAGTTTTGAACTACTATCAATAACTCATTGTTACATTCTAAAGCTATTGATTCATAGCGTTTCGAAACTCATTTTTACTATTTATTTAGTTTCAATACATATACTACTAAAGTGTTTCGTCATTAAACTGTTATCAACAACAAACAATGTTATACATATAGTAATGATTATGAAAAATATTTTTTAGAGTTGACGTGCAACGTACGGACTCTTAAAATCTTGTATTTTATATTTAAGAGAAGTGTTCGTGGTTCGCTTTGATTTACAAATTTAAATTTAATTTTTGATTTAATTTTACAGTTTCACATTACTAACAACAACAACAACAACAACAACAAAACCCAATACCACATAAGTGGTGTATGGGGGAGGTGAGATGTAGACAATCATTCCTCTATTCGAGAATAAAGACAAGTCATTTCTCCACCCAGAATGAAAACACTCTCAAAAGTAGAGAAAGTCATCCCTCTCTCTATTCGACGGATAGAGAGATTGCTTCCGAGTTGACCTCCGGCCAATTAGTAGGAAAAAAATTTAAAAAATAAAATAAAGATAAAAATAAAATTAAGACGCCATGAAAATGGTAAAATCAAATTTTCATGGGTTTTAAATCCTGCCTGAAATTTACTTTAGGCTCTAAGAGTCAGTCAAGTCGCCAATAAATAGACGCTTGCAGTCGACTCAATAACAGTTTCACATTACCAAGTTCGGTTAAAATGAAGAATGAACTCAAAACGAAGATAAATACAAATCATACGAGTAGTATATTAAATTACTATTAATATATATAAATTGAGTCTGAAATCAAAAGTTAAATTCAAGAGTCAAATTCAAAAAACGATTTTTACTTTCTTTGTTTGAGTTCACTTTGATTAAGCACAAAATGTTATTTTTTTTTATTATTTCTACTTTTAGTGATAAAATCCCAACTTTGTCCATATACATTTATTGGTTGAAAAAGAAAATTCATAATCATAATTGTTACTATATTAAAATAGTACTCCGTAATATTAATGTTGATAATTATAATATATAACTGAAACTAGTGAAATGACTCGTGGAATCACGGATTTGTTTAAACGAAACCGTTTAATGATATGCTTTAGGTATTAAGTGAACATAAATGCTAAAGTCATTTAGTTTAATGACTCGTGGAACCACATAGTCCGACTAAGAAACTCGCCAACTGAACATTTCATCAAACACCTAAAATGCATATTAAACAATCTACATCCAATCATATGAGATAATATTGGTAGTCATTTTATTTTAAAAATGTAAATTAACATATAAATTTGAAATTAGTTTCCTTCTACAAAATTTTTATATATCCTCTTAATCAATTCAAAATAATTAATTAAAATTATTCAAAATTATTTAATTTTAATAATTAAAATAATTATTATCAAGATTTAATAATAATAATTAATTAATAAGATTTAATTCTAATTCAAAATTATTTAGATTAATGATATCACCTACCATGGTTAGATTTTTTTCTTTTGTTTTTAATTTTTTTTAACAAAAGAATTAACCTAATAATAACATCATCATTAGATTTTAATAGAAACTATAGATATAGATTTCAAATCTTTAAGCATTAAAAAGATAAAGATGTCAAATACAAACATAGAATATCATCAAGACGTCAAAACAGAACACAAGAATTAAAGATCTGTCCTTCATACTTTATAGACCTTCATAAATTTTATTTCAATTGGTGTAAAATAAACACTGATTACATGAATATTCCACATACTAATTACTGCTAATATAAAAAGTTCATACATCAAGGAAAAATAAACTGATAGATACATAGTTCCAATTACATTTTGTTCAAGATTCTGCAACATTGTTAATTTACCACCATGAAACTCAAGAAACTTGCAATCAACAACATCCAGTCTTTCTGCTTTTGTCCTCAAACTTAACTCAAATTTATAACACATTTACGATTAAGGAGATGTACACGAATCACATAACGATAACTAACAGATTTCAACATGATGTGTAACACGATCACCTAATTGTTGTGATCCAGGGACTTCAGTTACATCAGTTTCGAGTGTTAACTGCAGTTGGCAATCGCAAAGCGACCTCCCATCTTCGAGAAATAAGTACTCTGCTGGTCTATGATATGTGCTTCCAACATGAGCTTCAAATTTACTTAGTAAAAAAAACACACCACAACAATCACATTGTATCCCCTCTTCATAAACCCGACCTTCTCCAATAACTTTACGATCTTTTTTCCGATAAAAAACTCGCGAACCGCGGTTCACAATATTGTTTCTGAATAGTACAGAAAGCCCCAACCTTTGTCTTCGAGTTGATGAAGCTTTCACCTTTGGTACTTTTTCGACTTTCAGTAACTTTTTAATATCTTTAAGCTTTTTTCCGGTTTCAACTTTGCCCAAATTTGTATTCATCACTAAAGATTCTCCTATTTGTTGAGTCACATATACAGACTCAACTTTTTCAATTTGAATCCTTTTTTGGGGCTGAATATCCTTCGACTCAAGATCATGATCAAAAAAGCTATTTGCATCCCAATCAATATTCGCGAATGCTTTTTCTAATTCCATACCGATTTCGTCTTCAATTGACCCTTCAATCTTTATACTACCCAAATCAAAATCATAACTTTCCCCCAATTCTGTGTCAATATCATTATTTGAAAAGCACTCGTTATTTTCAAGATTATGATCATAACTCCTTTTCCTGATACGATTATCGCTTGAAAAATCATCTTTTTTCTCCAAATTCTTGTCCACTTCCTGAACCTCTAAATTACCGGAATCATGAGCATGATTACAAACACTTTTCTTGACTGTTTTACCACTCGAAAACTCATTCTTTTTTGTCGACTTCATGTCTTGTTTTTTGTTAATCACAACATGGCAAGCAGATCTTAAAGAACAGTAAGTTCTTCCTAAAGGAGACCGATATCGAAGTTCTTTTTTTCCGAGTGCTTTTGTCACGTAAAAAAACTTCCAACCAAGTACAGAAAGATGATTTTTTGCGTTCAAAATCTTATCTTTAACATCTCCATCCTTAACTCTGCCAACATGAACACCATATGAATAATAATCGATAATTGCTTCTGGGTTATACACTGGTTGATGATCCACATATTCTATTGGAACAACTGATGAACATGCAGAGTTAAGTATCGCCATTAATGATTACAACAGAGGTTTTGGGTTTTATTGTATTAGGGTTTAAGAAAGAATGAATTTAATGAATAAAGGAATGAAGGAATGAGGGAATGAGAAGACGGAAATAAGCTAATTTATTTATTATAATATATGGAAAGTAAATCTATATAAGGAAAATATAAGATATCTGATGTGAGGACTAGTAGAATTCTGTTTGTCAAATTGTTTTCAAAGCGATTGTAAATCAATTAGGGTTTTATTTTTCGGAAAAGGCCAATTGCCCGTTGCTCGTTGATTTTATTTATTTATTTTTATCATATTTCGTATTAATTGTTAATTTATTTTAAAATACAAAAACAATATAAAAATTAAATAGTTTCCCATAACTCGGAAAAGGAGAAAAGAAATAAAATCGGTTAGTTGTTTTGATTCCTCTAAGTTATAACAAACCATTTAACTCGTTTTGATTTCCTATATATAAATATAAATATAAATATAAATATAAAATTAAATATAAATATAATATTAACTAGTGAAATGACCCGTGAAATAACGGGTTTGTTTAAACAAGACAGTTTAATGATATGTTTTAGATATTAAATGAACGTAAATGCTAAAGTTATTTAGTTTAATGACCCGTGAAACCATAGAGCCCAACTAAGAAACTCGTCAGCTGAACATTTCATCATACACCTAAAATGCATATTAAACAATCCACATCCAATCATAAAAGATAATATTGGTTATTATTTTATTTTAAAAGTGTAAATTAAAATATAAATTTCGAATTGATTTCTTTCTGCCTAGCTTTTATACCTTATCGTACTCAATTCAAAATAATTAATTAAAATAATTCAAAATTATTTAATTTTAATAATTAAAATAATTATTAATAAGATTTAATAATATTAATTAATTAATAAGATTTTTTTAATTCAAAATTATTTAGATTAATGACATTACTGTAAGACTCAAATTATTATTGTACAGCAGTGTAAATATGGTACATAGAGTGTGAGTGTCATTGTGTATTTAAACAGAGGTCAGAAACTGTCCAGACCTTCGTGCGCGCCGCGCAGGGGTAAGTGTGCGCGCCGCGCACTGTTCCTGTGCACAGATTCATGCTTTTTAAATTAAAGTTTAACGAGGGGCATTCTTATCTTTTAACATGAGGACGAGTTTAGGGCTTTAGTGGCCAGTTGTGTGGTGGTTGAAACACATTCAACATTATCACCAATCACATCATCTCTCCAATTAAAGGTTCTAGAGTGAGAAACCCATTTGAGAGGGAAAGCTTAAATCAAGGAAGAAGAAGTTGATTTCGGGCCAAAGCGCGCGTATTAAAGTTGTTCATCTATCCACTAGCTACGTTTTAATTGTGGTGGTATGTCCTAACTTTGATTTTCTTACTTTAATTTATATAAGGGTTAGGGTTTGGGTAAATGGTGAACATAAAACCTATATTTGGTGATTTTGGGTATTCTTGGGTAAGATTGAGTCATGAAGACTCAATAGTAACTAACCTAGGGTTTCAAAGTGATAATTGAGGTTATTGAGTCTTAATTGGTTAGTTATTTACTAGCACACCTAGATATTAAATTAATGGGTGTTATTTGGGTTAATGGATGACCCGAAATGGGTGTGTTGACTTTAAAATGGTCCAATGGATAATTATTGACCTAGTTGGGAAAGATGGGTATGAAATACCCCAATTTTGTATTAGTTAGTGTTGTTGGACCTAAATCACTAACTTTTAGTGATTTATGATGGTCTTGACCTTAAATGGACGGTTTTGGTATAAATGGGTCGTTTAATGCATCGAAGTCATTAAATGCACATGAGTGAATTGTTGGTATTTAGTCCAAATAGTTTGTGTGTTGATCGAGTACTTAATGTATTAGGTACTTTGCTTTGAAACTTGCAGAAGTATAAAACCATCACCGAATCGTTAAGGTGAGTGGAATAATTATGCATGTATGTATACAATGTATTTATTTGTGTGGCATGAAATGTGGGGTAGTCGCGGTGTTAAGACACCACATAATACGTAACGAGTGGGTTAGTCGCGGTGTTAAGACACCACTCCGGTAATTAATGGAATGTGGGGTAGTCGCGGTGTTAAGACACCACATAATATGTAATGAGTGGGTTAGTCACGGTGTTAAGACGCCACTCCGGGATTTAATGACATGTGGGCTAGTCGCGGTGTTAAGACACCACAATGTCATGGAGGGTGGGTTAGTCGCGGTGTTAAGATACTACCCGGGAGTTAGTGATACGCGGTGTTAAGTACACTAATGGATGTTGCGAACTCCGATGGTCCTTGTAAGCACCATCTCCTTGTATGAATGGTTAACCATGGTTATGTGTTGTAGATTAGCATATTGTATTGTTCGTGTTATATGCTATCGTTTGTGCTAGCTCGTGATATCGTGGAATTAGCGTTGTACGTTGAAATGGTATGCTGATTTAAAATGCTAGCGTGTATGAGGTATTTGTGTAAGTGATTGCAAGTAAGTAGGTTATATATGTATATGTATAATTATTGCATTCACTAAGCGTTAGCTTACCCTCTCGTGTTTACCTTTTTAGGCTCCAGCGTGGACAAGGGCAAAAGGTATCCGTTTGGATTAGTAGTGGCTCTCGAGGGCTTAGCTTTTGGAAGTTCGACCAAGATTTGGGTAGTTTAACCCCCAAACAGCATGCTCAAAGTGTCGTTTGGAATTTAAACTAATGTGGTCGAAACGTATATTTTGTACGAAACTCGTAATACGGTCATATGTGGGCCCGATGTCGTAAAACTTGTTTTATTATTGAAACATGTTAGTTTTACTTATTATAATATGTTGTGAAAAGCGTTTCGTCTAAAAGTGTCGAGAAGTGGAAGATCTTTAAGCGAAAAATGGCAAAACCGGACAGAAGCTGCCAGGCAGCCTGCGAGCCGCGCACAGGCAGGGCTGCGTGCCGCGCACCCAGTCTGGGCAGTGCAGTTTTGAAATTTTTTTTTATGGGCTGTTTTCGGTTGGTTAACGGGTTGGGTTGTTACAATCACCCACCATGCTTAGATTTTTTTCTTTTTCTTTTTATTTTTTCTTAACAAAGAAATTAGCCTAATAATGAGATCATCATTATAGCATTTTAATATTAACTATAGACTATAGATAGTAATAAAAAAATATAACTATATTATTATATATTATAATTATTATAATTATATAGGGGTATGATCAATGGAGAAGTAACCAATTGGGGGGAAACAAATTTTTTTTTTTCGTTTTTTTTCAGGCATCAAGATCACAAGAAAATATAAACATTTAAAAAAGACACTTCATGATGAATGTTATTATTTAGGTCGAAAAACGATCGACAAAAATAGCATTCAAGATAATATTGATCGTGAATAATGTTAATCTTTGAACGTTTTTTTATTCATGTTTTGTGAAGTACTTTTTGTCAAAATTTAGCCCGATTAAGAGTTTAGGGTTTAGTCCCCAATTGGTTACTTCCACATTGATCCTACCACTATATATATATATATATATATATATATATATATATATATATATATATATATATATATATATATATATATATATATATATATATATATATATATATATATAATACTGTATAACATTAGCATTAGCAAGGTTGCAAAATTTGTTATTCGTGGATTAATCGGTCGAGACTTTGAAAAGAGTAATTGATAATTTAGAGATTAATCAGGGATTAATCAGATTTTACTATATGTTTTTATAAAATATTAAATTTTAAAAATTATATGTATAAATATAGAAAAATACCATAAATATAAGCATAAGCATAAACTTTATAATTGGGATTGATCATTATGTTCAAAACCCCAAAAGTTTTAGTTTAAATTCATGTTAAAATGTTGACCAATAATTATTTTCAAGAAATAATTGGTGCAAAGAAAGGCAGTACACCTTACAAAACCGTAGTACTAACAAAAGTGCATAATTTTATCTCTCTCTCTCTCCTAGGGCGATTTACGCGGGAAAAACGGTTATGGATTTTTCTGGCTAAATTGAACTTCTCAGGCAAGATTCCGATCAATCAATCACAGTTTTAGAATCTCTACAACCTCAATCGAACATTCGTCATGTAGTCTGGTAGATCGCGGGCGTTTAGGATGGCTGATAATCGTAGGGCTTCGACACGAAAAGTCAAAATACCTGATAAGCTAAAAGATACAGTTCATGACTTAAATAAAAAGAAAGCTACTCATGGATCTGGTGTTAGGACTGTGGTAGGAAATAATCTAAAGGAGAAAGAGGTATTTGTAGCTAATAAGGCTGATGAAGTGATCGAGAAGGTTTTTTCCCCAATTTCTGTAAGTACGAATAATTCTGAATCTAGTGTTCGCACTAATACTTAAATGATGTTGATACGAATACTGTAAAGAATAATTCTCCTATTGAGGAACATGTTAAGGAGAACAATGTTTCTTATGCTGCTGCTGTTGGTAACAACAGTAAGTGTGTTGATTGAAATTTGAATTTTATCCCTACTACTGTAGATACTGATGGGAATGAATATGTTATATTTGAGGAAGACTTGGTTATGGAAGGTAGTCAGAAGTGGAACCTTACTGTTTGTAGCTTCTTTGTGGGTTGTAATATGACCTATGGGGTAATGAGTTATAATCTGAGAAGAATGTGGAGTAAACTAGGGTTGAAAGATACTATTATGGATAATAGTCAAATCTGTTACTTCAAATTTGACTCTGAAGAAGGAATGAATAAGGTCATTGATCAAAGCCCATGGATGGTGAATGGAAAGCCTTTAATTGTTCAAAAATGGAGTCCTGATGTTAAAGTTGAGAAGGTTGATCCCTGCAAAGTACTTCTACTTAACAAAAATGCTTACAATTACATCCTCATTCATCAACAATTCTACTCGTATGCACTCGTATTTGTACTCGTACAATACACAACTTCTAAATGTATTTACTATTGGTATATATACTCTAATGATCAGCTCTTAGCGGCCCATGTGAGTCACCTAACCATGTGGGAACCATCATTTAACATCTAGCATGAAATATCTCACAAAATTACAAACTAATGGAGACTATAATGCCATCCTACTTTCACATGAAGTTAGACACACACAAACACTTTCATTTTGCAACTTACATGCATCAAACTACTCTCTCTCAAGTGTTCTTCCTTTGTTTTAAGTGTTCTTCATCATCTTCAACAAAATCTAGCTCAATCTCGTTCATAAATCCATACATAAACCAAGTTATAAAACAACTACTCAAGAACACACCAACAACACTTCCAAGTTTGCTAACTTACTTCCAATCTTGCAAATTCACTTTGAGTGATCATCCAACCTTAAGAAATCTTTCTTATTTACAGTAATATATCTTTCTAATATAAGGTAATACTCATATTCAAACTTTGATTCAATTTCTATAACTTTAACAATCTTATTTCGAGTGGAAATCTTACTTGAACTTGTTTTCGTGTCATGATTTTGCTTCAAGAACTTTTAAACCATCCAAGGATCCTTTGAAGCTAGATCTATTTTTCTCATTTCCAGTAGGTTTATTCACAAAATCTGAGGTAGTAATGATGTTCATAACATCATTCGATTCATATATATAAAACTACCTTATTCGAAGGTTTAAACTTGTAATCACTAGAACATAGTTTAGTTAATTCTAAACTTGTTCGCAAACAAAAGTTAATCCTTCTAACTTGAATTTTAAAATCAAGTAGACACATGTTCTATATCTATATGATATTCTAAATTAATGATTTAAAAACTGAAAACACGAAAAACACCGTAAAACCGGATATACGCCGTCGTAGTAACACCGCGGGCTGTTTTGGGTTAGTTAATTAAAAACTATGATAAACTTTGATTTAAAATTTGTTCTTCTGGAAAAATGATTTTTCTTATGAACATGAAACTATATCCAAAAATCATGGTTAAACTCAAAATAGAAGTATGTTTTCCAAAATGGTCATCTAGACGTCTTTCTTTCGACTGAAATGACTACCTTCACAAAAATAACTTGTAACCTGTATTTCCGACTATAAACTTATACTTTTTATGTTTAGATTCATAAACTTAAGTTCAATATAAAACCATAGCAACTTGAATCACTCAAAACGGATTTAAAACGAAGAAGTTGTGGGTAAAACAAGATTGGATAATTTTTCTTGTTATAGCTACGTGAAAATTGGTAACAAATCTATATTAATCATATCCTAGCTAACTCATATTGTATTATACATGTATTATAATATATTATGTAATCTTGGGATACCATAGACACGAATACAATATTTTGACGTATCATATCGACCCATCTATATATATATATATATATATATATATATATATATATATATATATATATATATATATATATATATATATATATATATATATATATATATTCGGAACAACCATAGACACTCTATATGCAGTAATGTTGGAGTTAGCTATACAGGATTGAGGTTGATTCCAAAATATTAAATATACTTTGAGTTGTGATCTGGCCTGAGGCTTGTATACACAAGGTCGTGGATTGATTCGAGATAATATATATTGCTTTATTTCTGTACATCTAACTGTGGACAACTAGTTGTAGGTTACTAACGAGGACAACTGACTTAATAAACTTAAAACATTAAAATGTATTAAAAATATTGTAAATATATTTTGAACATACTTTGATATATATGTACATATTTATTATAGGTTCGTGAATCGACCAGTGGCCAAGTCTTACTTCCCGACGAAATAAAAATATGTGAAAGTGAGTTATAGTCCCACTTTTAAAATCTAATATTTTGGGATGAGAATACATGCAGTTTTATAAATGTTTTACAAAATAGACACAAGTAAATGAAACTACATTCTATGGCTGGATTATTAAACCGAATATGCCCCTTTTTAGTATGGTAATCTAAGAATTAGGGAACAGACACCCTAATTAACGCGAATCCTAAAGATAGATCTATTGGGCCCAACGAGCCCCATCCAAAGTACCGGATGCTTTAGTACTTCGAATTCATCATGTCCGAAGGGAGTCCCGGAATGATAGGGGATATTCTATATGCATCTTGTTAAGGTCGGTTACCAAGTGTTCACCATATGAATGATTTTTATCTCTATGTATGGGATGTATATTGAAATATGAAACCTTGTGGTCTATTATTACGATTTGATAAATATATAGGTTAAACCTATAACTCACCAACATTTTTGTTGAAGTTTAAAGCATGTTTATTCTCAGGTGATTATTAAGAACTTCCGCTGTTGCATGCTATTATATGGACAAGATTTGGTATCAGCATGCTTGTATAATATTGTTTAAAACTTCATTCGAGATTTATTTTGTTGTAACATATTAATATTTGTAAACCAATATGTATTGGTAGTGTGTAAGTGTGATATTTGTTAGATTATCATTTCTGGATAATCTAAGTGGTGTCTTTTTAACCTTGTCGATAAAATAAAGGTTATGGTTTGTTTTAAAAATGAATGCAGTCTTTGAAAAACGTCTCACATAGAGGTCAAAACCTCGCAACGAAATCAATTAATGTGGAACGTTTATAATCAATATGAACGGGACATTTCAGTTGGTATCCGAGCGTTGGTCTTAGAGAACCAGAAATTTGCATTAGTGTGTCTTATCGAGTTTGTTAGGATACATTAGTGAGTCTGGACTTCGACCGTGTTTTCTTTAAAATCGATTGCTTAACACTTTTGTTGAAAACTATATATTATTAACATGTAATTATTATGTGATATATTAACCTCTTAATATGTTTGATATTGTGTGATAGATGTCTACCACTAGTAAAAATAACATCGACTCACCTAATGATAATGAAGAGTCGAATATACTTTGGGAAGATTCACAAATTCTCGAAGAGGAACCGAAAGAGGAGGAACCGGAAGAAGAGGAACCAGAAGAGGAGGAACCGGATGAAGAAGAAGAGGTTCCGGAGGAAGAAATATTGATACCTACGGTAAATCGATTAAATAAAAGAAAATCCTCAACCAACGGACCAAAGTTAAAAATGGACAATGGTGTTTCTGCTGAGGAAGCAAATTATTGGGAAGATTACCAATTTTCCGATGAATCGGATCCCGAAGAGGATTATGATGATGTTATAGAAATTACCTTGACCCAATTTAATAAAGCAAAAGAAAATAATAAGGGAAAAGGTATAAAAATAGAGAAACCTGTTTCCAACCCCGATGAACTTTATATGTATCGAAAAAATCCGTATTTCCTAAATTGTAACAATAACCCGGGAACCTCTAAACCACCAGGTTTTTCTAAACCATTGTGGAAAACGACGGCTCGTATTAGAGGAACACCATATATCCCTAAGAAATTAGGAAAACGAACCAGGTCCGAAGAAGAAGAAACCAGTGATTCAGATTAGAGGGTTGTAATTATGTTGTGTATTATATGTATTATAGTGTGCTTGTACTTTTATGTTCTATGTAAAAATTGCTTGTATTGTTTTTTGATTATCTTTTACGAATCTAATCCTTGTCTATTTTACAGTATAAAAACACAAAATGGACGTTAAGGATAGACAACCAAAAATTTTAGAAGACCTACCAGGAGATATGATTGATGAAATCTTGTCTAGAGTCGGGCAGAATTCATCAGCACAATTAGTTACGGCAAAATTAGTTTGTCAAACGTTTGAAAGACATTCCAAGCATGCCTTAGTATATAAAAGGCTTTCCTTTGAAAGATGGGGTATATCACATTGGGGAGACTTTAAGTTACGCCAAGTTTTCTTTAAGGCATTTAGTGCGGGAAACCCAGATGCAATTTTACGCTACGGGTTACGAACCTATTTTGACTCAACATATCCCAACATAGGACTCCATTCTTTAGAAAGTGCTTCTAACATGCAACATAAAGAAGCATGTTATACTTACGGGTTAGTGATGTTCGCTTCTTACCAAAGTGAGAAAAAGAATATCGGATTACAACTTTTAAATAAAACATTCCCACAAGTGACGGATTCAGTAGTTGGGGTGAGAAACAAGGTTTTTAGATTATTACGGGGCTGTTGGGCATTACGAAACCCTCGTCCTTTTGACGACATTACAACATGCTGCCTAGCCAATGGTCATAACGGTTACTTTCCACAAGACCAAGGATGGGAAGTCGTTTTAGTAAAACCAGAATGCATAACCTGTTTCTGGACTTATGAATTACGTGTCTTTATTGCCTTTGCTGAACAACTTGCGTATTAATTAGAATTACCTTTATAACTGTCGTGTAGCAAGTTATTATGTACTATATTTCATCCTATTTGTATAATAGTGGTATTGTATGTTTGTAAAATATTGTATAAAAGTTTGAACGCGAAATATTATTGTAATAAGTTTTTCATATAGAATCGTAGTAGTTGAATTGTATAATAGCTACTAAGTATGAACTTAACGGGTAGGTACTACCCGAATTAAAACTATAAAATGCTAATATGAAGAAAAAGCTTTTATAAACAAGTTCATATTATGCTACGAAATACTATTGACTACTCTTAAATTCTATGTGATTTACTCAATTCTTTTGGGCTATTTTTGAAGAAAATTGCACCGGCGACTCGTCAGAATTTGAACATGAGCGAGGAAGACTTCCGTGTTTTCCTTGCAGCAAACATAGCCGCAGTACTGGCTGCGATGTAAAATAACAATAACTCTGAATCTAGCAGTGGAACTAATTCCACAAGAAATCGTGTAGGATGCTCCTACAATGAATTCTCTGCCTGCAAACCTTTGGAATTTGATGAAACCGAAAGACCAATTGAAATGTCTCGTTCATATTGATTATAAACATTCCATATTAATTGATTTCGTTGCGAGGTTTTGACCTCTATATGAGACGTTTTTCAAAGACTGCATTCGTTTTTAAAACAAACCATAACTTTTATTTTATCGACAAGGTTTAAAGGACACCACCTAGATTATCAGAAATGATAATCTAAAAATATCACACTTACACACTACCAATACATATTGGTTTGCAATATTAATATGTTACAACAAAGTAAATTTCGAATGCAGTTTTAAACAATATTATACAAGCATGCTGACTCCAAATCTTGTCCATATATTAGCATGCAACAGCGGAAGCTCTTAATAATCACCTGAGAATAAACATGTTTTAAACGTCAACAAAAATGTTGGTGAGTTATAGGTTTAACCTATATATTTATCAAATCGTAATAATAGACCACAAGATTTCATATTTCAATACACATCCCATACATAGAGATAAAAATCATTCATATGGTGAACACCTGGTAACCGACATTAACAAGATGCATATAAGAATATCCCCTATCATTCCGGGACATCCATCGGACATGATAAAACAACATCTAAGTACTAAAGCATCCGCTACAACGGATGGGGTTTGTTGAGCCCAATAGATCTATCTTTAGGATTCGCGTCAATTAGTAGACTGGTTTACTAATTCTTAGGTTACCAAGTAAAAAGGGGCATATTCAGCTTCGATCGTTCAACCATAGAAAGTAGTTTCATGTACTTGTGTCTATTTTGTAAATCATTTATAAAACTGCATGTATTCTCATCTCAAAATATTAGATTTTAAAAGTGGGACTATAACTCACTTTCACAGATTTTTACTTCGTCGGGAAGTAAAACTTGGCCACTGGTCGATTCACGAACCTATAACAAATATGTACATATATATCAAAGTATGTTCAAAATATATTTACAATATTTTTAATACGTTTTAATATTTTAAGTTTATTAAGTCAGCTGTCCTCGTTAGTAACCTACAACTAGTTGTTCATAGTTAGATGTACAGAAATAAATTGATATATATTATCTTGACCCAATCCACGACCCAGTGTATACACGTCTCAGGCTAGATCACAACTCAAAGTATATATATTTTTGAAATCAACCTCAACCCTGTATAGTTAACTCCAACATTACTGCATATAGAGTGTCTATGGTTGTTCCAAATAATATATATAGATGGGTCGATATGATATGTCAAAACATTTGCATACGTGATAATGCTAAAAACGAACATATATTTCATAGCATTATTCCTCAAGAAAGACAAGCTTTTAGTTGCAATTGTCCTATTTACAAGTGATAATCGTTTAAATAATAAAAGGTGAAGACAAAAGACAGATTCGACGAATTGAAGACGCAAACGACCAAAAAGCTCAAAAGTACAAAATACAATCAAAGAGGTTCCAATTATTGATAAGAAATGTCTCGAAATTACAAGAGTACAAGATTCAAAACGCAAAGTACAAGATATTAAATTGTACGCAAGGACGTTCAAAAATCCGAAACCGGGACCAGAGTCAACTCTCAACGCTCGACGCAACGGACTAAAAATTACAAGTCAACTATGCACATAAATATAATATAATATTTAAATAATTACTAAAATTATTTATATATTATATTTATTTATATAATCCGTCGACAAGCTTGGAGCCAAGGCTTGGTGGGCTGTAAAAACGAACTCCGCGACTCGCGGAGTTTGAAGGCAAAAAATGTCGCGAGTTGCGGAGACACCCTGGATGAAAATCCCTATAAAAGGCAACGCAGTTTGATCATTTAATATATCCTTTAATCTCTCTCTCAATATATACGTAATATATATATTTATATTTTAATTTTAATTTTAATTTCTAAAAATAAGGGTATGTTACCGAATGTTGTAAGGGTGTAAGACGAAATTCTGTCCGTGTAACGCTACGCTATTTTTAATCATTGTAAGTTATGTTCAACCTTTTTAATTTAATGTCTCGCAGCTAAGTTATTATTATGCTTATTTAAAACGAAGTAATCATGAAGTTTGGGCTAACTACTAAAATTGGGTAATTGGGCTTTGTACCATAATTGGGGTTTGGACAAAAGAACTACACTTGTGGAAATTAGACTATGGGCTATTAATGGGCTTTATATTTGTTTAACTAAATGATAATTTGTTAACTTTAATATAAAGATTTACAATTAGACGTCCCTATAAATAACCATATACACTCGATCGGACACGATGGGCGGGGTATTTATATGTACGAATAATCGTTCATTTAACCGGACACGGGAATGGATTAATAGTCTATGGAATTATTAAGACAGGGGTGAAATTATGTACAAGGACACTTGGCATAATTGATAACAAAGTATTAAAACCTTGTTACAGTTTAAGTCCCCAATTAGTTGGAATATTTAACTTCGGGTATAAGGATAATTTGACGAGGACACTCGCACTTTATATTTATGACTGATGGACTGTTATGGACAAAAACCAGACGGACATATTAAATAATCCAGGACAAAGGACAATTAACCCATGGGCATAAAACTAAAATCAACACGTCAAACATCATGATTACGGAAGTTTAAATAAGCATAATTCTTTTATTTCATATTTAATTTCCTTTATTTTATATTTAATTGCACTTCTAATTATCACACTTTTAATTATTGTTATTGTATTTAATTGCACTTTTAATTATCGTACTTTTTAATTATCGCAATTTTATTTTATCGCAATTTTATTTATCGCAATTTCATTATCATTATTTATTTTACGCTTTAAATTAAGTTGTATTTATTTTTACATTAGGTTTTAACTGCAACTAAAGTTTTTTAAAATCGACAAACCGGTCATTAAACGGTAAAAACCCCCTTTAAAATAATAATATTACTTTTATATATATTTGTATTTTTATAAATTAAAACTAATATAGCGTTAAGCTTTGTTTAAAGATTTTTCCCTGTGGAACGAACCGGACTTACTAAAAACTACACCACTGTACGATTAGGTACACTGCCTATAAGTGTTGTAGCAAGGTTTAAGTATATCCATTCTATAAATAAATAAATATCTTGTGTAAAATTGTATCGCATTTAATAGTATTTCCTAGTAAAATATAAGCTATTTCATATACACCTCGCATAACACCAAGTATTTTTGGCGCCGCTTCCGGGGAACTTAAAATCTAGCTTAAAAGCCGGAAGTGCAACACTAATATATATAAAAAAAAAAGATTTTCATTTTTAGTTTACTTTTATAAAAATACGTTTTTGTAAAAATACGTTTTAAATATTCGAAAACATAGAAAAGAAAACAAAAATATAAATATTTTTAAGAGTTTGTTAAATATTTAAGTTGTATAAAGTTTCTTTATTTCTATTTTATAAAAATATAAGTCTTATTTAAATATTTTGTTTTTATTAAAAACATAAAAAAAACTGAAAAAAATATATATATTATTACGTTGAACCTGTCAAACGAAACAACCTGATCTGAAATTTGAAATCCCGTGACTTGCGGAGATTTTTGCCAGGTGGAACCGCAACTCGCGGAGTTCTCTCTGACACGGGTACACAGAAACCCTAACAGCATCATTACGTAATTATTATTATTATTATTATTAATTAAAAACCCTAATTAGGTTTTAATTAATTATTTATTTTAGTTTTTATTATTATTTTGTTTAATTAGTTTAATTAAATTATAAAATTAATAGTTTTATAAAATAAATACTATTTTTATAAAAATTGTACTTTTTACAACTTTTAGTATATTTTTATATTTTGTCCCTTTTTATTTGTTTTAGCATAATATTTATATTTTTCGCTCGTATTTAGTTTTAAACTTAGTTTTTGCCATAGTTATTTTTATTTCTAGATTTTTAGGCTTTGCCGTAAAATCCCTTAAGTGCTTTTTCTTTAGACTAAGATTTAGGTGCTTTAGAATTTTGCGATGTCTTTTTAAGTTTTAGTTTCTTTTTAAGTTATTGCCATTTGGGATATAGTTTTACTTTTAAGCTTTAATATTTTTAGACGCAACTTTTAATTTTTAGTTTTTAGTTCCTTTTTAAGTTTCAACGCGCTACTTTCTTATTTTTATTTTTCGACGCCTTTTACCTATGTATCAATTATCACTCCAATTAGTAATCTCAATTTGCGATTATAATTTTAAGTTAGTGATAGTAATAAGGTTGGGTTAGTCGAGTGTTTTTAAGTTCTATAAGTCATTTTTTTTTTATTTCTTATTTTTTTGACGCCTTTTATTTTTCGATCTTTTCTTTTTCGACCTTTTTCGCTCTTTTTCTTTCTTATTTCTCGCTATTCTAGTTTTAGGACATAGATTTTTATTCTACTTCTTATCTAAATTTCTTAAAATTACGAAAATTTATTTTAAGTGGTTAAATTGATAGACATCATAATTTTCTGGTTCGTAGTAATAGTTGGATTTGTACATGGACCGGGTTAATGGAGCCAAACAGTACTCAATTATATTGAGACCAAACGAATCCTGCCCCTCTGCTGCATCTTTTGGCTATTCGAAACGTGGGCAAAATCAGAAAAGTCTATTAATTGGATAACTTATATAATTTTTCTTTCCTTTTAAAAACTAATAGGATATTCAGTGAATGCACCGAGCAAAACGTTCACCACCTTTTGTACGTTCACCACCTGTAACTAGATCAAGACATCTAGCAAATATTACTGCCGTTGATTTTTCTTAAGAATCGTCATCCAGTTGACCAAGTACTCCAATTCAAATTTTCGATAATCCAACCCGACCTCACAATTGAGAATTCGGAGAATATTCAGGGACAATTCATAGATCCTGAACCATTAATTTTTCCTCCGGAACCACCAATCATTCAAACAGAGATTGCTGAGGAATGAACCATTAAATCAGAATCCTCTAGTGATTCAGATTCAACAAATTCAATTATGGAAAATCCGGAACCTTTAAGCATGGAAGACCGAATGAGAGCTAAACGCACTGGCCAAGGTCATGAAATTACTCATCCAGACATTAATGCGCCAGATTATGAAATCAAAGGACAAATTCTACATATGGTGACTAATCAATGCCAATTTAGTGGTGCGCCGAAGGAAGATCCAAATGAACATCTTCGTACCTTTAATAGGATCTGCACACTATTTAAAATAAGAGAAGTTTAAGATGAACAGATATATCTCATGTTATTTCCCTGGACTATAAAGGGAGAAGCCAAAGATTGGTTGGAATCGTTACCTGAAGGGGCGATTGATACATGGGATGTTTTAGGTGAAAATTTTCTTAAACAATTCTTTCCGGCATCTAAAGCCGTAAGACTTCAAGGAGAAATTGTTACGTTCACACAGAAACCGAATGAAACTCTATATGAGGCGTGGAAAAGATTTATAATGTTATTAAGAGGATGTCCGCAACATGGTTTAGACACCTGTCAAATAGTACAAATATTCTACCAAGGATGCGACATCACTACAAGAAAAGACATAGACATAGCAGCTGGTGGTTCTATTATGAAGAAAACCGAAACTGATGCTTATAAAATTATTGATAACACTGCTTCCAACTCACATGAGTGGCACCAATAAAAAGATATCGTTAGATCATCTAAAGCAGCTAGAGCCGATTCTAGCCATGACTTAGATTCAATTTCCGCAAAAATAGATGCTGTAGAGAGACGAATGGAAAAGATGACTAAGGATATACACTCAATACGAATTAGTTGTGAGCAGTGTGGAGGACCACATTTGACAAAAGATTGTCTCAGTATTGAACTAACAATGGAACAAAGAGAGAATATTTCATACATAAACCAAAGGCCTGAAAATAATTATCAGAATAATTATCAACCGCCAAGACCAATTTACAATCAAAACCAGAACTATAACCGAAATATTCCATACAACAACCAACAAGGTCCTAGTAATCAACAAGTATCCAATAATACTTACAACCAGCAAAGACTTAATTTTCAAAACAAACCACCACAAACCGATGATAAAAAGCCAAATTTAGAAGATATGGTGACGAAGCTAGTTGAAACTCAAACGCAGTTTTTCACATCTCAAAAACAAACTAATGAACAAAATGCTCAAGCATTTAGAAATCAACAAGCTTCTATTCAAAACTTGGAACAAGAAGTAAGTAACCTAGCAAGGTTAATAGGTGAAAGAAAACCGGGAAGTTTACCTAGTGATACAAATGCTAACCCCCGGAATGAAACAGCTAAAGCCATTACTACAAGAAGTGATACAACACTTAAACCACCTGAAATACCTGTAACTTCTGATGAAGCTATTCCTACTCCACAAGAACCACAACCTGAACAAGATAAGGAAACAGAACCGGTAGTTGAAAAGGTTAATGAAGATAACACAGTTAAGGATAAACCTTATGCTAAACCATACCAACCACCACTTCCTTACTCGAGTAAAATGAAAAAGAGAAACTTGAAGCCGAGCAATCCAAATTCTTGGATATGTTTAAACAGATAAATGTAAACCTTCCTTTCATTGATGTAATTTCAGGAATGCCTAGATATGCTAAATTCTTGAAAGATCTAATCTCAAATAGAAAGAAAATGGAAGAACTCTCGGCTGTTACTATGAATGCTAATTGTTCAGCAGTGCTGTTGAATAAGATACCAGAAAAACTATCTGATCCAGGAAGTTTCACAATTCCATGTTTTCTGAGTAGTCTTAGTTCAATAGAAGCATTAGCAGACTTAGGTGCTAGTATAAATCTAATGCCGTATTCACTATACACTAAACTAGACCTTGGAGAATTGAAACCAACAAGAATAAGTATACAACTAGCCGATAGATCAATAAAATATCCTAGACGGATAATGGAGAACATGCTAGTTAAAGTTGGTACTTTAGTATTTCCATTAGATTTTGTTGTTCTGGACATGGAAGAAGATTCTAAAGTTCCTCTCATATTAGGAAGACCATTCTTAAACACGGCTAAAGCAATGATAGATGTGTTTGGTAAAAAACTGACCCTAAGTATAGAGGACGAGAGTGTTACCTTTTCAGTTGATAGAGCAATGCAACAACCGCAATCTGCAGATGATACATGCTATTATATTCAAACTATAGATTTACATGCAGAATTATTAGAAGAATTTCCAGAATTACAAGGAACATGAGAATGTTCTTTAGGAGAAGGAACTGAACCAATTGATGAAGCTGAAATGTTAGCTACACTAATAGCAAATGGATATGAACCAACAACAGAAGAAATTCAAATGCTAAAAGAAGAAGACAGATATCGATATAAATCATCGATAGAAGAACCTCCGACATTAGAGTTAAAGCCACTTCCAAACCATTTGGAATACGTTTATTTACATGGTGAATCTGAATTACCTGTAATAATATCGTCTTCTCTTACTGAAAATGAGAAATCACAACTCATTTCTGTGTTGAAAGCTCATAAACCAGCCATTGCATGGAAGATTCATGATATTAAAGGAATAAGTCCTTCGTATTGCACACAAAAAATCCTTATGGAAGAAGGTCATAAAACGTATGTGCAACGCCAATGAAGACTAAATCCTAATATGCAAGATGTAGTTAAAAAAGAAATTATTAAACTGCTTGATGCAGGTTTAATTTATCCAATTTCTGATGGTCCATGGGTAAGCCCAGTTCAATGCGTGCCTAAGAAGGGTGGCATGACTGTTATTACAAATGAGAAATATGAGCTTATTCCTACTAGGACTGTAACAGTATGGCGTGTATGTATTGATTATAGAAAATTAAATGATGCTACCAGAAAAGATCATTTTCCCTTACCGTTCATTTATCAAATGTTGGAAATATTAGCCGGAAATAGTTACTATTGTTTTCTTGATGGTTTTTCCGGATATTTTCAAATTCCAATAGCACCCGGAGATCAAGAGAAAACCACATTCACGTGCCCTTATGGTACTTTTGCTTACAAACGCATGCCATTTGGACTTTGCAACGCCCCTACAACCTTTCAAAGGTGCATGATGGCGATTTTTCACGACATGATAGAAGAATGCATGGAAGTTTTCATGGATGACTTTTCAGTATTCGGTGATACATTTGAATCATGTCTAGTTAATCTGGAACGAATGCTTATTAGATGCGAACAATCAAATCTAGTACTTAATTGGGAGAAATGCCATTTCATGGTTAAAGAAGGCATCGTTCTTGGACATAAAATTTCAAAAGAAGGAATTGAAGTGGATAGAGCTAAAGTAGATGTAATTGCTAAACTTCCACATCCCACCAATGTTAGAGGAGTTAGGAGTTTTCTAGGGCATGCCGGTTTTTACCGACGTTTCATAAAAGATTTTTCTAAAATTGCCACTCCTATGAATAAACTCCTAGAAAAAGATGCTTTATTCATCTTTTCAGATGAATGCATCAAATCTTTTAATATTCTTAAAGAGAAACTCACTAATGCGCCGATCATGATAACACCAAATTGGAATCTACCGTTTGAACTAATGTACGATGCAAGTGATTTTACAATGGGAGCCGTTTTAGGACAAAGGATTGAAAAAAGATTTCAACCTATATATTATGCTAGTAAGACGTTACAAGGAGCACAAACAAATTACACAACTACTGAAAAAGAACTCCTTGCTATTGTCTTTGCTTTTGACAAATTTCGTTCATATCTCGTTCTAGCAAAAATGGTGGTCTATACCGACCATTCTGCTCTTAGATACCTATTTTCGAAACAAGATGCTAAACCAAGATTAATTCGTTGGATCTTACTCTTACAAGAGTTCGATATTGAAATCCGAGATAAAAGAGGAGCAGAAAATCTCGCCGCTGATCATCTTTCTCGTCTTGAAAATCCCGACTTAGAATTTCTAAATGAATCGGCCATACAAGACAACTTTCCTGATGAATATCTATTGAAAATAGATTATAATGAAATACCATGGTTTGCAGACTATGCAAACTACTTAGTATGTGGATTCCTTGAAAAAGGATTGTCGTACCAAAAACGAAAGAAATTCTTTAGTGATATAAAACACTATTTCTGGGAAGATCCACATCTGTTTAAAAGTTGTCCTGATGGAATAATACGCCGACGTGTATTCGGAGATGAAGCCAATCAAATCTTAAACCATTGTCACACAGGACCAACAGGAGGGCATTATGGGCCTCAACTAACAGCAAGAAAAGTTTATGATGCTGGATTCTATTGGCCTACAATTTACAAAGACGCACACCTTCTTTGCAAATCCTATGATGCTTGTCAAAGGGCCGGAAAAATAAATCAACGTGATGAAATGCCACAAAATGTCATTCAAGTATGTGAAGTATTTGACATTTGGGGTATTGACTTTATGGGTCCATTTCCAAAATCTCATAATAATCTCTATATTCTCGTAGCCATTGATTATGTATCTAAATGGGCGGAAGCACAAGCTCTCCCAACTAACGATGCACGAGTTGTAGTCAATTTTTTAAAACGTCTTTTTGCAAGGTTTGGAACACCGAAATCTTTAATAAGTGATCGGGGAACTCAAATCTGTAATAATCAACTTGAGAAAGTTCTTAAAAGATATGGAGTAACTCATAAAATCTCCACTGCATATCATCCACAAACAAGTGGACAAGTTGAAAATACCAACCGAGCTTTAAAACGTATTCTAGAAAAAACCGTAGGATCAAATCTGAAGGAATGGTCCATTAAATTGGAGGATGCACTCTGGGCTTTTAGAACAGCCTACAAAACTCCAATTGGAACCACACCTTTTAGACTCGTTTATGAAAAAGCATGTCATCTTTCAGTAGAAATTGAACACAAAGCATTTTGGGCTTTGAAGACATGTAATCTTGATTTACATGAAGTTGGACGTCTACGGTTAAGTCAACTAAATGAATTAGAAGAATTAAGACATGAAGCATACGAAAATTCATTAATCTATAAAGAAAGAACGAAGAAATGGCATGATAAAAGAATCAGAAGTTCAAAAGAATTTAAAGAAGGAGACAGAGTTCTTCTTTTTAATTCACGATTCAAGCTATTTCCTGAAAAATTGAAATCAAGATGGTCTGGACCATTCATAGTCAAAAGAGTTTTCCCATACGGAACAGTAGAATTAATAAATTCAAATGGGATTGAATTTAAAGTTAATGGTCACAAAGTTAAACATTACATAGATAGTCCAATGGAAGTTGACAACGAAGTTAATCACAATTTCGATACCATAGCTAACTAAGTGTGGGGAGAATCAAGTCTTTTAAAGGATAATATGTATTTCTGTTAGAGTTAGATTTTCCGTTTTCGTGTAGTTCTCGAAAATAGAACCCGAATGGTCTTTCCCTAGCAGACCCTAAAGAACTAGTCTTCTCCCCCCATTCTGAATTTTTATTTTTTTTTAGGTTTTTACGAAATGAAGACTTCCTGTGAACTAAACCATGGTCTAATGCTACACGCTTTGATCACTAAACGTAATAATGACACACTTCCGAGTGAACTAGTATCAGTAATCAGAGAAAGATTGGACGGAGTAAGAAAAGAATCCAGATGCGAAGATAATAAGTTACAATTTGGTAAAGGAAAATCAAAATCCGCAGCGAAAAGAAGAGCACGACACCTAGAAAGATGTCACAAATGCGGAAAATGGTCACATGGAGGTAAATGTTCAAATAATCAAACCTATTCAAACACCGAATTTGTTACTTTATGCAGAGACGGACCGTTCATATGTTTAGAAGAAAAAACACTGAATGCTCGAGGTTACGCCTATGTAGCTATGGAAAACCAATTAAACCGACTATCTTATGAGTGAGATAGATCGTATCACTAAGAATACTATCTCACAAGTAAGTCTGTACAGTTTTTATTTTTTTTTTATTTTTAACCTTTTGATAATAAACGCTAATTTGTTCGCTATAAAGTTTTAAATTAGTATTCGATGAAATTAGGTTTGGCGACCGAAATTATTGATATCATACAAAAATTTATTACATCACTGCGAAATTTAACGTTTATTCTTAAGGTATAAATATCTTTAATCAATCAACCCAAAATATTTCAAAAATTCGTCATGAGTTAAATTAGGTCATGGAACCGAAATTACTTTACCGAAAAGAGGGGCGCATATTTTTGATAATATTTGATTGATTAAAGTGGGATAAAAGACCAAAAAGATTTTTAATTTTATTTTTACCATGTTTTTAAAATTAATATATAAATCTTAAATTAATATTGTAAACTTTTTAAATTAATATATTTAAAATTGTAAATATTTGAACAATTGATATTTTTAAGTTTGTATGTATAAAAACAAAAATATAATATAAGTTTGGTGTGAATTTTTAATTTTTAAAAATATGAATTTTTAATTTTATGCATTTTAAATATAAGTTTGGTGTGAATTTATAATATGAATTTTTAATTAAGTTTGGTGTGATATTTTTTTAATTTTATGCATTTTAAATTTAAGTTTGGTGTGAATTTAAAAACAAAAATTTTCTTTATTTCATTAAGTTAAAAATATGATTTTTAAAATTCGTCGTGAGTTGAATACTAGGTCATTGAACCGAAATTGCTTTACCCGAGGGAGGGACGAGAACTTTTATTATCATTATTTTTAATCTTATTGAATTAAAGTATGCCAAAAACATTAAAAAACCCAAAAATCTAAGCTTTTAAAACCACGCTTTAAAAAGACAAATTTTAAAATTTTGTCGAGGGACGGACTAGGATATCGTTCCGAAACGACCTCGTCCTAAATAACAAGGGAAACAAAATTTTAAAAATTAATTAATTAATTGTTTTATAAGTAAAGGTTTTTACAAAAAAAAAAAAAAAAAAAAAAAAAAAAAAAACACCGCGACTCGCGGAGTTTGTAAGGGTCAAACACCGCAAGTCGTGGAGAGACCAAAATTCAGAAAAAAAAAATAAAAACGCTGGAAACAGATCAGTTGCACACTACCACCCACAAAATACTGCGAAAAACACCCAAAAACACACACGAAATTCGCAAATTTTCACCTTTTTTCATCAAATCTTTCACAAAATCATGTTGAGAAGGATGCTATCAAGGAATTACTCAAGGAAAACGGTAAATTTCTACACCAAAACACCCTTTAATCCGAAAATTAGTGTTCTTGAGCAATTTTATACCCAATTCGATTTTGATGCTTTTTAGTGTAATTATGCTTAAATTGCTTATGTATTATGCTTGTATAACCTAGATTGATGCTATTTAACATGATTAGAAGCCTTAAACTTCAAATTTTGAGTAATCTAGGGTTTGTGTTCTTGAGCAAATTTGGGGCTTTTTGATATAAACAGGTTATGGCCGATTTTTGTCATGAATTGTTGCTAAATTAAGTAGTGTAACATGTTTAGGTAGTTAAATGATCCAAACTTTGATCCTAAACATGATTTTTAGAGATTAAAGTGGACTTTTTAGGCAAAAATTCATGAACTTGATTTATTTGATATATTTGCCAATTGAGACTTGTTTAATTATTAGTAATGACTATTTTGACATGTTATTTGAGTTAAATGCTTATGAGCTTTGTATACATTTTCATATGTGCTTATTTGGAAAAGTGTAGAATTGTGAAAAATTGTGAAAATGTGTATAAGTTTAATTTTGATTTAACATGTTATTGTGATTGTTTTAAGTTGTTATTTTGCTGACACTAATGCATATTTGGATGCACAAAAATTGTGTTTGATGTGTTTTGCAGACTGAAAGGGGTGAATCTTCATCCCAAGCTCGCAATACTCCTCCTGAGAATGCGGAACAACAGGATGTTGATAGCTATTATAAACAAGATATACCTCATCCAGTTATGACATTTTTAGATATGCACTTGGAAGATTTGCACCCGAACTTGAGATTTGACAGACGTTGGATAGATTATCCAAAATACCAAAGGGGCTTGCATACTCTTCATTCTAAAGTGTTTGAAGTACCTAGGGTAATAGAATGGGGACCATTAGAAGCTGTAGAATTGGCCAGGCTAATTAGAGAATTACTTACACAGAGGTATGGTAATTCTACTTTTAACGATTGGGTACGATTATTCAGCATGCGTAGACCTGTATATAAAGTATGGTGTGAAGAATTATTGTGTAGTATAGAAATAAATGATCGGGTAGTTAGTTTAACCGATCGATCTTTTATTAGATTTTTGTTAGGAGGTTCGATGCGCCACATGTCTCTACTAGACATGGCTCAGGCCTTACGTATATATACGCCTGAGGAGTTAGCATCTGCCGATTGTAGAGGGTTGATATTGAACGGTAGGAAAATTGATGAAAATTTTGATACGCATGGTGTATGGAGTCAAATGACTAGCCATCACCGATTTAAAGGGGGAAATTACTCTTATTTGGATATAGATAGAGCAGAGTTAAGAGTAATTCATAGGTTTTTAGCTAATTCGATTACACAAAGAGGTAAGAATAAGGAAAAGGTAAATGAACATGATTTGTTTTACCACATGTGTATTCGAGACCCACAAAGCGCTGTAAGTATACCTTATTGTGTGGGTTATTATTTATCAGCTATGGTTAGGGGGATGAGACCGCATAGCATAATAGGAGGTGGTATATTTATTACATTAATTGCTGAGTATCTCAATGTGGATATAAGTCGGGGGGATTATTAATCGAAGAACCAGAACCCCACGATACAATTGGTTTAAATGTATACCATGGTGCTAAAGTTTTGAAGAGGCGAAATAACACCGCAGTACGATATAATGGTAGACATCCACAGGTTGAGAGAAACCAACAGTCAGGTAATGTGGGAGGGGGAAATGAAATGACAGAAATGCAAAGGTTTATAGCTTCACAAAAGTATGAAAATGCTAGATATAGAGCATTTGAAGATTGGCAAGTTCATCAAAACCAAATCATAGCTCATTGCCAACATGTAGGTAGAAACTATATTCCTACTCCATCGCCCGTATTTCCTCCCTGGTCTATAGAGATCCAACCACCGTATCCTACGTATAACCTAGCCGAAGCATTCTATAACACATACGGTTATGCATGGAACCCCTACTGGTATCAGTATCATCCCTAGTCTACTTAGTTTTATTTATTTTATTATTTGTAATGTTGATACATTTAATATTTATGTTAATATTGTAATAGTTTTTATAATTTTCTAACTTTTATTATTAGATTTTAATAATTTTTGAATGTGGGGTAATATACCAAACTTCAAAAATATGTATATATATTTGCAGTTTATCTTATGTACGCAACAGGGTAAAACAACGCATTTTCAAAGACTGACATTAAGTTCAGCAAAAGCAACTAATTTTGACGACAAGATGCAAAATATATGTGAAATAACAACAAGACGGAATGAACAAATGATGTGCACCATTTATCATTCAACACAAACAACAATATGTTTGGAAATTTTGGTAAAATTTAATCATTTCTACGCTAATCACCCTCAATAATTTAAATTGTTACTGATTTCTTGCAAATGAGGGCATTGCAAGATCTTAAGTGTGGGAAGGGGTTAAATTCTTTCGGATTTTTAAAATTTTTATCTTAAACACTTGGTTACCATTAAAAATACTAGTAAAGCAGTAGTTGTATTAGAATCTAGTGCTCTCTGATAACAAAGAACAGCCCTAGTCTTATATACTGACTACCCAATTCTAGAAAAAAAAATTCAAAATTTTCAATTAAATGAATTCAAAATCATGTTTATACATATTTATGAACGATAAAACTAGGTTTTAACACCGAAATTATTGTTACCTTGGAAAGGACATAAATTGAGAAACAAACCAAAATGTTAGAATTCATTTAAAATGGAATAGAGGAGAACAAAAAGGAAAAATAAAAGCCAAGTGTGAGAAAATTTACCAAGTTATTTTAAACATATGTCACATATTTCTGTAACAAATAATTGAAAATACTTTTGTTTTGAACCATAATTAACTGTTTTACCCAATTTACTGTAAGAAAGATGGATCTACACGATGAATCAATTCCATTATTAAAAGGAAGTAAAGTCTTCCGAAAAAGAAACGCGCTTCCTAATTTAGGTCATGAAGTTGTCGTCCAGACCAGCTGTAGGTTGACGAAAAACCTAGAAAAGTCATCACTAAAATCAGCAGGAAATCCACGGACCTCAGCATCAAACAGGGTCGCCAAGTGGTCAGATCCCCAGAAAGAATAATCTCCTTAAAGATCAAAAATCAGCTTTTAAGACTAATATTACTCAATCCTAGAGATTGACCTTAAAGATTGAGAATTACAAACTCATGGAATTCAATGATATCTAAACTCGAGCTTGAACGAGAAAATATTTTGATCAAATTATAAACCGATTTGTTTCCTGAAAACCCTATTTTCAATGCGTTCATTACCTTTGAACGTAAAATTCTAGGAATTCACCTGGAATTCATTAGGTCACTGAACCAAATCGGGTGTCAACCGTAATAACGGTGGTTGCATAGCATGGTCGAAGACAGGACCTTGTGCCAGACCAAAAAATTATAAGGGTGAGCTTTACAATTGCTCCTACAAAAGATAGTAATTGCGTCCGACACGTTATAGACCATAATTAAAAGCATGTCAGGGGACATTGCCTTAACAGTTGCTTGTTCAATGCTTTCCTTTACAACCGGATGGTAGTTTACCGAAAGGTAATATATGGAGCAAGTATACTGGACGTGTTGCTTTCCTAATACAAGGTTAGCAAGTGGGTGACACAAAACCATAAGTTTTGAGCTAAAATTTTCAAATCTGAAACCCACAAAACCCACAAAAACATTTTGCAAACACCGGTGAAGGGTTATTCCGGAAAACTTATCTAGGATAAAAGCTAGAATGAATTTTCAAAAGATCAAATGTTTTCATAAAGATCCAATTTCTTAATGGATCTAAATTTTTATAGTCATGTGGGACTGTAAACCATATCGTTACTACCATTGTTTATACCACCGTATAGAAATCACTGATGTACAAAGTGTGAAGAATAAAGAAGTGATTCTAGTATTTTAAGACTATATTGCTTGAGGACAAGCAACGCTCAAGTGTGGGAATATTTGATAATGCTAAAAACGAACATATATTTCATAGCATTATTCCTCAAGAAAGACAAGCTTTTAGTTGCAATTGTCCTATTTACAAGTGATATTCGTTTAAATAATAAAAGGTAAAGACAAAAGACAGATTCGACGAATTGAAGACGCAAACGACCAAAAAGCTCAAAAGTACAAAATACAATTAAAGAGGTTCCAATTATTGATAAGAAATGTCTCGAAATTACAAGAGTACAAGATTCAAAACGCAAAGTACAAGATATTAAATTGTACGCAAGGACGTTCAAAAATCCGAAACCGGGACCAGAGTCAACTCTCAACGCTCGACGCAACGGACTAAAAATTACAAGTCAACTATGCACATAAATATAATATAATATTTAAATAATTACTAAAATTATTTATATATTATATTTATTTATATAATCCGTCGACAAGCTAGGAGCCAAGGCTTGGTGAGCTGTAAAAACAAACTCCGCGACTCGCGGAGTTTGAAGGCAAAAAATGCCGCGAGTTGCGGAGACACCCTGGATGAAAATCCCTATAAAAGGCAACGCAGTTTGATCGTTTAATATATCCTTTAATCTCTCTCAATATATACGTAATATATATATTTATATTTTAATTTTAATTTCTAATAATAAGGGTATGTTAGCGAATGTTGTAAGGGTGTAAGTCGAAATTCTGTCCGTGTAACGCTACGCTATTTTTAATCATTGTAAGTTATGTTCAACCTTTTTAATTTAATGTCTCGCAGCTAAGTTATTATTATGCTTATTTAAAACGAAGTAATCATGAAGTTTGGGCTAACTACTAAAATTGGGTAATTGGGCTTTGTACCATAATTGGAGTTTGGACAAAAGAACGACACTTGTGGAAATTAGACTATGGGCTATTAATGGGCTTTATATTTGTTTAACTAAATGATAATTTGTTAACTTTAATATAAAGATTTACAATTAGACGTCCCTATAAATAACCATATACACTCGATCGGACACGATGGGCGGGGTATTTATATGTACGAATAATCGTTCATTTAACCGGACACGGGAATGGATTAATAGTCTATGGAATTATTAAAACAGGGGTGAAATTATGTACAAGGACACTTGGCATAATTGATAACAAAGTATTAAAACCTTGTTACAGTTTAAGTCCCCAATTAGTTGGAATATTTAACTTCGGGTATAAGGATAATTTGACGTGGACACTCGCACTTTATATTTATGACTGATGGACTGTTATGGACAAAAACCAGACGGACATATTAAATAATCCAGGACAAAGGACAATTAACCCATGGGCATAAAACTAAAATCAACACGTCAAACATCATGATTACGGAAGTTTAAATAAGCATAATTCTTTTATTTCATATTTAATTTCCTTTATTTTATATTTAATTGCACTTCTAATTATCGCACTTTTAATTATTGTTATTGTATTTAATTGCACTTTTAATTATCGTACTTTTTAATTATAGCAATTTTATTTTATCGCAATTTTATTTATCGCAATTTCATTATCATTATTTATTTTACGCTTTAAATTAAGTTGTATTTATTTTTACATTAGGTTTTAACTGCAACTAAAGTTTTTTAAAATCGATAAACCGGTCAATAAATGGTAAAAACCCCCCTTTAAAATAATAATATTACTTTTATATATATTTTTATTTTTATAAATTAAAACTAATATAGCGTTAATCTTTGTTTAAAGATTTTTCCCTGTGGAACGAACCGGACTTACTAAAAACTACGCTACTGTACGATTAGGTACACTGCCTATAAGTGTTGTAGCAAGGTTTAAGTATATCCATTCTATAAATAAATAAATATCTTGTGTAAAATTGTATCGCATTTAATAGTATTTCCTAGTAAAATATAAGCTATTTCATATACACCTCGCATAACACCAATGCGTGTCTATGGTATCCCAAAATTACATAATATATTAGAATACATATATAATACAATATAAGTTAGCTAGGATATGATTTGTATAGAATTTTTACAATATTTCCCGTAGCTACAACAATCAAAGAAATATCCAATCTTGTTTTACCCATAACTTCTTCGTTTTAAATCCGTTTTGAGTGAATCAAATTGCTATGGTTTCATATTGAAGTCTATTTTATGAATCTAAATAGAAAAAGTATAGGTTTATAGTCAGAAATATAAGTTACAAGTCATTTTTGCAAGAGGTAGTCATTTCAGTCGAAAGAACGACGTCTTGATGACCATTTTGAAAAACATACTTCCACTTTGAGTTTAACCATGATTTTTGGATATAGTTTCATGTTCATAAGAAAAATCATTTTTCCAGAAGAACAACTTTTAGATCAAATTTTATCATAGTTTTTAATTATCAAACCCAAAACAGCCCGCGGTGTTACTACGACGGCGTATATCCGGTTTTACGGTATTTTTGGTGTTTTCAGGTTTTAAATCATTAAGTTAGCATATCATATAGATATATAACATGTGTTTAGTTGATTTTAAAAGTAAATTTAGAAGAATTAACTTTTGTTTGCGAACAAGTTTAGAATTAACTAAACTATGTTCTTGTGATTACAAGTTTAAACCTTCGAATAAGGTAGTTTTATATATATGAATCGAATGATATTATGAACATCATTACTACCTCAGGTTTTATGGATAAACCTACTAGAAATAAGAAAAATAGATCTAGCTTTAAAGGATCCTTGGATGGCTTGAAAGTTCTTGAAGCAAAATCGTGACACGAAAACAAGTTCAAGTAAGATTTCCACTCGAAATAAGATTGTTATAGTTATAGAAATTGAATCAAAGTTTTAATATGAGTATTACCTTGTATTAGAAAGATATCTTACTATAAATAAGAAAGATTTCTTAAGGTTGGATGATCACTTTACAAGATTGGAAGTAAGCTAGCAAACTTGGAAGTATTCTTGATTTTATGAAACTAGAACTTATAGAATTTATGAAGAACACTTAGAACTTGAAGATAGAACTTGAGAGAGATCAATAAGATGAAGAAAATTGAAGAATTAAAGTGTTTGTAGGTGTTTTTGGTCATTGGTATATGGATTAGATATAAAGGATGTGTAATTTTGTTTACATGTAAATAAGTCATGAATGATTACTAATATTTTTGTAATTTTATAAGATATTTCATGCTAGTTTCCAAATGATGGTTCCCACATGTGTTAGATGACTCACATGGGCTGCTAATTGCTAATCATTGGAGTATATATACCAATAATTTATACATCTAAAAGCTGTGTATTGTACGAGTACGAATACGGGTGCATACGAGTAGAATTGTTGATGAAACTGAACAAGGATGTAATTGTAAGCATTTTTGTTAAGTAGAAGTAATTTGATAAGTTTCTTGAAGTCTTTCAAAAGTGTATGAATACATATTAAAACACTACATGTAAATACATTTTAACGGAGTCGTTAAGTCATCGTTAGTCGTTACATGTAAATGTTGTTTTAAAACCTTTAGGTTGACGATCTTGTTAAATGTTGTTAACCTATTGTTTATTATATTTAAAGAGATGTTAAATTGCTACATTATCATGATATTATGATATATAATATATCTTAGTATGATATATATACAGTTAAATATCGTTACAACGATAATCGATACGTATATGTCTCGATTCGAAATCATTAAGTTAGTAGTCTTATTTTTACATATGTAGTTCATTGTTAATACACTTAATGATATATTTACTTATCATTTAACATAATTAACCAAGTGTATCAATATCTTAATATGATTCATATGTACTTCGTAAGACGTTGTTATAACGATAATCGTTATATATATCGTTTTCGAGTTTCTTAATTCAATAGTCTCATTTTTATGTATATAACTCATTGTTAAAATACCTAATGAGATACTTACTTATCATAATATCATGTTAACTATATATATAACCATATATATGTCATCATATAGTTTTTACAAGTTTTAACTTTCGTGAATCACCGGTCAACTTGGGTGGTCAATTGTCTATATGAAACCTATTTCAATTAATCAAGTCTTAACAAGTTTGATTGCTTAACATGTTGGAAACACTTAATCATGTAAATAAAAATTTCATTTAATATATATAAACTTGGAAAAGTTCGGGTCACTACACCAATTGGATTGAAACGGTGGACCGAGAAAGTCGAATCGGTGTTTACCATAAGTAAGTGTACTGAAGAGGACAAAGTTAAGTACGCTACGCATACCTTCACGGGTACTGCGTTAACGTGGTAGAACACCTATCATGAACAGGTAGGACAAAATGCTACTTACGCACTACTGTGGTCGGCATTCAAGCAATTGATGAACGAGCAGTACCGTCCTAGAAACGAAGTCAGTAAGCTCAAGGTAGAACTTAGAGAGTTACGAACACAAGGGTTCGACATTACCACATATGAACGACGATTCACAGAGTTGTGCCTATTGTGTCCGGGAGCGTTCGAAGATGAAGAAGAGAAGATCGGCGCGTTTGTAAAAGGGTTACCAGTAAGGATTCAAGAAGACATGAGTTCACACGAGCCCGCTTCCATACAGAAGGCAAGTCGAATGGCTCATAAACTCATAAATCAGATTGAGGGGAGAATTAAAGAACAGGCGGCCGAAGAAGCCAACATGAAACAACTCAAGAGGAAGTGGGAGGAAAACGGTGACAAGAGTCACCAGTACAACAACAATAACAATTACAACCACAATCGCAACAACAATCGCAACAATAACCGCAATCCTAACAATAACTACAACAAACGTCCCAACAACAACAACTACAACAACAGTATCAACAACAATAACAATCCCAACAACAACCTCAATAACAACAAACAACAGAAACAACCATGCTTCAGGTGTGCAGGGTACCATCCGAATGCGTTTTGTACAACAATTTGCACCGAGTATAAGAGAAGTGGTCATGGCGCGGCAAAATGTGAGGTTTATGGACCAAAGAACAACAAAAATAAAGAAACAAATAAGGTCGGAACAAATAATGCCGACGTAGTTTGTTATAAATGTAGAAAACTGGGCCACATTATTAGAAATTGCCCAAACCAAGGGAATACTAATGGGCAAGGCCGCGGAAGAGTTTTCAATATTAATGCGGCAGAAGCGCAGGAAGATCCGGAGCTTGTTACGGGTACGTTTCTTATTGATAATACATCTGCTTATATTTTATTTGATTCGGGTGCGAATAGAAGCTATATGAGTAGAGATTTTTGTGCTAAATTAAGTTGTCCACTGACGCCTTTGGATAATAAATTTTTACTCGAATTAGCAAACGGTAAATTAATTACAGCAGATAATATATGTCGGAATCGAGAAATTAAGCTGGTTAGTGAAACATTTAAGATTGATTTGATACCAGTAGAGTTAGGAAGTTTTGATGTGATAATTGGCATGGACTGGTTGAAAAAGGTGAGAGCAGAGATCGTATGTTACAAAAATGCAATTCGCATTGTACGGGAAAAAAGAAAACCTTTAATGGTGTACGGAGAAAAGAACAACGTGAAGTTAAATCTTATTAGTAGTTTGAAGGCGCAAAAACTAATAAGAAAAGGTTGTTACATCATTCTAGCACACATCAAAGAAGTTAAACCTGAAGAAAAGAACATCAGTGATGTTCCCGTCGCAAAAGAATTTTCCGATGTATTTCCGAAAGAATTACCGGGATTACCCCCACATCGATCCGTTGAATTTCAAATAGACCTTATACCAGGAGCTGCACCAATAGCTCGTGCTCCATACAGACTCACACCCAACGAAATGAAAGAATTACAAAGTCAATTACAGAAACTTTTAGAGCGTGGTTTCATTAGACCAAGTACATCACCATGGGGAGCTCCTGTTCTGTTTGTCAAGAAAAAGAATGGTACATTCAGGTTGTGTATCGACTACCGAGAGTTGAACAAACTTACCATCAAGAACCTTTACCCATTACCGAGAATCGATGACTTATTTGATCAACTACAAGGCTCATCGGTTTATTCGAAGATTGATTTACGTTCTGGGTATCATCAAATGCGGGTGAAGGATGATGATATTCCAAAGACTGCTTTTAGGACGCGTTACGGTCATTACGAGTTTATGGTTATGCCGTTTGGACTGACTAACGCACCAGCTGTGTTCATGGACCTCATGAACCGAGTGTGTGGGCCATATCTTGACAAGTTTGTCATTGTTTTCATCGATGACATACTTACTTACTCGAAGAATGATCAAGAGCACGAAGAACATTTGAGAAAAGTGCTAGAGTTGTTGAGAAAAGAAAAACTGTACGCTAAGTTTTCAAAGTGTGCATTTTGGTTGGAAGAAGTTCAATTCCTCGGTCACATAGTGAACAAAGAAGGTATTCAGGTGGATCCAGCAAAGATTGTGTGATGACCCGAAAATTTCTGACCAAATTTAAACTTAATCTTTGTATGATTAACATTTCCGACACGATAAACAAAGTCTGTAATATTGAGTCACGACAGTTTTGGAACTATATTCATATAATCAATTATTCTTTGACTGTTCCCTATGATTCACGAACAATATATATATATAACTTAATGTGCATATATATATATGATTTCAAGTTATTTAGTAAACGATAGTAACATTCGTTTGTTAATTCGATTGATATTTAGATAAGTGAACTAAAACGTTTAAAATAAACAAGTAAAACACTAATTTGCTACAGTGTTTTCAAATTGCCACATTACTCAAAATGCTACAGTGTTTTCGAAAATCACTATTTGCTACAGTGAAATTGACTTTGCTACAGTGAATTGCTACAGTAAAAAATGACTTTGCTACAGTAACACACTATTTTAAAATGTATTTTAACAAATAGCGAGACGATGATTTATAGAAGTAAATGACCAAAACACTCAAATGTATAAGTTATAATTTGAGTGATATAATTTAGGGATAATTTAGGGCTATATTTTGACAAATGTATGTGACACGAAACGTAAAATGCAAGTTTTCTCAGCGTACAAAAGGACATTTGAAAAACCGGAACCGGGACATAAGTTGAGTGATGACGTACGACTTATCGGAACTAAAATTACAAATCAACTATGCATGTGAATTTAATATAATATATAATTAATTATTTAAATTATATATATTATATATCCAGTATTATCAACCGTTCAACCAGTCAACGACGACCTTTCAGACTTGTAACTTTGGCATATACATTTTTGTTATCGGGGAATCTTTCATGTTCCACCACATTAGCAGTAAATTTACCAACAACTTCATTGATCTTTGACCTTCCGAAAAATCCTTATACTCATTGAAACTGTATCATGTACTCATCCACATCTTGTAATGGCAATTGCCATACCAACTATCGGGAATTAGCAATCAGTATCTTGAAATCTTGTAGCACGTCTACGCCAACAGTTATATGTGTACATATAACGTCTACCTCCTGGACTTACATACTTCGAATGTGAAGTTTCCGAAAAACACCCCAAACTACGAAACTAGTTCTCCGAATTTTGAAAAAATGTTGATGAAGCAGCAAAAACTGTAAACGACCTTAACAGTCAAAAGTTTGATGATAAAGAATAGTATGGTGGTAAAGCAGAGAAAAAGAGAAGGTTTGGAATTGAAAAACGGATTGAGCAGACCATGAAGGAGGCTGTGGACAAATCACAAAGACTAAATCTACCTTCAAAGAATCCAAATGATTCAGAGTCTGCTGAAATCATTAACGAATACCTTGCTCCTTACACTAAAACCTTTGTGGACAATATTCTTCATCATCATCTTATCTTAAATATTCTAAGATATCATCGTATCTCCCATTATAAATATCCTCCATATTTCTGAAAATATTTTTTGAAACCATTCTTATCTGAAATCATTACCTCTTCGCGCTATCTGTGTTACATCATAAAAGAAACTATTTTAATTTCTAAAATCTGAAAAATTCGAAAAAATGGATGTTTTGAAGTAATGTTCGGAACTGAAGCATGAGTTAGTATAATATAATGACACTTGATCAACGTGATTATATTACAGTAAGTCATGTTGAGTTTCTAATGGAACGTGACAAAGGTTCACAGATCACACCCTCATCATAAATCATGTTACATAACTCTTTCATTCTATATAATCTCCAAATATATCAAGAAAATATATTTCTTGATGATTCGGTCTTTTTCGAATATTCTGGTAATTTGACAAGTCAGATTGTGCCATTACCGTTTCTTTCTTAGAACATTAATTATGTTTATTCTGAAATTCATACCTACGAATTCTGGACCATTATTCGCTTGACTTAAGGTCGGGAAGAGAAAACGAAAGCATGAAGCTCCGAAATATAATGGAGAACATAAAGCCCGATAACAACCCCGAAATTTCAAACCGTGTATATCAATGCGTATAGCAATATAAAGACACGGGAGAATGAAAAACACTATAACCCCAAGGTAATAGTAGAAGAAAATAACTTCCTCTGGTGGTAGATGAAAAAGAAGAATGACAGATATGAAAGTTAGGAGTATATCAAGAATCAGAACTGGATGAAGCATTTCACAATCTTTTGAAAGTATGAAATGAGGAAGAAGATGTAGGAGTAGTGAAAACAATGAAATGGAAGAGGTCAATTTATAGCAAAATATCGGACGCAGCAATAGAGGCAGATTACGCATTTAATCAAAGAAAATCCTAATTTTCGCAAATTCCGAAAAATCAAATCTTATTTAAATTATGAAGATTTTCTATTCCTTAAAATCCAGAAATCAATCGTTACTACATCAAGAGATAAGACACATCTCTATTCTCCATTTCACTTGATTACGATAACTTCTCTCATACGCTTCGAGTAATTGGATTATTTTATCCATATTATTCAAACATAGATAAAACTCTATTATCAACTCATATTCGTCATTAAAACATTTTTATTGATAGCCATGACGACCTCACTCAAATTTCGGGACGAAATTTCTTTAACGGGTAGGTACTGTGATGACCCGAAAATTTCTGACCAAATTTAAACTTAATCTTTGTATGATTAACATTTCCGACACGATAAACAAAGTCTGTAATATTGAGTCACGACAGTTTTGGAACTATATTCATATAATCAATTATTCTTTGACTGTTCCCTATGATTCACGAACAATATATATATATAACTTAATGTGCATATATATATATATGATTTCAAGTTATTTAGTAAACGATAGTAACATTCGTTTGTTAATTCGATTGATATTTAGATAAGTGAACTAAAACGTTTAAAATAAACAAGTAAAACACTAATTTGCTACAGTGTTTTCAAATTGCCACATTACTCAAAATGCTACAGTGTTTTCGAAAATCACTATTTGCTACAGTGAAATTGACTTTGCTACAGTGAATTGCTACAGTAAAAAATGACTTTGCTACAGTAAAACACTATTTTAAAATGTATTTTAACAAATAGCGAGACGATGATTTATAGAAGTAAATGACCAAAACACTCAAATGTATAAGTTATAATTTGAGTGATATAATTTAGGGATAATTTAGGGCTATATTTTGACAAATGTATGTGACACGAAACGTAAAATGCAAGTTTTCTCAGCGTACAAAAGGACATTTGAAAAATCGGAACCGGGACATAAGTTGAGTGATGACGTACGACTTATCGGAACTAAAATTACAAATCAACTATGCATGTGAATTTAATATAATATATAATTAATTATTTAAATTATATATATTATATATTTATTTATTCATGTCGACAAACAAAAAACAAAAGAAATGTGAGCTGTAATTGGAGGCCATGCGATCGCATGGCCATATAGAAGAAACCCCATGCGATCGCATGGGGATAGATTTCAGCTCTGATTGCTATAAATTGCTCGTTTTGCTCGATGATAATCACACACAAACACACACACAGATATTTATTTTTACTCCGTATTTATTTATTATTATTATTATTATTATTATTATTATTATTATTATTATTATTATTATTATTATTATTATTAATAAGATTATTATTAATCTTATTATTTTTATTATTAGTATTATTATTTTTGCGATACAAAAATAAAAATGTACCTAAAATATTACGACGGAGTGATGTCCAAGTAACTTTCAAAATGGTTTCCAAGCGAGCTAGAGCTAAGGAAATTATGGGTTATTGCCAAGGAAATTATGGGTAATGTTCGGGGGTATTTTTGTGAATCAAACCTCGTGTTTATCATCTCCGATGCGTCTACGTACTTTCCTACAATATTGTATATCAATATTAAACAGTGAGTTCATTTGATCCCTTTTTACATATATTTTTGGGCTGAGAATACATGCGCAGTTTTATAAACTGTTTTACTAAATGGATACAAATACTAAAACTGATTTTGTGTGAGTTCAATTGATCCCTTTTTATACATATTTTCGGGCTGAGAATACATGCGCAGTTTTATAAACTGTTTTACTAAATGGATACAAATACTAAAACTGATTTTGTGTGAGTTTCATATGATCCCTTTTACTCTCTACATTTTTGGGCTGAGAATACATGCAAATCCTTTATTAACTAATTTACAATATTTATATGCGTGAGTTTCATTGCTCCCTTTTTAATTGCTTTTGCAATCTATATTTTTGGGCTGAGAATACATGCACTTTATTTTGAACGCACTGGATACAAGTACATACTAAATTCTACACCGAGTTTGAACCGAAAATCCCTTAGCTTTGGTAACTAGTAACTGCCGGTTATAAGAACTGGTGGGCGCGAGTAGTAGTATATGGATCCATAGGGCTTGATATCCCCGTCCGAGCTAGAGCACTAGCCTTTTAACGGACGTATGCTACTTGAGAAGCGTACACGTTGGTTTGCGTGTATTATTAAGATGATTATACAAAGGGTATAAAATATATATACGTTAAGTTTAGTTACCAGGGTGCTCAATCTTGTAGAATATTTTGATAAACGTTTCTGGATGAAACAACTGAAATCTTGTGATCCACCTTTATATACAGATTATACGAAACATTAAAACTATGAACTCACCAACCTTTGTGTTGACACTTGTTAGCATGTTTATTCTCAGGTTTCCTAGAAGTCTTCCGCTGTTTGCTTATATGTTAGACAAGCTATGTGCATGGAGTCATACATGGCATATTTTTCAAGGAAACGTTGCATTCACCAAATCATCACCATGTATCTTATTTTGACTGCATTGTCAACGGAAGTACTATTGTAAACTATTATTTACAGTGATTGTATATATGTAGAAATTATCAGATGTCGAAAACCTTTGATTTAAATATTCATTATGGTGTGCCTTTTTAAAAGAATGCAATGTTTACAAAATGTATCATATAGAGGTCAAATACCTCGCAATGAAATCAATGAATGACGTATTGTCCATATGGATTTGGAGCGATCGTCACAGATTGAGACCGTTGAAAAGTGGGAAACCCCGAAAACTCCGAAGCATATACGCCAATTTTTAGGACTAGCTGGTTACTACAGAAGGTTCATCCAAGATTTTTCCAGAATAGCAAAACCCTTGACTGCATTAACGCATAAAGCGAGGAAATTTGAATGGAAGGATGAACAAGAGAAAGCGTTTCAATTGTTAAAGAAAAAGTTAACTACGGCACCTATATTGTCATTACCTGAAGGGAATGATGAATTTGTGATATATTGTGACGCCTCAAAGCAAGGTCTCGGTTGTGTATTAATGCAATGAACGAAGGTAATTGCGTATACGTCTAGACAATTGAAGATTCATGAGCAGAATTATACGACGCATGATTTGGAATTAGGCGCGGTTGTTTTTGCATTAAAGACTTGAAGGCACTACTTATATGGGGTCAAAAGTATTATATATACCGACCACAAAAGTCTTCAACACATATTTAATCAGAAATAACTGAACATGAGGCAGCGCAGGTGGATTGAATTGTTGAATGATTACGACTTTGAGATTCGTTACCACCCGGGGAAGGAAAATGTGGTAGCCGACGCCTTGAGCAGAAAAGACAGAGAACCCATTCGAGTAAAAGCTATGAATATAACGATTCACAATAACCTTACTACTCAAATAAAGGAGGCGCAACAAGGAGTTTTAAAAGAGGGAAATTTAAAGAATGAAATACCCAAAGGATCAGAAAAGCATCTTAATATTCGAGAAGACAGAACCCGGTATAGGGCTGAAAGAATTTGGGTACCAAAATTTGGAGATATGAGAGAAATGGTACTTAGAGAAGCTCATAAAACTAGATACTCAATACATCCTGGAACGGGAAAGATGTACAAGGATCTCAAGAAACATTTTTGGTGGCCGGGTATGAAAGCCGATGTTGCTAAATACGTAGGAGAATGTTTGACGTGTTCTAAGGTCAAAGCGGAGTATCAGAAACTATCAGGTCTACTTCAACAACTCGAAATCCTGGAATGGAAATGGGAAAACATTACCATGGATTTCATCACTAAATTGCCAAGGACTGCAAGTGGTTTTGATACTATTTGGGTAATAGTTGATCGTCTCACCAAATCAGCACACTTCCTGCCAATAAGATAAGATGACAAGATGGAGAAGTTAGCACGATTGTATTTGAAGGAAGTCGTCTCCAGACATGGAATACCAATCTCTATTATCTCTGATAGGGATGGCAGATTTATTTCAAGATTCTGGCAGACATTACAGCAAGCATTAGGAACTCGTCTAGACATGAGTACTGCCTGTCATCCACAAACTGATGGGCAGAGCGAAAGGATGATACAAACGCTTGAAGACATGCTACGAGCATGTGTTATTAATTTCGGAAACAGTTGGGATCGACACCTACCGTTAACAGAATTTTCCTACAACAACAGCTACCATTCAAGCATTGAGATGACTCCGTTTGAAGCACTTTATGGTAGAAAGTGCAGGTCTCTGATTTGTTGGAGTGAAGTGGGGGATAGACAGATTACGGGTTAAGAGATAATACAAGAAACTACTGAGAAGATCATCCAAATTCAACAACGGTTGAAAACCGCCCAAAGTCGACAAAAGAGCTACACTGACATTAAAAGAAAAGATATAGAATTTGAAATTGGAGAGATGGTAATGCTTAAAATTGCACCTTGGAAAGGCGTTGTTCGATTTGGTAAACGAGATAAATTAAATCCAAGGTATCTTGGACCATTCAAGATTATTGATCGTGTCGGACCAGTAGCTTACCGACTTGAGTTACCTCAATAACTCGTGGCTGTACATAACACTTTCCACGTCTCAAATTTGAAGAAATGTTTTGCTAAAGAAGATCTCACTATTCCGTTAGACGAAATCCAAATCAACGAAAAACTTCAATTCATCGAAGAACCCGTCGAAATAATGGATCGTAAGGTTAAAAGACTTAAGCAAAACAAAATACCAATTGTTAAGGTTCGATGGAATGCTCGTAGAGGACCCGAGTTCACCTGGGAATGAGAAGATCAGATGAAGAAGAAATACCCGCACTTATTTCCAGAAGATACGTCAACACCTCCAACTGCTTAAAATTTCGGGACGAAATTTATTTAACGGGTAGGTACTGTACTGACCCGAACTTTTTCATGTTTATATATATATAATGAAATTGTTATTTACAAGATTAAGTGTTTCCAACATGTTAAACAATCAAACTTGTTAAGACTTGATTAATTGAAATAGGTTTCATATAGACAATTGACCACCCAAGTTGACCGGTGATTCACGAACGTTAAAACTTGTAAAAACTATATGATATCATATATATGGATATATATAGATTTAACAGGATATTATGATAAGTAAACATATCATTAAGTATATTAACAATGAACTACATATGTAAAAACAAGACTACTAACTTAAGGTTTTCTAAATGAGGCATATATGTAACGATTATCGTTGTAACGACATTTAATGTATATATATCATATTAAGATATATTAATACATCATGATATCATGATAATGTAATAATTTAACATCTCTTTAGATATAATAAACAATGGGTTAACAACATTTAACAAGATCGTTAACTTAAAGGTTTCAAAACAACACTTACATGTAACGACTAACGATGACTTAACGACTCAGTTAAAATGTATATACATGTAGTGTTTTAATATGTATTCTTACACTTTTGAAAGACTTCAAGACACTTATCAAAGTACTTCTACTTAACAAAAATGCTTACAATTACATCCTCATTCATTTTCATCAACAATTCTACTCGTATGCACTCGTATTTGTACTCGTACAATACACAGCTTCTAAATGCATTTACTATTGGTATATACACTCCAATGATCAGCTCTTAGCAGCCCATGTGAGTCAACTAACCATGTGGGAACCATCATTTAACATCTATCATGAAATATCTCACAAAATTACAAACTAATGGAGACTATAATGCCATCCTACTTTCACGTGAAGTTAGACACACACAAACACTTTCATTTTGCAACTTACATGCATCAAACTACTCTCTCTCAAGTGTTCTTCCTTTGTTCTAAGTGTTCTTCATCATCTTCAACAAAATCTAGCTCAATCTAGTTCATAAATCCATACATAAATCAAGTTATAAAACAACTACTCAAGAACACACCAACAACACTTCCAAGTTTGTTAACTTACTTCCAATCTTGCAAATCCACTTTGAGTGATCATCCAACCTCAAGAAATCTTTCTTATTTACAGTAAGATATCTTTCTAATATAAGGTAATACTCATATTCAAACTTTGATTCAATTTCTATAACTTTAACAATCTTATTTCGAGTGGAAATCTTACTTGAACTTGTTTTCGTGTCATGATTTTGCTTCAAGAACTTTCAAGCCATCCAAGGATCCTTTGAAGCTAGATCTATTTTTATCATTTTCAGTAGGTTTATCCACAAAACCTAAGGTAGTAATGATATTCATAACATCATTCGATTCATATATATAAAACTACCTTATTCGAAGGTTTAAACTTGTAATCACTAGAACATAGTTTAGTTAATTCTAAACTTGTTCGCAAATAAAAGTTAATCCTTCTAACTTGACTTTTAAAATCAACTAGACACATGTTCTATATCTATATGATATGCTAACTTAATGATTTAAAACTTGAAAACACAAAAAACACCGTAAAACCGGATATACGCCGTCGTAGTAACACCGCGGGCTGTTTTGGGTTAGTTAATTAAAAACTATGATAAACTTTGATTTAAAAGTTGTTCTTCTGGGAAAATGATTTTTCTTATGAACATGAAACTATATCCAAAAATCATGGTTAAACTCAAAATAGAAGTATGTTTTCCAAAATGGTCATCTAGACGTCGTTCTTTCGACTGAAATGACTACTTTTACAAAAACGACTTGTAACCTGTATTTCTGACTATAAACTTATACTTTTTCTGTTTAGATTCATAAACTTAAGTTCAATATGAAACCATAGCAACTTGAATCACTCAAAACGGATTTAAAACGAAGAAGTTATGGGTAAAACAAGATTGGATAATTTTTCTTGTTGTAGCTACGTAAAAATTGGTAACAAATCTATATTAATCATATCCTAGCTAACTCATATTGTATTATATATGTATTTTAATATATTATGTAATCTTGGGATACCATAGACACAAATACAATGTTTTGACATATCATATCGACCCATCTATATATATATTTCGGAACAACCATAGACACTCTGTATGCAGTAATGTTGGAGTTAGCTATACAGGGTTGAGGTTGATTCTAAAATATTATATATACTTTGAGTTGTGATCTAGCCTGAGGCTTGTATACACGAGGTCGTGGATTGATTCGAGATAATATATATTGCTTTATTTCTGTACATCTAACTGTGGACAACTAGTTGTAGGTTACTAACGAGGACAGCTGACTTAATAAACTTAAAACATTAAAATGTATTAAAAATATTGTAAATATATTTTGAACATACTTTGATATATATGTACATATTTGTTATAGGTTCGTGAATCGACCAGTGGCCAAGTCTTACTTCCCGACGAAGTAAAAATCTGTGAAAGTGAGTTATAGTCCCACTTTTAAAATCTAATATTTTGAGATGAGAATACATGCAGTTTTATAAATGTTTTACAAAATAGACATAAGTAAATGAAACTACATTCTATGACTGGATTATTAAACCGAATATGCCCCTTTTTAGTCTGGTAATCTAAGAATTAAGGAACAGACACCCTAATTGACGTGAATCCTAAAGATAGATCTATTGGGCCCAACGAGCCCCATCCAAAGTACCGGATGCTTTAGTACTTCGAATTCATCATGTCCAAAGGGAGTCCCGGAATGATAGGGGATATTCTGTATGCATCTTGTTAAGGTCGGTTACCAGGTGTTCACCATATGAATGATTTTTATCTCTATGTATGGGATGTATATTGAAATATGAAATCTTGTGGTCTATTATTACGATTTGATAAATATATAGGTTAAACCTATAACTCACCAACATTTTTGTTGACGTTTAAAGCATGTTTATTCTCAGGTGATTATTAAGAGCTTCCGCTGTTGCATGCTATTATATGGACAAGATTTGGTGTCAGCATGCTTGTATAATATTATTTAAAACTGCATTCGAGATTTATTTTGTTGTAACATATTAATATTTATAAACTAATATGTATTGGTAATGTGTAAGTGTGATATTTGTTAGATTATCATTTCTGGATAATCTAAGTGGTGTCTTTTTAACCTTGTCGATAAAATAAAGGTTATGGTTTTTTTTGAAAACGAATGCAGTCTTTGAAAAACGTCTCATATAGAGGTCAAAACCTCGCAACGAAATCAATTAATATGGAACGTTTATAATCAATATGAACGGGACATTTCAAGAAACACATTTAAAAGCTGGTAATATAGAGAAAGCTAGTAATAATGTGTTTAGTAATTGGGAATGGATTTCTAATTTGAAGCATAGCCCTAATAGTTGTAGATTTGTTCTGGGTTGGAATAGCAGGCTGGTTAAAGTTACCCAATTGCATGTTGATAGACCAAATTTATTTTGTTTGTTTGAATTAAGAGATGAACCTGTTAGATGGTATGGTACTATTGTTTACGTTGCTAATAGTGGTAGGGAAAGGAAGAAATTGTGGAAGGAGCTTGAGATACAATGTAGGGTCACTAAAGACCATCCATGGGTGATAATTGGTGATTTCAATGTGACTAGAAAGATTGAGGAGCATTCTGCAGGGGGGTCTTATAGTACTGAAGATATGCAAGATTTTAATGATTGTTTGGACAAGGTGGAGGTTGATGACATTGGTAGCACTGGATTTCACTACACCTGGACAAAATCATTAAGGAATCCAAAGTGGGGTGTTCTTAAAAAGTTGGATAGAATTCTTATTAATGATGCATTCATCAACACTTTTCCTCAGGCTTATGGTATTTTTCTACCATATTTAATCTCTGATCATAGTCCTGCATTGTTAGGGATTAATAAAGGTATTAAGAGAGTAAAGAAGTCTTTTAGATTTATGAACTACACAGCATATAAGGATAAATTCTTGGAGACTGTAGCAGAGGATTGGTCAAAAGATGTGCAGGGATTTGCTATGTTTAGATTGGTTAAAAAACTAAATGGTTTGAAAAGTGGGTTGAAAAAGCTGAATCGGAGCAATGGCAACTTACATGTTAAGGTTGATTCATTAAAAAGAGAGTTGAAAGAGGCTCAAAAAATGTTGGTGAGAACCCTTTTGACACTCATTTACAAGAAAAAGCTAAGAAAACTCTTGATTAGGTAAGGATACTGCAATAGAAAGCAAAAATTGATTGGCTTAAAGATGGTGACAAGAATACTAAGTTCTTCCACAGTGTTTTAAAAAGCAGAAAACAAAAATGTTGGGTGGAGAGTATTTGTGATGAAAGTGGTGTGAGATTTTATGATGAGCAAGTTACTGAACAATGTGTGAAACATTTTCAAGAGTTTTTAGGGAAAACAGATAAAGTTATTCCTGTAGAGGAATTGGGTGATATTTTTACGAAAAAGATTCCTATAGACATAGCTGAGAAAATGATTACAGAGGTGACTGATGAAGAAATAAAGGCTGCTATTTTTGATATTGATATGAATAAGGCATCGAGTCCAGATGGGTATACTTCCTATTTTTTCATAAAAGCTTGGCCAGTTGTTGGTAAGGAAGTGTGTACAACTGTACAAGAATTCTTTTCATCATGAAAATTACTTGGGGAGCTGAACTCTACCCCAATTGCATTTATCCCTAAAATTGCTACACCTAATAAAGTTTTAGATTTTAGACCCACTGCATGCTGCAATGTGGTCTACAAATGAATTAGCAAAATTTTGACTGAGAGAATAAAAGAAGGATTGGATCTGGCGGTGAATCATAATCAAACAGATTTTATCCCTGGAAGAAGTATTCAAGACAACATAATGGTGACTCAGGAGGTTTTAAAAGGCTATAACAAGGTTAATGGGTCTAAGAGATGCTCTATGAAAATAGATATTCAAAAGGCCTATGACACTGTTAATTGGAAGTTTTTTAAGAAGATCTTGTGTAGTTTCGGGTTCCATGAAAAAAATGGTTAAGTGGATTATGGTATGTGTAACTTCTACCAATTTTTCAATATGTATAAATGGTGGTATTCATGGATTCTTTAAGGGGGGAAGGGGATTAAGACAAGGTGATCCAATATCACCTTACTTATTTACTTTGGTTATGGAGGCATTCAATTTAATATTGAATAAGAAATAGATAATACCCCTGAGTTTAGATACCATCATGGCTGTAAACAGATGAAACTTTCTCATTTGAGTTTTGCTGATGATTTGTTTGTGCTTTGTCATGGTGATGCAAAATCAACTACAGTCATAAAATAAGCACTTGATTGTTTTAGTAAGGTATAAGGTTTGTATCCAAATTTGGGGAAGAGCACTATATTTTTTTGTAGTGTGAATATGGTGACTAGGCATAAAATCTTGCAGATAATGCCTTTTTCAATTGGAAAGCTGCCTATGAGGTATCTTGGTATCCGTTTACTTGCAAAAAAATTAAGTGTGAGTGATTGTAAAAGCTTAATTGATAGAGTTAAAGACAAAGTTAATAATTGGAGCAATAGAAAGTTATCATATGCTGGTAGATTGTTATTGATCAACTCTGTGCTTAATGCTATGCATATCTATTGGGCTTCAGTGTTTATGCTCCCTTCTACAGTAATTAAAGATATTGAAAAGGTTCTTAAAAGTTTTCTATGGAGTCAAGGGGATAGTGTTAAGGGGAGAGCTAAAATTGCATGGAAAACTGTATGTTCACCAAAAGACCAAGGTGGTTTAGGTATTAAACCTATTAGGTAATGGAATCAGGTTTTGTTGCTTAAACAATTGTGGAAGATCATAGAGAGGAGAAATTATTTATGGTACAATTGGGTTAACACTGTAAAATTAAAAAACAGGAGTATATGGGATATTACAGTGGATAGTAAAGATAGCTGGAACTGGGTTCAATTATTGGGCATGAGGGATAAAATCAAGGATCATGTATTTTATGTTGTTGGTGATGGAGTAGAGACTTCACTCTGGTATGATAAATGGGATGAGAAAGGTCCATTGAGCTCAATTATTCCTAGAAGGGACAGATACAATGCCATAATTGGTGATGATATCTCTGTTAGCACATTTAGACAATATCAAGGTGGTAACTGGCCTGCTGATCTAAGTGTTAAATATCCCATTTTAAATCATGTCAAAATTCCTGAAATGGTTAACAAAAAAGATGAGGTTTTTTGGGTTAAGAATGACAACCGTAAAGTTGTATACTCTACTAGTCATGTGTGGAAGGATTTGAAACCAAATAATCCCATTAAAACTTGGTGGCATGTAGTTTGGTTTAAGCAAATTATCCCAAAGCACGCTTTTATTCTCTGGCTAGTTATATGGGACAGATTACCCACACAGGATAGGTTGTGTAAATGGAATTATAGTGGCAGTTTTAAACGCCCGTTATGTGATGGGGGGCCTGATTCAAGAAAGCATTTGTTTTTTGAGTGCAAATACTCAAAGAAATTTTGGAAGTATATGAAGGAAAAATTGTTGTTTAAAGGTTTGTCTCATAAGATTGAAGATATCATTGATGAGATGGCTAAATTTCCAAGTAGAAACCAGATTTGGAGCATCATTACAAGATTAGTGATTGCTGCTGCTGTGTATTATATCTGGAATGAGAGAAATGGTTAAATTTTTAACAGATTGAAGAGGACTGAGTAGGAACTAGCTGCAATTGCTCAGGATTATGTTAGAGTCAATTTGTTGACTCTAAAAGTCAAAAGAACTAGTGCTGTATTAAAAGTCGAGGAAATCTGGGATTTGAATTGGCAGAAGTGATGCGAGTTTGGGTGTTTTAGTAGCTTAGTGTTAGCGTGTCATGAAAATTGGGACAGCTTGATCTAAGTTACATTGTGTGTTTAGGTGTCATAATGGGTTTATGGCATCTTGGGTTTCATATTGTATTTTTGTTTGGTGTGTTGTTGTCTTTGCTTTGTTTGTTTGGGTGATGGGTATGCATTGCCTTGCATTCTTTTATTAATTTGTGTTAATAAAATCTTTGCCTTGAAAAAAAAATGTTGACCAATTTAAAGTTTGACCGACTTTGATTACCAAATTCGATTTTGACCTATCAATCGACTTTGACTGATTAATTAAACGGATTTTGAAAAATTGGTTCGAACTACTCTCAAAAACGAATTATCAGGTATTAATCAGAGAGTAATCGAGTTTTTTACAACTGTGAGCATTAGCATTAACAATAACAATTACAATTACAATATAATACTAGTGAAATGACTCGTGGAACCACGAGTTTGTTTAAACGAAATAGTTTAATGATATGTTTTAGGTATTAAGTGAACGTAAATGGTAAAGTTATTTAGTTTAATGACCCGTGGAACCACAGAGTCCGACTAAGAAACTCATCAGCTGAACATTTCATCAAACACCTAAAATACATATTAAACAATCCACATCCAATCATAAGAGATAATATTGGTTGTCTTTTTATTTTAAAAGTGTAATTAAAATATAAATTTAGAATTGGTTTACTTCTATCTAGCTTTTATACCTTCTCGTACTCAATTTAAAATAATTAATTAAAATAATTAAAAATTATTTAATTTTAATAATTAAAATAATTATTAATAAGATTTAATAATAATAATTAATTAATAAGATTTAATTTTAATTCAAAATTATATAGATTAATGACATCACCCACCGTGCTTAGATTTTTTTTTTTTTTTTTCTTAACAAAGAAATTAGTATAATAATGACATTATTATTATAGGGTTTTAATATTAACTATAAATGATGTAGTGATTACTACTAATCTAAATTAAAATTAAAATAATATAATTAATATTAATACTGATACATAATAGTTTATGTAACTAAAGTTTTATTGACAAAAACAAGTTGTAGTTTAAAGTAGTTTTTTTATTGTTATTTTTTGGTCACGTACAAGAAGGAAAATAATTGAATTATTTTTATGTCTCAAATTAAAGAAATGAAGAAAATCAAGTAGGACATGAATGTGGAGAAAAGTGGAGAAGTGGATTAGTTATAAGGAATTTAAAGGTGGTGGAACCTAGACCATCTAAACCTCTCATGTCTCGCGGATCTTGCCAAATATCCGAACTCACAATTAAGCACAAATTTTGGTTTTAACTCTTTAGCAATCGGTAGTTTGGATCATTAGCTATAGCATTTGGCTTCACCGTAATGATCGAGTTTTTGGTAATAATAATTTAAGCTTCTCAAAAATTGTGTCGGACATTCAAGCTAAAAGCTTTGAATGGATTAACTGTCGTTGGAGGAAAGACAACTTGGAATGGCTAGAGTGGATCACCAATCCGAGATGATTTGATGCTAACCCCACAAAAGAAGGAATCGGTTTAGGGCAGATGTTTTTATGCCGGATTCTCAAGATTCTCCTTGGCTTGGGACTAAGATGTGTAGAGTCAATTATTTTGTCGTTGTTTATTGCAGTATTGTATCTTGACTTTTAATCCTGCTTGTCTTGTACAAGTTGTTCCCAACCTTGGCAGTAACCGTAAGTTGAAGGTTTTTTTTGCACATACACATTCTTCTTTCTTTATCGAGTCCTTCTGTTATTTCTTTATGTATATAGCCTCTGTATTTTGTCGAGTATATGTATATTTTTGGTTAGCTTTCGGTCGAGTTGTATCATGGGTCCTTAGGTCGAGTTGTATCGGCGTTAAACAACGGCGGCCGCAACGGCGCCTCAACCGTGTAGCGCTGTGAATCGTAAACTAAAATCCAAAGTGGACTGCCGTCTACCGGTATCCAAATCGGGCCCACATGGGATGAACCCGGGCCCATCGCTTACATTATATGTTAGTCCCTCATATCATTTGCTTCGTCTACACTCACAGCGGTGCACTCTGACGCAAGAAACCAAACAATGGAAGAAGATACACCGGCAACAAACACCAACCCTCACCATGAATTGATCACCGCATTTTCAGCTATCACTTCCGCTTCAAAAGAAGAAGCCACTTTCTTCCTCGAATCACACAATTACGATCTCGATTCAGCCGTTTCCACCTTTTACGAAACCACCGCCATTGCCGCCGTAGAACACGCTCCGGCACCTCAACGAAACCCTAACCGTTCTGGTGACATCGAAATTTCTCCTTCTTCTTCTCCGTCTCGTTCCCGATCAGCTTCTCCGCCGCCGTCGCTAGGGTTACAACAAATGGCCGGTGGAAATGCACGTAATTTGCGATCGAGAAATAGTGGTGCGGATAAGAAGGCGTCTGGTAGTCGGTCATCGCGTTCAACTGGACGGACACGGACGTTTTCGGATCTGAATCATCCTGGTAATGAATCCGGAAGTGATTCGGATGAACCAAATGAATATTACACTGGTGGTGAAAAGAGGTATATTAGTACTCTTTTTAATTTAGGGTTTATTTATTTTACGAGTTCTTCATAATAAACAGGATGATGCATATTCTGATGATGATGATGATGATGATGATGATGATAATATTTCTTGATTGTGTAGAATAATGCATGATGTAGATATCTTGAGAATAATTTTAATTGCTTAACGTGCAGTTATGTTTCAAAGGTTATTGAGTAGGATTATAGAAAATACTATTTATCCATTAGCCTGTTAATTATTTTGATTTTTATGAAATAGTTATCTATCAAATAGATTAGTGTGCTCCATAATATGCTTTTATCAGTAATTCTGTTATATGCTTATATCCGAAGTTGTTAACAATCAATCAGATTCTTGAGTCTTAAAGGCTTACGAAATCTACTATCTGGATACATTATCTGATCCTATAGGTTATAATGTTAATCTAGCTTGTAGGGTTTTAATTATCATTTGATTGATGATCAATACAATTTTCTATTCTAAATGTCATGGATTTAGATTTTCAGGTTCCGAATCTTAATGTTCCTAACAATTCATATGCAAGATGCTGTATGATGATCATGCAACCATTCATGATTAACACTCTTTTTTACACTTATGTGTTTGATAATATGCTTTAGGGTGCTGTTATGCCTTGTGATTATTGAGTATAACATAAGTAACTTGTCTGTTGTCCTTCATCGAATATCATCTCAAGTGCTCATGACATCCATTATAACATCGTAAAAGGAATTTGACAATTATCTATGATTGTAGTGGAATGCTTGTTCAGGATCCAAAAAGGGATAATGATGTGGAATCACTGTTTAAACAAGCTAGACAAGCAGGAGCTGAAGAAGGAACCCATGATCAACTTGAGCCATCTTCAAGCTCAAGAAGCTTTGCTGGAAGAGGAAGACTACTGTCTGGAGAGACAACAACGCCTGCTGCTCCCCAACAATCTGAACCTGAGGTTCATACCATCACTTTCTGGACCAATGGCTTCACAGTAAATGATGGTCCTTTGAGAAGGCTGGATGATCCTCAAAATACATCTTTTTTGGAGGTAGTACTATATTTCTTTTTTAACCCAAGTTTTTTATCTTAACAAACAATAACACACTAAGTAAATTATCATTGATTCACAAGAGGTCTATCTGCTCTCTTTTGATACAAAAATTTACTTTTTTACTCTCTTTTTTATCCCCTGCAAATATAATATAACTCTCGTTTACCAAATTAAATTCAGTTAAAAGAAATAGATTTTCATAATCTGTATGTATAGAGTTACGTAACGGTTAGTTTGTATTCCACTAAAATTACTAATTATAATCCTTTTGCTAAATATATATTTCCCATCTGCTAAAACTACATCTTACTACCCCATACCCTATATATGCTGGACCCCGCATATTGTTGTTACAGAATGTTAAGGTGCTTAATTGAGTTACGGCTGGTTTCTCTTATGATAATTTATTTTAATTGATGAGGTTTTGTTCAAAGCTACTCGAACTAGAATTTGAAGCAAAGTTGATTTTTTATATGTAACCAGAACTCAAGAAATGAAGTGGTCGTTCGTTATCTTGCTGGCATCACTATTATATTGTTGATAAAATGATAATGCACACGATCTAATTCTGAAATTGTTACTGATTTTTTGACCTTACTTGGTGATCCAGAGCATAAGAAGGTCCGAGTGTCCTGAAGAACTTAGGCCTGCTAAAGGACGAGCTCCTGTTCATGTTAGTCTTGTGAGGAAGCTGGAGTTGTACCCTGTAAGAACTTTTCTCGCCTCTGATAAAACGTAACCTGAATAAACTCGTTCATTAGTAAATCGGTTGAGATTTTTAGTTCTGTTTCCTTTTACATGCATACATATATGTGCAGGTCCAAAAACAACGCCCTGCTGCTTTTGTGGGAGTGGGTAGGACCCTAGGCACTACTACTTCATCAGAGGACACCGTAGTTGCCCCCCCTTCGGTCCCTCTAAATGCTGCCCCAACTCCATTTGTGGGACTAGTTGTGGATGACACGTTGCCATCTACTTCTGTTCAACTGAGATTGGCTGATGGGACCCGTATGGTTTCACGCTTCAATTTCCACCATACGATAAGCAATATCCGTTCTTTCATTGATGCATCGAGACCTGGAGGGGCCAGGACTTATCAGCTACTAACCATGGGGTTTCCACCGAAGCAGCTAAACGATTTGAACCAGCCAATTGAAGAGGCGGGGTTAGCCAATTCGGTTGTAATTCAGAAACTTTAATAAGTTTGCTTCACCAAATATGTACTTCAAATTTACTAGTGTTTCTTGCTTGTTTCAGCAATATGTCCATACATACATGAAGTTAACAATTGAGGTTTTTTCGACTCTATGTGGATTGAACAATATTAGGATTATATGTTTGTGAAACACCATGGCTGGAATCTAAAGAATTTTTATTACTGGAAGGTTTTATTATTCTTTAAGTTTTAAAGATTTATTGTGACTTTTAGTTATTACTCTGACCTTGGACGAATGGATCGTGTTGTTTACTTGGACCATTTTTAATGGTGAGAAATGTTATGGAAAATATTAGGGAGTTTTTGTGTGACTGATGTGAGAAATAGGGTCGTTATGGGTGGTAAGGTTATGGAAGATTGTGTGTGATATGATAAAATGTGATTGGTAGTTATGTAAAAGTAGTATTAAAATTAATTTACATTAAATAGTAAAATGTGATTGGTAGTTACGTAAAAATACTATTAATCACCAAACCAAATACATTTTACCATTCTTTGAGATAACAATCTCGATTCAAATTACGAGTGTATTTAGTATTTCATTTCTTTAAGCCGGTTTCCAGGGTCTATTATGGGTTCACTCAATAAGTCAATATGTGTAGCTGGTATGAATTGGACTCATTTTAGGTCTTTAACAAACAAGGTTTTGTTCCTTCGTTACCTACCAATCTACCATCGGTCAAGCATTCAATAATTGACTTTTGTTAACTAGTAACATATAACTTCTTTCTTTCTATTGGCCAACTAAAATGAATGTTGAGTTGTTGGACAAAAAAGTGGGAACCCCACTTTTGGGGGGTTGTGAATCAAAATTAAGGGTCAGAGTAGTTAAAAAATGTGACTTGTGACTATGGTGGATGGGGCTATCTGAACTGAATGTTGCCTCTGCAATGAACTTGCCCCCCAACTAAATACTACTGTATTAGTACGTACACATTCAACTACATACTAATTCCCGTAATCATCTAACAATCCCCTTGACTAACACCTATACAGTATAACAGTAGCAGCCCCTTTTTTTTTTTTTTTTTTTTTTTTTTTTTCCCTCCTTTTTTTAATACCAACTGCCCTTTTCCACCCAATCTGCTTCCCACCAACTATCCAGAAGATTCTGGCAAGTTTTTTTTTTCCGACTCCGCCACCATCGCCACCTTCATCTCCATCGCCACCAATCATCATCGCCATCGCCACCAAACGTCATCTTCATCGCCACCATTTTGTCACCGTTGGTGTATTGTTGTCAGTCGTCGATGTAAAGAGAGGTTAATTTTACGCGTGCGATTTGAGCGATGGATGAAGGTTGAATTGGTTGATTTCGTCGTTATTCATACACATATCTACAACCTTAAGGGAGATTCAGACAATCGACGAACCGTTAGGGTTTTATTCACTCTTTATCGCAATAGCATTCATCGGTTCGCCCAATCGATCAGAGGTTAGGGTTCTATTCACTCTCTTTCAGATTTTATGTTGATAGATTGTGTTTTTGTAAGCTCTACCTCCGTTTGCCCACATACGATGAATATTTCTATCGAAAATTATGAAATCTTTGAATATCAAATCCTCATATAGAATGAAGTTAGCCAGCCAAGATTGTAAACAATGGTATAATAAAATAAATCTTTTTACAAAATATAATTACTGTATTTTATGTATTATCAATATCCAAAAATTGTACTATACCTCAAACATGGATAAACTGTTAGTCAGTATATACAAACAAATAAATTAAGAGATCATAAAGCTCTAATTGCATTACTGACTAACAATAGGCCACAAAAGGTTACTGATTGTTCGATTGTTTATCTGTGTTGTTGAAGGCGAATAATTTATGTTGTTACTGATATTCATCTGAATCTTCGTTACTTTTTTGGATTGCATTATTTTTAAATTTTTTCCTCATTTTTGATGATTGTTCCATTTTATGTTCTTCATAGTGCAGGTGACGTTGATAATTATGTTGATGGTGGCTGTGATGATCCGTATTATTTACGGAACATTGAAGGTCTGACCCGTACATTGGCGTGGCAACACTCAGACGGCATGTATTCAATGCAACTGTTAGTGTTTGCAGCCATGGTTGGTTTTGGATCCTCTTTTGTCTTAAATTATAGATTCCAGGTCTAAGCCTAACAAATTTCTAAACGAATATGGATGTTATGCTCTAATATCCTGTGGGTTTCTGAATTTTTCGTACCTCGCCTTTGCTGTTATATATTTTGATTAATTATGGAAGTTATGCAACTTTTCCTGAAACTGTTTTTGGTAGATTGTTTATGATTGCTGCGGTTAATACATTTAATTCAAAGTGTCTATCATTTTAAATAGAAACCTTCCGGTGAAGGCGTGAGTTGTCGTTTTTGGTTTTAAAATTGGTGTTAAAAATAGGCCTTTTTACTATACGAGGTTAAGTGGGTTTTTTAGCTGCTTAGCCACATGGTGGTTTGGAGTTCACCTACTGTGCTTATTAATCATGTATTAAAAAAATAATACGGATTGATTGTATTATATAGTTTATTCACATCGTTTGTTGTGTGCAATTAGCTATTGCGATTACAATTGTCAGACATGTTATCAAATGCTACTTTATATGTTTTGAACTTCATGTCAGAAATTTCAAGTTGTTTTGGTAGTATTTGCCTTACTTCAAGTTAAAATTTGCAGTTAGTCCCGTCTCTTGGTAATTGTCATTGAAGGTTTGTGTTAATGTTAATTTTGTTGATAATTTTTTTTTGGGAGTGATTTATATTTTAATTACAGTTAGATAGACTTATATAGATGGCTATTATGTGTTTTGTATTTGTTGTTCTGAGGTTGTTCGTCGGTTTCTGTTTGAAATTACAATTTGTTGTTTGCCTTTTGTCTTATAAAAGGTGTTGTTGTCTCTTGGTTGTAAACATACCTACTATAATGCTTTCATTCCGAAAGTAATTCATAGTAAGGTACGTTATAATGTATTTCAAATGTTTGTTGTTCTATAATTGTTAATTATTGCACTAAGTGGATGTGATAATGGCCAATCAAATGAGTGACCTTTATGTAGGCTTACACAATTATAACTTACTATATAGATAACTTAAGAGATAATATTTTGTTGACCATTTTATTGATTTGTGCAGATATAGATTCCACCTTTGCTATTTTGTTTGAAGATTGTTTGTAGCCATCTACCTCTGTTGTTGGAACAACGATTACTGTTACATGAGTTTCCTATATCAGATCAGCCTGAAGGTATATAGAAACTACTTATTTTTCTCATTGGGTACTTACATGTTTGCGATGTCGCGTTTTTTTATTTTTTGGTTATTACATAGTACACCCTGCGTTAACAGTCTTGCCGTTATTAAAATATTTTACACAAGCACACACGCTTAATAGCAAGATACTTGAAAGATGAAACTACATTAATCGATTGCTCTAGAGGTAATAGATACAAATTAGTGCTTCTTTAGGTAGGAGATGCAAATTCAATTTTCTATGTTATTATATGAAATAACGCCTCTTATAACCATATATTTTGGTTAAGAAATCATATGAATAAATTAACTTATATACTAATAGTGAGATCATGCACCTTTGAGATTCAATTATGTTGGACTTGATCGTCCTAGAGTTATAAGATAGAAGTTTTAACTTAATATTCATCTTATATGTTTATATGTGTATATGGGTGACCCTTGATCATCAGCTTGATAAATTTGTAGTTCCTTTGAATTCTTTCGGAGCTATTTTCTTTATTTTGATATTTGTAAGGAAGGAATAAGGATCCCCATGGAAAAGTCAATAATTAAGCATTTTAAGCAATAATATGATCTTGGTTTGTATTCCTTTGTTTGTGATCTGCAATCCCATTGGCTACAACCCCTCCAATCACTGTTATACTGTAGCAGGTTTTTTTTTCCTTCCCTTCTTCGTGAAGCTTCGCCCGTGAAATCAGTTTAACGCAGACCAGGGTTTCATTCAGATTAATATAAAGTATTAAATTGCACAACCCTTTAACACACAAATGCATAAACAAAAAATTTCATACCAACACATTAGATATATTTTCATTTACTTCAGTAGACTAATTGTCATAACTGTGACAAACAACCTACTAAAAACGTGCAAACCTTACCTACAATATATATGTAGTATCAAAAAACCAAAAAATACAGACCACTGTATGAAAGTTAGAGATATGTTTTATGGAGCATGCGTTTAATTGTGTACTTTAATTGTTCATAGATGTTTAGATAGTAGTGTATGGGTACCCACTTTTAATATGCATGCGCTACAAGTCTACAACTTTGGACTTCTTTTTCCAAAAAATATTTTGTTAGTTGAGCTGACGTTAATTATTACTATATAAATCCAAATATTCATGAATACAAGGAGTCCATTGACGCGTAAGTACTACAAATAAGCTTCCCTATTTATAAATGAACATTGATGATCAAATCATGTTTGCATTTTGTCAGTCCAAGTATGAAAAGAAACTGCTCCGTATTTTTCTCATATATACGATGATAATGGTGGGTCATTTATCTTTATTTTGGATTCAGTGAATTTTAATCCATCAGTGAGTTGTTAATCTTTATTGATAACTATTATAATGGCAAGTAAAAAAAAAGAGAAAGAAAGGTAATGATAATGTATGTGTAATCGATGAATATGTCGGAGGCGAGAGTGTATTATGTGATGCTCCTTTTGTTTCATTGAGGAAAGTTGCTGCTACAGGTTATCTCCGACGGTGTATTGAAATGAGTATGCCCTTTGGTAACAGCGGTTCGTCGTGGTGATCTGTTGCCGTTAATTCTGGCACAGTCAGCGCTGCAACCGGTGAGTTTCTTTTATTTTACTTTATTTTATTTTAATCTGGACTCTTTTGGTTTTTGTTGTTGCTGTCATTGGTGTTGTTATTATCATTGACTAATGGAATTCCAATTTCATGAATTGCTGCTTCACCTACACCATTTGGTCTGTTTTTTTTGCTTTAAATCACTCAAATTTCACCACGGATGGTTTCGAGCTTTCCAGGTTTTTTATTTTAGGTTCGTTTTCGATATGGATTTTTCAAGGGTTGGTGAGAAGTTTCAGAGTTTACTCTCACTTCTCTAGACGTCTAGATCTCTCGGTTTCCTTCCATTAACTTTTGATCGCTCTGAGGTAATTCAAATGTTATACCTCAATTTGATTTCAGTTAGCTTATTATAACATATATGCATTTTAATAATACTTTGTTTTGTTAATGAACTATTAATTCACACGTATTACAAAAGACAACTTATGTATGCATAGTGCGATAGTAAGCAAGTACTATACATACTCTAATAAAATTTTGGATAAGTAGCTGTAAGTTTATTATAAATTTATAATATAGTTAAGTTTTATTGTGTATGTTTTTTGATGCATATATAACATCAGGTATGGTAAGATGAGTAGGTTTGGTACGGGTAAAAACATGATAGAGTATATTTTCATACGGGCAAGTTGACCCATAGATGTATGTTCCTTTTTCCCAAATATTTTTTGGATACACTAATGTAATATCATATATGTAAACCAAAACCAATTAAGCAGGTAAAAATGTCATTTGCCTAATAATTTTCTACCTTTTTGATTCTTCACCATGTTAACAAAACTCTTTATTTCTAAGTAAATGGGTAAAAATTTGCCCCTCTAATATTAGCTTTAATTTATGATTGACATTATGCCACTTTAATCGATTGCAGAAGTTGCACATTGGATGCGACCACGCCATTTGTACGTCAATATGGAAACAAGAGGAATTTGTTGTAACGAATGTGAACCGTTTGTGATATGTGATAGTTCTGTATCATTATAAATTAGCTAATAGTTTACCCAAAATTTGCACAAATTTATACTCAGTATTCAGTAACCAATCAAGAGAATTTTTTGGAGCTTTCGAGGGAATTTTATGCAGCCCAGGTCAGTTGAGTAGTTACGCCAGCGATATGCCTGCACCTCTATAGTATTAGTTTACATTATGTGAATGTGAATTGCATATTAGATTGAGGAAAGGAGAATTGAGAGGGAGGACTAAAGTTGTACCAATTCACTTGACCAGGTGACTATATTCATAATTTTGGCCTTTGAAGTTATAATTGTGAAAGTGCACCAAATATATGATTATGTTAATAGTTTATAATGTGGTTAGAGACAAATGTTTTTTTAAAGTTTCGATGAGTTTGATTTCATGACCCGTCCTAATCCATAAGAACGAATACATTACACTTGGTTACATCGCGAGGTACTTGACATCTATATGATACATTTTACTAACATTGCATTCGTTTTTAAAAGACAAACTTTCATTTCATCGAAAGTTGATGACATGCATACCATTTCATAATATATCCAACTATAATTGACTTAATAATAATCTTGATGAACTCGACGGATCGAATGCAACGTCTTTTGAAATATGTCATGAATGACTCCAAGTAATATCTCTAATATGAGCAAATGCACCGCGGAAGATTTCTTTCATACCTGAGAATAAACATGCTTTCAAGTGTCAACCAAAAGGTTGGTGAGTTCATTAGTTTAACATAAATAATCATTTTCATCATTTTAATAGATCACAAGATTTTCATTTCTCATGAATATACGTCCCATGCATAGAGACAAAAATCATTCATATGGATTGAACACCTGGTAACCGACATTAACAAGATGCATATAGAATATCCCCATCATTCCGGGACACCCATCGGACATGATAAAATCGAAGTACTAAAGCATTCCAAATTCCAGAATGGAGCTTGTTGGGCCCAATAGATCTATCTTTAGGATTCACGTCAATTAGGGGGTCTGTTCCCGAATTCTTAGGCTACCAAGCTAAAAGGGGCATATTCGGCTTCGATCCATTCAACCATATAATGTAGTTTCAATTACTTGTGTCTATTTCGTAAAACAGTTATAAAAATAGCGCATGTATTCTCAGTCCCAAAAATATATATTGCAAAAGCATTTAAAAAGGGAGCAAATGAAACTCACCATACTGTATTTTGTAGTAAAAATACATAGGACGACATTGAACAAGTATAGGGTTGACCTCGGATTCACGAACCTATATCATGTATATATATTAACACATATCACATTTAATCGATTAAGGTTATTTATATTATATAATGTATTAAGATTAATATCTTAATATATATAGGGTTATATTAAGATATGTTTTTATATAACTACTACTTTATTTGGTAAAATAATATTTATAATAGAAAGTTGTAATACTTTTATAAAAATAAGGATACTAATAATAATATAATAATAATAATAATAATAATAGTGTTAATAAAAATGATGATAATAATATATAAAAATCTTGATAATGATAATATTAATAATAAAAATAATAAATAATAATAATAATAATAAAAATAATAATTTTACTAATAATGTTAATCTTAGTAAGATGACAATTTTAATTTATAATAATGATAATAATAATAATAATAATGATAATGATAATAATAATAGCAAAAATAATAAAAGTGCTACCTTAATGAAACAAGCTTTAAAAAGATAAACACCCCGGCTCGGGCTCGAACCCAAGACCTCCCGCTAACCCCAAACACTCTCAAACCATCGATCTGTCTTATGTTTTTATGATCAAACTGACATCTAAATTTATTTAACTCTTATATGCGTCTGTTCTCCTTCTTCCACTTATTTAATCGAACAGAACCCGTGTCATAATCATAATCATATTTCGTCATCATTTTCATTTTCTTATCAACACTACACATCCATCATAATCTCTATCATATGGCATCATCATCTAAACACTTTAACTATCATTCTTAATCATTATCAACTTAAATGATGTGTGAATTTGTGTTGTCTTCGAGTTGGAACCATAATACCGAAACAATAGGCTGGAAAGAAAAAAGTGACCCTATTTCACCTCACGCGTCCAATTATTCCAAAACCCAATAACCTTTTTAAACAATTCGGTGGTTTAAATTTTTGTATAACAAAATGGCACTCATAAACATCCAAAAAAAATATCAATTGTCTATATTGTAATGCAATGAGTGGCTCCCTCTTCCCTACCCACTTGGATATGTCAATAACCCCACCATGAAATGATAAGATACGGTGCATAAAGAAATATATCTTGCATGAGACTTGTAAAGTTATTTATTTGTTAACTATAAGCATGCTCTAGCCACTAACATGTGCCGATCCTAACCTCAATATATACATGAAGTGGTTCGGTGTTTGCAGCAGTTTATAGGAGTTTTAAGGGTGACCGATAATCAATTTTGCAGAAACAAAAGTCGCAGCTCAGCAGTTATTTGCAATCAAGCTGTGCAGCAGTCATGTTTATGTGCAGCAGTCATGTTTATAGTAGCTTCACGAAAAGAATGGTGGTGATGGAGTGGTAGTTTCTGAACAAAAAAAATAAGAGAGAGAGAGAGGTGATGAAATGGTGTTCGATGATGACTGCAAGGGTGATGGTTTCTACTCGTTACAACAACAATAATGATAGTATAGCAGTAGCAGGAACATGAGATAACAAAGCAGCAAAAGCTGCTGTAGCTGTGATGATTGTTATAGTTGTTTGGTGCATCAGACAGAAGAACAGAAACATATAACAGTTTGTAGCTGAAGCTATGGTGTCAGGTGATGGTTTCGAATGGAGATTTCATTTCTAGAAGGTGATGATAGGGTGGCAATGACATAGTGCTGGACAACAACAATTATGCAAGAATGGTGGATTTTATGGGTTTATGATTTACAACCGATACATAAGTTCAAAGTAGTAACAAGAGGTTCGGTTTGGATGTAAATGGTGATGTTTACTTGTGGCAGGAAACAGAAAACAGAAAGAAGTAGGTGGTGTTTGATTTGTGGTATTTGTTTTGATGGTTTATTGGTGATCACAAATGTCATAGTGGTGTTCTAATATGTATATGCATATTACATATATAAGAGAAAAATGGTTGTCGTGAGTGATGTGGGTGAACCGAAAATAAAAGAAAACAGATAGAAAAGAATGGTGATGCTTACGGTGGTTGTTTATGATGAAGTGATTGATTGTTTTGTAGCTTAACAAACTCGACAAGAATCATTCGCTTAGTACTGAAATATATTAGAAAATTAAAAAGGAGGAAAAGAAAGCTAACAGAAATTGTTGTCTTGTGATAAATCTTGGAATCAAATGGTACTGGTTTCAGATAGAGAACAATTTACCTTTAGCTTAGAAAATTACTTGAAACAGAAATACGTATTCTTCTTATATTTATTTCTTGTATATACCATAATAATATATATATATATATTATTTGTATATGTATTTATATATAATTCTGTATTCTATATGTATACACCGTATATATTTATATATATCAGTATACATGTCTTTATCTATATATATATATATATATATATATATATATATATATATATATATATATATATATATATATATATATATATATAACTGAATGTTGTATATGTGTATGTTTATTTTATAGTTAATAAATACTAATACTAATTCCATTATCATTTATATTAATACTAATAGTAATTATGTTTATAATATTTATAAGATTCATAGAAAAAGATGATAATAATAATAATATTATTAATAATAATAAATTTCTAATAATAATAATTTCTAATAATAGTAATAGTTCTTAATGATAACAATATTTAATAATACTAATATTAAAAATTATAATTTTACTACTAGTTTTAATGATTTTCACAATAATAATAATATAATAAATTAATTGTATCAAATTACCTTAATAATACTGATATTAATAATATTTATGAGAGTAATAATATTAATATAACAATTATGTTTTAACTTGTATCATATATTAATTATGTAATATTTAACAATTATATAATAATTTTTAATGAATCTTTATAAATTTTATATGTTTTAAAATATACATATAATAATAATTATCTATAGAAATCATATATATTTATATGTGATTTATTATAAAATACACTTAATTGTTTCGCATCTTATTTTTACATATTTCATTTTAATGCGTAATTTATATTTTATAGTTTCACATTACTATATATATACTTACATTTATTTATATACATATATATTGTGACGACTATAGTGACCCGAACTTTTCCATGTTTATATATTAAATGAAATTGGTATATTTACATGATTAAATTTTTTCACAATGTTAAGCAATCAAACTTGTTAAGACTTGATTATTTGAAATGTGCTTCTTATAGACAACTGACCACCCAAGTTGACCGGCGATTCACGAACGTTAAAAATTTGTAAAAACTACATGATGATATATATATATATATATATATATATATATATATATATATATATATATATATATATATATATATATATATATATATATATATATATATATATATATATATATATATGGTTAAAATGAGATTATGATAAGTAAGTATCTCACTAAGTCTATTAACAATGAGTGATATACATAAAAATGAGTTTATTGAATTAAGAAACTCGAAACGATATATATAACGATTATCGTTATAACAACGTCTTACTAAATACATATGAATCATATTAAGATATTGATACACTATGTTTAACATGATAAAATGATAATTAAGTATATCATTAAGTGTGTTAACAATGAACTACATATGTAAAACAAGACTACTAACTTAAGAATTTCGAAACGAGGCATATATGTAACGATTATCGTTGTAACAACATTTAACTTTATATATATCATACTAAGATATATTAATATATCATAATATCATGATAATGTAATAATTTAACATCTTTTTAGATATAATAAACAATGAGTTAACAACATTTAACAAGATTGTTAACCTAAAGGTTTCAAAACAACATTTACATGTAACGACTAACGATGGCTTAACGACTCAGTTAAAATATATATACATGTAGTGTTTTAATATGTATTCATACACTTTTGAAAGACTTCAAGACACTTATCAAAATACTTCTACTTAACAAAAATGCTTACAATTACATCCTCGTTCAGTTTCATCAACAATTCTACTTGTATGCACCCGTATTTGTACTCGTACAATACACAGCTTTTAGATGTATGTACTATTGGTATATACACTCCAATGATCAGCTCTTATCAGCCCATGCGAGTCACCTAACACATGTGGGAACCATCATTTGGAAACTGGCATGAAATATCTCATAAAATTACAAAAATATTAGTAATCATTCATGACTTATTTACATGTAAACAAAATTACACATCCTTTATATCTAATCCATATACCAACGACCAAAAACACCTACAAACACTTTAATTCTTCAATTTTCTTCATCTAAGTGATCTCTCTCAAGTTCTATCTTCAAGTTCTAAGTGTTCTTCATAAATTCTACAAGTTCTAGTTTCATAAAATCAAGAATACTTCCAAGTTTACTAGCTCACTTCCAATCTTGTAAAGTGATCATCCAACCTCAAGAAATCCTTGTTGTTTGCAGTAAGATATCATTCTAAATCAAGGTAATACTCATATACAAACTTTGATTCAATTCCTATAAGTATAACTATCTTAATTCGAGTGATAATCTTACTTGAACTCGTTTTCGTGTCATGATTCTGCTTCAAGAACTTTCAAGCCATCCAAGATCCTTTGAAGCTAGATAATTTATTCTCACTTCCAGTAGGTTTACCTACTAAACTTGAGGTAGTAATGATGTTCATAACATCATTCGATTCATATATATAAAACTACCTTATTCGAAGGTTTAAACTTGAAATCACTAAAACATAGTTTAGTTAATTCTAAACTTGTTCGCAAACAAAAGTTAATCCTTCTAACTTGACTTTTAAAATCAATTAAACACATGTTCTATATCTATATGATATGCTAACTTAATGATTTAAAATCGAGAAACACGAAAAACACCGTAAAACCGGATATACGCCGTCGTAGTAACACCGCGGGCTGTTTTGGGTTAGTTAATTAAAAACTATGATAAACTTTGATTTAAAAGTTGTTCTTTTGGGAAAATAATTTTTCTTATGAACATGAAACTATATCCAAAAATCATGGTTAAACTCAAAGTGGAAGTATGTTTTTCAAAATGGTCATCTAGACGTCGTTCTTTTGACTGAAATGATTACCTTTACAAAAATGACTTGTAACCTGTATTTCCAACTATAAAATTATACTTTTTCTGTTTAGATTCATAAACTTAAGTTCAATATGAAACCATAGCAACTTGAAACACTCAAAACGGATTTAAAACGAATAAGTTATGGGTAAAACAAGATTGGATAATTTTTCTTGTTGTAGCTACGTGAAAATTGGTAACAAATCTATATTAATCATATCCTAGCTAACTTATATTGTATTACATGTATTCTAATATATTATGTAATCTTGAGATACCATAGACACGTATGCAAATGTTTTGACATATCATATCGACCCATGTATATATATTATTTGGAACAACCATAGACACTCTATATGCAGTAATGTTGGAGTTAGCTATACAGGGTTGAGGTTGATTCCAAAAATATATATACTTTGAGTTGTGACCTAGCCTGAGACGTGTATACACTGGGTCGTGGATTGATCCAAGATACTATATATCGATTTATTTCTGTACATCTAACTATGGACAACTAGTTGTAGGTTACTAACGAGGACAGCTGACTTAATAAACTTAAAAAAATAAAACGTATTAAAAATGTTGTAAATATATTTTGAACATACTTTGATATATATATATATATATATATATATATATACATATTTGTTATAGGTTCGTGAACCGACCAGTGGCCAAGTCTTACTTCCCGACGAAGTAAAAATCTGTGAAAGTGAGTTATAGTCCCACTTTTAAAATCTATTATTTTTTTTTGGGATGAGAATACATGCAGTTTTATAAAGTTTTACAAAATAGACACAAGTAATCGAAGATACTTTCTATGTTGGATTATCGAACCGAATATGCCCCTTTTTAGCTTTGTAGCCTAAGAATTAGGGAAATGGCCCCTAATTGACGCGAATCCTAAAGATAGATCTATTTGGCCCAACAAGCCTCATCCGAGTTACGGATGCTTTAGTACTTCGATTTATCATATCCGATGAGAGTCCCAGAATGATGGGGATATTCTATATGCATCTTGTTAAGGTCGGTTACCAGGTGTTCAACATATGAATGATTTTTATCTCTATGCAGTTTGCGAAATGCCTGATATGAGATGTGTTATAAAAATGAAATCTTGTGGTCTATTATTATGATTTGATAATATGTAGGTTAAACCTATAACTCACCAACAATTTTGTTGACGTTTTAAGCATGTTTATTCTCAGGTGATTATTAAGAGCTTCCGCTATTGCATACTAAATTAAGGACAAGATTTGGAGTCCATGCTTGTATAATATTGTTTAAAAACTGCATTCGAAGACTTATGTTGATGTGTAATATTATTGTAAACCATTATGTAATGGTCGTGTGAAAAACGCTATATTTTAGATTATCATTATTTGATAATCGTCGTAATATTTTAAAGGTTATGGTTTGTTCTAAAATCGAATGCAGTCTTTGAAAAACGTCTCATATAGAGGTCAAAACCTCGCAACGAAATCAATTAATATGGAACGTTTATAATCAATATGAACGGGACATTTCAGTTGGTATCCGAGCGTTGGTCTTAGAGAACCAGAAATTTGCATTAGTGTGTCTTATCGAGTTTGTTAGGATACATTAGTGAGTCTGGACTTCGATCGTGTTTTATTTAAAAACGATTGCTTAACACTTTTGTTGGAAACTATATATTATTAACATGTAAATATTATGTGATATATTAACCTCATAATGTGTTTGATATTGTGTGATAGATGTCTACCACTAGTACAAATCCCATCGATTCACCTAATAATAATGAAGAGTCGAATATATTTTGGGAATATTCACAAATTCCCGAAGAGGAACCGGAAGAAGAGGAACCGGAAGAGGAGGAACGGGAAGAGGAGGAACCGGAAGAAGAAGAGGTTCCGGAGGAAGAAATATTGATACCTATAGTAAATCGATTAAATAAAATAAAATCCTCAACCAACGGACCAAAGTTAATAATGGTCAATGGTGTTTCCGCCGAGGAAGCAAAATATTGGAAAGATTTATCAATTTTTCGATGAATCGGATCCCGATGAGGATTCCGATGATGTTATAGAAATTACCTCGACCCAATTTAATAAAGCGAAAGAAAATAATAAGGAAAAAGGTATAAAAATAGAGAAATCCAATTCCAACCCCGATGAACTTTATATGTATCGGCAACATCCGTATTTCCTAAAATGTAACAATAACCCGGGAACCTCTAAACCACCAGGTTTTTCTAAACCATTGTGGAAAACGACAGCTCGTATTAGAGGAAAACCATATATTCCTAGAAAATTAGGAAAACGAACCAAGTCCGAAGAAGAAGAAACCAGTGATTCAGATTAGAGGGTTGTAATCATGTTGTGTATTATATGTATTGTAGTGTGCTTGTACTTTTATGTTCTATGTAAAATTGCTTGTATTATTTGTTAATTATCTTTTATGAATCTAACCCTCGTCTATTTCTATAGTATAAAAACACAAAATGGACGTTAAGGGTAGACAACCGAATATTTTAGAAGACCTACCAGAGGATATGATTGATGAAATCTTGTCTAGAGTCGGTCAAAATTCATCAGCACAATTAGTTATGGCGAAATTAACTTGTCAAACATTTGAAAGACTTTCCAGAAATGCCTTAGTTTATAAAAGGCTTTCCTTTGATAGGTGGGGTATATCACATTGGGGAGACCGTAAGTTACACCGTGTTTTCTTTAAAGCGTTAAATGCGGGGAACCCAAATGCAATTTTATGCTACGGGTTAAGAACCTATTTTGACTCAACATATCCCAACATAGGATTTCGTGAATCAGAAAGAGCTTCTAACATGCAACATAAAGAAGCATGTTATGTTTACGGGTTAGTGATGTTCGCTTCTTACCAAAGTGAGAAAAAGAACATCGGATTGCAACTTTTAAATAAAACCTTCCCACAAGTGACGGATTCAGTAGTTGGGGTGAGAAACAAGGTTTTTAGATTATTACGGGGCTGTTGGACATTACGAAACCCTCGTCCTTTTGACGATATTACAACATGCTATCTTATCAACGGTCATAACAGTTATGTTCCACAAGACCAAGGATAGGAAGTAGTCTTAGTAAAACTAGAATGCATGACTTATTTCTGGACGTATGAATTACGTGTCTTTATTGTCTTTGTTGAACTACTTGCATATTAACTAGAATTGTTTTCGCAACAGTTTTGTATCAGAGTTTTAATGTGCTATATTTCATGCTATATGTAAAATAGCGGTATTGTAAGTTTTCAAAATATTGTATAAAAGTTTGAATGTGAAATATTATTATAATCAGTTTTTCATATAGAATTGTAGTAGTTGAATTGTATGTTAGCTACTAAGTATAAACTTAACGGGTAGGTATTACCCGAATTAAAACTTATAAAACGCTAATAAGAAGAAAAAGCTTTTATAAATGAGTTCATATTATGCTACGGAATACTATTGACTACTCTTAATATTCTATATGATTAACTTAATTCTTTTGGCTATTTTTGAAGGAAATGGCACCGACTACTCGTCAGAACTTGAACATGAGTGAGGAAGAATTTCGTGCTTTTCTTGCAGTAAATATAGCCGCAGTACAGACTGCAATGCAAAACAACAATAACTCAGGGTCTAGTAGTGGAGTTAACTCCACAGGAAACCGTGTAGGATGCTCCTACAAGGCTTTCACTGCCTGTAAACCTCTGGAATTTGATGGAACTGAAGGACTAGTCGGACTGAAACGATGGACCGAAAAGGTCGAATCTGTGTTTACTATAAGCAAATGTGCTAAGGAAGATAAGGTAAAGTACACCACGCATACCTTCACAGGTACTGCGTTAACATGGCGGAATACCTATCTCGAATAAGTGGGACAAGATGTTGCTTACGCACTACTGTGGTCAGCATTCAAACACTTGATGAACGAGCAGTACCGTCCAAGAAACGAAGTCAATGAGCTCAAGACAGAGCTTAGAGAATTACGAACGAAGGGATTCGATATCACCACATACGAACGACGATTCACCGAGTTGTGTTTATTGTGCCCAAGAGTGTTCGAAGATGAAGAAGAGCAGATCGATGCGTTTGTAAAGGGGTTACCAGAGAGAATTCAGGAGGATGTGAGTTCAAGTGCGCCCACTTCAATGCAAAAGGCAAGCCGAATGGCTCACAAACTTATAAACCAGATCGAGGGAAGGATTAAAGAGTAGGCGGCCGAGGAGGCCAAAATGAAACAAGTCAAGAGAAAGTGGGAAGAACCCAGTGACAAGAGTCAAAATTTCAGCAATTAACACCACAATCACAACCCCAATCGCACCATTTTTCGCAACAACAAACGCAATAAAAACCATTCCAACAACAACAACTACAACAATCATCCCAACAATAATACCAACAGCAACAACAAAAATCCCAACAACAATCTCAATAACAACACTGGTAATCAAAATCAAAAAATTCCGTGTCTGAGGTGTGAAGGCTACCATCCAACTACTTTTTGTCCAGCAACATGTACTAAATGTAATAAAAAGGGTCATGATACAACGAAGTGTGAAATTTATGAACCATCGGGTAAAGGAACAAGTAATACCCACATTATTTGTTTTGGATGCGGGAAGAAGGGACACTACAAAACTGCGTGTCCAAACCAGGGAAATAATAATGGGCAAAGCCGTAGGAGAGTTTTTAACATTAATGCGGAAGAAGCGCAGGAAGACCCGGAGCTTGTTACGGGTACATTTCTTATCGATGAAAAACCTGCTTATGTTTTATCTGATTCGGGTGCGGATAGAAGTTATATGAGTAGAGATTTTTGTGCTAAATTAAGTGGTCCATTGACGCCTATGAATAATAAATTTTTACTCGAATTAGCAAACGGTAAATTAATTTCGGCAGATAAAATATGTCAGAATCGAGAAATTAAACTGGTTAGCGAAACGTTTAAGATCGATTTGATACAAGTAGAGTTAGGGAGTTTTGATGTGATAATCGGCATGGACTGGTTGAAAAAGGAGAGAGCGGAAATCGTATGTTACAAAAATGCAATTCGCATTGTACGAGAAAAAGGAAAACCTATAATGGTATACGGAGAAAAGAGCAACGCGAAGCTAAATCTTATTAGTAATTTTAAGGCGCAAAAACTAATAAGAAAAGGTTGCTATGCCGTTCTAGCACACATCGAAGAAGTCAAACCCGAAGAAAAGAACATCAATGATGTTCCCGTCGCAAAAGAATTTCCCAATGTATTTTCGAAAGAATTACCGGGACTACCTCCACATCGATCTGTTGAATTTCAAATAGATCTCATACCAGGAGCTGCACCAATAGCTCGTGCTCCATACAGACTCGCACCCAGTGAAATGAAAGAACTCCAAAGCCAACTAAAAGAACTTTTAGAGCGTGGTTTCATACGATCAAGTACATCACCATGGGGAGCTCCTGTTTTGTTTGTCAAAAAGAAGGATGGTACATTCAGGTTGTGTATCGACTACCGAGAGTTGAACAAACTTACCATCAAGAATCGTTATCCACTACCAAGAATCGACGACTTATTTGATCAACTACAAGGCTCGTCAGTTTATTCGAAGATTGATTTACGTTCTGGGTATCATCAAATGCGGGTGAAGGAGGATGATATTCCAAAGACTGCTTTCAGGACGCGTTACGGTCATTACGAGTTTATGGTTATGCCGTTTGGGTTGACTAACGCACCAGGTGTGTTCATGGACCTCATGAACCGAGTGTGTGGACCATACCTTGATAAGTTTGTCATTGTTTTTATCGATGACATACTTATTTACTCAAAGAATGATCAAGAGCACGAAGAACATTTGAGAAAAGTGCTAGAGTTGTTGAGGAAAGAAAAACTGTACGCTAAGTTTTCAAAGTGTGCTTTTTGGTTGGAAGAAGTTCAATTCCTCGGTCACATAGTGAACAAAGAAGGTATTCAAGTGGATCCAGCAAAGATTGAAACCGTTGAAAAGTGGGAAACCCCGAAAACTCCGAAGCATATACGTCAATTTTTAGGACTGGCTGGTTACTACAGAAGGTTCATTCAAGATTTTTCCAAAATAGCAAAACCCTTGACTGCATTAACGCATAAAGGGAAGAAATTTGAATGGAAGGATGAGCAGGAGAAAGCGTTTCAATTGTTGAAGAAAAAGTTAACTACGGCACCTATATTGTCATTGCCTGAAGGGAATGATGATTTTGTGATATATTGTGATGCCTCAAAGCAAGGCCTCGGTTGTGTATTAATGCAACGAACGAAGGTAATTGCTTATGCGTCCAGACAATTGAAGATTCACGAGCAAAATTATACGACTAACGATTTGGAATTGGGCGCTGTTGTTTTTGCATTAAAGACTTGGAGGCACTACTTATATGGGGTCAAAAGTATCATATATACCAACCACAAAAGTCTCCAACATATATTTAATCAGAAACAACTGAACATGTGGCAGCGTAGGTGGATTGAGTTATTGAATGATTACGATTTCGAGATTCGTTACCACCCGAGGAAGGCAAATGTGGTAGCCGACGTTTTGAGTAGAAAGGACAGAGAACCAATGCGGGTAAAAGCTATGAATATAATTATTCGTACTAACCTTACTACTCAAATAAAGGAGGCGTAACAGGGAGTTATAAAAGAAGGAAAGTTGAAGAATGAAATACCCAAAGGATCGGAGAAACATCTTAATATTCGGGAAGACGAAACCCTGTATAGGGCTGAAAGAATTTGGGTACCAAAGTTTGGAGATGTGAGAGAAAAGGTACTTAAGGAAGCACATAAAACCAGATATTCAATACATCCCGGAGCGGGGAAGATGTACAAAGATCTCAAGAAATACTTTTGGTGGCCGGGTATGAAAGCCGATATTGCTAGATATGTAGGAGAATGTTTGACATGTTCTAAGGTCAAAGCTGAACATCAGAAACTATCAGGTCTACTTCAACAACCCGAAATCCCAGAATGGAAATGGGAAAACATTACCGTGGATTTCATTACTAAATTGCCAAGGACTAAAAGTGGTTATGATACTATTTGGGTAATAGTCGATCGTCTCACCAAGTCAGCACACTTTCTGCCAATGAGAGAAGATGATAAAATGGAGAAGTTGGCGAGATTATACTTGAAGGAAGTTGTCTCTAGACATGAAATACCAATCTCTATTATCTCTGATAGAGATGGCAGATTTGTTTCAAGGTTTTGGCAGACATTACAACAAGCATTGGGAACTCGTCTAGACATGAGTACTGCCTATCATCCACAAACCGATGGGCAGAGCGAAAGGACGATACAGACTCTTTAAGACATGCTACGAGCATGTGTTATTGATTTTGTAAACGGTTGGGATCGACATCTACCATTAGCAGAATTTTCCTACAACAACAGTTACCACTCGAGTATCGAAATGGCACCGTTCGAAGCACTTTATGGTAGAAAGTGCAGATCTCCAATTTGTTTTAAATGAATTGGGGGATAGACAGATTACGGGTCCGGAGATAATCCAAGAAACTACAGAGAAAATCATCCAAATTCAACAACGGTTGAAAACTGCTCAGAGTCGAAAAAAGAGCTACGCGGACCTTAAAAGGAAAGATATAGAATTTGAAATTGGGGAGATGGTCATGCTTAAGGTTTCGCCTTGGAAAGGCATTGTTCGATTTGGTAAACGGGGGAAACTAAATCCAAGATACATTGGACCATTCAAGATTTTAGATCGTGTCGGACCAGTAGCCTACCGACTTGAATTACCTCAACAACTCGCCAATGTACATAATACCTTTCACGTCTCTAATCTGAAGAAGTGCTTAGCCAAAGAAGATCTCACTATTCCTTTAGACAAAATTAAAATCAATGAAAAACTATAATTCATTGAAGAGCCCGTCGAGAAAATAGATCGTGAGGTTAAAAGGCTCAAGCAAAATAAGATACTGATCGTCAAGGTTCGATGGAATGCTCGTAGGGGACTCGAGTTCACCTGGGAGCGTGAAGATAAAATGAAGCTGAAATACCCGTACCTATTTCCAGAAGATTTGTCAACACCTTCAACAGCTTAAAATTTCGGGACGAAATTTATTTAACGGGTAGGTACTGTAGTGACCCGAACTTTTCCATGTTTATATATATTAAATGAAATTGGTATATTTACATGATTAAATATTTTCAACATGTTAAGCAATCAAACTTGTTAAGACTTGATTATTTGAAATGTGCTTCTTATAGACAACTGACCACCCAAGTTGACCGGCGATTCACGAACGTTAAAAATTTGTAAAAACTACATGATGATATATATATGGATATATATATGGTTAACATGATATTATGATAAGTAAGTATCTCACTAAGTATATTAACAATGAGTGATATACATAAAAATGAGTTTATTGAATTAAGAAACTCGAAACGATATATATAACGATTATCGTTATAACAACGTCTTACTAAATACATATGAATCATATTAAGATATTGATACACTATGTTTAACATGATAAAATGATAATTAAGTATATCATTAAGTGTGTTAACAATGAACTACATATGTAAAACAAGACTACTAACTTAAGAATTTCGAAACGAGGCATATATGTAACGATTATCGTTGTAACAACATTTAACTTTATATATATCATACTAAAATATATTAATATATCATAATATCATGATAATGTAATAATTTAACATCTCTTTAGATATAATAAACAATGGGTTAACAACATTTAACAAGATCGTTAACCTAAAGGTTTCAAAACAACATTTACATGTAACGACTAACGATGACTTAACAACTCAGTTAAAATGTATATACATGTAGTGTTTTAATATGTATTCATACACTTTTGAAAGACTTCAAGACACTTATCAAAATACTTCTACTTAACAAAAATGCTTACAATTACATCCTCGTTCAGTTTCATCAACAATTCTACTCGTATGCACCCGTATTTGTACTCGTACAATACACAGCTTTTAGATGTATGTAATATTGGTATATACACTCCAATGATCAGCTATTAGCAGCCCATGTGAGTCACCTAACACATGTAGGAACTATCATTTGGCAACTAGCATGAAACATCTCATAAAATTACAAAAATATTTGTAATCATTCATGACTTATTTACATGTAAACAAAATTACACATCCTTTATATCTAATCCATATACCAACGACCAAAAACACCTACAAACACTTTAATTCTTCAATTTTCTTCATCTAAGTGATCTCTCTCAAGTTCTATCTTCAAGTTCTAAGTGTTCTTCATAAATTCTACAAGTTCTAGTTTCATAAAATCAAGAATACTTCCAAGTTTACTAGCTCACTTTTAATCTTGTAAAGTGATCATCCAACCTCAAGAAATCCTTGTTGTTTACAGTAAGATATCATTCTAAATCAAGGTAATACCCATATACAAACTTTAATTCAATTCCTATAAGTATAACTATCTTAATTCGAGTGATAATCTTACTTGAACTTGTTTTCGTGTCATGATTCTGCTTTAAGAACTTTCAAGCCATCCAAGATCCTTTGAAGCTAGATCATTTCTTGTCACTTCCATTAGGTTTACCTACTAAAATTGAGGTAGTAATGATGTTCATAACATCATTAGATTCATATATATAAAACTACCTTATTCGAAGGTTTAAACTTGAAATCACTAGAACATAGTTTAGTTAATTCTAAACTTGTTCGCAAACAAAAGTTAATCCTTCTAACTTGACTTTTAAAATCAATTAAATACATGTTCTATATCTATATGATATGCTAACTTAATGATTTAAAACCGGAAAACACAAAAAACACCGTAAAACCGGATATACGCCGTCGTAGTAACACCGCGGGCTGTTTTGGGTTAGTTAATTAAAAACTATGATAAACTTTGATTTAAAAGTTGTTCTTCTGGGAAAATAATTTTTCTTATGAACATTAAACTATATCCAAAAATCATGGTTAAACTCAAAGTAGAAGTATGTTTTTCAAAATGGTCATCTAGACGTCGTTCTTTCGACTGAAATGATTACCTTTACAAAAATGACTTGTAACCTGTATTTCCGACTATAAACTTATACTTTTTCTGTTTATATTCATAAACTTAAGTTCAATATGAAACCATAGCAACTTGAAACACTCAAAACGGATTTAAAACGAAGAAGTTATGGGTAAAACAAGATTGGATAATTTTTCTTGTTGTAGCTACGTGAAAATTGGTAACAAATCTATATTAATCATATCCTAGCTAACTTATATTGTATTACATGTATTCTAATATATTATGTAATCTTGGGATACCATAGACACCTATGCAAATGTTTTGACATATCATATCGACCCATGTATATATATTATTTGGAACAACCATAGACACTCTATATGCAGTAATGTTGGAGTTAGCTATACAGGGTTGAGGTTGATTCCAAAAATATATATACTTTGAGTTGTGATCTAGCCTGAGACGTGTATACACTGGGTTGTGGATTGATCCAAGATAATATATATCGATTTATTTCTGTACATCTAACTATGGACGACTAGTTGTAGGTTACTAACGAGGACAGCTGACTTAATAAACTTAAAACATTAAAACGTATTAAAAATGTTGTAAATATATTTTGAACATACTTTGATATATATATATATATATATATATATATATATATATATATATATGTACATATTTGTTATAGGTTCGTGAATCGACCAGTGGCCAAGTCTTACTTCCCGACGAAGTAAAAATCTGTGAAAGTGAGTTATATTCCCACTTTTAAAATCTATTATTTTTTTTTGGATGAGAATACATGCAGTTTTATAAAGTTTTACAAAATAGACACAAGTAATCGAAAATACTTTCTATGTTGGATTATCGAACCGAATATGCCCCTTTTTAGCTTTGTAGCCTAAGAATTAGGGAAATGGCCCCTAATTGACGCGAATCCTAAAGATAGATCTATTTGGCCCAACAAGCCTCATCCGAGTTACCGGTGGGCATTTTGGACCCCAAATCACGGGGCGTAAAGTCTATGATGCCGGCTTCTTTTGGCCGACAATTTTCAAGGATGCCCACCGGATTTGCAAGTCGTGCGATTCTTGCCAAAGGGCCGGTAAAGTCACCAAACGAGATGAGATGCCTCAACAAAGCATCCAAGTTTGCGAAATATTTGACGTTTGGGGAATTGACTTTATGGGGCCATTTTCGAAATCTCAGAATTATAGTTACATACTCGTTGCTATTGACTACGTGTCTAAATGGGCTGAAGCTCAAGCTTTGCCCACAAACGATGCACGAGTTGTGATTTCCTTTCTTAAGCGTTTATTTTATCGATTTGGAACTCCTTAAGCTTTAATTAGCGATAGGGGTACTCATTTTTGTAACGCTCAAATGGAGAAGGTATTGAAGCGATATGGAGTTCTCCATAAAGTTTCTACTTCATACCATCCCAAAACGAGCGGACAAGTTGAGAACACCAATCGAGCTCTTAAAGGGATTCTTGAGAAAACAGTGGGTTCAAATCCGAAGGAGTGGGCGAACAAGCTCGATGAAGCTTTGTGGGCGTTTCGAACCGCCTACAAAATGCCAATTGGTACCACTCCTTATCGGTTGGTTTATGGAAAAGCGTGCCATCTCCCGTTCGAGATTGAGAATAAGGCTATGTGGGCACTTAAAAAGTGCAATTTAGATTTGAAGGAAGCCGGACGCCTAAGGGCGGGACAATTGAATGAGCTTGGTGAATTACGCCTTGATGCGTACGAAAATTCTTTAATTTATAAAGAGAAAACTAAGCTATGGCATGATAGGAGGTTAAAGGGTCCAAAAGAGTTTAATGAAGGCGATCGAGTGCTTTTATTAAAGCTTCTACCCGGAAAACTTAAGTCCCGGTGGACGGGACCATTTGAGGTTGTTAAGGTGTACCCTTATGGTGCAATTGAGTTGAAAAATGCTAGTGGTACGACCTTTAAGGTTAATGGACATCGTGTGAAGAAATATTTCGATGGTCCATTGGAGATTGATGATGGGGTTCACGTTGAACCCGATCCTAAGGTTACTTGAAGTTGGAAACGAGTCTTGTGAATGACTCGGTAATAAACTTCACATTGTTGTATAGTTTGTATATTTTGTGCTTGTTTGATGATATGTGCAATGTGATCATGCTCGGATTTTTGTTGGGGTTGTTTGGGGGTTTTTAGGTTGAGAAAATGGGTTAAAATGGCTTAAAAATGCGAATTTTTGAGAAAACAGCATTTGAGGCGCCGCTCCGTATTTGTGCGCGCCGCTCCACATAAAAAAGCCTGATGTGCCAGATATTTGAAAACCCTCGAACTCGATTTTTAGTTATATGGAGCGCCGCTCGGCATTTTGACGCGCCGCGCGGATACTTGGCGCGCCGCGCCGTTTGCTGTCGGTCAGACTGTTTTGCCTTTTAATTGATATAAAAATGAATTTTCTCCACCACACAAAATAAAAACCGGGTACCAGCTGTATTTACTCTCCATTCCTTCTTTCTTTTCATTCACAACACCTCTTTTACACCTACAAACACATAGATCCTACAAACCCTAATTTTCAAGTCTTAAGTTTCTTGTGCAATTAACTTCCAATCTTTCAAGAATGGTTAACCCAAAGGTCCGAATTTGTTTCTTATCTTACTAATTTCATCTTCTTATATGTAATTACTTGCTTAATTTTTGATTTACATGATGAATTAGTGTGGGGTTTCTTTAATTGGGGTTATTTGTTCTAATTATTGATGGGTTTAGTTAGATAAAGATTATATGCTTTGAATTCATAACTAAATTTGTGTTTTTAGAAGTTGTAATTAAATCTAGGGTTTGTATATTTGAGACTTGCGAATTTGTAGGTGATTAAGGTGTTCTATGCTTGAAATTGATGTAGTTTTTGAATTGTTTATGTGTTTTTAAACTAGTGTGGGGTTGTGTTCATATGGGCGGGTCATAATGGTTTGATTGACTTAATGGAAAATTGGTTTAGTTATGTATGATGCCATGCTAGTGAAGATGAAACATATATTTTTGAGTTGTGTTGAGCATGTTGGTGGTAGTAATTGGCATTGGTTAAGATTGGCACACATGATGAACTTTTCTAGATTTTTGGAAGTAAGAAGTGTTATGAAAAGTTGTGTTTGCTAATATTTTGGTAATGATGTTAAGTGAGTGTAGTTGCTATGATGAATTGGTTCAAATGATAGTATGATATGAGATAGATTGTGATCTTGGCATTGTTTTACAAGTATTATTTGTTAACTTGGAGATTGTTTTCAAAAGTGGATTGGCATGAAACATGGTTTGGTTGTGAATGGTACTTGGTGTCTATTATTATGACTAACACTAACTTTTAAGTTTGTTGTTTTGTTTTCTTTACTTGTTTCATGAATGTAGAGATCAAGAGGATCCCAGGAACAACCAAGGCAACCACCGAATAATCCTGAATTATGGTTATCTCATATCTTGAATGATGAGGATTTGGAGGAAAGGTTCACCACAAATAGCGCTCGTCCGATTGAGCGAACTTATTATTTAGATTGGACGCATCTTTCATCAGTGGGTCCTAATATTGTTCGGGAGTTGCGTCGTTACTTGTGGGTAGTCTATGCGGGCAATGAGTTGAGACCTTATGAAAGGTTATTTGAGATTAATGAGGACATTTATGAGCAGATAACTATAGAGTTTGTCTCAACTGTTAGTTGTCGACCTCGAGTCTCTCAGACCGAGGCAAATTTCTTATCGTTTAGGCTTGGCGGGTTAGAGCGTCGTATGTCTAAGATTGAGCTGGCTCGGGCATTAGATCTATATCCTGAGTTGACTGATAATGATTTGAAGTGGCATTTGATGAATTGCAGAGTGTTTGGGGAGCAAGTTTTCAGTGAAAGTGATTATTGGCCGACTGTGGCAACTGCTAGTGCTGGTCCGTTTAGTTCGAGTCAAAGTGTTCAGTCGATGCTTAGACTTCCTGAGGATCGAATAATTTTTAAGATGATAGCTACTATGTTTATGGCAAGGAGAAATGCAAACAAAATTCAGCGAAGGGATCTTTGGATCCTACAATAAATTAAACTGAGGGAGCCGATCGATGTCCCATGTATGTTAGGGGTATGGTTGCAGGAAATTGGAATGGACAACCGCACGGAACGCCCATTGTTAGGTGGGCATTTTGTTACTAGGTTAGCTCGGGCGTTTTCGGTCCCGACGAGTCGATGTGATGTGGTGGGAGTTGAGGCGATGCCCACCAATATTCTGTTTTTCTCTAAGGCTGAGTTTATCCGTCGTGGTCCAGCAGGATGGGTTTTGTGGTCTGATGAAGAGCAACAGCAACAGCCAGGTGACGGTGCAGGTCGAGGATGTGGACGTGGAGCTAGTCGATCCACATATGAGGCTGTGAGCTCGAGTGGTGCGAACGTACAGGGTACATGGTCAATGGGTGAAGAGAGTTGGAATTCTTTGGTGAACAGTGTGGACGGTCTTCATTTAGAGTACAGGGACAGCAGGTCAGCATATGATGCTCAGGTGGAGCATAATCAGCGGATGTTGGTAGAGCAGCGTAGGCATAATGAGGATTTGATGACTTGGCACCAACAAAATTATGGGTCGATTAACACAACACTAGGACAGTTTGGAACAGAGTTGGGTCATTTGGGAGAGCGTGTTGACAGGGTTGAGTACGATGTTAGGGGAATTAGGGCCCACAATCAGTGGGAGATCCATCAGCGACAAATTCATCCAGATGCGTCATAACCCGGAGGCGTATATTCCGACGCGAACTACCATTCCCGATTATACGTCTGTTACTCCTCCGAGACTGGATCCTTCATATGACCCGTACCAAGCTTGTCAGGTTACGTATGGTGTGAACTGGGACCCTACCAGAGATTTTTGGCCGGGAAATGATTGATTGTTGCGCGTGATTATGTTGTAATTTGTTTTAAACTATTTCCGTTTCGTTGGTTTGTAATTGGATAATTTTATATTTTGCTTATGTACTGTGGATTTATTTGGGGACAAGGCGTTTCGGTACCGGGTGGTGCCACCTTATCCCATTTATGTAGTTCGTGTGTTTTTCTTTTCTTAGGTATGTTGGTGAAACAATTTTTTCAAGTCTGGCATTAAGTTCAGCAAAACTACTTGAGTGATGATATTGGTGTGAGGATCGGGAATGGACGATGTTCTTATGCTGGCAGTAAGTTCAGCGCCATCTGTCACTGTCATTCCACGATCAGTGGTTACCTCGATAAGTTTTTATTTTTCTTACCCTTTCGATTTTAATCTATTTTTGATCTCACGTAATGGGGACATTGCTTGATCTCAAGTGTGAGGTGGGGATGTAAAATCTCTCGGGTTGGTTATTAATGAAGTCATCATCATACTAGTTTTGATATTAAAAGACTTGACGTTTCACGGGTTTTGGTCGTAAAAAAAAATTGAAAAATTTAGGGTAAAATATAAAAAAAAAAACAGAAAAGTTAGTTATAAAAAGAAAAAAAAATAGAAAAACAATTGAAAATTCGACCAAAACTCTTGTTTTTGATATGGCTTGGTATTTTATATTATATTTCGTGATTTCAAAGAAGCCAAAATCGTTTCACGTGTTCATTATTTTGGACATGAAATCCTACGAGTTCGGGGAACTTAATAGTAGGTCACCTGTACCAAAACGGGTGTAAACCGTGAGAGAGCGGTGATTGCATAGCGTGATTGTGACCGAATCACGTGCCAGATCAAAAACTTTTGGTTACTTGGTATAGCAGACTTCCGAAATTATATCATTTTATTATTACATCATTTAATGGTGTGATACTGTGGGAAGAGGAGCCTTGAGTTTCACCAGTGCTGTCCTTTTTAGGAGCAATAGCTACGTGCTTGTGTTTGCTTAGACAACACAACCCATAGCCAAAAGCTATGGCACCCAAAGGTTTTTGGGATTTATTGGAAAGGTAGTATCTACTTCTTACCTTCCTTAAAACAAGCAGAAAAGCTTGTAATGTGGGAAGTAGGCAACCCGGTGTCAATTGAAACAGATTGGCACTTCCGAGTGACTCAGATCCACTCATTAAGGAAGTAAAGTCTTCCGACCGTTTCACTTGGTACGTATACCTCTTAAGCGTGCCATTTCATTACCCGTCATTTCACGATGAGGTACTGTTAGAGGGGAAAGTCTTGAACTTTCAAAACATGTTCATTATTTTGAATGTGAAATCCTACATGAACATGAAAGTTCATACGTAGGTCACTTGTACAAAAACGGGTGTCAACCGTATGAACGGTGATAGTGGCGTATAGTTAAAACCGGACCATTCGCTAGATCGAAAACTTAAACAGGGCGATCCTCATTGTTTCTCCTAACAAGGACAATGTTGCACCCGACCACCTTATTTAACCACACAGGATGTATCTTTTCCATCCTTAAGGGAGCCAAGTCTCCCGAACGACACACTTGCTGATTTGTTTCAGAAGATGTAGTCCAGACCAGTTGTAGGGTGACGAAAAGTCTTGAAAAGTCATTGCTAAAATCGACTGGAAATCTACCAGGCCTCAACGTCAAACAGGGAAGCTGGTAGTCAAAGATTATCTCAATGAGGGAGATTTTCTAGCTAAATGGGAAGCACACCATGATACACAAAATGTCAGTGATTGATCAGATTCCCAGTGTATAACCTCCGGAAAGGTAAGATATCAGCTTTTAAGCCTGATGAATCTCAATCTTTATGGTTGACTTAACGGATTAGATGATCACCTCATGATTATCGATGATATCTGGACGTAATGTGTATCCTCCTAAGCACATTATTTTCTTACCGACATCTCGCGATGTTAGGTACTGTGGGAGGCTTGGCTTGACCAATTGCGAGGTAGCCCGTGCGTTCTTTTGGCACATTTGTTCGATTGCTATACTTTTTGGTGCTCGGTTCCCACTTGATTCCTGTTTACTTTGAAGACTTATTTTTCGAGATTCTCTACTTCATCGTTATGGTACGTAATTCGAGGTTAACTTTGGTTACTATAATCGTTACATATTGTCTGTAGCGACCCGACAAAATCGTCATTGACGGCGCCGCTAACTTAGGTCCCGTTACGTGGTCGTAGTCCCTATATGAGACTCGTTTGACCAAAATTTTGTCGCGTTCTTTTGAAACGTATCATGCTTGCAAAGTTTAGTTTACAAAGCCGTTCGACGACAATTTTAAGTTTGCAAAAGTATAAATTATGAATGAGATAACTTGCGACATAATTAGTTTAAATCACGGTTGCTATAAATAGCGTAAGTATGTAAACGATATGTTTGAGTCCAAAGGTGCTATCACTAGCGTATGTATGTATGCATGCTTGACTCCAAGCAAGTATGAGTGTACGCGGAAGCATGTATCAAATAGCCAAGTATGAACCTGAGAAACATATAGAAAACTGTCAACGAAAACGTTGGTGAAATCATAGGTGTTTTAGTAAACGTTGTATTTGAACCACAAGATTTAGTATAAGATGATTATCAAAATCATTTGCATTCCAAAGATGTTGTTTGTATCCCGGGCACCCAATTATCAAACTTAACTGTTTTGCACCCTTTGCGTAGTGTTAGAACATACACTAGACCCGAAAATATATTTCATCCGCTAACGGTAGCGAACCGTCCGAATGAGGCTCGTCAAGCCCATGTGATCACATAATATAAGTTCACGTTTACACCCTGCAAGTGTAACTAATGATAATTGAATTGAGGCTTTTTGTTCAAACCCGTACGTGGAATGTTCGTTTTCGTACTTGTGTTCAAGTGTAAAAGTATGATACGTATATGTTTCTCATCCCATAGTTTAAAGCATAAAAGTTGTTGAAAGATGGGACTATGATCTCACCTCGAGTGCACGAGTATAAAAGTACTTCACAAAGTAAACGTGTGTATGAAAGTTGCTTAGCCTTGACCTAAACAAGTAAGTTGTATCAATTAACCGGTTACGACACAAGGTCGGGCGAAATGTGTTCAATTAGTCATATGGCTCGTTACGACTCGAATAGTATAGCATGTGAATCACGTTGTCAAGTTTCATGCAAGAATCAAATATAAAAGAAGATTAGAACGATTGCATAAACGTTTGGTTAAGTTTAACTAAAAGTCAAACTCGGTCAAGTCAAAGTCAACAAAAAAGTCAACACATTCGGGTCGGGTCCCGAACTATTTTTCTGAGGTTTTTATTCATATATAAGCATGTTAGAACAAGTTACATGTGAATCGGAGGTGCGTAGCATAGCAAACATTTTTCTAATTTTGACCATGTAGGTCAGAACCCAAACACGGCAAATGCCGCGTCGCGACCAAGGAGGGCCGCGCCGCAACATTTAACGTGGTCTGGTGCCTGGTCAGTTTCAATTGTTCAAGTCAAAGTTAACTCTTCAATTTAGCACAATTCACAAACCGTAAACACTTAGAACACGTATCTTATATCATTGGAAAGGTAATTTGATGAGAAACACAACTAAACACTTTTCATCAAGCAAAACATCAATTACAATAACCAAAATCTCGTCAAGTGATCAATAAAGGTTTATTTTCAAAGTTTCAAGTTCATCAAATGCATTTTAAGTTTCGGGAATCCAATTCACACATATGATACGCCGTTTTGAAGGTAATGAAACATACATTACAACTAAACACTTACTAATAACATTTCATGGCATTCAAAACATCAAAAGCTCGTTTTAAGTCTATCAAACCCTAACCAAAATCCGCAAAAATCAATATTCATGTTTTTGAAGTTTTCTTAATCAACCTACGCATCAAAACGAAGCTAGTGATACTATTAACACAATTAAAACATGAACTTTAACAATTTAACAACATTAACTCATCCAAAATCAAAGATTTAGCACACCCATTTCAAATGTTCAAACTAGTTACTCAAAACAACGAATCGAGCAAACAAAACATATATTCATGTTATACACGAGCCATAGACACTAACTAACACCATTTCAAGTCAAAACACAAATTTAGAGAAATCTAGAGTTTTAGAAATGTTACCCAAATGAGATGAAATTGGTACCAAAATGTAGAGGATGAAGAGAGGATCACGAAAATGTAATTTGTTTTGATGTTTGCCTCTTGATCCGGATTTAGATGATGATTTTTGTGAGTTGGGTGTTTAAGTTCAAAAATGGAAGATGAGAAAGGAGAGAAAGAGATGAGGAGGTGAGTGGAAGTGAATGGGTGGATGAGGTGGGTTGACTAGTTGACCTAGTCAACTAGTTTGCCCATTTGGCAACCTCGGTCCCTCAAGTTTCAAAGCGGGTGCGGGAATTAACCAAACGAATATTTTAAAAACGCTCAAGTAAACGAGTGATGTTATAATTAAATAACGAGAATATTATGAACGTTTGTCAACGGAATCTACGAATATAAATAACGAAAGATATTATTAAAAAAAAAGATAGTGTTAAAAATAAATTTAACGAAAAAACGCGGGATGTTACATTAACTACACCTTAAAAGAAATTTCGTCCCGAAATTTAGTTGGAAGTAGTAGTTGTTATTTCTTCTTCGAAACCTTGCGTTGCAAATTCTACGGATATGTGAAGGTACTTCCTTGGGCATTTCGACGAACTTTGACAGTCGGGATTTTACGTTGGTTTAAAGTTTGGTTTCACGATTTATTGTGATGCCCCGTACAAAACCATCGTGTACGAATCGTCAACCACAGGATCATTACAAGGTTAAGTACTATATGCTGTAATTAAAGAAGTTGCATTCACGATAAAAAGGTGATGTCATAACCGACATCAAATGTTTTACATTTCAAAAGCATGCTTCACTAAGTAGAAGCAAATAAATAAGTGTACGTGACCCCAAAGGTCGTTACATAACATAGTTTCAAAATTAAATAAGTTTGAATGCAAGATAAGTAGTCATGCGATAACAACTCTAAGCAGCGGGTTCTACAGCACGACAAGTAAGACAGCGGAAGCAACCTCAAGCACCTGAGAAATACATGCTTAAAAACGTCAACACAACGGTTGGTGAGCTATAGTTTAAGTATAACAGTATGTAAGGTAGTCCACGAGATTTCAGTGCTACAAAGAGCGATTCAAAACAGTATGATAAAGTATATGTTTAACCGTGGGCACTTGGTAACTAACTTAACGTTTATAATACCCCCTGAAAGTACACTTGGCGAGTGCGTATGTTTACGAAGTATTAAACACTCATTGACTGCTAGCGCGACTAGCCCGAGTGGGGATGTCAAACCCTATGGATCCATATCTAAGATTCGCATTCATCGGTTCATAAACCAATGATTAAACGTTACCGAGCTAAAGGGAATGTTTCTGCCGTTATATAACCCACACATATATAAGTTTAAGTACTCGTGCCTAGTATGTAAAACATAAAATTCGCATGTATTCTCAGTTCCCAAAATAAGTTAAAGTAAAAAGGGAATGCTATAACTCACAATGATATATAGCGGTAAAGTAGTAGTCGGGAAAGGTGTGCAAGTAAATGGTCCGAAGTCCTCAACCTAAGTCAAATAGTACTAAGTCAGTAAATCGTCTTAATAGGTTTAAAAGTATGTAATTAAGGTCTTAAGGGTCATCATCATTCATCATCAAACAAAAGGCGTAAAGTAAGTTTCGTTTATCAAAGTAGTTTTCAACAAAGTCTGACTTCAGTCAGTCGCCACGGCCTCTACCCTTACTGAATTAAGGTGAGACCAGTGGCCACGGCTCCGTCTATGAGTCCCTTAAGTGTGGTAAAATTTACAGAAGCAAACTCGTCTTGGTTTGACCGTGGCGACGGTCTAAGTGCGAGTAGGTCATAAATTTCTGCACAACGTTAAAGGACATAGTAACGATCGGAGGGCCATAAATCCTAAACCGTAACTCGGATTAAGACAAGTCCTATATGAAAAGTTATCTACTCAAAAAGTTCTATCTAAAAATCAAGGTTAGAACAGCCCAGGTCTACTGGTCTGTTCCAGAAGCATCAGGTCAGTAGGTTTTGGACAGAACAGTGAGTTTAAAAGGGTTCCGGTGGTCTTGGTGCTTGATGTTCATCATGGTTCTCATCCTTGATGCATATAGCTTCAAGTGTACAACTCATTGATGTATCTACATCATCTTAACCAAGTCTTGACCATCATAACCCTAGTGCAAATCTAAGACATGAAGCACAACTCACTTAAGAGTTGTATGAAGTTTGATGAACCAAAGTTACATCAAAGTCTTAGATCTAACACATACATGAACTATAAACTTGAAAGTTAACTAACTAATCAAGATCATAAGTAGTAGAACATAGTTCTTAGTTTGATCTTAAAGATCCAAGACTCAAAAGTCTAGATCCAAAGTTATATTTAAAGAAAACTTGTTTGTGTGTTCTTGAACTTCCAAGGTTAACTTAATTTGTTCAAGAGATATGAGATCAAGACTAACTTGTATTACTTGACCATATAAACTAACTACATGAAATTAAAGTGCATAAATTGAAGAAGTAAACTTAGATAAACAAGAAAAGGTTCATGGTTGTTCATACTTTAAAGATTCAAACCAAAGTTTGATCTTTAGAAGGTAAACTTTAAAGTTTACTTCAGGAGCTTCAAGTATGGGTTTATCAACACATGAACATAAAGCTTTTAAAAAAAAATAACAAATGTAGAACATAACTTGAAAGTATATGTTCTTGTTGTTCTTGCTTTAACAAGATAAAATGAAGAATCAAACTAACAAGTTTGATTCTTGAAAGCTAGTAAGTAAGTAACAATCAACAAAGTAACTACAAGTAAGTAAATAATAATTAAAGACAAGTAACATTAAACAAAAGAATGATGATGATGAGGGTTTAGTGCTATGGTTTTGCAAGAGAAAGAAGAGAAGAAAAGTCACAAGTTACTTACAATCTTTTAGAGAAAAAGAGAGAAAAGATAAGAGAAAAGTGAAGTAGCAAGTAAGTGTGTGTGAGTGAAATGAAGATACATGAGAATAAGTAGTAAAAAAAAAGATTTTGAACTCCCCATATGGCCATATGGCCGTTGGTTTTCATCAAGGGGAGGGGGGGGGGGGAGAGTTGTTTAGTGGTCTCTTGCATGAAAAGTCTTACAAAGGTGGTTAATAGGTGGGGTTTCATGGGGATTACATGCAAACTAGATTCCAATTCTTAACTAACTAGTTCCTTTCACTAAATAATACTTACAAGTGAATGACATGGGCTAACTAAGTCCATTAATAATGTAGGGTGGGCTTATAAGCCCAAAGTCATAAGTTCATAACACTAACAAAGCCCAAGTTCACTTAATTAACAAATAAACCCAATTAAAGCCCAAGTAACTAACTAATCACCATAGTTACTTAAAATGATTAATAAAACTAATCATGAATGTAAATAATACTTGAAAATATTATTCGTGAAGTTTCGTGTGTCACAAAGACGTTTCGGGCACTTAAAGGTCAAGTTCGGGCAATCAAGGCAACATGTAAACGTAATAACATACATTCGTTTAATCACACGTATTAATAATAATAATTATTAATAAATAAATGTTAGAAATTCCAGGGTCGTTACATTACCCACCTGTTAAAGAAAATTTCGTCCCGAAATTTAAGCTGAGGTAGATGGAGGAGTCGGGAAAAGGTGAGGATATTTCCGCATCATTTGATCCTCTCGTTCCCAAGTAAACTCAGGTCCTCATTTGGCATTCCATCGTACTCGAACGATCGAAATCTTGTTGCGTTTCAAAGTTTTGATCTCACGATCTATAATCTCAACTGGTTCTTCCACAAAGTGGAGTTTGTCGTCAATCATAAGCTCCTCAAGTGGTATGATAAGTTCAGGTGCAGCAAGACACTTCTTCAAGTTTGACACATGGAAGGTAGGATGAACTGAGCTCAATTGCTGGTAGATCTAATCGGTAAGCAACGGGTCCAACACGTTCCAAGATCTCAAAAGGACCAATGTATCGTGGGTTCAACTTCCCACGTTTTCCAAAACGGATCACACCTTTCCAAGGTGCAACCTTTAACATTACACGATCACCAACGTTGAATTCAAAGTCCTTACGTTTAAGATCGGCATAACTCTTTTGACGATCACGGGCAGTCTTAAGTCTAGTCTGATCTGAGCAATCTTCTCCGTGGTTTCGTGGACTACCTCGGGTCCGGTGATTTGCTTTTCACCTACTTCGGCCTAACAAATAGGAGATCGGCACTTACAGCCATACAATGCTTCAAAAGGTGCAGCATTAATGCTAGAGTGATAACTGTTGTAGTACGAGAATTCGGCGAGTGGCAAATGTCTTTCCCAGGACTTTCCAAAATCAATGACACATGCACGCAACATGTCCTCCAAGGTCTGAATCGTGCGTTCACTTTGCCCGTCAGTCTGAGGGTGATAAGCAGTACTCATGTCGAGACGAGTTCTCATGGCTTCTTGCAAGGAACGCCAAAATCTAGAAGCAAAACGGGGATCGCGATCGGAGATGATCGATAAAGGTACACCATGACGAGATACAACCTCTTTGATGTACAGCTGAGCAAGTCTTTCCATTGTATCAGTTTCCTTCATCGCCAGGAAGTGTGCAGATTTGGTAAGGCGGTCAACAATAACCCAAATAGTATCATATCCGCCCACCGTCTTTGGTAGCTTAGTAATGAAATCCATTGTTATCCTTTCCCACTTCCATTGTGGGATCTCTGGTTGCTGAAGTAAACCAGAAGGTCTCTGATGCTCGGCTTTAACTTTCGAACAAGTCAAACACTTCCCAACATAAGTTGCAACGTCCTTCTTAAGATTCGGCCACCAATACTGTTCTTTAAGGTCGTGGTACATCTTACCCGCACCGGGGTGAATCGAATATCTCGATTTGTGTGCTTCATCAAGTATCAGGTTCCGTAGATCTCCATAAAGAGGTACCTAAATTCTTCCGGCATAACATCGGAGTCCAGACTCCCTAACCTCGAATCGAGAGACAAGTATGTTCAAATGTTCGTGAGATATGTTCTCCTCCTTGAGAGCCTCAACTTGGGCTACTCTGATCTGGTTGTTGAGGTTCGAATGGATGGTGATGTTCAGAGCCCTAACACGAAGAGGTGCCGTCCTCTCCTTTCGGCTTAAAGCGTCAGCTACAACATTGGCCTTGCCAGGGTGATAACGGAGTTCACAATCGTAGTCGTTGAGCATCTCGATCCATCGACGCTGTCTCATATTCAGTTGCTTCTGATCAAAGATGTGCTGGAGACTCTTGTGGTCGGTGAAGATAGTGCTCTTAGTTCCATACAAATAATGTCTCCACAATTTGAGTGCAAAGACAACGGCTCCAAGTTCAAGATCATGTGTAGTGTAGTTCTGCTCGTGAATATTCAATTGGCGGGAGGCATAGGCAATAACCTTTGATCGTTGCATCAGTACACAACCAAAACCACTCTTCGATGCATCACAATAAACAACAAAGTCGTCACTGCCCTCAGGAAGCGATAGGATAGGTGCGGTGGTTAACTTCTTCTTCAAAGTTTGGAATGCTGATTCGTGTGCGGGTTCCCAAATGAACTTCTTGCCCTTGTGAGTCAGCACGGTCAAAGGACGCGCAATCAGAGAAAATCATTCGATGAATCTTCGATAGTAACCGGCGAGACCTAGGAATTGGCGAATATGCATCGGAGTAGTGGGGGTCTCCCACTTGCTGATGGCTTCAATCTTGGCGGGATCAACTTTGATACCCTGGTCGCTCACAACATGACCCAAAAATTGTACTTCCTTCAACCAAAATTCACACTTGGAGAATTTGGCGTAAAGTTGCTCTTGTCTTAAGAGTTCAAGCACTAATCGGAGGTGTTGCTCATGTTCTTCTTCGCTCTTAGAGTAGATGAGGATATCATCTATGAAGATGATAACAAACTTGTCCAAGTAAGGCTTGCAGACACGATTCATGAGGTCCATGAACACGGCAGGTGCATTTGTCAAACCGAATGGCATCACGAGGAACTCATAATGACCATAACGGGTTCTGAATGCAGTCTTCATCACGTCACTTTCCTTCACCCTCAACTGGTGATAGCCGGATCGCAAATCGATCTTTGAATAAACGCTCGATCCTTGTAGTTGATCAAAAAGATCATCAATTCACGGAAGAGGATACCGATTCTTGATTGTCAATTTGTTGAGCTCACAGTAGTCAATACACATACGAAAGGATCCATCCTTCTTCTTCACAAACAGAACAGGTGCGCCCCAAGGTGAGAAACTTGGTTGAATAAATCCTCGGTCTAACAGCTCTTGTAGTTGACTCTGTAATTCTTGCATCTAGGAAGGTGCGAGTCTATAAGGTGCACGAGCTACAGGTGCAGCTCCTGGCACTAAATCAATCTGAAATTCTACGGCTCTCGGCGGTGGTAATCCAGGCAATTCCTCTGGGAAGACATCGGAAAATTCGTTCACAATTCGAACGTCGTTCATGCTCTTCACCTCAGTTTCTACCGCTTTCAGATGTGCTAGGACAGCAAAGCGTCCCTTCTTCATAATCTTTTGCGCTTTCACGCAACTAATGAGGTTCAACTTCGAGGTACATCTCTCTCCATAGATAACCAGTGGTTCGCCATCTCCTTGTGGTATGCGAAGTGCTTTATCTCCACAGATAATATCGGCCTTTATCTTGCTCAACCAATCCATACCAACGATCACGTCAAAACTTCCCAGTTTGATAGGTATCAAATCAATTTCGAAATCTGCACCAGCTATGTTGATAATAGCTCCACGACTAATATGGTCAACCTTTTCAAGTTTTCCATTGGCGACCTCGACAAGCATACTCTCTTTTAACGGGACTAATGACCAATTAATCTTATCGCAAAAATGTCTACATACATAACTTCTATCCGCACCAGTATCAAACAAGACAGAAGCTAAAAGATTGTTGATTTTGAATATACCTGTCACCAAGTCGGGGTTATCGCGTGCATCCCTTGCATTAACATTAAAAGCTCTAGCACGCGGTGGTCCGCCATCCTTTCGTTTGTTCGGGCACTCGTTTCTGAAATGGCCCGTCTGCCCGCATTCGTAACACTTTTTCGGCCCGTTGGTGTTCGGCCTCCCTGTCATCGTGGTAGTCTTGCAGTCTCTACCGATGTGCCCGCTCTTCTTGCACTTCTCACAAACAGCATTACAATACCCGGTGTGGTGCTTGTAGCACCTCTTGCATTGTGGTAGCGTGCCTTTGTAGTTCGGGTTGGAGTTGTTGTTGTTGGGGTTGGGGTTGTTGTTGTTTTGCCTGAACCCTTCATGTCGCTTCGCCGGGTTTTGATCATAGTTTCTACCCCTGTTGTTGTTATTGTTGTTGTGGTTGTTGTGGTTGTTGTGGTTGTTATCCTATTTCCTCTTTTCGCTACTACCAGCTTCAAACTTAGCCTTCTCCGGCTCATCAATAAGGATCTGATTCATGAGGGTATGCGCCATGTGCATTGCTTCGGGAACATTCGGTGGTTTGGATGAGGTGACATTTCCTTTGATGGACTTAGGAAGTCCCGAGAAGTATTTCTCCATGCGCTTGAATTCGGGGGTGACCATGGTCTGACACATTAATGTTAACTCCAAAAACCTATGATTATAACTGTTAAGGTCGTTCCCTACGGCCTTCAACTGCATGAATTCAATTTCCATCTTCTGAATTTCGGTTCTTGGATAATACTCATCAATCATAGCACACTTAAACTCTTCCCAAGGCGTAGCATACGCCTCATCAATCCCTTTTTCTTGAGCTAACGTGTTCCACCACGTTAGCGCGCCGTCAGATAGCGTGCAAGATGCAAACTTGGTCTTATTATCCTTCGAACAGTTGCTAACTCGGAATACTGATTCAAGTTTCTCGAACCATCTGGTGAGACCAACTGGTCCCTCGGTGCCGCTGAAGTTATGCGGTTTGCAGCTCTGGAATTTCTTGTATGTACACCCATTTCGAACGGGTGGGATAACTGGTGGTGGTGGCGGTGGAGCTTGGAGATTTCTTTCTGCTAGGGCTGCAACGACCCGTTCGCTGATCATGTCCTCAATCTGGGCGGCGGTAGGTGTGGTTCTTCCGTTAGCCATGGTATTCTAAACAAAAATTTTGACTCAAGTCAAAATCCAGTATGCAAGTAGTAGTAATACAGTATATAGTGACCAACATGGAATCAAAACATCACATGTTATTAAATAATGCATCTAGGTACAAATACCACAGAATCATCGTACAGCAGTGTAAATAGAATATCGTGCAAGAATTAAATAATGCAAAGTTCCATTCATTAATAATAGTAAGTTTCATACATCTGAATAAGTTCGTACAATACATATGAAATACATGAAACTATATCTAGATTACATCATGAAATCTAAATACAAAGTCCTACGGTGAAGGCGGGTGAACTGATCCTCGAGCCAACTGCTCCTCGAGCTCAGTGACTCGAGCTCGGAGAGTCTCAACCTCCCTCATCAGTTCCTCGTTAGAGGGAGCTGGTGGGGCAGGTGGTGCAGGTGGGGCGGGTGGTGCGGGTGGTGCCGATGGTGCTGATGTAGATGGTTCGGCTCCGGATGTAGACGGTACGTCCCTAGATGTAAGTGGTGCGTATCTGAATCTAGGTGGTACGGTTCCAGGAATAGTCAATACATAACGGGGAACCTTACGTATCTGTGGGTCGGCAGGGTATGGCACAACTCGTTTACGAGCAGTAACCCTACGACGATGGCCAAAAGCGTCAGTAAAAGCACGACCTCCATTCACCCCTGGAATGACGGTGCCGTCGGAACGGTACCGCTTCTTCGGCGGGGTGGAGGGTGCCTGAATAGGTCTATCAGCAGGATCCTCATCATCACTGGAGTCGTCTGATGATGAAGAATCGGCGGATGATGAGTCATCCGAATCGTATGGTGGTGACACTGGTGGCTGAGCTGGTAATCCGAAGCGTCCGAAGGCGGCCAACATCTGTCTGTATCTGCCTGGCGGAATCACGACTAAACGTTCGTCGGGAGTGCGTCAGCAAGGCGTGCGCATGTGGTTACGAAACGGCCCTTCCCCGAACTCTGCGGGGATCTCAATACCACCAATGCGGGGCTGTGACCTCGGGGGTCCGGGAGCAGACACTGGGGCAGGTGCACTAGTACCAGCTCCGGAAGTAGAAACGCCGGGATCACTAGTGGGTGTCGGGGCCGGTGTATCGGCAGTAGCAGCAGCAGGTGTAGCAGTAGGTAGGGCGACGGGGTCTGAGTCTGTACTGCCCGAAATGCCAGCAGGTGGAACATCCGACATCTGAACAAGGAAAAATAAATTTTCCATGTCAGTATGTCATAAAGCAAGCAAATAATAGGCCAACAGTTTAAATCATGTATAACAATAAGTAGCATGGCAATATCAGTAATCGTACGAAACTAGCATGCAATCGAAAGCAAGTAATAGCATGCAGTAGTGAAATCATGTAGTAGCATACAGCATATAGCAGTAACAGTAAGCAGCAGCATGCAGTAAGTTCAGCAGAAACAAGTAAACTAGCAAGTTGTAGATTAGTCCTATTGGTGAATCCTACTCGGGTCGGTCTTAGACTCACTAATGCAACCTAATTCCCTACAACCAATGCTCTGATACCAAATGTGATGCCCCGTACAAAACCATCGTGTACGAATCATCAACCACAGGATCATTACAAGGTTAAGTACTATATGCTGTAATTAAAGAAGTTGCATTCACGATAAAAAGGTGATGTCATAATCGACATCAAATGTTTTACATTTCAAAAGCATGCTTCACTAAGTAGAAGCAAATAAATAAGTGTACGTGACCCCAAAGGTCGTTACATAACATAGTTTCAAAAGTAAATAAGTTTGAATGCAAGATAAGTAGTCATGCGATAACAACTCTAAGCAGCGGGTTCTACAGCACGACAAGTAAGACAGCGGAAGCAACCTCAAGCACCTGAGAAATACATGCTTAAAAACGTTAACACAACGGTTGGTGAGCTATAGTTTAAGTATAACAGTATGTAAGGTAGGCCACGAGATTTCAGTGCTACAAAGAGCGTTTCAAAACAGTATGATAAAGTATATGTTTAACCGTGGGCACTTGGTAACTAACTTAACGTTTATAATACCCCCTGAAAGTACACTTGGCGAGTGCGTATGTTTACGAAGTATTAAACACTCATTGACTGCTAGCGCAACTAGCCCGAGTGGGGATGTCAAACCCTATGGATCCATATTTAAGATTCGCGTTCACCGGTTCATAAACCAATGATTAAACGTTACCGAGCTAAAGGGAATGTTTCTGCCGTTATATAACCCACACATATATAAGTTTAAGTACTCGTGCCTAGTATGTAAAACATAAAATCCGCATGTATTCTCAGTTCCCAAAATAAGTTAAAGTAAAAAGGGAATGCTATAACTCACAATGATATGTAGCGGTAAAGTAGTAGTCGGGAAAGGTGTGCAAGTAAATGGTCCGAAGTCCTCAACCTAAGTCAAATAGTACTAAGTCAGTAAATCGTCTTAATAGGTTTAAAAGTATGTAATTAAGGTCTTAAGGGTCATCATCATTCATCATCAAACAAAAGGCGTAAAGTAAGTTTCGTTTATCAAAGTAGTTTTCAACAAAGTCTGACTTCAGTCAGTCGCCCCGGCCTCTAACCTTACTGAATTAAGGTGAGACCAGTGGCCACGGCTCCGTCTATGAGTCCCTTAAGTGTGGTAAAATTTACAGAAGCAAACTAGTCTTGGTTTGACCGTGGCGACGGTCTAAGTGCGAGTAGGTCAGAAATTTCTGCACAACGTTAAAGGACATAGTAACGATCGAAGGGCCATAAATCATAAACCGTAACTCGGATTAAGACGAGTCCTATATGAAAAGTTATCTACTCAAAAAGTTCTATCTAAAAATCAAGGTTAGAACAGCCCAGGTCAAATGGTCTGTTCCAGAAGCATCAGGTCAGTAGGTTTTGGACAGAACAGTGAGTTTAAAAGGGTTCCGGTGGTCTTGGTGCTTGATGTTCATCATGGTTCTCATACTTGATGCATATAGCTTCAAGTGTACAACTCATTGATGTATCTACATCATCTTAACCAAGTCTTGACCATCATAACCCTAGTGCAAATCTAAGACATGAAGCACAACTCACTTAAGAGTTGTATGAAGTTTGATGAACCAAAGTTACATCAAAGTCTTAGATCTAACACATACATGAACTATAAACTTGAAAGTTAACTAACTAATCAAGATCATAAGTAGTAGAACATAGTTCTTAGTTTGATCTTGAAGATCCAAGACTCAAAAGTCTAGATCCAAAGTTATATTTAAAGAAAACTTGTTTGTGTGTTCTTGAACTTCCAAGGTTAACTTAATTTGTTCAAGAGATATGAGATCAAGACTAACTTGTAGTACTTGACCATATAAACTAACTACATGAAATTAAAGTGCATAAATTGAAGAAGTAAACTTAGATAAACAAGAAAAGGTTCATGGTTGTTCATACTTTAAAGATTCAAACCAAAGTTTGATCTTTAGAAAGTAAACTTTAAAGTTTACTTCATGAGCTTCAAGTATGGGTTTATCAACACATGAACATAAAGCTTTTAAAAAAAATAACAAATGTAGAACATAACTTGAAAGTATATGTTCTTGTTGTTCTTGCTTTAACAAGATAAAATGAAGAATCAAACTAACAAGTTTGATTCTTGAAAGCTAGTAAGTAACAATCAACAAAGTAACTACAAGTAAGTAAATAATAATTAAAGACAAGTAACATTAAACAAAAGAATGATGATGATGAGGGTTTAGTGCTATGGTTTTGCAAGAGAAAGAAGAGAAGAAAAGTCACAAGTTACTTACAATCTTTTAGAGAAAAAGAGAGAAAAGATAAGAGAAAAGTGAAGTAGCAAGTAAGTGTGTGTGAGTGAAATGAAGATACATGAGAATAAGTAGTAAAAAAAAGATTGTGAACTCCCCATATGGCCATATGGCCGTTGGTTTTCATCAAGGGGAGGGGGGGAGAGTTGTTTAGTGGTCTCTTGCATGAAAAGTCTTACACAGGTGGTTAATAGGTGGGGTTTCATGGGGATTACATGCAAACTAGATTCCAATTCTTAACTAACTAGTTCCTTTCACTAAATAATACTTAAAAGTGAATGACATGGGCTAACTAAGTCCATTAATAATGTAGGGTGGGCTTATAAGCCCAAAGTCATAAGTTCATAACACTAACAAAGCCCAAGTTCACTTAATTAACAAATAAACCCAATTAAAGCCCAAGTAACTAACTAATCACCATAGTTACTTAAAATGATTAATAAAACTAATCATGAATGTAAATAATACTTGAAAATATTATTCGTGAAGTTTCGTGTGTTACAAAGACGTTTCGGGCACTTAAAGGTCAAGTTCGAGCAATCAAGGCAACATGTAAACGTAATAACATACATTCGTTTAATCACACGTATTAATAATAATAATTATTAATAAATAAATGTTGGAAATTCCAGGGTCGTTACATTTATAGTTTCAACCGGTCCTCCTAGGAAGTGAAGCTTATCGTTGATAGTAAGTTCGTCGAAGAGGATAACTGAAATGTCCCGTTCTTATTGATTAAAAACGTTCCATATTAATTGATTTCGTTGCGAGGTTTTGACCTCTATATGAGACGTTTTTCAAAGACTGCATTCATTTTTAAACAAACCATAACCTTTATTTCATCAATAAAGGTTTAAAAAGCTTTACGTAGATTATCAAATAATGATAATCTAAAATATCCTGTTTACACACGACCATTACATAATGGTTTACAATACAAATATGTTACAACAAAATAAGTTTCTTGAATGCAGTTTTTACACAATATCATACAAGCATGGACTCCAAATCTTGTCCTTATTTAAGTATGCGACAGCGGAAGCTCTTAATAATCACCTGAGAATAAACATGCTTAAAACGTCAACAAAAATGTTGGTGAGTTATAGGTTTAACCTATATATATCAAATCGTAACAATAGACCACAAGATTTCATATTTCAATACACATCCCATACATAGAGATAAAAATCATTCATATGGTGAACACCTGGTAACCGACAATAACAAGATGCATATATAAGAATATCCCCATCATTCCGGGACACCCTTCAGATATGATATAAATTTCGAAGTACTAAAGCATCCGGTACTTTGGATGGGGTTTGTTAGGCCCAATAGATCTATCTTTAGGATTCGCGTCAATTAGGGTGTCTGTTCCCTAATTCTTAGATTACCAGACTTAATAAAAAGGGGCATATTCGATTTCGATAATTCAACCATAGAATGTAGTTTCACGTACTTGTGTCTATTTTGTAAATCATTTATAAAACCTGCATGTATTCTCATCCCAAAAATATTAGATTTTAAAAGTGGGACTATAACTCACTTTCACAGATTTTTACTTCGTCGGGAAGTAAGACTTGGCCACTGGTTGATTCACGAACCTATAACAATATATACATATATATCAAAGTATGTTCAAAATATATTTACAACACTTTTAATATATTTTGATGTTTTAAGTTTATTAAGTCAGCTGTCCTCGTTAGTAACCTACAACTAGTTGTCCACAGTTAGATGTACAGAAATAAATCGATAAATATTATCTTGAATCAATCCACGACCCAGTGTATACGTATCTCAGTATTGATCACAACTCAAACTATATATATTTTGGAATCAACCTCAACCCTGTATAGCTAACTCCAACATTCACATATAGAGTGTCTATGGTTGTTCCGAAATATATATAGATGTGTCGACATGATAGGTCGAAACATTGTATACGTGTCTATGGTATCTCAAGATTACATAATATATAATACAAGTTGATTAAGTTATGGTTGGAATAGATTTGTTACCAATTTTCACGTAGCTAAAATGAGAAAAATTATCCAATCTTGTTTTACCCATAACTTCTTCATTTTAAATCCGTTTTGAGTGAATCAAATTGCTATGGTTTCATATTGAACTCTATTTTATGAATCTAAACAAAAAAAGTATAGGTTTCTAGTCGGAAAAATAAGTTACAAGTCGTTTTTGTAAAGGTAGTCATTTCAGTCGAAAGAACGACGTCTAGATGACCATTTTAGAAAACATACTTCCACTTTGAGTTTAACCATAATTTTTGGATATAGTTTCATGTTCATAATAAAAATCATTTTCTCAGAATAAAAACTTTTAAATCAAAGTTTATCATAGTTTTTAATTAACTAACCCAAAACAGCCCGCGGTGTTACTACGACGGCGTAAATTCGGTTTTACGGTGTTTTTCGTGTTTCCAGGTTTTAAATCATTAAGTTAGCATATCATATAGATATAGAACATGTGTTTAGTTGATTTTAAAAGTCAAGTTAGAAGGATTAACTTTTGTTTGCGAACAAGTTTAGAATTAACTAAACTATGTTCTAGTGATTACAAGTTTAAACCTTCGAATAAGATAGCTTTATATGTATGAATCGAATGATGTTATGAACATCATTACTACCTTAAGTTCCTTGGATGAACCTACTGGAAAAGAGAAAAATGGATCTAGCTTCAATGGATCCTTGGATGGCTCAAAGTTCTTGAAGCAAAATCATGACACGAAAACAAGTTCAAGTAAGATCATCACTTGAAATAAGATTGTTATAGTTATAGAAATTGAACCAAAGTTTGAATATGATTATTACCTTGTATTAGAATGATAACCTACTGTAAGAAACAAATATTTCTTGAGGTTGGATGATCACCTTACAAGATTGGTAGTGAGCTAGCAAACTTGAAAGTATTCTTGATTTTATGAAACTAGAACTTTTGGAATTTATGAAGAACACTTAGAACTTGAAGATAGAACTTGAGAGAGTTCAATTAGATGAAGAAAATTGAAGAATGAAAGTGTTTGTAGGTGTTTTTGGTCGTTGGTGTATGGATTAGATATAAAGGATATGTAATTTTGTTTTCATGTAAATAAGTCATGAATGATTACTCATATTTTTGTAATCTTATGAGATATTTCATGCTAGTTGCCAAATGATGGTTCCCACATGTGTTAGGTGACTCACATGGGCTGCTAAGAGCTGATCATTGGAGTGTATATACCAATAGTACATACATCTAAAAGCTGTGTATTGTACGAGTACGAATACGGGTGCATATGAGTAGAATTGTTGATGAAACTGAACGAGAATGTAATTGTAAGCATTTTTGTTAAGTAGAAGTATTTTGATAAGTGTATTGAAGTCTTTCAAAAGTGTATAAATACATATTAAAACACTACATGTATATACATTTTAACTGAGTCGTTAAGTCATCGTTAGTCGTTACATGTAAGTGTTGTTTTGAAACCTTTAGGTTAACGATCTTGTTAAATGTTGTTAACCCAATGTTTATAATATCAAAAGAGATTTTAAATTATTATATTATCATGATATTATGATGTACGAATATCTCTTAATATGATATATATACATTAAATGTCGTTACAACGATAAACGTTACATATATGTCTCGTTTCAAAATCATTAAGTTAGTAGTCTTGTTTTTACATATGTAGTTCATTGTTAATATAATTAATGATATGTTTACTTATCATAATATCATGTTAACTATATATATAACCATATACATGTCATCATATAGTTTTTTTTTTACAAGTTTTAACGTTCGTGAATCACCGGTCAACTTGGGTGGTCAATTGTCTATATGAAACCTATTTCAATTAATCAAGTCTTAACAAGTTTGATTGCTTAACATGTTGGAAACATTTAATTATGTAAACATAAATCTCAATTAATATATATAAACATGGAAAAGTTCGGGTCACTACAGTACCTACCCGTTAAATAAATTTCGTCCCGAAATTTTAAGCTGTTGAAGGTGTTGACGAATCTTCTGGAAATAGATGCGGGTATTTCTTCTTCATCTGATCTTCACGCTCCCAGGTGAACTCGGGTCCTCTACGAGCATTCCATCGAACCTTAACAATTGGTATCTTGTTTTGCTTAAGTCTTTTAACCTCACGATCCATTATTTCAACGGGTTCTTCGATGAATTGGAGTTTTTCGTTGATTTGGATTTCATCTAACGGAATAGTGAGATCTTCTTTAGCAAAACATTTCTTCAAATTCGAGACGTGGAAAGTGTTATGTACAGCCGCGAGTTGTTGAGGTAACTCAAGTCGGTAAGCTACTGATCCGACACGATCAATAATCTTGAATGGTCCAATATACCTTGGATTTAATTTCCCTCGTTTACCAAATCGAACAACGCCTTTCCAAGGTGAAACTTTAAGCATGACCATCTCTCCAATTTCAAATTCTATATCTTTTCTTTTAATGTCAGCGTAGCTCTTTTGTCGACTTTGGGCGGTTTTCAACCGTTGTTGAATTTGGATGATCTTCTCGGTAGTTTCTTGTATAATCTCCGGACCCGTAATCTGTCTATCCCCCACCTCACTCCAACAAATCGGAGACCTGCACTTTCTACCATAAAGTGCTTCAAACGGCGCCATCTCAATGCTTGAATGGTAGCTGTTGTTGTAGGAAAATTCTGCTAACGGTAGATGTCGATCCCAACTGTTTCCGAAATCAATAACACATGCTCGTAGCATGTCTTCAAGCGTTTGTATCGTCCTTTCGCTCTGCCCATCAGTTTGTGGATGATAGGCAGTACTCATGTCTAGACGAGTTCCTAATGCTTGCTGTAATGTCTGCCAGAATCTTGAAATAAATCTGCCATCCCTATCAGAGATAATAGAGATTGGTATTCCATGTCTGGAGACGACTTCCTTCAAATACAGTCGTGCTAACTTCTCCATCTTGTCATCTTCTCTTATTGGTAGGAAGTGTGCTGATTTGGTGAGACGATCAACTATTACCCAAATAGTATCAAAACCACTTGCAGTCCTTGGCAATTTAGTGATGAAATCCATGGTAATGTTTTCCCATTTCCATTCCGGGATTTCGGGTTGTTGAAGTAGACCTGATGGTTTCTGATGCTCAGCTTTGACCTTAGAACACGTCAAACATTCTCCTACGTATTTAGCAACATCGGCTTTCATACCCGGCCACCAAAAATGTTTCTTGAGATCCTTGTACATCTTCCCCGTTCCAGGATGTATTGAGTATCTGGTTTTATGAGCTTCTCTAAGTAGCATTTCTCTCATATCTCCAAATTTTGGTACCCAAATCCTTTCAGCCCTATACCGGGTTCCGTCTTCCCGAATATTAAGATGCTTCTCCGATCCTTTGGGTATTTCATCCTTTAAATTTCCCTCTTTTAAAACTCCTTGTTGCGCCTCCTTTATTTGAGTAGTAATGTTATTATGAATCATTATATTCATAGATTTTACTCGAATGGGTTCTCTATCCTTCCTGCTCAAGGCATCGGCTACCACATTTGCCTTCCCCGGGTGGTAACGAATCTCAAAATCGTAATCATTCAATAATTCAATCCACCTACGCTGCCTCATATTCAGTTGTTTCTGATTAAATATGTGTTGAAGACTTTTGTGGTCGGTATATATAATACTTTTGACCCCATATAAGTAGTGCCTCCAAGTCTTTAATGCAAAAACAACCGCGCCTAATTCCAAATCATGCGTCGTATAATTTTGTTCGTGAATCTTCAATTGTCTAGACGCATAAGCAATCACCTTTGTTCGTTGCATTAATACACAACCGAGACCTTGCTTTGATGCGTCACAATAAATCACAAAATCATCATTCCCTTCAGGCAATGACAATATAGGTGCCGTAGTTAACTTTTTCTTCAATAACTGAAACGCTTTCTCTTGTTCATCATTCCATTCAAATTTCTTCCCTTTATGCGTTAATGCAGTCAAGGGTTTTGCTATTCTGGAAAAGTCTTGGATGAACCTTCTGTAGTAACCAGCTAGTCCTAAAAACTGGCGTATGTGTTTCGGAGTTTTCGGGGTTTCCCACTTTTCAACAGTTTCTATCTTTGCCGGATCCACCTTAATACCTTCTTTGTTCACTATGTGACCGAGGAATTGAACTTCTTCCAACCAAAATGCACACTTTGAAAACTTAGCGTACAATTCTTCCTTCCTCAATACTTCTAACACCTTTCTCAAATGTTCACCGTGTTCTTGGTCATTCTTTGAGTAAATAAGTATGTCATCAATGAAAACAATGACAAACTTGTCAAGGTATGGTCCACACACTCGGTTCATAAGGTCCATGAACACAGCTGGTGCATTAGTTAAACCAAACGGCATGACCATAAACTCGTAATGACCGTAACGTGTTCTGAAAGCAGTCTTTGGAATATCATCTTCTTTCACCCGCATTTGATGATACCCGGAACGTAAGTCAATCTTTGAATAAACAGACGAGCCTTGTAGTTGATCAAATAAGTCGTCGATTCTCGGTAGTGGGTAGCGGTTCTTGATGGTAAGTTTGTTCAACTCTCGGTAGTCGATACACAACCTGAATGTACCATCTTTCTTCTTGACAAACAAAACAGGAGCTCCCCACGGTGATGTGCTTGGTCGAATGAAACCACGCTCTAAAAGTTCTTGTAATTGGCTTTGCAGTTCTTTCATCTCGCTGGGTGCGAGTCTATAAGGAGCACGAGCTATTGGTGCAGCTCCTGGTACAAGATCTATTTGAAATTCAACGGATCGATGTGGGGGTAATCCCGGTAATTCTTTCGGAAATACATCGGGAAATTCTTTTGCAATGGGAACATCATTGATGCTCTTTTCTTCAGTTTGTACTTTCTCGACGTGTGCTAGAACAGCATAGCAACCTTTTCTTATTAGTTTTTGTGCCTTCAAATTACTAATAAGATGTAGCTTCGTGTTGCCCTTTTTTCCGTACACCATTAAGGGTTTTCCTTTTTCTCGTATAATGCGAATTGCATTTTTGTAACAAACGATCTCCGCTTTCACTTCTTTCAACCAGTCCATACCGATTATCACATCAAAACTCCCTAACTCTACTGGTATCAAATCAATCTTAAATGTTTCGCTAACCAGTTTAATTTCTCGATTTCGACATATATTATCTGCTGAAATTAATTTACCATTTGCTAATTCGAGTAAAAATTTACTATCCAAAGGCGTCAATGGACAACTTAATTTAGCACAAAAATCTCTACTCATATAGCTTCTATCCGCACCCGAATCAAATAAAACGTAAGCAGATTTATTGTCAATAAGAAACGTACCCGTAACAAGCTCCGGGTCTTCCTGTGCCTCTACCGCATTAATATTGAAAACTCTTCCACGGCCTTGTCCATTCGTGTTCTCCTGGTTCGGGCAATTTCTAATAATGTGGCCTGGTTTTCCACATTTATAACAAACTACATTGGCATAACTTGCTCCGACACTACTTGCTCCGCCATTACTCGTTCCGACACCATTTGTTCCTTTCGTTCTATTAACCCCTGGTCCGTAGACCTCACACTTCGCCGCGCTATGACCATTTCTTTTACACTTGTTGCAAAATTTGGTGCAGAACCCCGAGTGATTCTTTTCACACCTTTGGCATAGTTGCTTCTGATTGTTGTTGTTGTTGCGGTTATTATTGTTGTTGGGATGATTGTTGTAGTTGCTGTTGTTGTTGTTGTTGTTGTTGTTGTTGTTGGGCCGTTTGTTGTAGTTGCGATTGATGTTGCGATTGTTGGGATAATTGTTGCGATTATTGTTGTAATTGCTATTGTTGTTGTATTGGTGATTCTTATCACCGTTTTCCTCCCACTTTCTTTTGACTTGCTTCACATTGGCCTCTTCAGCAGTCTGTTCTTTAATTCTTTCTTCAATCTGGTTCACTAGTTTGTGAGCCATTCTACATGCCTGTTGTATGGAGGCGGGCTCATGTGAACTTATATCTTCTTGGATTCTTTCCGGTAATCCTTTCACAAACGCGTCGATCTTCTCTTCCTCATCTTCGAATGCTCCAGGACACAATAGGCACAATTCTGTGAATCGTCTTTCGTACGTGGTAATATCAAATCCTTGGGTTCGTAACCCTCTAAGTTCTGTCTTGAGCTTATTGACCTCGGTTCTGGGACGGTACTTCTCGTTCATCAAGTGCTTGAATGCTGACCACGGTAGTGCGTACGCATCATCTTGTCCCACTTGCTCTAGATAGGTATTCCACCATGTTAACGCAGAACCTGTGAAGGTATGCGTAGCGTACTTCACTTTGTCCTCTTCAGTACACTTACTTATGGCAAACACCGATTCAACCTTCTCGGTCCACCGTTTCAATCCGATCGGTCCTTCGGTTCCATCAAATTCCAAAGGTTTGCAGGCAGTGAATTCTTTGTAGGTGCATCCTACACGATTTCCTGTACTGCTAGATCCAAGGTTATTGTTGGTATGTAGCGCAGCCTGTACTGCGGCTATGTTTGAAGCTAGAAAAGTACGGAATTCCTCTTCATTCATATTCACGGTGTGTCGAGTAGTCGGTGCCATTTCCTTCAAAATAGTTAAATGGAACAAGTTAATCATACAGAATATTAAGAGTAGTTAATAGTATTTCGTAGCATAATATGAACTCATTTATAAAAGCTTTTTCTTCATATTAGCGTTTTATAAGTTTAAATTCGGGTAGTACTTACCCGTTAAGTTCATACTTAGTAGCTAATATACAATTCAACTACTACAATTCTATATGAAAAACTGATTGTAATAATATTTCGCGTTCAAACTTTTATACAATATTTTACAAACTTACAATACCGCTTATTTTACATAAAGTATGAAATATAGCACACAATAACTTTGATACAAGATAGTTGTGAAGACAATTCTAGCTAGTACACAAGTCGTTCGGCAAAGGCAATAAAGACACGTAATTCATACGTCCAGAAACAAGTCATGCATTCTGGTTTTACTAGGACTACTTCCCATCCTTGGTCTTGTGCAACATAACCGTTATGGCCGTTGATAAGACAGCGTGTTGTAACATCATCAAAGGGACGAGGGTTACGTAATGTCCAACAGTCCCGTAATAATCTAAAAACCTCATTTCTTACCCCAATTACCGACTCCGTCACTTGTGGAAACGTTTTGTTTAATAGTTGTAGCCCGATGTTCTTGTTCTCACTTTGGTGAGAAGCGAACATTACTAATCCGTAAGCATAACATGCTTCTTTATGTTGCATGTTAGCCGCTTTTTCTAAATCACGAAGTCCAATATTCGGATATATTGAGTCAAAATAATTTCTTAACCCGTTGCGTAAAATAGCATTTGGGTTCCCCGCAATATATGCGTCAAAGTAAACACATCGTAACTTATGGGTTTCCCAATGTGATATCCCCCATCTTTCAAACGAAAGTCTCTTATAAACCAAGACATTCTTGGAACGTTCTTCGAATGTCTTACAAACTGATCTCGCCTTAAATAGTTGTGCCGAAGAATTCTGGCCGACTCTAGACAAGATTTCATCAATCATGTCTCCGGGTAGGTCTCTTAAAATATTGGGTTGTCTATCCATTTTGTGTTTTTAAACTGTAAAATAGACAAGAGTTAGATTCATAAAAAAAAAATACTTATTAATACAAGCAATTTTTACATATATCATAAAGCATAAGAACACTATATTCCATATATTACACCACACGAATACAACTATCTTATTCCGACTCGCTCGTTTCTTCTTCTTCGGTTTTGGTTCGTTTTGCCAAGTTTCTAGGGATATATGATGTTCCCCTAATACGAGCCGTCGTTGTCCACATTGGTTTAGAAAAACCTGGTGGTTTAGAGGTTCCCGGGTCATTGTTACAACTTAAGGACTTCGGGGGTTGACGATACATATAAAGTTCATCGGGGTTGGAATTAGATTTCTCTATTTTTATGCCCTTTCCCTTATTATTTTCTTTTGCCTTTTTAAATTCAGTTGGGGTAATTTCTATAACATCATCGGAATTCTCGTCGGAATCCGATTCATCGGAGAATTGGTAATCCTCCCAATATTTTGCTTCCTTGGCGGAAACACCATTGACCATAATTAACTTTGGTCGGTTGGTTGAGGATTTTCTTTTACTTAACCGTTTTATTATTTCCCCCACCGGTTCTATTTCTTCATCCGGTTCCGATTCTTCTTCCGGTTCCGATTCTTCTTCCGGTTCCGACTCTTCTTCCGGTTCCTCTTCGGGAACTTGTGAATCAGTCCACAAATCATTCCAATTTACATTTGACTCTTCATTATTATTAGGTGAGTCAATGGGACTTGTTCTAGAGGTAGACATCTATCACATAATATCAAACACGTTAAGAGATTAATATATCACATAATATTCATATGTTAAAAATATATAGTTTCCAACAAAAATGTTAAGCAATCATTTTTAAAGAAAACACGGTCGAAGTCCAGACTCACTAATGCATCCTAACAAACTCGATAAGACACACTAATGCAAATTTTCTGGTTCTCTAAGACCAACGCTCGGATACCAACTGAAATGTCCCGTTCTTATTGATTAAAAACGTTCCATATTAATTGATTTCGTTGCGAGGTTTTGACCTCTATATGAGACGTTTTTCAAAGACTGCATTCATTTTTAAACAAACCATAACCTTTATTTCATCAATAAAGGTTTAAAAAGCTTTACGTAGATTATCAAATAATGATAATCTAAAATATCCTGTTTACACACGACCATTACATAATGGTTTACAATACAAATATGTTACAACAAAATAAGTTTCTTGAATGCAGTTTTTACACAATATCATACAAGCATGGACTCCAAATCTTGTCCTTATTTAAGTATGCGACAGCGGAAGCTCTTAATAATCACCTGAGAATAAACATGCTTAAAACGTCAACAAAAATGTTGGTGAGTTATAGGTTTAACCTATATATATCAAATCGTAACAATAGACCACAAGATTTCATATTTCAATACACATCCCATACATAGAGATAAAAATCATTCATATGGTGAACACCTGGTAACCGACAATAACAAGATGCATATATAAGAATATCCCCATCATTCCGGGACACCCTTCGGATATGATATAAATTTCGAAGTACTAAAGCATCCGGTACTTTGGATGGGGTTTGTTAGGCCCAATAGATCTATCTTTAGGATTCGCGTCAATTAGGGTGTCTGTTCCCTAATTCTTAGATTACCAGACTTAATAAAAAGGGGCATATTCGATTTCGATAATTCAACCATAGAATGTAGTTTCACGTACTTGTGTCTATTTTGTAAATCATTTATAAAACCTGCATGTATTCTCATTCCAAAAATATTAGATTTTAAAAGTGGGACTATAACTCACTTTCACAGATTTTTACTTCGTCGGGAAGTAAGACTTGGCCACTGGTTGATTCACGAACCTATAACAATATATACATATATATCAAAGTATGTTCAAAATATATTTACAACACTTTTAATATATTTTGATGTTTTAAGTTTATTAAGTCAGCTGTCCTCGTTAGTAACCTACAACTAGTTGTCCACAGTTAGATGTACAGAAATAAATCGATAAATATTATCTTGAATCAATCCACGACCCAGTGTATACGTATCTCAGTATTGATCACAACTCAAACTATATATATTTTGGAATCAACCTCAACCCTGTATAGCTAACTCCAACATTCACATATAGAGTGTCTATGGTTGTTCCGAAATATATATAGATGTGTCGACATGATAGGTCGAAACATTGTATACGTGTCTATGGTATCTCAAGATTACATAATATATAATACAAGTTGATTAAGTTATGGTTGGAATAGATTTATTACCAATTTTCACGTAGCTAAAATGAGAAAAATTATCCAATCTTGTTTTACCCATAACTTCTTCATTTTAAATCCGTTTTGAGTGAATCAAATTGCTATGGTTTCATATTGAACTCTATTTTATGAATCTAAACAAAAAAAGTATAGGTTTCTAGTCGGAAAAATAAGTTACAAGTCGTTTTTGTAAAGGTAGTCATTTCAGTCGAAAGAACGACGTCTAGATGACCATTTTAGAAAACATACTTCCACTTTGAGTTTAACCATAATTTTTGGATATAGTTTCATGTTCATAATAAAAATCATTTTCTCAGAATAAAAACTTTTAAATCAAAGTTTATCATAGTTTTTAATTAACTAACCCAAAACAGCCCGCGGTGTTACTACGACGGCGTAAATTCGGTTTTACGGTGTTTTTCGTGTTTCCAGGTTTTAAATCATTAAGTTAGCATATCATATAGATATAGAACATGTGTTTAGTTGATTTTAAAAGTCAAGTTAGAAGGATTAACTTTTGTTTGCGAACAAGTTTAGAATTAACTAAACTATGTTCTAGTGATTACAAGTTTAAACCTTCGAATAAGATAGCTTTATATGTATGAATCGAATGATGTTATGAATATCATTACTACCTTAAGTTCCTTGGATGAACCTACTGGAAAAGAGAAAAATGGATCTAGCTTCAATGGATCCTTGGATGGCTCAAAGTTCTTGAAGCAAAATCATGACACGAAAACAAGTTCAAGTAAGATCATCACTTGAAATAAGATTGTTATAGTTATAGAAATTGAACCAAAGTTTGAATATGATTATTACCTTGTATTAGAATGATAACCTACTGTAAGAAACAAATATTTCTTGAGGTTGGATGATCACCTTACAAGATTGGTAGTGAGCTAGCAAACTTGAAAGTATTCTTGATTTTATGAAACTAGAACTTTTGGAATTTATGAAGAACACTTAGAACTTGAAGATAGAACTTGAGAGAGTTCAATTAGATGAAGAAAATTGAAGAATGAAAGTGTTTGTAGGTGTTTTTGGTCGTTGGTGTATGGATTAGATATAAAGGATATGTAATTTTGTTTTCATGTAAATAAGTCATGAATGATTACTCATATTTTTGTAATCTTATGAGATATTTCATGCTAGTTGCCAAATGATGGTTCCCACATGTGTTAGGTGACTCACATGGGCTGCTAAGAGCTGATCATTGGAGTGTATATACCAATAGTACATACATCTAAAAGCTGTGTATTGTACGAGTACGAATACGGGTGCATATGAGTAGAATTGTTGATGAAACTGAACGAGAATGTAATTGTAAGCATTTTTGTTAAGTAGAAGTATTTTGATAAGTGTATTGAAGTCTTTCAAAAGTGTATAAATACATATTAAAACACTACATGTATATACATTTTAACTGAGTCGTTAAGTCATCGTTAGTCGTTACATGTAAGTGTTGTTTTGAAACCTTTAGGTTAACGATCTTGTTAAATGTTGTTAACCCAATGTTTATAATATCAAAAGAGATTTTAAATTATTATATTATCATGATATTATGATGTACGAATATCTCTTAATATGATATATATACATTAAATGTCGTTACAACGATAAACGTTACATATATGTCTCGTTTCAAAATCATTAAGTTAGTAGTCTTGTTTTTACATATGTAGTTCATTGTTAATATAATTAATGATATGTTTACTTATCATAATATCATGTTAACTATATATATAACCATATACATGTCATCATATAGTTTTTTTTTACAAGTTTTAACGTTCGTGAATCACCGGTCAACTTGGGTGGTCAATTGTCTATATGAAACCTATTTCAATTAATCAAGTCTTAACAAGTTTGATTGCTTAACATGTTGGAAACATTTAATTATGTAAACATCAATCTCAATTAATATATATAAACATGGAAAAGTTCGGGTCACTACAATAACAAGTTCTTGTTTCGCAAGACACGCCTTTAAGTTTAATACACAGAATGTAGGGTGAACGGAATTTGTTTGAGTCGGAAGTTCGAAACGGTAAGCAACGGGTACAAAAGCCCCAAGATTTTAAAAGGATCAAAATATCGCGGATTTAGCTTTCTACGTTTTCGACACGAATTACACCTTTTCAAGGAGCGACTTTTAACATTTTGTGGTTTCCCACATGGAATTCGAAAGGTTTACGTCTAACATCAGCATAGCTCATTTGGCGACTACGGGCCGTCTCGAGCCTTTCTTGGATTTGAAACGATTTTAACGGTTACTCCATGAATGAGTCCGGGTTCGGTGACTTAATTATCATTTACTTGGTTCAACAAAAGGAGAATGACGTTTCTGGTCATATAAGATTTCAAAAGGTGTGACGTTAAGACTTGAATGATAACCATCGTTGTAAGAGAATTTGGTTAAAGGCAAAAACTTTTCTCAAGTAAATTTGAAGCTGATAATGCAAACTCGTATTATGGTTTCCAAGGTTTGAATCTTGTGTTTGCTTGGTCCGTCGGTTTGTGGATGATACGCGGTACTCATGTTTAAACGTGGTCCCGAGGCTTTTTGTAAGGCACTCTGAAATCTAGAAGTGAAATGAGAATCTCGATCCGAAACGAGGTACATTTCCTTGAGGTATATTTGAAAAAGTTTGTTAGGACTTGAAAACGTTTGTTGGAACAAGTTTCTGTTTCTCAAGAATTTTTTGCCGCGGAAGATTTATCGGTTTCTAAAAACGTTCGTTAGGACTATTCACCCTCGAGGCGAATACTAGTATAACATGAGGAGTCTCTCCCTCCATTGAGAATTTAGAATAAAGATTTCCTTATACGAAAGTGCGAGTGTAAGGCGAGAGAGGTTTCCGCCTCGATGTGAGCATACCAAGCATTTTGTAGTTCGTCGATAAAATTGTGCGAAAACGAGATAGTATACACGTATAGCATATGATTGAAGTCGAAGGAATTTGTCATTCATTCGGAAGCATAAGTATGGTTCGATAATAATCGACGATGCATCCCGGGAATGGTTGTTATCAGTATTCTCGGAGTTGTCGGATGTTCAAACAAGAAAAATGAAGTCATGTACATGGTACATGGTGGTGATTAGGTTCATCGAGTCCAATCACCATCACGTGTCACTAGAACTTTGGTGTGAATTACCGTAATATAACCACGTTGATCGAGTGTCGTTATATTACGCTAACTCATACCTCCATCCCCACATCACTCCATAGATTCAGGTTCGTGTAATCGTGAAGTTTTAAAATGAACAAAGCATAGCGACATCACCAACGTGACTCGTATTTAATCGCAAGAATTTGTGCAACTCTAAAGAAGCGTTCCCCGAGGGAAGTGTATAAATGATTGTTCACGTCAATGCGGTTCAAGTCAAACAATAATGTCTTTAGGCGCGAAAAGAGTAATGAATCATGATAACGAGTAGTACGCAACCGTAGTGATAAATAGTGACGACGATACTCACCTAGAGTAGTGATGGCAGTAACAAGAAGTGGTAGATAGTAAGGTACACCGGTGTGACACCGATAGTAAGTTGAAACGGTGGCGAATAACAATCTGGGAGACAGAGTTCCCGAACAAGTGTGACTAATGAAGTCGTCATCATCCTTACGTGTATGAATCCTGAATTTACGCGTGTTACCAGAAAGTTGCAGAATACGAGTTTGTATGATGAAAACGTGGTACCATTAAGAAGTTTGCCTAAGAATGATTCAAGTATAATGCACAAGTAGTCAAGTAAGTGCTATCTATAGCAAATGTATGTCAGAATGCAATGGCTAACTATCCGGTTGTAGTCTAGATTCACTAATGTGTCCTAACGACTCTGTCAGACACACTAATGCACATCCTAGATCCCTACAACCAACGCTCTGATACCATCTGTAGCGACCCGACAAAATCGTCATTGAAGGCGCCGCTAACTTAGGTCCCGTTACGTGGTCGTAGTCCCTATATGAGACTCGTTTGACCAAAATTTTGTCGCGTTCTTTTGAAACGTATCATGCTTGCAAAGTTTAGTTTACAAAACCGTTCGACAACAATTTTAAGTTTGCAAAAGTATAAATTATGAATGAGATAACTTGAGACATAATTAGTTTAAATCACGGTTGCTATAAATAGCGTAAGTATGTAAATGATATGTTTGAGTCCAAAGGTGCTATCACTAGCGTATGTATGTATGCATGCTTGACTCCAAGCAAGTATGAGTGTACGCGGAAGCATGTATCAAATAGCCAAGTATGAATCTGAGAAACATATAGAAAACTCTCAACGAAAACGTTGGTGAAATCATAGGTGTTTTAGTAAACGTTGTATTTGAACCACAAGATTTAGTATAAGATGATTATCAAAATCATTTGCATTCCAAAGTTGTTGTTTGTATCCCGGGCACCCAATTATCAAACTTAGCTAGTTTGCACCCTTTGCGTAGTGTTAGAACATACACTAGACCCGAAAATATATTTCATCCACTAACGGTAGCGAACCGTCCGAATGAGGCTCGTCAAGCCCATGTGATCACATAATATAAGTTCACGTTTACACCCTGCAAGTGTAACTAATGATAATTGAATTGAGGCTTTTTGTTCAAACCCGTACGTGGAATGTTCGTTTTCGTACTTGTGTTCAAGTGTAAAAGTATGATACGTATATGTTTCTCATCCCATAGTTTAAAGCATAAAAGTTGTTGAAAGATGGGACTATGATCTCACCTCGAGTGCACGAGTATAAAAGTACTTCACAAAGTAAACGTGTGCATGAAAGTTGCTTAGCCTTGACCTAAACAAGTAAGTTGTATCAATTAACCGGTTACGACACAAGGTCGGGCGAAATGTGTTCAATTATTCCTATGGCTCGTTACGACTCGAATAGTATAGCATGTGAATCACGTTGTCAAGTTTCATGCAAGAATCAAATATAAAAGAAGATTAGAACGATTGCATAAACGTTTGGTTAAGTTTAACTAAAAGTCAAACTCGGTCAAGTCAAAGTCAACGAAAAAGTCAACACGTTCGGGTCGGGTCCCGAACTATTTTCCTGAGGTTTTTATTCATATATAAGCATGTTAGAACAAGTTACATGTGAATCGGAGGTGCATAGCATAGCAAACATTTTTCGAATTTTGACCATGTAGGTCAGAACTCAAACACGGCAAATGCCGCGCCGCGACCAAGGAGGGCCGCGCCGCGACATTTAACGTGGTCTGGTGCCTGGTCAGTTTCAATTGTTCAAGTCAAAGTTAACTCTTCAATTTAGCACAATTCACAAACCGTAAACACTTAGAACACGTATCTTATATCATTGGAAAGGTAATTTGACTAGGAACACAACTAAACACTTTTCATCAAGCAAAACATCAATTACAATAACCGAAATCTCGTCAAGTGATTAATAAAGGTTTATTTTCAAAGTTTCAAGTTCATCAAATGCATTTTAAGTTTCGGGAATCCAATTCACACATATGATATGCCGTTTTGAAGGTAATGAAACATACATTACAACTAAACACTTACTAATAACATTTCATGGCATTTGAAACATCAAAAGCTCGTTTTAAGTCTATCAAACCCTAACCAAAATCCGCAAAAATCAATATTCATGTTTTTGAAGTTTTCTTAATCAACCTACGCATCAAAACGAAGCTAGTGATACTAGTAACACAATTAAAACATGAACTTTAACAATTTAACAACATTAACTCATCCAAAATCAAAGATTTAGCACACCCATTTCAAATGTTCAAACTAGTTACTCAAAACAACGAATCGAGCAAACAAAACATATATTCATGTTATACAAGAGCCATAGACACTAACTAACACCATTTCAAGTCAAAACACGAATTTAGAGAAATCTAGAGTTTTAGAAATGTTACCCAAATGAGATGAAATTGGTACCAAAATGTAGAGGATGAAGAGAGGATCATGAAAATGTAATTTATTTTAATGTTTGCCTCTTGATCCGGATTTAGATGATGATTTTTGTGAGTTGGGTGTTTAAGTTCAAAAATGGAAGATGAGAAAGGAGAGAAAGAGATGAGGAGGTGAGTGGAAGTGAATGGGTGGATGAGGTGGGTTGACTAGTTGACCTAGTCAACTAGTTTGCCCATTTGGCAACCTCGGTCCCTCAAGTTTCAAAGCGGGTGCGGGAATTAATCAAACGAATATTTTAAAAACGCTCAAGTAAACGAGTGATGTTATAATTAAATAACGAGAATATTATGAACTTTTGTCAACGGAATCTACGAATATAAATAATGAAATATATTATTAAAAAAAGATAGTGTTAAAAATAAATTTAACGAAAAAACGCGGGATGTTACATTGTCGTGGTTTAGGAAGTTACTTCGGGGGAATGCAAGTGGGAACCATGGTGGTTATTTACTCCAAATCGTGCCCATGTTAGTTGTTGGTTTGATTTCTTGTTCATTTGGTTCTACATACATGTTTGAAGAAGTTATCATATGGTAGAAGATTATTATCGAGTTTAATTGCTTGAGGACAAGCAAAACTCTAGTGTGGGGTTGTTTGATATCGCATATTTCGTACGCATTTTCCTTAGCGATATCGGATACATTTTGGTCCTTTTGGATACGATTTGGTGTTATTTTGATAAGAGTTGTGAAAGTTCGAGTCCTAAGACCAAAGAAATGAATTTTGAAGATATTTGATGGTTTTTAGTGATTTTATATGAAAGCAAGTGAAAGGGATTGGTTTGATTCGAGTTTGGTTCAAAAACAGGTGATTTTAGTGAGTTTTCAGCTCCGATTCAGCAAAAAGAGGTTTGGAGCGCCGCTCCAAAAGGTGGCGCGCCTCTCCAATGGGCATGAAAATCAGTTCGACAGTTTTCAGGAAACCAGAAGCCAAAATCACAGCATATGGCGCGCCGCGCAAGGTAATAGCGCGTCGCGCGAGTTCATAGCACGTCGCGTCACTTTGAGTTCGGTTCCGTTTTTGTTTCCTATTTAAAGCCCGAAAAATACCCTAACTTGACACTTTCACATCCAGACGATTTCCAGCAGCTTTTTGATGAACTTAGGTGATTTTTGGGTTTTATCAAGGTGATTCTAACACATCAATCATTTCGGAAACAAGTCTCGATCCGTTTATCATTCAAGATTCAATCATTAATTAGGTTAATCTCTTTGTTTAAAACAATGAATTCTTCTATTACTTTGATTGTGATTTTTGTTCTAGCCATGATTTTTGGCTAAACTTTTAATGTTTGTCTAGATTGAATATTTGCATGTGTTTGGATGATACTTTGTAGTTTTATTAATTAATGCATGATAATTATGAGTTTTGATTAAGAACCATTCTTGTGGGTGTTGATTATTGTTACTAGGTTGATTAGTGAATCTTGTTTGAACAAAGGGAACCCTGTTTCAATTTAGTGATCTAATTTCCAATTGATTTGTCTTAACCAATTGGGTGCTTACTGGACTAAGCGGGTAAACCGGGTAACATTGATTGAACGAAATAGGGGTGAATTATGTGGAGCGAACGCGTAACCAATTGAATCTTAATCTTATAATTAGTTAATTACTAAGTCACAAACGAAAGAGGTCTTTGGTGAAAGGGAACCCTAAGCCAATAAATCCTAGTTTGACGTGTTTGCTAAAAGAGAACTCTGGGTAAACCGACTCTGTAATTGCGTGCATTGATAAATAGAACTAGTGCTTAATAACAAAACATCCGACACTGCGAATAGGAGATCTAGGTGAACATTCCTCTATCTATTGAATTCAAATATCTTTACTTTTTATTGAGTCAGCATTTATTTTTATAAACTTAAAAATACAAAAATATCGTCTTTACTTTTAATCAATCTTTGATTTGGCTAATCGTTAAATAGCCACCAAAACAAACTATCTCGTACTTTCGATTTTCGTAGATTAACTTAGTTTATTTTATTAGAACAATCTTAATTCTCACGTTTAAACTGTCCTTGGAACGATTTCGGAATTACCAATTTTATACTATTACACGATCGGGTACACTGCCCGTTAGTGTGTAGTAATCTTTAAACCGGCATTTTCTAGAGATAAATTATATACTAGATTTTCCACATCAAGTTTTTGGCGGGGACAGTTGTTTCGAAAATTAAGATTGTTATCTAATTGTTCTTAGTTTAGTTTAGTTATAGTTAATTATTTCTTTTCGTTATTCTCAGTTGAATCGGTGCGTTTAATCAGTTGTTAGTTGTGATTTCGCAGGTAACAGGTAGTGCATGCGACATACGCGTTCTTCTAATTCTCCGATTCTTCAACCATTTGCAGAACCCGAAAGAGAGTTATTCAGAGCGTTAAGTCACGAACAACAGTCTACAGTGGATTCATCTTTTTCTTCAAGTGCTAATATAATTAATTTGGGTAGTAGTTCTGAAACAGTGGTGCCCGATACACCACCTGAATTCAGAGAAGAAGAAGAATCTTACATTTCATTATATCTTTTCGAGACTGAAGATATGGCTGACCAAGAACAACCACCTCGTCCTCAGACTATGGCACAAAAGTTGAAGGCCACACGAGGGGGCCAAGGCAACTCAATTACTCAACCGAACATCACTCAGTCTTTTCAAATTACAGGGCCGATCCTGAATTTGATTTCTTCTGATTGCCGATTTTATGGCAAGGATACTAAGGATGCTAACGAGCATCTTCGTAATTTTAATGATGTTTGCAATTTGTTTAAGTTGCATGAGGTTGCCGATACTTCAGTCAAGACAAGGCTTTTTCCTTGGACTCTTAAAGGAGAAGCCAAGAGATGGTTAGATAAGCAACCAGAGGGCACGATTACCTCTTGGGAGACTTTGGAGGATAAGTTTTTATCGAAGTTTTTCCCTGCGTCTCGAGCTGCTAGACTTCAAGCAGAAATTTCACAATTCAGACAAAAGAGCAGTGAGACGTTATTTGATGCTTGGGACCGTTTTGCTACTTTGTTACGCTCATGTCCGCAACACGGGTTGAATGATTTACAGAAGGTTCAGATTTTCTACAAGGGGTGTGATATCCCAACTCGTCAGACTATTGATCAAGCAGCAGGTGGTACGTTAATGGATAAGACCGAAGAAGAGGCGTTAGAGATAACTGAAAAGCAAGCTGCTTACTCTCACGAATGGCATCAAGATCATGAGTCATTCCATTCAGCTTCAGTTTAGAAGACCGAAACCCATGGTGTATATGACGATTTTGGGTCTATAAGTGCTAAGTTGGATTCCTTTGGTAGGAATTTGGAAAAGATAAATAAGGATATTCATGGTATGAAGGTGGGTTGTGAGTATTGTGGGGGATTGCATCTGGCAAAAGATTGTGATGCAGGTTTGACTATGAATCAAAAGGAAGAGATAGCTTATATTAGTCAACAGAACAACAATCAGTTTTAGGGACGTGCGCAGTTTAATAGGAATTTCAACAATCCCTATAATCCTCAAGGTAATCAAGGTTCGAGGTTCCATCCAGGTTCTAGTGGAGGATATCAACAGCAAGCTCCAGGGTATTTTCAGAAACCCCAAGCCGAAGAGAAAAAGTCCAATCTTGAAGCTATGATCAAGAAGCTTGTGATATCTCAAACTCAGCTTGTTACTACTATTACTCAGAATAATGAGAAGAATGATCAAATGTTTTGAAATCAACAAGCAGCGATTCAGAATCTAGAGAAACAAATTGGTCAACTTGCTAGTCAGAATAATGTGAGGAAACCGGGGGAGTTACCGAGTAAGACCGATAATAACCCAAAGAATGGGCACGTTAATGCTATCACTACACGCAGTGGTTTAGCATATGATTCACCGACTAAGCCCGATGAGGATGATTTACGAGTGCCTTTGGTTAAGGATAGTGAGCCAGTTATTGTTAGTGAACCGGAGGGGGATAAGGAGCTGGAACAGGTGATTGAGAAGGTTGTGAGGGTACCGGAAACTGTTGCTGCTAAACTGGTAGTTAAAGAGTATCAACCACCGCTCCTATTCCCGAGGAAGCAGAGACTGGAGAAGCTAGAGGCGGAAAAGTCCAAGTTCATGGACTTGATTAAAAAAGTTAACATTAATTTGCCTTTTATTGATGTGATTGCAGGTATGCCCAAGTATGCAAGGTTTCTTAAGGACTTGCTAACTAACAGGAAGAAGCTGGAGAACGTGTCTTCAGTTAGGTGGAATGCCGCATGCTCAGCGGTAGTTGCAGACAAGCTTCCCGAGAAGCTTGAGGATCCTGGGAGTTTTACCATTTCTTGTTTATTGGGTAACTTGGATTGTATGAGGGCGTTAGCAGATTTGGGGGCTAGCATAAATTTAATGCCCTATTCTATTTATTTGAAGCTAGACCCTGGGGAGTTGAAACCCACACGAATGGCTATTTAGCTAGCAGACCGCTCTATTAAATTCCCTCGTGAAATTATCGAGAATATGCTAGTTAAGACCGGGTCGTTGGTTTTTCCGGCAGATTTAGTGGTGTTATATATGGAAGTGGATGATAGGATTCCACTAATTTTGGGTCGGCCATTTTTAAATACTGCTAGGTGTATCATTGATGTATATGGCCAATAGTTGACCCTTCGGATAGATAATTTGCATGCAACTTTTTCAATCGACCATACTTTAAAATACCCTGCGTACACCGATGATGTATGCTATTTTCTTAACACTGTGAATGTCCACTCTGAGTTGTTGCAGGAATTCCCAGAGTTACGGATTCAGGAGAGTGTTCATTGGTTGAAATTGATGACGAGTTGCAGGTTGAGGAGGTGGATATTTTGACCACCTTGATGGAAAATGGCTATGAGCCGACTGAGGAGGAGTTCAAAGAACTCGAGCGTGATACGGATTACCGGAGCAAGTCTTCAATTGAAGAACCTCCCGAGTTAGAATTGAAGCCACTTCCTGATCATTTGGAATACGCATATTTGCAGGAGGAATCTAAGCTTCCAGTAATTATTTCTTCTTCTCTTACTACAGGTCAGAAAACTGAGCTTGTAACCATACTGCAGGCCCATAAACCGGCCATTGCGTGGAAAATTCACGACATTAAGGGTATTAGTCCCTCCTATTGCACCCACAAAATCCTAATAGAGGATAACTCCAAACCTGTGGTGCAACGTCAAAGGAGGTTGAACCCGCACATGCAAGATGTCGTAAAGAAAGAGATCATTAAACTCCTCGATGCAGGTCTGATTTACCCGATCTCTGACAGTCCTTGGATTAGCCCGGTACACTGTGTACCTAAGAAAGGTGGTATGACTCTTACCACCAATGATAAAAACGAGTTAATTTCCACTCGGACTGTCACGGAGTGGCATGTTTGTATTGACTATCGAAAGTTGAACGACGCCACACGTAAAGACCACTTCCCGTTACCTTTCATGGATCAAATGCTAGAGAGGTTAGCGGGAAACAGCTTTTATTGTTTTCTTGATGGTTTTTCGGGCTATTTCCAAATTCCTGTCTCGCCCGAGGACCAGGAGAAAACTACTTTCACGTGCCCGTATGGCACATTTTCATACCGACGCATGCCCTTTGGCCTTTGCAATGCTCCGGCCACTTTTCAAAGGTGCATGATGGCCATATTCCACGATATGATAGAGGATTGCATGGAGGTGTTCATGGATGACTTTTCGGTCTTCGGTGACACTTTTGATTCATGCCTTCTAAACTTAGAACGGATGTTGGAACGGTGTGAAAAGTCTAATCTTGTGCTCAATTAGGAAAAGTGCCATTTCATGGTTAAGGGGGCATAGTTCTTGGGCACAAGATTTCCAAGGACGGTATTGAGGTGGATCCTGCGAAGGTAACGGCTATTAAGAACCTTCCACCTCCCACCGATGTTAAGGGTGTTCGGAGTTTTCTCGGGCACGCCGGTTTTTACCGGCGGTTTATTAAGGATTTTTCTAAAATCGCTAACCCGATGAACAAACTCCTTGAAAAGGACACGCCGTGGAATTTCTCCGACGAGTGCCAAAAGGCATTCGATCTTCTTAAGGAGAAACTAATCAATGCACCAATCATAATTGCTCCGAATTGGTCCCTTCCATTCGAGCTTATGTGCGATGCTTCCGATTTTGCTGTTGGCTCTGTTTTGGGTCAAAGGGTCGAGAAACACTTCCGACCCATCTACTATGCAAGCAAGACCTTGCAGGGAGCGCAATTGAATTATACTACCACTGAGAAGGAGCTCCTTGCGGTGGTCTTTTCTTTTGATAAGTTCCGGTCCTACTTAGTCTTGTCTAAGACTATAGTTTTTACGGACCATTCTGCTCTGAAGTACCTATTTTCGAAACTGGATGCTAAACCTCGACTGCTTAGATGGATCTTGCTTTTGCAAGAATTCGACATCGAGATCCGGGATAAGAAGGGTGCTGAAAATCTAGCGGCTGACCACTTGTCTAGACTCGAGAACCCATGATGATTTTCCCGATGAATATCTCATGGCGATGGACAAGGTGGACGAGCCGTGGTGCATGGACATTGCTAATTATCTCGTTGGGGGATTCTTGGAAAAAGGGTGGTCACATCAAAAGAGGAAGAAATTCTTCAGTGACCTTAAGTACTATTTCTGGGAAGCTCCCTATCTTTTTTGTTGTTGTCCCGATGGGGTCATCCGCCGGTGCGTTTCCGGTGAGGAGTGTATGCGTATTTTGACCAAATGCCATAGTGGGCCTACCGGTGGGCATTTTGGACCCCAAATCATGGGGCGTAAAGTCTATGATGCCGGCTTCTTTTGGCCGACAATTTTCAAGGATGCCCACCGGATTTGCAAGTCGTGCGATTCTTGCCAAAGGGCCGGTAAAGTCACCAAACGGGATGAGATGCCTCAACAAAGCATCCAAGTTTGCGAAATATTTGACGTTTGGGGAATTGACTTTATGGGGCCATTTCCGAAATCTCAGAATTATAGTTACAAACTAGTTGCTATTGACTACGTGTCTAAATGGGCTGAAGCTCAAGCTTTACCCACAAATGATGCACGAGTTGTGATTTCCTTTCTTAAGCGTTTATTTTCTCGATTTGGAACTCCTTAAGCTTTAATTAGCGATAGGGGTACTCATTTTTGTAACGCTCAAATGGAGAAGGTATTGAAGCGATATGGAGTTCTCCATAAAGTTTCTACTTCATACCATCCCCAAACGAGCGGACAAGTTGAGAACACCAATCGAGCTCTTAAAGGGATTCTTGAGAAAACAGTGGGTTCGAATCTGAAGGAGTACAAGCTCGATGAAGCTTTGTGGGCGTTTCGAACCGCCTACAAAATGCCAATTGGTACCACTCCTTATCGGTTGGTTTATGGGAAAGCGTGCCATCTCCCGTTGGAGATTGAGCATAAGGCTATGTGGGCACTTAAAAAGTGCAATTTAGATTTAAAGGAAGCCGGACGCCTAAGGGCGGGGCAATTGAATGAGCTTGGTGAATTACGCCTTGATGCGTACGAAAATTCTTTAATTTATAAAGAGAAAACCAAGCTATGGCATGATAGGAGGTTAAAGGGTCCAAAAGAGTTTAATGAAGGCGATCGAGTGCTTTTATTTAACTCTAGATTAAAGCTTCTACCCGGAAAACTTAAGTCCCGGTGGACGGGACCATTTGAGGTTGTTAAGGTGTACCCTTATGGTGTAATTGAGTTGAAAAATGCTAGTGGTACGACCTTTAAGGTTAATGGACATCGTGTGAAGAAATATTTCGATGGTCCATTGGAGATTGATGATGGGGTTCACGTTGAACCCGATCCTAAGGTTACTTGAAGTTGGAAACGAGTCTTGTGAATGACTCGGTAACAAACTTCACATTGTTGTATAGTTTGTATATTTTGTGCTTGTTTGATGATATGTGCAATGTGATCATGCTCGGATTTTTGTTGGGGTTGTTTGGGGGTTTTTAGGTTGAGAAAATGGGTTAAAATGGCTTAAAAATGCGAATTTTTGAGAAAACAGCATTTGGGGCGCCGCTCCGTATTTGTGCGCGCCGCTCCACATAAAAAAGCCTGATGTGCCAGATATTTGAAAACTCTCGAACTCGATTTTTAGTTATATGGAGCGCCGCGCGGCATTTTGGTGCGCCGCGCGGATACTTGGCGCGCCGCGCCGTTTGCTGTCGGTCAGACTGTTTTGCCTTTTAATTGATATAAAAATGAATTTTCTCCACCACACAAAATAAAAACCGGGTACCAGCTGTATTTACTCTCCATTCCTTCTTTCTTTTCATTCACAACACCTCTTTTACACCTACAAACACATAGATCCTACAAACCCTAATTTTCAAGTCTTAAGTTTCTTGTGCAATTAACTTCTAATCTTTCAAGAATGGTTAACCAAAAGGTCCGAATTTGTTTCTTATCTTACTAATTTCATCTTCTTATATGTAATTACTTGCTTAATTTTTGATTTACATGATGAATTAGTCTGGGGTTTCTTTAATTGGGGTTATTTGTTCTAATTATTGATGGGTTTGGTTAGATAAAGATTATATACTTTGAATTCATAACTAAATTTGTGTTTTTAGAAGTTGTAATTAAATCTAGGGTTTGTATATTTGAGACTTGCGAATTTGTAGGTGATTAAGGTGTTCTATGCTTGAAATTGATGTAGTTTTTGAATTGTTTATGTGTTTTTAAACTAGTGTAGGGTTGTGTTCATATGGGCGGGTCATAATGGTTTGATTGACTTAATGCAAAATTAGTTTAGTTATGTATGATGCCATGCTAGTGAAGATGAAACATGTATTTTTGAGTTGTGTTGAGCATGTTGGTGGTAGTAATTGGCATTGGTTAAGATTGGCACACATGATGAACTTTTCTAGATTTTTGGAAGTAAGAAGTGTTATGAAAAGTTGTGTTTGCTAATATTTTGGTAATGATGTTAAGTGAGTGTAGTTGCTATGATGAATTGGTTCAAATGATAGTATGATATGAGATAGATTGTGATCTTGGCATTGTGTTACAAGTATTATTTGTTAACTTGGAGATTGTTTTCAAAAGTGGATTGGCATGAAACATGGTTTGGTTGTGAATGGTACTTGGTGTCTATTATTATGACTAACACTAACTTTTGAGTTTGTTGTTTTGTTTTCTTTACTTGTTTCATGAATGTAGAGATCAAGAGGATCCCAGGAACAACCAAGACAACCACCGAATAATCCTGAATTATGGTTATCTCATATCTCGAATGATGAGGATTTGGAGGAAAGGTTCACCACAAATAGCGCTCATCCGATTGAGCGAACTTATTATTTAGATTGGACGCATCTTTCATCAGCGGGTCCTAATATTGTTCGGGAGTTGCGTCGTTACTTGTGGATAGTCTATGCGGGCAATGAGTTGAGACCTTATGAAAGGTTATTTGAGATTAATGAGGATATTTATGAGTAGATAACTATAGAGTTTTTCTCAACTGTTAGTTGTCGACCTCGAGTCTCTCCTGAAGGTATTTCATATGCCCGAGAGACATAATAAATTAATGTGACCAATATGTTATGATCCAAGTCGGGTCATACCCAATAACAAGCCAACAACACCTTTTAGTATTTATTTTAACGATTGGATCTTTAAAATTAATACTCGACACTTGAACTTTAGAAATTGGTTTTCTAAAGATAAAATGCTTGAAATAATTATTTGGATAATTATAAATACAAGTTTAATTATTTATATGATTAAACTTATGTGTGTGTTATTATTTTATAAGTGGTTTATAAAATATAATTTTATAAAAGGTTTATAAAATTAAAAATATGTGCAAGTATCAAATAAAACTAGCAAGACTTTTATATAAAAGTTGTAAGAGAAAAAAAAATAAAAAAAGGGGGAAGGGGTGGTGGTGGCGGTTTTGGGGTTCCAAGACACCCCACCCCATGCTTGCTTGGTTATTTGTATTATCACTCTAAGTACATGCATGTTTGCACAAATATACACACACACATCATTAACTAGTTTTTTTCAAAAAAAAAAAAATATCAAAACTCTCTCCATCTATCCATTTTGGCCGAAATTTTGGGGAGGAAGAAGGGTGTTCTTCATTTGATTTTACTTGCATTTTGGTGTCTAAATCCTAACCAAGTTCAAGGGTGTTGATTTGCAAAGGCTTGTGGGTATACAAAGCTTGAGGCTTCAAGTAAGGAGCTTGCTTATTCATCATCTTCATCATCATCCTAATCATCCTTTTAACCTCCTAACTTGGAGTAGGTATATCCTCTTTACTAGATCTTTTACTTTGTAAGCATATTTTCTAGACTTGATATGGTTTTGGAATTCATGTTTAAAAGGTTAAACTTCATATTAATTTGTTTATAAATATGCTTCCGCTTAATGTTGAAATCGGGTTTTGACATATATGTTCATGAAACTTGTTTATATGATGAATTCCAACAATGGTATCTAGAGCTGAGGTCATAGAAATATGCTTCTTGTATTTGGCTTGAAAACCCATTTAGATTACAATCTAGTAACATGCATGAAACTAGAATGTAAAAAATTTTGGGTTTTGGGTGGGATATATTTTTGGCCAAATTTTTGGGGTTCCAAAAAGGGGTTTGGAACTTCAAGTTTGTTCATGTTTTGTTGTTAGTTGTTGTTCACAATCAAGCCTTGGCCTTGTGGTTGCATGTGTGTATGTTTGGTTGATTTATTCATTCTTATGGTTTGTAATATTTCTTCATTCATTTGGTTTGTAATAATCTTGTAATTTGGCAATGTAATTTATTTTATTTTGGTATGTAAAATAAATTAGGTTGTAATTTCTTTTTCCTAGAAAAATGTATTAGGTTGTATATTTTTTTTTGTAAAAAGAATAGAAGATACAAGATGATGAATGAAGAACACAAGATGGAGCATATGGATGCAAGAGTTAGTGGGAGATTTGAAATCTCTTACTTTGTGTTTTAACCCTTTATTGGTAACACTTGTTTTCGGCTAAACAAGTGTTCACCACTTTGGCTTGATTGTGAACATTGTTGTTATGCATATTTGTATGATTATTGTGTTTGTATGCTTGGTTGATACAAGAAAAATCACATGGAAACAACTTGCAAAATGACATTATAATTGGTTATAATTAAAACAATAAAAGGAAACTAATAAATGGTTATTAAGGACATGATGACAATGCATATAAAATGGTTTATATCAAGTAATTGGTTTTATTACTAAAGACATGAAAATAGGTTTTTCATAATATGCTATATACCAAATGCATGTTGGTGTATGGTAAATGTTTTCTTAAACTAGAATTTATGAAAACTTAAAATCCCTTAAACTAAAACAAGGTAAACAAGTTAAACGCCATCCTTTTGTGGGACACTTAAACATAGTAGGAAACTCATAATGGGATAAAGGTCACCTAACCGTTATGAGCTAACTAATATGGTTAAGGTAAAATTTGCATGCTTGTGGGATAAAGGTCACCTAACCACTTGTATGTTAATTTTACGTATTTTCACAAGTAGGACGACTTGATTTGGGAATCATGAACTTAGAGTCACCGAAGCATGAGGAACAAATAGGCGTTGATGGGATAAATATGCCATGCAAAAGGATTGCATGATCCCATAACTTAGAAGTTGCAAAAGGATTGCAATTGTCATATAAATGACTACCTAGCTAAATCAAATAACGGGATAAAGGTCACCTAACCGAAATTTGATTTACCGTTGGATTCTAATATTTAATAAGACAATTAATTATAAAAGGGTATTGTTTATTAAATTTAAAATCGATACTTAAATGAACTTTGTTAAATTTTGTAGATGGCCGCCAATAACAACAACAACATGCAAAATGCACCACTTAACCTAAACAACCTATCGTTAAGGTCTCTCCTCGAGAAAGACAAACTCAACCATACGAACTTTATGGATTGGTTCCGTAATCTTAGAATTGTCCTCAAACTTGAGGATAAAGCGTATGTGTTGGAGGACCCTATTCCCGACCAACCGGACGAGGAAGATGTAGAGGGCATGGCTTATTTGGATAAGTATTGCACCGATTCGGTGCAAAGTCGCTTGCCTAATGCTTGGGACTATGATACCCGAACTCCAAAAGGATTTCGAGCATCATAGTGCATATGACATGATCACTCAATTGAAGGAGATGTTCCTTCAACAAGCTCGTGTCGAGCGCTTCGAAACGGTTCGAGCGCTACATGTATGTCGTATGGATGACACCCAATCCGTTTCATCTTATGTCCTCAAAATGAAAAGCCTTATTGATCGCGCAAACCGTCTTAATCTCAACATTTCTAATGAGTTAGCCACCGATCTTATCCTAAACTCCTTGTCAAAGAGGTTTGACCAATTTATAATTAATTACAATATGAATGGGATGGATAAGACCATTGGTGAACTTCATGGCATGTTAAGGACGGCCGAAACTAGCATGGGTAAAAGGGCTTCACCCGTACTAATGATCAATTATGGTGGGTCCAAAGGTAATAACACCTCTAAGCCTAAGGCGGCTAAAAGGAAAGGACCCGCTCATCAAGGCAAGGGAAAGGGGAAGATGGTTACCCCAACCAAAAACAAGAACAAGAAACAAAAGGTTGCCGAACAAGCAAACCCCAAGGAAGACCCGTGTTTCGGTTGCGGTGAAATGGGTCACTGGAAACGAAACTGCCCGGTCTACCTTAAGGAGTTGAAGGAAAAGAGGGATGCGGGGCAATCCTCAGGTAATATATATATGGTATATATAGAGCTTAGTATTACTTCTTCTAATACATGGGTATTAGACACTGGATGTGGAACTCACATTTGCAATTCTTTGCAGGGGTTCAAAAGAAGTAGCAAGCAAATGGGAACATCAAGTCTCTACATGGATAATGGAGCCAAAGTGCAAGTGAAGGATCAAGGAGACTTTGTGTTAAAACTTCCAAGTGGTTTGGAACTTATTTTGAACAATGTTTTGTATGCACCGGATTTATGTCGAAACATTATTTCAGTTTCCCGTTTGAAACAATGTGATTTTAATCTTAATTTTGTTAATGATGATATCCACATTTATTTAGATAATGTATTCTATTTTAAGGCTTCGCCTTCAAATGGAATTTATGAATTGATTCATGATGACACATCATCTAGTAGCTCAATATACCATACAAGCACCAAGAAACTCAAAAGGGATTTGAGTGATTCCTACTTGTGGCATTGTCGCCTTGGTCACATAAACAAGAACCGAATGCATACACTTCAAAAGAATGGACTTTTGAAATCAAATGAGATGGACTCGTTTGATGTATGTGAATCTTGTTTACAAGGCAAAATGACTAAAGCACCTTTCAAAGGGACCTATGAAAGGGCTAAAGACTTATTGGGATTAATACATTCGGATGTGTGTGGACCCTTTAAGCCCATGACTAGGAATGGTGAAAGATACTTTGTTACATTCATTGATGACTTCAGTCGTTTCGGATATGTCTACTTGTTAAGACATAAGGATGAAACTTTTGAAGCATTCAAAGAATATCAAAACGAAGTACAAAATCAACTCAACAAGACAATTAAGGTACTGTGTACCGATAGAGGAGGTGAATACCTAAGCGATGCTTTCCAAGATCATCTTAGGAGTTTTAGGATTATCTCACAACTTACTCTACCAGGAACACCCCAACTTAATGGAGTTTTCGAAAGAAGGAACCGAACCCTAATGGATATGGTTCGATCTATGATGGCAAGAAGCTCGTTACCTCTATCGTTTTGGGGTTATTGTCTATGCTCCGCGGCTCGTATTTTAAATATGGCCCCAACCAAGAAAGTGGAACGAACTCCTCACGAGATGTGGTTTGGAAAACCTCCTTCTCTTTCATACTTGAAAGTATGGGGATGTGAAGCTTATCCAAAGCGCTATAATGCTAATAAGTTGCATGCTCGATCCACGAAGTGTATCTTCATAGGATATCCCAAGGATGATATGGGATACTATTTCTATTATCCGATCGATCAAAATGTATTTGTTGCTCGAAAGGCGGAATTCCTTGAATCTAAGTTCCTAATGGAAGGTAATAGTGAAAGGAAGATAGATTTTGAAGAGGCTCAAGATCAAATAGATGATACACAATTGGTTGACACTAGCACTCAACAAGAAAATGTTGAGAATGATCAAGTGGTTGATCAAAGTACATAAGACGTTCGAAGATCTAGTAGGATTAGTAATCCTCCCGAGAGATATGGGTTTCTCATGGATGGTTGCTATGTGGTTGATTTGGATGAACCCACAAACTACGAAGATGCTTTATCAAGGATTGATAAAGACAAATGGCAGGAAGCCATGAACGTCGAGATGCAATCCATGTATGAAAACCAAGTTTGGAAACTCGTTGTGCAACCTCCTAGCTCTAAGCTAGTTGATTGCAAATGGATTTTCAAGAAGAAAACCGACATACATGGAAACTTGGATACATACAAAGCTAGACTTGTAGCAAAAGGTTTCACTCAAACTCAAGGGGTTGACTATGATGAAACTTTCTCGCCTGTGGCAATGCTAAAGTCTATTAGGATATTATTTGCCATTGCTGCTCATTATGACTATGAAATATGGCAAATGGATGTCAAAACCGCTTTCCTAAATGGATACCTTGAGGAAGATGTCTATATGGTACAGCCCGAAGGTTTTGTTGATCCGAAATATCCTAAAAAGGTATGCAAATTAAAGAAATCAATCTACGGATTGAAACAAGCATCTAGAATGTGGAATCATCGTTTTAATGAGGAGGCCAATAAATTTGGCTTCATTAAAAATGGTGATGAAGCTTGTGTATACAAGAAGGCTAGTGGGAGCACCATTATGTTTCTTGTACTATACGTGGATGATATATTGTTATTTGGGAATGATGTTACCACAATGCAAGGAGTCAAAACTTTGCTTAAAAGTTGCTTCTCCATTAAGGACCTTGGAGAAGCACAATATATATTGGGGATAGGGATCTATAGGAATAGATCCAAGAAATTGATAGGTTTAAGTCAAAGTACATACATTGATAAAGTCTTGAAAAGGTTCAAGATGGAAAACTCTAAGAAAGGTTTGGTACCTATTCAAAGAGGAACCGTTCTCAGTTCATCTCAATGTCCTACCACAAAAAATGAACAATAGAGGATGAAAAATGTCCCATATGCATCTGCTATTGGGTCAATCATGTATGCAATGATATGTACTAGACCGGACGTGTCATGCGCTCTAAGCTTGACAAGTAGATACCAGAATAACCCAGGAAACAGTCATTGGGTTGCGGTTAAAAGTATATTGAAATACCTTAGGAGAACTAAGGATATGTTTCTAATATATGGGTCTGGTGAGGAGGAACTCGCTGTAAAAGGTTACGTGGACGTGAGCTTCCAAACTGATCGAGATGATTCTCGATCACAATCCGGTTATGTCTTCATGTTAAATGGAGGTGCGGTCTCTTGGAAGAGTTCAAAACAGGATGTTGTTGCGTTATCCACTACAGAGTCGGAGTACATTGCCGCATCATTGGCAGCTCAGGAAGCTGCATGGATGAAGAAATTCATCGACGACTTAGGAGTGGTCCCTTCCATTCAGGACCCTCTTGAGATCTTTTGTGACAACGAGGGTGCGATTGCACAAATCAAGGAACCTCGTGCTCATCAAAAGACTCGTCACATTGAGCGGAGATTCAACTACATCAGGGATGAGGTTGAAAAGGGAAAGATATGTATTCACAAAGTTCATACAGATCATAATGTTGCAGATCCACTCAAGAAGCTTTTACATGGGCCAAAACATGAGGGGCATGTTTGTGCATTAGGGCTTCGATATTCTAGTGATTGGAAATGATCTATTTTATGTATCGTAACAGAACGAATTAGTTCAAACTCATTAATATAATTATGGTATTATTTTAATTTTGAGTTATGTTCAAATTTTGCATATTTTATCGATGAATAAATAATTATTCAAAATTCTGTAGTTGATTACATTTGTGGGAACAAGTGTGAGGTCTAGACTATAATGAACTTGGATTGGTTAACATTCAATTGGTGAATGTAGGGCAAGGTTGCAACTAAGGTTCATAGATATTTGTGGGATACAAATATTGGAAGACCCGCTCTCAAGATTTACAGTATGGAGCCTTTGTGGTTGATCACATGTAATCTTGAGTAAAGGAGAATATCATTGTATCCTCTGACCTGAGATACATATTGGGTTCAGATATTCACCGAATATCGTGCCTTGATTCTTTCCTTCGCTATTCTGAAAAGGTAGCTCATAAGGGAGGCTTCAGGTATGGTACAAAGTGTAGTGTCTAGGACGTATGTAGCCAAGATGGAATTTGTCCCTCTTATTCGTTGAGAGTCAGATGTCTAAGGCCTGACAAAGTTAAATCTATAAGAGAGTGATCACTCTATGTCTTTTGGATTTAACATGACATCTAGGACAAAAGGATATATATTGAAAGATTCACCTAATCATATTCGAGATGGGAACTCGAAAGGGATGATGTTATTGAATGGCACCAAGTCATAACACATTGGGGGTGATGGACGGTCGTTAGGTGGTATCCGTCACTTGCATTAATTCCTTATGTTTCTCGTGCAAGTGGGAGATTGAAGGTATTTCATATGCCCGAGAGACATAATAAATTAATGTGGCCAATATGTTATGATCCAAGTCGGGTCATACCCAATAACAAGCCAACAACACCTTTTAGTATTTATTTTAACGATTGGATCTTTAAAATTAATACTCGACACTTGAACTTTAGAAATTGGTTTTCTAAAGATAAAATGCTTGAAATAATTATTTGGATAATTATAAATACAAGTTTAATTATTTATATGATTAAACTTATGTGTGTGTTATTATTTTATAAGTGGTTTATAAAATATAATTTTATAAAAGGTTTATAAAATTAAAAATATGTGCAAGTATCAAATAAAACTAGCAAGACTTTTATATAAAAGTTGTAAGAGAAAAAAAAATAAAAAAAAGGGAAAGGGGTGGTGGTGGCCGTTTTGGGGTTCCAAGACACCCCACCCCATGCTTGCTTGGTTATTTGTATTAACACTCTAAGTACATGCATGCTTGCACAAATATACACACACATCATTAACTAGTTTTTTTCAAAAAAAAAATCAAAACTCTCTCCATCTATCCATTTTGGCCGAAATTTTGGGGAGGAAGAAGGGTGTTCTTCATTTGATTTTACTTGCATTTTGGTGTCTAAATCCTAACCAAGTTCAAGGGTGTTGATTTGCAAAGGCTTGTGGGTATACAAAGCTTGAGGCTTCAAGTAAGGAGCTTGCTTATTCATCATCTTCATCATCATCCTAATCATCCTTTTAACCTCCTAACTTGGAGTAGGTATATCCTCTTTACTAGCTCTTTTACTTTGTAAGCATATTTTCTAAACTTGATATGGTTTTGGAATTCATGTTTAAAAGGTTAAACTTCATATTAATTTGTTTATAAATATGCTTTCGCTTAATGTTGAAATCGGGTTTTGACATATATGTTCATGAAACTTGTTTATATGATGAATTCCAACATCTCCGACCGAGGCAGATTTCTTATCGTTTAGGCTTGGCGGGTTAGAGCGTCGTATGTCTAAGATTGAGCTGGCTCGGGCATTAGATCTATATCCTGAGTTGACTGATAATGATTTGAAGTGGCATTTGATGAATTGTAGAGTGTTTGGGGAGCAAGTTTTCAGTGAAAGTGATTATTGGCCGACTGTGGCAACTGCTAGTGCTCGGTTTAGTTCGAGTCGAAGTGTTCAGTCGATGCTTAGACTTCCTGAGGATCGAATAATTTTTAAGATGATAGCTACTATGTTTATGGCAAGGAGAAACGCAAATAAAATTCAGCGAAGGGATCTTTGGATCCTACAATAAATTAAACTGAGGGAGCCGATCGATGTCCAATGTATGTTAGGGGTATGGTTGCAGGAAATTGGAATGGACAACCGCACGGAACGCCCATTGTTAGGTGGGCATTTTGTTACTAGGTTAGCTCGGGCGTTTTCGGTCCTGACGAGTCAATGTGATGTGGTAGGAGTTGAGGCGATGCCCACCAATATTCTGTTTTTCTCTAAGGCCGAGTTTATCCGTCGTGGTCCAGCAGGATGGGTTTTGTGGTCTGATGAAGAGCAACAGCAACAGCCAGGTGACGGTGCAGGTCGAGGACGTGGACGTGGAGCTAGTCGATCCACGTATGAGGCTGGGAGCTCGAGTGGTGCGAACGTACAGGGTACATGGTCAATGGGTGAAGAGAGTTGGAATTATTTGGTGAACAGTGTGGACGGTCTTCATTTAGAGTACAGGGATAGCAGCTCAGCATATGATGCTCAGGTGGAGCATAATCAGCGGATGTTGGCAGAGTAGCGTAGGCATAATGAGGATTTGATGACTTGGCACCAACAAAATTATGGGTCGATTAACACAACACTAGGACAGTTTGGAACAGAGTTGGGTCATTTGGGAGAGCGTGTTGACAGGGTTGAGTACGATGTTAGGGGAATTAGGGCCCACAATCAGTGGGAGATCCATCAGCGACAAATTCAGCGTCAGATGCGTCATAACCCGGAGGCGTATATTCCGACGCGAACTACCATTCCCGATTATACGTCTGTTACTCCTCCGAGACCGGATCCTTCATATGACCCGTACCAAGCTTGTCAGGATACGTATGGTGTGAACTGGGACCCTACCAGAGATTTTTGGCCGGGAAGTGATTGATTGTTGCGCGTGATTATGTTGTAATTTGTTTTAAACTATTTTCGTTTCGTTGGTTTGTACTTGGATAATTTTATATTTTGCTTATGTACTGTGGATTTATTTGGGGACAAGGCGTTTCGGTACCGGGTGGTGCCACCTTGTCCCATTTATGTAGTTCGTGTGTTTTTCTTTTCTTAGGTATGTTGGTGAAACAATTTTTTCAAGTCTGGCATTAAGTTCAGCAAAACTACTTGAGTGATGATATTAGTGTGAGGATCAGGAATGGACGATGTTCTTATGCTGGCAGTAAGTTCAGCGCCATCTGTCACTGTCATTCCACGATCAGTGGTTACCTCGATAAGTTTTTATTTTTCTTACCCTTTCGATTTTAATCTATTTTTGATCTCACGTAATGGGGACATTGCTTGATCTCAAGTGTGGGGTGGGGATGTAAAATCTCTCAGGTTGGTTGTTAATGAAGTCATCATCATACTAGTTTTGATATTAAAAGACTTGACGTTTCACGGGTTTTGGTCGTAAAAAAAAAATTTGAAAAATTTAGGGTAAAATATAAAAAAAAACAGAAAAGTTAGTTATAAAAAGAAAAAAAATAGAAAAACAATTGAAAATTTGACCAAAACTCTTGTTTTTGATATGGCTTGGTATTTTATATTATATTTCGTGATTTCAAAGAAGCCAAAATCGTTTCACGTGTTCATTATTTTGGACATGAAATCCTACGAGTTCGGGGAACTTAATAGTAGGTCACCTGCACCAAAACGGGTGTAAACCGTGAGAGAGCGGTGATTGCATAGCGTGATTGTAACCGAATCACGTGCCAGATCAAAAACTTTTGGTTACTTGGTATATCAGACTTCCAAAACTATATCATTTTATTATTACATCATTTAATGGTGTGATACTGTGGGAAGAGGAGCCTTGAGTTTCACCAGTGCTGTCCTTTTTAGGAGCAATAGCTATGTGCTTGTGTTTGCTTAGACAACACAACCCATAGCCAAAAGCTATGGCACTCAAAGGTTTTTGGGATTTATTGGAAGGGTAGTATCTACTTCTTACCTTTCTTAAAACAAGCAGAAAAGCTTGTAATGTGGGAAGTAGGCAAACCGGTGTCAATTGAAATAGATTGGCACTTTCGAGTGACTCAGATCCACTCATTAAGGAAGTAAAGTCTTTCGACCGTTTCGCTTGGTACGTATACCTCTTAAGCGTGCCATTTCATTACCCGTCATTTCACGATGAGGTACTGTTAGAGGGGAAAGTCTTGAACTTTCAAAACATGTTCATTATTTTGAATGTGAAATCCTACATGAACATGAAAGTTCATACGTAGGTCACTTGTACAAAAACGGGTGTCAATCGTATGAACGGTGATAGTGGCGTATAGTCGAAACCAGAGCATTCGCTAGATCGAAAACTTAAACAGGGCGATCCTCATTGTTTCTCCTAACAAGGACAATGTTGCACCCGACCACCTTATTTAACCACACAGGATGTATCTTTTCCATCCTTAAGGGAGTCAAGTCTCCCGAACGACACACTTGCTGATTTGTTTCAGAAGATGTAGTCCAGACCAGTTGTAGGGTGACGAAAAGTCTTGAAAAGTCATTGCTAAAATCGACTGGAAATCTACCAGGCCTCAACATCAAACAGGGAAGCTGGTAGTCAAAGCTTATCTCAATGAGGGAGATTTGCTAGCCAAATGGGAAGCGCACCATGATACACAAAATGTCAGTGATTGATCAGATTCCCAGTGGATAACCTCTGGAAAAGTAAGATATCAGCTTTTAAGCCTGATGAATCTCAATCTTTATGGTTGACTTAACGGATTAGATGATCACCTCATGATTATCGATGATATCTGGACGTAATGTGTATCCTCCTAAGCACATTATTTTCTTACCGACATCTCGCGATGTTAGGTACTGTGGGAGGCTTGGCTTGACCAATTGCGGGGTAGCCCGTGCGTTCTTTTGGAACATTTGTTCGATTGCTATACTTTTTGGTGCTCGGTTCCCACTTGATTCCCGTTTACTTTGAAGACTTATTTTTCGAGATTCTCTACTTCATCGTTATGGTACGTAATTCGAGGTTAACTTTAGTTACTATAATCGTTACATATTGTCGTGGTTTAGGAAGTTACTTCGGGGGAATACAAGTGGGAACCATGGTGGTTATTTACTCCAAATCGTGCCCATGCTAGTTGTTGGTTTGATTTCTTGTTCATTTGGTTCTACATACATGTTTGAAGAAGTTATCATATGGTAGAAGATTATTATCGAGTTTAATTGCTTGAGGACAAGCAAAACTCTAGTGTGGGGTTGTTTGATATCGCATATTTCGTACGCGTTTTTCTTAGTGATATCGGATACATTTTGGTCCTTTTGGATACGATTTGGTGTTATTTTGATAAGAGTTGTGAAAGTTCGAGTCCTAAGACCAAAGAAATGAATTTTGAAGATATTTGATGGTTTTTAGTGATTTTATACGAAAGCAAGTGAAAGGGATTGGTTTGATTCGAGTTTGGTTCGAAAACAGGTGATTTTAGTGAGTTTTCAGCTCCGATTCAGCAAAAAGAGGTTTGGAGCGCCGCTCCAATGGGCATGAAAATCAGTTCGACAGTTTTCAGGAAACCAGAAGTCAAAATCACAGCATATGGCGCGTCGCGCAAGGTAATGGCGCGCCGTGCGAGTTCATAGCACGTCGCGTCACTTTGAGTTCGGTTCAGTTTTTGTTTCCTATTTAAAGCCCGAAAAATACCCTAACTTGACACTTTCGCATCCAGACGATTTCCAGCAGCTTTTTGATGAACTTAGGTGATTTTTGGGTTTTCTCAAGGTGATTCTAACACATCAATCATTTCGGAAACAAGTCTCGATCCGTTTATCATTCAAGATTCAATCATTAATTAGGTTAATCTCTTTGTTTAAAACAATGAATTCTTCTATTACTTTGATTGTGATTTTTGTTCTAGCCATGATTTTTGGCTAAACTTTTAATGTTTGTCTAGATTGAATATTTGCATGTGTTTGGATGATACTTTGTAGTTTTATTAATTAATGCATGATAATTATGAGTTTTGATTAAGAACCATTCTTGTGGGTGTTGATTATTGTTACTAGGTTGATTAGTGAATCTTGTTTGAACAAAGGGAACCCTGTTTCAATTTAGTGATCTAATTTCCAATTGATTTGTCTTAACCAATTGGGTGCTTACTGGACTAAGCGGGTAAATCGGGTAACATTGATTGAATGAAATAGGGGTGAATTATGTGGAGCGAACGCGTAACCAATTTAATCTTAATCTTATAATTAGTTAATTACTAAGTCACAAACGAAAGAGGTCTTTGGTGAAAGGGAACCCTAAGCCAATAAATCCTAGTTTGACGTGTTTGCTAAAAGAGAACTCTGGGTAAACCGACTTTGTAATTGCGTGCATTGATAAATAGAACTAGTGCTTAATAACAAAACATCCGACACTGCGAATAGGAGATCTAGGCGAACATTCTTCTATCTATTGAATTCAAATATCTTTACTTTTTGTTGAGTCCGCATTTATTTTTATAAACTTAAAAATACAAAAATATCGTCTTTACTTTTAATCAATCTTTGATTTGGCTAATCGTTAAATAGCCACCAAAACAAACTATCTCGTACTTTCGATTTTCGTAGATTAACTTAGTTTATTTTATTAGAACAATCTTAATTCTCACGTTTAAACTGTCCTTGGAACGATTTCGGAATTACCAATTTTATACTATTACACGACCGGGTACACTGCCCGTTAGTGTGTAGTAATCTTTATACCGGCATTTTCTAGAGATAAATTATATACTAGATTTTCCACATAAAATACTTTCTATGTTGGATTATCGAACCGAATATGCCCCTTTTTAGCTTGGTAGCCTAAGAATTAGGGAAATGGCCCCTAATTGACGCGAATCCTAAAGATAGATCTATTTGGCCCAACAAGCCTCATCCGAGTTACAGATGCTTTAGTACTTCGATTTATCATATCCGATGAGAGTCCCGGAATGATGGGGATTTTCTATATGCATCTTGTTAAGGTCGGTTACCAGGTGTTCAACATATGAATGATTTTTATCTCTATGCAGTTTGCGAAATGCCTGATATGAGATGTGTTATAAAAATGAAATCTTGTGGTCTATTATTATGATTTGATAATATGTAAGTTAAACCTATAATTCACCAACAATTTTGTTGACGTTTTAAGCATGTTTATTCTTAGGTGATTATTAAGAGCTTCCGCTGTTGCATACTAAATTAAGGACAAGATTTGGAGTCCATGCTTGTATAATATTGTTTAAAAACTGCATTCGAAGACTTATGTTGATGTGTAATATTATTGTAAACCATTATGTAATGGTCATGTGAAAAACGCTACATTTTAGATTATCATTATTTGATAATCGTCGTAATATTTTAAAGGTTATGGTTTGTTCTAAAATCGAATGCAGTCTTTGAAAAACGTCTCATATAGAGGTCAAAACCTCGTAACGAAATCAATTAATATGGAACGTTTATAATCAATATGAACGGGACATTTCAATGACCCGGGAATTTTCGACCAAATTTAAACTTTAAACATATATGATTTCGATACGATAAGCAAAGTCTGCAAAGTCGAGTCTTAAAATTTTTGGAACAGTTATAGGAAATCATTTGACATTTGACTATTCCCGTTGATTCACGAACCATTGCTTGTAAATATGTGGATATATATAGATATATGTATATATAAATATATGTATAATATATAATAATAACATGAACATTAATAAACTATTATATACATTTATTGTTATAAATAAATATGTAAAATAAAATATGACATAATTAAATTCTTATGAAAATGAATCTATATGTATATTAAATATAATTATGAAATGATTCAGTTGTTAGAATTAACTATGTAAAATAAAAATTTAAAATATGATGTTATTATATATATATATATATATATATATATATATATATATATATATATATATATATATATATATATATATATATATATATATATATATATATATATATATATATATATATATATGAAAGATTATTATTAATAAATTATTATATTGTAACGTTTATAAAATATATAAATATTCAATATTCAATAGATGTATTCATATTATATATGGTATAAGCATTAGATACTAAATAATTAATAAATATAATTACAAATTTAATTATGGTTGTTGATGATGTAGCGTGAGGGTACGAAATAGTATTATTTTTAATACAAAATACTACAAAATATGACACAAGTTTTATTAATTTACGGATGGGATATACCTAAACCTTGCTACAACACTATAGGCAGTGTACCTAATCGTAGAGTAGTGTAGTTTTTAGTAAGTCCGGTTCGTTCCACAGGGAGCTGGTGAAGTTAACGCTATATTATTAAGTTTATTTGTAAAAATATATATATAAATAAGTAGTAGTATTATTATAAAATGGGGGTTTTACCGTTTAATGACCGGTTTGTCGATTTTAAGCGTAAAAATAAATGACAAAAATTAAAGTGCGTAAAATAAATTGCGATAAATAAAATGACAGAAAATAAAATTGCGAGTAATAAAATGACAGTAAATAAAGATACGATGAGAAATATAATAAAAGAATTATGCTTATTTAAACTTCCGTAATCATGATGTTTGACGTGTTGATTTTAATTTATTACCATGGGTTAATTGTCCTTTGTCCTGGTTTATTTGATACATCTATCTGGTTTTTGTCCATAATAGTCCATCGGTCATAAATATAAAGTGCGAGTATCCTCGTCAAATTAACCTTATACCCGAAGTCAAATATTCCAACTGATTAAGGATTTAAACTGTGACACAGTTATCACTTCTGTCAACAATTACACCAGTTATCACTGTATGTAATCCACCCCTGTTTTAATTAGTTTATGAATATTAATTCATCCACTTGATCAGAATGAATAATCAATTACCCAACCCAATTGATTAATTAAATGATTATAACAGATTCCATATGAACATCACTAAATAGGACAACCATAATCATTATTAATTATTAGGTTAATTAATTTGAAGATAGGTTCGACAGACTCCAATGAGTTGTCACTCAATTAGACAATACCCCCAATCTATTAATAGTCAATAGTTCAATTTCCACAAGTGTCGGTCTTTTGCCCAAACCTTAATTATGGTACAAAGCCCAATTACCCAATTTTAGTAATTAGCCCAACATCATGATTACTTCGTTTTAAATAAGCATAATAATAACTTAGCTACGAGACATTAATGTAAAAAGGTTGAACATAACTTACAATGATTAAAAATAGCGTAGCGTTACACGGACAGAATTTCGACTTACACACTCAAACGATCTCTATCATAAATCTTATTATTATCATAATTTAAAATTAAAATTAAGATTATTGTTATATCTTATTAAGTTAACATTATGATAGAGATATAGAATATAGATATTGATATTTGATATTAAGGATAGAAAAAAAAGATCGAATAGAAAAAGGTCTCTCTTATTTCATCGATTTACATAGCCTTTTATAGGCGAATTGTAAATTGAAATTTTCACTTATGACCCCTTAACTATGCTCAATTAACAACTTTTTATTATTTAATATTATTCTTATTATGAATTATTTAAATATTGTATTTTATTCTTGTGCATAGTTGACTCGTAATTTTTACACCGTTGCGTCGAGCGCTGAAAGTTGGTTCATGCCCCGGTTCCGGATTTTCGAACGTCCTTTCGTATAATTTAATATCTTGTACTTTGCGTTTTGTAACTTGTACTCTTGTCATTTTTAGACGTTCTTCATCAATAATTTGAACCTTTTTGATTGTATCTTGTACTTTTGAGCTTTTTGGACCTTTGCGTCTTCAAATCTTCGTTTTCGCCTTTTGTCTTCGCACTTATTTAATATAACCGATTATTACTTGAAAATGGAACAATTGCAACTAAAATCTTGTCTTTCTTGGGGAATAATGCTATGAAATATATGTTCCTTTTTAGCCTTATCAATATCCCCACACTTGAGCGTTGCTTGTCCTCAAGCAATACAGTCTTGAAATAATATAATACATCACACGAATCACTTCTTTATTCTTCACACTTTGTACATCAGTGATTTTGATAGAGCGGTATAAACAATGATATTAACAATAGAACCATGGTTAAAGGTGGGTGTGTCATCCACAGTTACCTTGGGTTTAGGTCAACGACACTTGCAATCAAATAGCCGATTTACTTTCGGTTTCCAAAGCAAAGTGCACATTTGAAAGGCGGTTTACAGTCCCACATGACTATAAAAATTTAGATCCTTTAAGGAAATTGGATCTTTATGAAAACATTTGATCTTTTGAAAATTCAAGCTAGATTTTACCCTAGACAAGTTTTCTGATTTGATCCATCATTGGTGTTGCAAAATATATTTGTGGATCAATATTTTGGCTAAAAACTTTTAGGTTCGTGTAATCCACTGCTATCCCGGTATCGGAAAGCACACATCCAGTTTACTTGTTCCGTATATTACCTTTCGGTAAACTACCGTCCGGTTGTAAAGGAAAGCGATGAACAAGAAACTGTTAAGGCAATGTCCCGTGACATGCAGATGATTATGGTCTTTTAACGTGTCGGATGCTAGAACTATCCTTGGTAGGAGCGATAGTAAAGATCATCCTATGATTTTTCGGTCTGGCACAAGGTCCTGTCTCCGACCATGCTATGCAACCACCGTTCTTACGGTTGACACCCGATTTGGTTCAGGTGACCTAATGAATTCTGATGAATTCTCAGGATTTTACGTTCAATGGTAATGAACGCATTGAAAATGGGTTTTCAGAAAACAAATCGGTTTGTATTTTTGATCAAAATATTTTCTCGTTCAAGCTCGAGTTTAGATATCATTGAATTCCATGAGTTTGAATTCTCAATCTTTAAGGTCAATCTCTAGGATTGAGTAATATCAGTCTTAAAAGCTGATTTTTAATCTTTAAGGAGATTATCCTTTCTGGGGATCTGATTCATTAGTCTTATCAAGCTAATTTGCACGGTGCCTCCCCATTGTACGAGATAAATCCTTCTCATGGTTAGGATAAATCTGACCACATGGCGACCCTGTTTGATGCTGAGGTCCGTGGATTTCCTGCTGATTTTAGAGATGACTTTTCTAGATTTTTCGTCAACCTACAGCTGGTCTGGACGACAACTTCATGACCTAAATCAAGAAGCGCGTGTCTTTTTCGGAAGACTTTACTTCCTTTTAATGATGGAATTGATTCATCGTGTAGATCCATCTTTCTTTCAAATGTATTACAGTAAACCGGGTAAAACTGATTAGTATCGTCCAAAGCAAAAGTACCTGCAATAATCTTGTACAAAAATATGTGATATTTGTTTTAAATTGAATAACTTGGTACATTCTTCCCACACTTAGTTTCTTTCTTTGCCTTTTTATTTTCTTTTATTTCATTTTAAATGAATTCAAGCGTTTTAGGGTGTTTCTCAATTTATGTCCTTTCCGAGGTAACGATAATTTCGGTATTATCACCTAGTTTTCATCGTTCATAAATATGTATAAACATGATTTTGAGTTCATTTAGTTGAAAATTTTTCAAATTTTCACAAAATTTGGCAAATAAACCAAGTATAAACCTGAGAGAATTTATAACCCTTCCCCACACTTAAGATCATGCAATGCCCTCATTTGCATGAAATCAGACTATAATTATAAATTCATGAGGGTGATTAGTGTAGAAAAGTGATTAAAAATACCCAGTTTGTAAGCATATTATTTTACATCACATTTGATATTTTGCTTCTTGTCGTCAAAATCAGTAGCTATTTCTGAACTTAATGTTAGTCTTTGAAAGTGCGTTGTTCTACCCTGTTTTGTACATAATATAAAATACAAACATATATATACATATTTTTGAAGTTGGGTATATTACCCCACGTTCAAAAATTTATAAAGTCTAATATCTTTTTGGCATACTTTAGATCAATAAAATTAAAAATAATGATAACAAAATTTGCCGTCCCACCCTCGGGTAAAGCAATTTCGGCTTAATGACCTAGTCTTCAACTCACGACGAATTTTAGAAATCATTTTTTTCAACTTAATGAATTAAAGTAAATTTTGTTTTTTTTTAAATCACAATAAAACATAAATTAAAATGCATATTAATTTCAAATAAAACCTAAAAAAATAAAAATTCAGAATGGAGGGAGAAAACTAGTTCTTTAGTGTCTGCTAGTGGAAAAGACCAATCGGGTTCCATTCTCGGAACTACACGAGAACAGAACAACTAACTCTAGATAGCATTTTCTTTTTAGAACATTTGAATCTCCCCACACTTAGGTAGCTGTGGTGTCAAAATTGTGATTAACTTCATCGTCAATTTCTCTTGGTCCATAATCAACTTGCATATCCGTGACTTTTTCTTTAAGCCATTGGTCGGATTCCTGTGTAATATCCACAATTTCAACTAGTTTCTCCTTTTCTTTAGGTGATAGATTGGATACTAACCGGTTACATAACTTAAAGTTCCCCTTGGTTCTAGCATCGCGAATCCGTTTAATAAGTTTCTTCATTGAACTGTTAATAACGGGGTCATTTAATTTCGTATCAACAACGGGGTTCTTTATTATCAAGTCATCATTAGGTTTTACTTCATTTTCCCCACACTTAGGCGTTTTATTATTGCTAAGCACTACCGTTGGAGTTGGTAAAACAACATGGTTATTACCAATCGTTTTTACTGGTTCAACGGTTTTAGTTGGTGGAGATTTAGACTTTCGAATCATAAAGGTGATTGATTTGTTACTACTTTTAAGTGTCATTCTTCCATTTCCTACATCAAATAATGCCCCGGTGGACGCTAAGAATGGTCGACCTAAAATTAGAGGAACGTTTGGGTCCTCTTCTATGTCAATGACAATAAATTCGACTAGAAAGGTTAAATTGCCTACTTGAACGGGTAGGTTGTCAGCAATTCCAACTGGGTGCTTAATGGTTTGATCAAAGAGTCGAACACTCATATCCGTTGGACTTAACTTACCTACACCTAATCTCTTATATAAGGAAAGAGGCATAACACTTACACTTGCACCTAAATCTGCTAGTGCATCATACATGACACAATCACTAAGTAGACAAGGAACAATAAATTCACCCGGATCACCTACCCTAGGTGGAGGTTTTGGTGGAACTGTCTTCACCGGGTTTATATTTACGGCTTTTGTTTCTTGCACTTTCTTATTCTTTTTCTTCTTCTTCTTTCCAGAGGTATCACAATCTTTATTACCTATCACTTGCTCATACTCAACTCCTTTTCTTGGAAACGGGATGGGTGGTTTGTATGGTGCCACCACTGGCTTTACATACTCGGGTGGTGGTGGTGTAACTTCTTCATTGTTACTCTCATCTAAAACCTTCCCATCTTCTGATGCTGGTTTTTCAGAATTCGTTGAAACCATATTAACATTCTCATTCCGAGGATTTACTTCAGTATTACTCGGTAGCTTTCCTTGTTCCCTCTCACTCATCATGCTAGCAAGAGTACCTACGTGTTTTTCAAGATTCAATATGGAAGCTTGTTGAGTTCTTAATGACTGATCAAATCTCTCGTTCGTTTGGGTTTGAGATGTAATGAATTGTGTTTGAGATTCAATCAGCTTTGCCATCATTTCTTCTAAATTTGGCTTTTTCTCTTCGGGTTGTTGTGGTGGTTTATACAAGCTAGGTCTTTGTTGATTGAAAGTGTTGTTTTGAGTCGGTTGGTTATTCGGACCTTGTTGGTTATACGAGTTATTGTCGGGTCCTTTTGGATTGTAAAGAATGTTTTGATTTCGATTGAAGTTTAGCTTTGGCGGTTGATAATTATTTTGATAATTATTTCCCGGCCTTTGGTTCATATAGGAAACATTCTCTCGTTGTTCCATCGTTGGTTCAATGTGACAATCTTTCAATAAGTGTGGTCCACCGCATTGCTCACAACTGATTCGTATTGCGTGAATATCTTTATTCATCTTTTCCATTCGTCTTTCGAAAGCATCTATTTTTGCGGAAACGGAATCAAAGTCATGGCTAGAATCGGCTCTAGCCGCTTTAGATGATCGAAAGATATCTTTTTCTTGGTGCCACTCATGCGAGTGGGAGGCTGTGTTATCAATAATTTTGTAAGCTTCAGTTGCGGTTTTCTTCATAATGGATCCACCAGCGGTTATGTCGATGTCTTTTCGTGTGGCGATGTCTACGCCTTTATAGAAGATTTGTACTATTTGAAAAGTATCTAATCCGTGTTGAGGACATCCTCTCAACATCCTTCCGAATCTTGTCCACGCCTCATATAATGTTTCATTTGGATTTTGCGCGAACGTAACAATTTCTCCTTGAAGTCTCACGGCTTTAGATGCCGGAAAGAATCTTTTAAGAAATTTCTCAACTAAAACATCCCATGTGTCAATCGCCCCTTCAGGTAACGATTCTAACCAATCTTTGGCTTCTCCCTTTAAAGTCCAGGGAAACAACATGAGATAGATCTGTTCATCCTCCACTTCTCGGATTTTGAATAGTGTACAAATTCTTTTAAACGTACGAAGGTGTTCGTTTGGGTCTTCATTCGGCGTACCACTATATTGGCACTGATTAGTTACCATGTGTAGAATTTGTCCTTTAATTTCATAATCTGGAGCATTAACTTCTGGTTTAATAATGGCGTGACCTTGGCCAGTGCGCTTAGCTCTCATTCGTTCTTCCATACTTAGAGGTTCTAGATTTTCCATGATTGGATTTGTTGTATCCGAATCACTAGAGGATTCTGATTTAATGGTTTCTTTCCTCAACAATCTCTGTTTGAATGATTGGTGGTTCCGGAGGAAAGTTTAATGGTTCGGGATCTACAAACCGTTCCTGAATATTCTCCGGATTCTCAATTGTGAGGTTTGTTTCAAAAACTGGATTATCGGAAATTTGAGTTTGAGGATTTGGTCGACTTGATGACGATTCTAAAGAAAAATCAACGGCGGCGATATTCGTTAAACGATGTCTTGATCGAGTTACAGGTGGTGAACGTATGACCGGCGGCGAACGTCTTGCTCGGTGCATTCACTGAATATCCTATTAGTTTTTAAAAAGGAAAGAAAAATTATAATAAGTTATCCAATTAATAGACTTTTCTGATTTTGCCCACGTTTCGAATAGCCAAAAGATGCAGCAGAGGGGCAGGATTCGTTTGGTCTCAATATAATTGAGGACTGTTTGGCTCCAATAACCCGGTCCACGTACAAATCCAACTATTACTACGAACCAGAAAATTTTGATGTCTATCAATTTAACCACTTAAAATAAATTTTCGTAATTTTAAGAAATTTAGAGAAGAAGTAGAAAAAATTCTAAGTCCTAAAAACTAGAATGGCGAGAAATAAGAGAGAAAAAGATTGCGCGTCGAAAAGTGTCGAAAAATGAAAAAGACGAAGAGTGGTTTGTAAACACGCGGTTAATCCAACCTTATAACGATCACTATCTTAAAATTAAAACTACAAATAGAGATTACTAATTGGAATTGTAATTGATACATAGGTAAAAGGCGTCGAAAAATAAAAATAAGAAAATAACTATGGCAAAACTAAACTTAATACTAAAAGTTGCGACTATAGTCTAAAAATCTAAAGGTAATAAAACTAAAAAAAAAACATTTTTTTTATAGACAAAATTTTAAAAATATATATATTTTTTTTAATATATTTTTTTTTTTTTTTTTTGGTTTTTGTTTTTTTTTTTTTTTACGTTTTTTTTTTTTTTACGTTTTTTTTTTTTTTTTTTTTTTTTTTTTTTTTTTTTAAATTTTTTAAAAAAAAAAAAAAACGATTTTTTTTTAAATTTTTTTTTAAAACGATTTTTTTTTTCTTTTAAAAAAAAACGATTTTTTTTTTTTTTTTTTTTTTTTTTTTTTTTTTTAAACGATTTTTTTTTTTCTTTTAAAAAAAAAACGATTTTTTTTTTTTTTTTTTTTTTTTTTTTTTTTTTTTTTTTAAACGATTTTTTTTTTTTCTTTTAAAAAAAAAAACGATTTTTTTTTTTTTTTTTTTTTTAATTTTTTTTTTTTTTAATTCATTTACTATTCATGAATAGTAAATGAAAATAAATTAATTAATTTACTATTCACATGAAAGCGACATGATAGCAATTATTAATTATAAGTTACATAATATACCCCTGAAGTATTTAATAAATACGACTTTTTTTTTTTTAAATTTTACGTAAACTTTTATTCTTAAATATTTTTATATTATTATATTCTATTTCAATATTATTATATTATTATATTTTATTTCAATATTATTATAATTAAAAATATAGCGTTTTAGCGCTCCCCGGCAGCGGCGCCAAAAACTTGATGATGTAGCGTGAGGGTACGAAATAGTATTATTTTTAATACAAAATACTACAAAATATGACACAAGTTTTATTAATTTACGGATGGGATATACCTAAACCTTGCTACAACACTATAGGCAGTGTACCTAATCGTAGAGTAGTGTAGTTTTTAGTAAGTCCGGTTCGTTCCACAGGGAGCTGGTGAAGTTAACGCTATATTATTAAGTTTATTTGTAAAAATATATATATAAATAAGTAGTAGTATTATTATAAAATGGGGGTTTTACCGTTTAATGACCGGTTTGTCGATTTTAAGCGTAAAAATAAATGACAAAAATTAAAGTGCGTAAAATAAATTGCGATAAATAAAATGACAGAAAATAAAATTGCGAGTAATAAAATGACAGTAAATAAAGATACGATGAGAAATATAATAAAAGAATTATGCTTATTTAAACTTCCGTAATCATGATGTTTGACGTGTTGATTTTAATTTATTACCATGGGTTAATTGTCCTTTGTCCTGGTTTATTTGATACATCTATCTGGTTTTTGTCCATAATAGTCCATCGGTCATAAATATAAAGTGCGAGTATCCTCGTCAAATTAACCTTATACCCGAAGTCAAATATTCCAACTGATTAAGGATTTAAACTGTGACACAGTTATCACTTCTGTCAACAATTACACCAGTTATCACTGTATGTAATCCACCCCTGTTTTAATTAGTTTATGAATATTAATTCATCCACTTGATCAGAATGAATAATCAATTACCCAACCCAATTGATTAATTAAATGATTATAACAGATTCCATATGAACATCACTAAATAGGACAACCATAATCATTATTAATTATTAGGTTAATTAATTTGAAGATAGGTTCGACAGACTCCAATGAGTTGTCACTCAATTAGACAATACCCCCAATCTATTAATAGTCAATAGTTCAATTTCCACAAGTGTCGGTCTTTTGCCCAAACCTTAATTATGGTACAAAGCCCAATTACCCAATTTTAGTAATTAGCCCAACATCATGATTACTTCGTTTTAAATAAGCATAATAATAACTTAGCTACGAGACATTAATGTAAAAAGGTTGAACATAACTTACAATGATTAAAAATAGCGTAGCGTTACACGGACAGAATTTCGACTTACACACTCAAACGATCTCTATCATAAATCTTATTATTATCATAATTTAAAATTAAAATTAAGATTATTGTTATATCTTATTAAGTTAACATTATGATAGAGATATAGAATATAGATATTGATATTTGATATTAAGGATAGAAAAAAAAGATCGAATAGAAAAAGGTCTCTCTTATTTCATCGATTTACATAGCCTTTTATAGGCGAATTGTAAATTGAAATTTTCACTTATGACCCCTTAACTATGCTCAATTAACAACTTTTTATTATTTAATATTATTCTTATTATGAATTATTTAAATATTGTATTTTATTCTTGTGCATAGTTGACTCGTAATTTTTACACCGTTGCGTCGAGCGCTGAAAGTTGGTTCATGCCCCGGTTCCGGATTTTCGAACGTCCTTTCGTATAATTTAATATCTTGTACTTTGCGTTTTGTAACTTGTACTCTTGTCATTTTTAGACGTTCTTCATCAATAATTTGAACCTTTTTGATTGTATCTTGTACTTTTGAGCTTTTTGGACCTTTGCGTCTTCAAATCTTCGTTTTCGCCTTTTGTCTTCGCACTTATTTAATATAACCGATTATTACTTGAAAATGGAACAATTGCAACTAAAATCTTGTCTTTCTTGGGGAATAATGCTATGAAATATATGTTCCTTTTTAGCCTTATCAATATCCCCACACTTGAGCGTTGCTTGTCCTCAAGCAATACAGTCTTGAAATAATATAATACATCACACGAATCACTTCTTTATTCTTCACACTTTGTACATCAGTGATTTTGATAGAGCGGTATAAACAATGATATTAACAATAGAACCATGGTTAAAGGTGGGTGTGTCATCCACAGTTACCTTGGGTTTAGGTCAACGACACTTGCAATCAAATAGCCGATTTACTTTCGGTTTCCAAAGCAAAGTGCACATTTGAAAGGCGGTTTACAGTCCCACATGACTATAAAAATTTAGATCCTTTAAGGAAATTGGATCTTTATGAAAACATTTGATCTTTTGAAAATTCAAGCTAGATTTTACCCTAGACAAGTTTTCTGATTTGATCCATCATTGGTGTTGCAAAATATATTTGTGGATCAATATTTTGGCTAAAAACTTTTAGGTTCGTGTAATCCACTGCTATCCCGGTATCGGAAAGCACACATCCAGTTTACTTGTTCCGTATATTACCTTTCGGTAAACTACCGTCCGGTTGTAAAGGAAAGCGATGAACAAGAAACTGTTAAGGCAATGTCCCGTGACATGCAGATGATTATGGTCTTTTAACGTGTCGGATGCTAGAACTATCCTTGGTAGGAGCGATAGTAAAGATCATCCTATGATTTTTCGGTCTGGCACAAGGTCCTGTCTCCGACCATGCTATGCAACCACCGTTCTTACGGTTGACACCCGATTTGGTTCAGGTGACCTAATGAATTCTGATGAATTCTCAGGATTTTACGTTCAATGGTAATGAACGCATTGAAAATGGGTTTTCAGAAAACAAATCGGTTTGTATTTTTGATCAAAATATTTTCTCGTTCAAGCTCGAGTTTAGATATCATTGAATTCCATGAGTTTGAATTCTCAATCTTTAAGGTCAATCTCTAGGATTGAGTAATATCAGTCTTAAAAGCTGATTTTTAATCTTTAAGGAGATTATCCTTTCTGGGGATCTGATTCATTAGTCTTATCAAGCTAATTTGCACGGTGCCTCCCCATTGTACGAGATAAATCCTTCTCATGGTTAGGATAAATCTGACCACATGGCGACCCTGTTTGATGCTGAGGTCCGTGGATTTCCTGCTGATTTTAGAGATGACTTTTCTAGATTTTTCGTCAACCTACAGCTGGTCTGGACGACAACTTCATGACCTAAATCAAGAAGCGCGTGTCTTTTTCGGAAGACTTTACTTCCTTTTAATGATGGAATTGATTCATCGTGTAGATCCATCTTTCTTTCAAATGTATTACAGTAAACCGGGTAAAACTGATTAGTATCGTCCAAAGCAAAAGTACCTGCAATAATCTTGTACAAAAATATGTGATATTTGTTTTAAATTGAATAACTTGGTACATTCTTCCCACACTTAGTTTCTTTCTTTGCCTTTTTATTTTCTTTTATTTCATTTTAAATGAATTCAAGCGTTTTAGGGTGTTTCTCAATTTATGTCCTTTCCGAGGTAACGATAATTTCGGTATTATCACCTAGTTTTCATCGTTCATAAATATGTATAAACATGATTTTGAGTTCATTTAGTTGAAAATTTTTCAAATTTTCACAAAATTTGGCAAATAAACCAAGTATAAACCTGAGAGAATTTATAACCCTTCCCCACACTTAAGATCATGCAATGCCCTCATTTGCATGAAATCAGACTATAATTATAAATTCATGAGGGTGATTAGTGTAGAAAAGTGATTAAAAATACCCAGTTTGTAAGCATATTATTTTACATCACATTTGATATTTTGCTTCTTGTCGTCAAAATCAGTAGCTATTTCTGAACTTAATGTTAGTCTTTGAAAGTGCGTTGTTCTACCCTGTTTTGTACATAATATAAAATACAAACATATATATACATATTTTTGAAGTTGGGTATATTACCCCACGTTCAAAAATTTATAAAGTCTAATATCTTTTTGGCATACTTTAGATCAATAAAATTAAAAATAATGATAACAAAATTTGCCGTCCCACCCTCGGGTAAAGCAATTTCGGCTTAATGACCTAGTCTTCAACTCACGACGAATTTTAGAAATCATTTTTTTCAACTTAATGAATTAAAGTAAATTTTGTTTTTTTTTAAATCACAATAAAACATAAATTAAAATGCATATTAATTTCAAATAAAACCTAAAAAAATAAAAATTCAGAATGGAGGGAGAAAACTAGTTCTTTAGTGTCTGCTAGTGGAAAAGACCAATCGGGTTCCATTCTCGGAACTACACGAGAACAGAACAACTAACTCTAGATAGCATTTTCTTTTTAGAACATTTGAATCTCCCCACACTTAGGTAGCTGTGGTGTCAAAATTGTGATTAACTTCATCGTCAATTTCTCTTGGTCCATAATCAACTTGCATATCCGTGACTTTTTCTTTAAGCCATTGGTCGGATTCCTGTGTAATATCCACAATTTCAACTAGTTTCTCCTTTTCTTTAGGTGATAGATTGGATACTAACCGGTTACATAACTTAAAGTTCCCCTTGGTTCTAGCATCGCGAATCCGTTTAATAAGTTTCTTCATTGAACTGTTAATAACGGGGTCATTTAATTTCGTATCAACAACGGGGTTCTTTATTATCAAGTCATCATTAGGTTTTACTTCATTTTCCCCACACTTAGGCGTTTTATTATTGCTAAGCACTACCGTTGGAGTTGGTAAAACAACATGGTTATTACCAATCGTTTTTACTGGTTCAACGGTTTTAGTTGGTGGAGATTTAGACTTTCGAATCATAAAGGTGATTGATTTGTTACTACTTTTAAGTGTCATTCTTCCATTTCCTACATCAAATAATGCCCCGGTGGACGCTAAGAATGGTCGACCTAAAATTAGAGGAACGTTTGGGTCCTCTTCTATGTCAATGACAATAAATTCGACTAGAAAGGTTAAATTGCCTACTTGAACGGGTAGGTTGTCAGCAATTCCAACTGGGTGCTTAATGGTTTGATCAAAGAGTCGAACACTCATATCCGTTGGACTTAACTTACCTACACCTAATCTCTTATATAAGGAAAGAGGCATAACACTTACACTTGCACCTAAATCTGCTAGTGCATCATACATGACACAATCACTAAGTAGACAAGGAACAATAAATTCACCCGGATCACCTACCCTAGGTGGAGGTTTTGGTGGAACTGTCTTCACCGGGTTTATATTTACGGCTTTTGTTTCTTGCACTTTCTTATTCTTTTTCTTCTTCTTCTTTCCAGAGGTATCACAATCTTTATTACCTATCACTTGCTCATACTCAACTCCTTTTCTTGGAAACGGGATGGGTGGTTTGTATGGTGCCACCACTGGCTTTACATACTCGGGTGGTGGTGGTGTAACTTCTTCATTGTTACTCTCATCTAAAACCTTCCCATCTTCTGATGCTGGTTTTTCAGAATTCGTTGAAACCATATTAACATTCTCATTCCGAGGATTTACTTCAGTATTACTCGGTAGCTTTCCTTGTTCCCTCTCACTCATCATGCTAGCAAGAGTACCTACGTGTTTTTCAAGATTCAATATGGAAGCTTGTTGAGTTCTTAATGACTGATCAAATCTCTCGTTCGTTTGGGTTTGAGATGTAATGAATTGTGTTTGAGATTCAATCAGCTTTGCCATCATTTCTTCTAAATTTGGCTTTTTCTCTTCGGGTTGTTGTGGTGGTTTATACAAGCTAGGTCTTTGTTGATTGAAAGTGTTGTTTTGAGTCGGTTGGTTATTCGGACCTTGTTGGTTATACGAGTTATTGTCGGGTCCTTTTGGATTGTAAAGAATGTTTTGATTTCGATTGAAGTTTAGCTTTGGCGGTTGATAATTATTTTGATAATTATTTCCCGGCCTTTGGTTCATATAGGAAACATTCTCTCGTTGTTCCATCGTTGGTTCAATGTGACAATCTTTCAATAAGTGTGGTCCACCGCATTGCTCACAACTGATTCGTATTGCGTGAATATCTTTATTCATCTTTTCCATTCGTCTTTCGAAAGCATCTATTTTTGCGGAAACGGAATCAAAGTCATGGCTAGAATCGGCTCTAGCCGCTTTAGATGATCGAAAGATATCTTTTTCTTGGTGCCACTCATGCGAGTGGGAGGCTGTGTTATCAATAATTTTGTAAGCTTCAGTTGCGGTTTTCTTCATAATGGATCCACCAGCGGTTATGTCGATGTCTTTTCGTGTGGCGATGTCTACGCCTTTATAGAAGATAGGTACAAATAATATTTCAATTAGGTACAAATAATATATATATATATATATATATATATATATATATATTAAATGGAACCATATATATACATATTAGTACATCAAATAATATTTTAAATATCAAAATGAGATATTCATAATAAATAACATATCATATACTTTAAATCTGATACATGTATAAATATTAAGCACTTATATACACACATATATATATATATATATATATATATATATATATATATATATATATATATATATATATATATATATATATATATATATATAATGAATAAAGCTAAATAATTAACAAATTATTAATGCAAGGAGTATATTAATAATATTTACAGATAAACTGGTTAATTATCATTATATGTTTTAATATATATACAAATGATATAGGTTCGTGAATCCGAGGCCAACCCTGCATTGTTCAGTTGTTCAATATAGTCATATGTATTTTTACTACAAAATACATTAGGTGAGTTTCATTTGCCTTTTTACCCTTTATATTTTTGGGCTGAGAATACATGCGCAATTTTTATAAATGTTTGACGAAATAGACACAAAAACTAATCCCATTTTTAAAACTCTTTAAATGTTTTGGGATGAATAAATGAGTTTTTTGATTTACAAAATAGTTCCGTCAAAAACTAAATTCTATGTAGAGTTGTATCAACAAATATTTTTGGTTACACCTCAGGCTGTGGAATAGAACTATAGATTACTATATGCAGTTTAGTATGGATTATTATATGCTGTATAGCATTGATTTTAAATTCTAAGCGGAGTTGTATCATTAAATATTTTTGTTACACCTCAATGTAGAATAATTTTATAAAATGTTTTATAAATCTATTGGGCCTAACGAACCCCATTCAAAGTACCGGATGCTTTAGTACTTAGATGTTGTTTTATCATGTCCGATGGATGTCCCGGAATGATAGGGGATATTCTTATATGCATCTTGTTAATGTCGGTTACCAGGTGTTCAATCTATATGAATGATTATTTTTGTCTCTATGCATGTGACGTATTTTTATGAGAACTGAAAATGAAAATCTTGTGGTCTATTAAAATGATAGAAATGATTATTTATGTTAAACTAATGAACTCACCAACCTTTTGGTTGACACTATAAAGCATGTTTATTCTCAGGTATGAAAGAAATCTTTCGCTGTGCATTTGTTCATATTAGAGATATTACTTGGAGTTATTCATGACATATTTCAAAAGACGTTGCATTCGAGTCGTTGAGTTCATCAAGATTATTATTAAGGCAATTATAGTCGGATATATTATGAAGTGGTATGCATGCCGTCAACTTTCGATGTAATGAAAGTTTGTCTTTTAAAAACGAATGCAATGTTTGTAAAATTTATCATATAGAGGTCAAGTACCTCGCGATGTAATCAACTATTGTGAATCGTTTGTAATCAATATGGACTTCGTCCAAATGGATTAGGACGGATCATGAAATATATATACATATTTATTTACAAATCAATTGTTCGTGAATCGTCGAAAATAGTCAAAGGTCAAATGCATTCATGAAAAAAATAGTTCCAACATTTTGAGACTCGGTTTAATAGACTTTGCTTATCGTGTCGGAATCATTAAAAGATTAAGTTTAAATTTGGTCGAAAATTTTCGGGTCGTCACATTTGAAACCGAAAACTGTGTACATATTTTCACTTTTCATCTTTCACAATTTCATTAATAGTGCAAGTAAAGTTTTCTTTTTTTTTTTATAGAGAAAATTGCGCGGATAGTCCCTGTAGTTTGTACCACCCAGCTTGGATAGACATAGTTGTGGATTTGAGGGTGGATAGTCATTATTTTTGAAATGTTGTGCAAGAATAGCCCAAGTGACGTTTTCTGTTTGATTCCTCCGTTAAAAATTGTCATATGCCAGGCATGTGAGGGTATTTTCGTCATTTAACATTTAAAAATCTTTCTTGTTCCATTTCATCATCTTCTTCTTCTTTTTGAAAGTTTGCAACTTATCTTTTCAAATCCATAAATTTAAAATTACAAACACCCTAATAATCAAATCTTATTATCATCAAATCCCCAAATCAAAATCAAAATCAAACTTAATACCATTCAAAACCCTAAAACTAAAACTAAATTAAAATCAACACAAATCATGTTCATAAATAAACAAATGTCTGTACATTTATCAATCAATCTACTGATGTGAAACTTAGATCTATACACAAATACAGCAACTCGTTTTATATTTTTTTTCTCCATCCTCTAGAATCTCAACCTTTACCCAATATATTTTATCACTTTCCATTTTGTTCAAAACATAAAAAGAGTATTAAATTAAAGTGTCAAAAAATATCCTCAAATTTATTCTCAATTTCATCCCCAATTATAATCCAAATCCTCAAATCAAATCAATTTTATGAGATTTAGAAATAAAAGAAACCAAAGTAAGTCATTTTCTTCCCTTTCTTCACTCAGTTTCTTTATAGCTTCATCTTCATCTTCTTAATCTCTACTCACAAATTTCAAATCAAAACTTTAATTCAAAGTTTAATACAAACAACCTTTTTACCTCTAATTAACTCGAAAACCATAATATCAGTTAACGCGGATGAATAACAATAACCACCACCTACTCCGACGACATTACCACCATCTCTGGCGCTTCGTTTTGGTCAGATCTGAGATGGATTCGTCGGATCCAAGGCCAGAGTTGCTGCACCGGGTGTGTTTTTCCATTAATTAATTTGATTTATCCATTTGCTTCGATAATAATTATCTAATCAGAAACCTTGATGTGATTTTGTACTTATGTCACCGATGGAGGTTGATAGGGATGGAGGGTGGTGATGGTAATTGTACGTAATAATGGTTGTGGTTGCTGTCAATGACGGTGGCGGTAGTGATGGTTGTTGTACATGGTTGAAAATGATGTATCTTTGGGGTATAGATGGTGTTTTTTTTTTTTTTTTGTTCATCTTGCAAGTCGATTTCAGTTTCTAGGGTTTTTTTTAGTGAAGTAATGAGAACATGAAAGAGGGAAAGGAGGGAAATGCAGGTGCAATATTAATAAATACAAAAAAGTAGGTGGGTGGGTGGGGATAACAAGAGGGAACCGTATAAAGACCAAATTACCCTCACGTGGAGATCACGTGGGAATGGGTTAACGGAGGAAGCAAACAGAAAACGTCACTTGGGCTATCCTTGCACAAGAATTCAAACATAATGACTATCCACCCTCAAATCCACAACTATGTCTATCCAAGCTGGGTGGTACAAACCACAAGGGCTATCCGCGCAATTTTCTCTTTTTTTTAATCAGTTTCTTTCTTCCAAATTTAGTAGCAAACATCAAGTACCTCAAATATGTACAACAAGATTTAGCAACATATTGCTTATAATAATTAACATCAGTCGCAAAATGCCGCCGCAACGCGCGGCCCACCGCACTAGTTACAACTATATACATATACATTTAGTATAGTATTACAGCGTTAAATACTGTAACAAATATAATGAAGAAATATGAATATCTTTGGATTACCTAACAATATACAAGTTTGGGTATTTTTTTTAATACGGATTATTACGGACTAATAGTCAATCTAAATACAGGAATTATTGACTACTCCGTATATGATTGTGCGTGTATTTGTCTGTCAAACTAGTTTCTAATCAATTATGTACGTAATGATCCGCATGGGTATATTATAATAATATAATAAAATAATACTCGTATATTATTCAGTAGTGACGCCAAACAAGACTTTAGCTTGTTGAACATTTTTTTGAATCCTACTAACAAACAATGTTTAATTTTATTTTAAATTAAAAAAAATTCAGACAAAAGATCATTAAGTTTATTTTATAATATCTTCATCTAATCTAATAATTATCACATTATCCACCAACCAAAGCATTAGTAATCTTTAATCCTTAATCCCACCTTTTACTCTGTCTTTTGTCGGTCACACTCAACATTATTTCTATCTTTTTAAAAAAATTTGAATTTCAAAGGAAATATTCGAAATCACACAGAACTACCCCTCTTCCCCTTGTTCCTCTAGGGTTCTTATAATCATATTTTATGTCACTTTCCGATTTAAAGCTCAACATGATTCAATTCAGTAAGGTACAATACAATTATTGTTAACTTTTCAAACTTTTCATTTGGGTAATTATATTTCAGCATGAATCTCAGTTCTTATAGTTAAAGGTTGAAACTTTGATTAAAAAGTTGCATACTTTTAGGGTTTTTCAATTTGGGGATATGATTAAGCAAATACTAAATAAGCTTCCTAAGAAATCATCTTCAAAATCTTCTCATAATGATGAAAGTAAGAATGAAATTGACTCTGCTGCTATAAATTCATCATCTAGTAAAGTTTCAAATTCGAGTTCATTAAAATCGAATAACGAAATTAATGCTATGAAAGCAGGTCCTGTTTGTGTGACCCAAGTGTTGGAAGTATCTAATCATGATTCTTATGAAGCATTACCTAGCTTTCGAGCCGTATCAAATTCAGAAAAACACAATTTATTCATCAAGAAGTTGAATATGTGTTGTGTAGTGTTTGATTTTAACGACACGTCTAAACATTTGAAAGAAAAAGATGTAAAGAAACAAACTTTGCTCGAGCTAGTTGATTATGTTTCTTCAGTTTCCTCAAAGTTCAACGAGGTTACAATACAAGAAATCACGAAAATGGTGGCTGCTAATTTGTTTCGTTGTTTGCCTAATTTGAATAACGAAAACAAGGTCTTAGATTTGTATGATCAAGAAGACGATGAATTCAGTATGGATCCATCGTGGCCGCATTTGCAACTCGTGTACGAGTTCCTTCTTAGGTTCGTAGCTTCACCTGAAACGGACGCAAAACTTGCGAAAAGATATATCGATCATTCTTTCGTGTTGAAACTTCTTGATCTTTTTGATTCTGAAGATCAGAGAGAAAGGGAGTATTTGAAAACAATCATGCACCGAATTTATGGAAAATTCATGTTGCATCGTCCGTTTATTAGGAAAGCGATAAACGATATCTTTTATCTTTTCATATTTGAAACTGGTAAGCATAATGGTATTGCTGAATTGCTCGAGATTTTGGGTAGTATAATAAACGGGTTTGCGTTGCCATTGAAGGAAGAACATAAGGTTTTTCTTGCCCGTGTTTTGATCCCACTTCATAAACCTAGAAGTTTGTCGATTTATCAGCAGCAGTTATCGTATTGTGTTGGTCAGTTTATTGAAAAAGATTATAAGTTGGCTGATATGGTGATTCGGGGGTTATTGAAATATTGGCCCGTAACTAATAGTTCGAAAGAGGTTATGTATCTTAGTGAGTTGGAGGAAATTCTTGAAGTTACGAAGGATGCGGAATTTGAAAAGTGTATGGTCCCTTTGTTTCGACAGATTGGTCAGTGCCTCAATAGTTCGCATTTTCAGGTATGCATTTCAACGGTTCATTTGATTATCATTTATAACTTTGGTAGTAACTAGTAAGTAGAGGTGGCGAAATGGGTTGGTCAGGAGGACTACTAGGTCTATACGGGTTCAAGTCAGAATGGGTCAATAAAGCTTGGGTTGGGCCTGCCCACCAAAGACTTGTCCATTCCTGCTGAAATCTGTACATAGTTACTATTATTTTATTCAATCAATATAATAAACATTATTATAAAATTATTAATACCATTTTCATTATTTAGAAAGAAAAAAAATTATTTAAGGTTGTTATAGTTCTGGAATACACGTTGGAAAACTTCTGACCCGTTTGGCGGTTTAAGGTTTTTAGCTAAATTGTATATGTGTGCTTCCTCAAATCATTATAAGCAAAATATACAATCTGAATTCACCTGTATATTTGAAGTTGCCGGTCTACCTCTAGTACTTAAGACCATATATATCCCGGAGTCAAACCATAGGCGATAGATGACATGGCAAAAACTGACGCGAGGTGTCACCATTTGATGGACGGAGGCGTTAATCACTTAGCTGACGAAAAAAGGAAAAAAGGTGGCGTTTGTTTTTTTTTTCCAGCCAATCAGGATTTAACACATATTTATATATATTGTTAATTTTATTTTTCCCACCCAACTTCCAATCAAATTTTACTACATCACCCAAAAGATTTCCACTCAAATTTAACACTTCACCATTATTTACCTTCACGCCTATGACATTGTCATGTCACAACATAAAACCACTTTTTGCCCAAAAAGTGTACCATTTGCCTCCACGTCCACGTCACAGTTAAGGTTAAAAGTGGTCTAAACACTTCAACTGACTTGAATCAATATTGTCTAATTCATATTTCAAAATTTATAATTCTGTATCCCATTCCCACTTATATGAATAATAAGACGAATTAAAAAATGTACTTGTCGGTAATAAAGATTGAAGCCATACTTATGATTTTTGTGGAGATTCAGGAATTGCAAATAATTTCTTTACATGCTATAAATAATATCAACAGACGATCTTTTTATTTCTTCAAAGGCAAAAATATATTAATAACAAATAGAGAACAATTCAGAGGATAGCATAACCAATAACCAACTATATCAACTCGATATAGAAACCACAAACAATGAACCCATCACAACATGAAAATACATTTGTAATGATTGGTTAACCCACTTAAGATCCCATAATTCTGCCACTTTGATCACATTTCAAGTCTTCTTAAGCTTGAGACTCGCAATCTTTTGCTTCACATACATAACAATGGATTTGTAAACATCATCAGCAGACCTTCCAGCATGCCCCAAATACTCTTTTGTTCCTTTCAATCAATATTTGATAAATAGTGGCTGCAATGGTAATGGTAATACGGTATATAACATTCCAAATATTTTTGAGACTTGGATACCTAGCAATACCATGAACTATAGCATGAAGATATGATTGAAGGCCTCTGAAAATTACCTTTTGCTTCAGATTCATCCGGACCTTATATGTATATCCACATTTAAAATACAAGTGTGCATGAGAATTAACTTGGGTATCACGAAACACACATTTAAACTGCTTGTTTGGGTACCATTTTTGAAGCTTATCATTGATAACTTTTTTTGGAATTGAATACACAGACCCCCAACACTAGGACTATGGATAACATTAGAAGTCCATCTCCACAAACACTAGCAATAGTATATGTTTTCAAGTGAGTTTCTAAGATAGCACAGATACTAAGGCTCTCATCCCATATTAAACAGATGATCTTTTATGTGGATATACGTATTCTTATGTCTTATCTGTTAAACTGTCGTGAAATCACCACCCTTATTTATAATATAGTTATGTAAGATCATTCACTAAAAATTCTTCAGGGAGGCATTTGGTAATAAACATAAACATCACAATATGTTATCACGCCTGTTGAAATTGTAATGTGGGTGATAAATAATATTAATCTCATGTGGTGACAGGTAGCAGAACGTGCGTTGTTCCTGTGGAATAATGAGCGTATAAGGAATCTGGTCAATCAAAACCGCAAGGTGATTCTTCCAATTATATTTGCCTCTTTGGAGAAAAACACACACAATCATTGGAATCAAGCCGTGCAAAGCCTCACCGTAAATGTCAGAAAAATATTCTCAGAAGCTGATCAATTACTATTCCAAGAATGCATTATCAAGTACCGAGAATATGAAACAAGTGAAAAGCAAAGGCTCGAAAAGCGACAGTTGACATGGAATCGATTGGATGCTATTGTCATCACCCAAAACGAGGCTAATTTAGTCATTTCCAGGTTTAATTCTTCTGTCACTATCCCTACTGCTGCCATCACCACAGTGAATTAATGAATAAATCAACTGAAGTGAAAGGTTTTGTGATTATTTTGATCTTGAAACGATTCAAACGAACAATTATAAGTGTTGAAATTTGATTGTAGAATTCGAGATTTTTACTCTTTTACAGTCTTAGCCTTACTGGATCTTATTTTCGTTTGTATCATATTGTTTGTGATTTGTGATATTAAGATAAAATTTCATGGTTGGTCCTCAAACGTTGTATCAAAAATTAAGATGAGACTTAAAGTTTAAATCGATCATGGTTGGTCCCAAGTTTTAAACATTGTACACGAATGGTCCTAGAATCGTGACTCTCCACCAGTTAAGTGAAACACATGATGGGTATTATGGTCTTTTATCTTCATTCACATTGATTTTCATCACTGTGTTTGCAATACAATTTGTTGGTCCTTATGAGTGAATTTAAATATAAAAAAATTGTCCAACTTTTTGGTTTCAAATGAAGCAAACAAGGGTCTCTTCCAACCAGATTTTGGAGACCACTTTTACTTCTACCATCCAGATTTGTTTGAGACTACATTTATTGTTTCTGTTTAGTAGGATCAAATTTCGAATTCGGATATCGGATGACCAAATTCACTATCCGAATTTTCGGATATCCGAAACACCCCTAACTAGCACCACCAACACAATGGAAATGAAGGGATTCAAGTTTGATTCTAACTTTGAAAGAAATATCCAAATATGTTTCTTCTTTTTGTTTTCTTTTCTCCGGATAACGAGGATGATGGTGATTTCTAGTGAAAAACGAGGATTGAAAGCGATCATGATGATTTTTGGTGATGGTTAACGAGGATGAACATGGTTCGATTTTTGGTGATGGTTAATGAAGATGGTTTAACACATATGTAATAAATGATAAAAGGTGTTGTACAATTATTTGATGTTAATTAGTTTTTTTTTTTTTAGTTCGTATAGTTTTCAGATTTTCAGGAGCTGTTCAATTCTTTGAAGTAATATAGACTTCGTTTCAAATTTATGTTGTTAGGTTCTTGCTGAGAAGAAAAAGGACTAGTCGAAGTTACATTATTAAATCGTTATCTTCAAGAGATAACTAGATAGTCCATCATTTAACGGAAGAAGTTACCTGGAGTTGGAAATGGACTAGTGCTGAATAATTAAAAAACCACAAGGACTAGCTGTATAATTTTAAAAAGATTGGAATGAACGGTATAGTTTTGAGTAAACTACAGGGACCAATAGTTTAATTAACTCTTGGTTTAATTCTGCATAATTGATTGATCGGTGCGGTGAACGATTGCCTAACTTTCTGTTTTTGTAATCTAGGCTTCATTGATACGTTACATAGCTCGGCCCGTTATGATAGATTTTGACTTTATTTGTCCTCTTCCATCCATCCATAGATGTATACGTACCGTCGTAAGTAAAACCCTTCATACTACACTTTTTCTAGGAAAAAAAAAAAACTCAAAATTCCTATTTCATCAGGAAAAAAAATTCAATTTCATAAAATGTCCAATCTTAGAGTTAATATTGATTTTGCTCGGTAAGTTCTTTATTTTTTACGATCGTGTATATATAATATAATAATAATAATGTTAGGGTTATTGGATCGTGTATATAATTTAGTGATGCTATTAATTTCTTGCTAATCGATTGTGTATATAATTTAGAAATTTCACATATGCTAAATATAGTTTATATCGTGTATCTTTTACGATTTGTTTTTAATTTTACGATTTCTAGGGTTTATGTTTTATGACTTCCAGTCTTAAAGAAATTAATTTTGCTTCGGTTTATTTTTCTATAAATTATTATGTGATATGTGATACCTTGTGTTTATTAAAAATCTATATAAAGAACATTAAACTTATTACTCTGTGCAATGTTTAGTTTGAATAGTACTATTGTTATTAGCATAATCTTTTATCTTTATTCCATATAAGTTAAAGTTAATCATGAATAGGCCCCGGGTAATTCTTTGTAGACTGGATTTGTGGAAGAGTAAGGGAAAGGGGCTTGAACATTTTGTTAGAAAGAGAGGATCGCCTGAACGTTGGGAGATACAAATTTGAGAGAAAATAACTCTATTACTTACGAGAATAAATTTACAGAGTATTACAAAACTCTTACAAAAAAACTCTCAAACTCACACACACTCTCTAGGTTGTGATTACACTTCTCTGAGTGATTTTGGGATGATTTACAATTGAAGTTTCAACCTCTATTTATACTAAAACTTTGGTGGCGGTGGAATGGTGTGAACGAGGAAGGTGTCGTGTGAACGGAGATGGTGGGCGGCCGTCATCGTATTCATCTTTGCTTCTTCTACATGGTGTTCAAAGAAGGCTACTTTGAACATCTAGAAGGTGAGCTTCTAGATTGTAGGCTGGAAACTTTCAATTCTCCCTCTCCAGCCGAATCCACGAACATTCCAGTTATGTCTCTGCATAACTCCAACTTCTCTCGAGTCACCACCTTTGTTAACATATCTGCAGGATTCTCCTTTATATGGATCTTCACTAGTCTCAACAGTTGTCGATCAATTACCTCGCGTATCCAATGATAGCGAATATCAATATGTTTTGTACGGGAACGGTACATGGAGTTCTTGCTCAAATCTAGAGCACTCTGACTGTCACAATGTACTTTGTACTCCTTTTGCTTGATTCCAAATTCTTGGAGATAACGCTTTAACCACAACATTTCTTTTCCAGCTTCTGCGGCAGCAATATACTCTGCTTCAGTTGTGGATAATGCAACACACTTCTGTAGTCTTGACTGCCATGAAACAGCTCCTCCTGCAAAAGTGTAAATGAATCCTGAAGTAGATTTCCTACTATCAGGATCTCCGACCATATCCGCATCTGTATAGCCTTCCAAGATTGGATCAGCTCCCCCGTAACAAAGACATAGATTCGTTGTACCCTTAAGATATCTGAGAATCCATTTTACCGCATTCCAATGCTCTTTCCCGGGGTTCGAGAGAAAATGACTCACTGTTCCCACTGCATGAGCAATATCGGGCCTTGTACACACCATCGCATACATCAAACTTCCAACTGCTGAAGAATATGGTACCGAAGACATTTCCCCGATCTCTTCCTTGGATGAGGGACAATAACTCTTGCTTAACTTGAAATGGTTGGCTAATGGAATGCTAACAGGTTTGGCATTGCTCATATTGAAACGTGAAGGCACTCGTTCAATATACTTCTCTTGAGATAGCCATAACCTTTTATTCTTCCTGTCTCGAGTTATCTGCATTCCCAAAATCTGTTGAGCCTGTCCTAAGTCTTTCATGTCAAAAGACTTAGAGAGTTCCTTCATCAGCTGGTTGATCTTCGTTGCATCTTTCCCTACGATCAAAATATCGTCTACATATAGTAGAAGAGCAACGAAATCTCCTCCAGAGAACTTCTGAATGTAGACACACTCATCTGCTGCAGTTTTCTTATACCCTTGACTCACCATGCACGAGTCAAACTTCTTGTACCACTTCCTAGGTGCCTGCTTCAAACCATATAAACTTTTTTTTCAACTTGCATACGAGATTATCTCCTAAAATCTCAAAACCTTCCGGCTGCTCCATGTAAATTTCTTCTTGTAAATCTCCATGAAGAAAAGCTGTCTTTACATCCATCTGTTCAAGCTCCAAGTTCATACTTGAGACCAATCCAAGTATGACTCTAATTGAAGTCATCTTGACTACTGGTGAAAATATCTCGTCAAAATCAATCCCTTTCTTCTGTTGGAATCCTTTGACTACAAGTCGTGCTTTGTATTTCACCACTTTTCCACTGCCATCCTTTTTCAGCTTGAACACCCATTTGTTTTTCAGTGCCTTCTTCCCTTGTGGAAGTTCTACGATCTCATAAGTATGATTTTTCTGCAGAGAATCCATCTCATCCTGCATTGCGAGCAACCATTTTTCTTTATCCTTATGAGTTACTGCTTCATGAAAACTCTCTGGTTCTCCATCTTCAGTAAGTAGAAGGTATTCGGATTCTGGATATTTACTCGATGGAATCCGGCTTCGTTCAGATCTACGAACTTCTGGAATATTCTGAGGAGATCCACCATCATCTTGACCTTGTGATGGTTCTGGAACGTCTGGCAGATGGGGTTGTGGCTCCCCCTGCTCAGCACCGTCATTTTCCTCATTATCTTCTACTTCTGGCATTTCTTCCTGCACTGAAAATTCATTTCTCATGAATGATTCCGTTGTTGCCTCTGGCACCTGAGCAGCAACATTTTTCTTCTGAGATATTGTGGGCTTTTCAATATCTTCTATTGTCTGGCTTTTATGAAACACCACGTTCCTACTTCTAATCACCTTTTTCTCCTTTGGATCCCATAATCTGTATCCAAAATCTTCATCTCCATAGCCTATGAATATGCATGGAGTGGTCCTTGCATCCAGCTTCTGCCTGAGCTCCTTGGATACATGTGCGTACGCCAAACATCCAAATACTCTTAAGTGAGAGTATGATGGATCCTTTCCAGACCAAAGTTTCTCCGGAACTTCAAAATTCAGTGGTACTGATGGAGATCGGTTGATCAAGTAACATGCGGCTCTGACTGCTTCCCCCCAGAATGACTTTGGCAGCTTAGCCATACTGAGCATGCTCCGAACATGTTCCATGATTGTTCGGTTCATTCTTTCTGCTATACCATTGTGTTGAGGGGTACGTGGAACTGTCTTCTCATGTCGGATGCCATATGATCTGCAATAGGCATCGAACTGCCTGGAAGAGTATTCACCGCCGTTGTCGGATCGAAGACACTTTAACTTCTTTCCTGTCTCACGTTCTACCATGACATGGAACTGTTTAAAGAAATCGAAAACCTGGTCCTTCGTCCGCAAGAAATATACCCACACCTTTCGAGAAGCATCTTCGATAAACTTTAGAAAGTATCGGTTGCCGCCAATTGATTCAACCTCCAAGGGACCGCAAACATCAGAGTGTACCAGACTGAGTAACTCTGATCTTCTCGTTGAAGAGGAATTAAACGAGACTCTATGCTGCTTACCAAACAGACAATGATTGCAAGGATCTAGTGCAGCGTCCTTGTCTACATTGATAAGCTCCTTCTTTATTAGGGTAGACAACCCTTTTTCACTCATGTGGCCGAGTCTCTGGTGCCATAAATTTTGTGACGCCTCTTTTTCTGCAACATTAATACTGTCTGTGCAGATCTTCACATGAGTCTTGTACAGTGTGCCACAAATGTGTCCTCGAGCGACTATCATAGCGCCTCTTGACAATTTCCATGTGCCTTTACTGAAATGACTATTATAGCCCTGTTTGTCGAGAGCTACTCCGGAAAGTAAATTCAGCCGAAGATCTGGCACATGGCGGACATCCTTCAGAGTGATTGTGCTCCCGGAACTTGTCTTTATCTTGACATCACCAATTCCGACAATCTCAGCGGAACTGGAATTTTCCATCTTCACAGCTCCAAAGTCACCAGCTTTGTATGTTGTGAAGTATTCCTTATATGGAGTCACGTGGTAGGAAGCTGCAGTATCTACCACCCATTCTGTTTCTTCTCGTGAGACGTGAAGGCATGTCTCATCATGGGTTGAACAATAAGCTACATCACCAGAGATAGTCACTAATGTTTCTCCACCCTTATTCTTCGGCTGTGAACTGCTTTGACCTTGTTCCTCTTTCAATCTATAAATCTATAGCAGTTCTTTTTCATATGTTCCTCTAATCCACAATGATGTCATTTATATGTTGGTTTTCTGCCATCAGCAGACCTGCCCCCGCTCTTGCTTCTGCCTCTCCATTTGTTTTTGCTACTCATTCGTTGTCTCCCCCGATTCTCGGTGACAAACACATGAGTCTGATCTGTGCTCATGTCCTTTCTCCTTGCCTCTTCACTGAATAGGGCATCCTTGACCATTGACATGGTAAGTTTTCCATTCGGGGCTGAGTTGCTGAGTGTTACTACCAGCGTTTCTCAACTATCGGGAAGAGAACTAAGTAGCAATAGCGCATGAACTTCATCGCCAAGCGGCATCTCTACAGACGATAACTGGTTGACCAAGCTCTGGAACTCACTGGTATGCTCGGCAACTGAAGTTCCACTTTTGAACTTCATGTTGACTAAACGCCTCATCAGCAGGGCTTTATTCCGAGCAGTCTTGGCCTGGTACATGTCCTCCAACTTTTTCCAGAGGACATATGCGTCTGTCTCTTGTGCAACATGGTGGAAGACACTATGATCAATCCATTGACGGATCTGACCAATAGTTTTTCGGTTTGATTTCTTCCAATCTATCTCTTTGGCGGAATCAGGGTTTATACCCTTCAATTCAATAGGATCGAACAAATCTTTACAGCTGAGGAGATCTTCCATCCGAGGTTTCCACAGCGTGTAGTTTGTGGCTGTGAGCATAATCATAGCTCCGGAAGATGATGTTGACTCTTCTGTGGACATTATCACCTTACAAATAATTTTTCAACACAAATGGGGTTGAATTGTAGAAAACAGAGATCACCGTTACGTCCGGAACGGTTGAAAATGGTGGAATAGACACTTCGCGGCTTAAATTCCACTTATGGGGCAAAATTATAATTTTCTAAACTTTCAGGGACCAAAAAATGAATTTTTGAAAATTTCAGGGACCAAATTGTAAAATTTCAGAATTGCTACAGTACTACTACAGGAACTTGCTACAGTACCGAAGCTGCTACAGTGAATTACTACAGGACTGCTACAGTGAATTGCTACAGGACTGCTACAGTGATCGTCTTTCTCCGGCGAAAATTCCGGCACCGGTCGTCTTCTCCGGCGAGATGACCAAACTTTGACCGCGTTTTCAGGGCTCGTTATAACTCCGTTTAAGTCACCATTTTTTGCGTTGGACTCGGTTCGACGAGACGAATCCAATGGTACACTCAAAATTGGATTTTGAGGAAACTTCAGAAGACCCAAAAAACTCAACCAACGTCTCTAACCAAGCTCTGATACCACTTGTTAGGAAGAGAGGATCGCCTGGACGTTGGGAGATACAAATTTGAGAGAAAATAACTCTATTACTTACGAGAATAGATTTACAGAGTATTACAAAACTCTTACAAAAAAACTCTCAAACTCACACACACTATCTAGGTTGTGATTACACTTCTCTGAGTGATTTTGGAATGATTTACAATTGAAGTTTCGACCTCTATTTATACTAAAACTTTGGTGGCGGTGGAATGGTGTGAACGAGGAAGGTGTCGTGTGAACGGAGATGGTAGGCGGCCGTCATCGTATTCATCTTTGCTTCTTCTACATGGTGTTCAAAGAAGGCTACTTTGAACATCTAGAAGGTGAGCTTCTAGATTGTAGGCTGGAAACTTTCACATTTTACAATTATTTAATTGGTCAATTAACGTAAAGTTGGTTTCTTTATAGTAGCTTTTAAGTGTTTAATAATCCTAAGCATAACCAAACACTGTCACAATGACAAAATTTGAACTCATAAAGCTGATTTCTAGGGTTTATCTCATCAAGAGATTCATTATGCTTCGTTTTGATTGTGTTTTACAGTGGTGGCTCTGGCTCTACAACTGATACAGATGACAACTTCAATTCGGATGAGCCAATTATAGCTCCAAATAAAAAGCGAGCAAAAAGAGGTCGAGCTGCTGCTGTAAATCGGCTTGCTGCTGCAAGATGTCGGTTGATGTATTTCCGGAAAAAAAGAAGAACAGGTAGATTAGATCTCTTAGTTAAATCTTGTTATTATGTTTGATTAATTAAATCAAAATTTTTTTTTGAAGCAGTTGCTCGGGATATTATTCACGCAAATCATCCTGCTGAAGGTGATGTTGCACACAATGCTAATTTGAATGAAGTTGTCGAAGCTGGTCCCGAAAATACACATTCATCTGCTGCTGCTGCTGCTGGTGTGTTATTAATACTCATATAGTAGAAAAAGAATTAGTTAAATCTTGTTATTATGTTGCATTAATTAAATCAAATTTGTTTTTGAAGCAGTTGCTCAGGATGCTAATCTGAATGAAGTGGTAGTAGCTATACCTTGTAGGGCCTTCCGAAATATGTCTAGAAGATTACAGTACATCACCAATAATGTTGTTCTTATGCAAAATGAGGTAATTCAATTTAATGGTATATATTGATATATTGAATATTGATTGATTGATACTCCGTATTTATATTTATTTTTTCATTCTTTGTAATTATTTTTTTATTTTTTTTCTGACAGGTTAAAAATATGATGGAAATTATTGATAGTATCTTACCCAAGAACTAACGTTTGTTTGATTTTTTCTTTTTTCTAAGTGGCACACTGTGTATCTTTTGACATTTGAAATGTAAAGGAGTAACTCAGCCATACCTTCTTGTCATAGATATATATATATATATATATATATATATATATATATATATATATATATATATATATGTAACCATTGAATTTTTTTTTATTTTTTTTATTTTTTTTTAATGTTTTTTCTTTTCTTCCCAAATAATAAACTGAGAAGAGATGAAGACTCAATAACCATACAAACAAGGTAAATTGTTCAAAATACACTTTTTTTAAGGCTTCAAACAAAATACATTTTTTTTAAAAAAATTGTCTTTTTACACCATTCGGTAGACGAAATTTCTGTCTACCACCTTTATCTGTCGTCTACTACCATTTTTACAAAGTAGTAGACAGTAACAACAAGATAGTAGACAGTGAGAACAAAGTAGTAGACAGCCAATTACAATGTAGCTGACCATCTACTGTCTTGTTGTTATTGTCTACTACCTTGTTGTAGGTGTCGACACTAATAATACATATCAATCGACACCTACAACAAGGTAGTAGACAGTAACAACAAGGCAGTAGACGGTCAGCTACCTTATAATTAGCTGTCTACTGCTTTGTTCTCACTGTCTACTACCTTGTTGTTACTGTCTACTACTTTGTAAAAATGGTAGTAGACGACAGATAAAGGTGGTAGACAGAAATCCCGTCTACAGAATAATGTAAAAAGACAATTTTTTTTTTAAAAAAAAGTGTATTTTATTTGAAGCCTTAAAAAAAGTGTATTTTCATCAATTTGAAATAAAGCAACACCAACCTCAAACAAACCGAGGCCCAAAAATAAAAACTCCCAAACTAACCAAACCTAAGACCAACAAAAACAATAGCTAGACAAACAAAACAAGAAAACCAAATTAAAGCAAACAAACTAGGCAACGACAAACCACGAGAAGACACACAAAGAGGGCTCCTAATCAAATTGAGACAACATGATTAGGAGCGATCTCCGACCCAAGCTAAACCACAAAAAACGCGATCAAATATTCTTTTATTTTTATCTAGCCATACAACATCAACATTGTTTATCCGCACACCATTAAATATGTTTTAAAACACTATAACGTACAATACCCTTATAAACAATCAGTAGGTATGTCTAAAAATAGTAACCTACAAATCCTTTTAAATAAGTTTGGTCAATTCAGACTTTAGGAAATGGTACATTAGGGTCACCCATACAAAATGTAGGTGTTAACTACGTAATTAAAATCACACGCATGTTATTAGCTGATTGTGTCCAAGAGTGTTATACATTATATTGTTCTAAAGTATATTTAGTAGTGAATGAATAAAAAATGTTGATAATGTATAGGTAAATAAAGATAAGGACAAAATTGCGCCGTTGCAAGGTCACGGCCCAGTCGCAAGGTAGCAAGAGCACCTTGCAACTAGGTGTTCGTAGGGTCGCAAGCCCAAGTTGCAAGGGCACCTTGCGACTTGCGAGGACATTGTGACGATTTTTATTTTTTGATGATGAATTGTCATAGTTCGTTTAAAAATTGACGTTTTGGTCAATACCCCTTATCTTTAGACAAAATTGCGCTGTGGGTCCATGATGTTTGTATCAAATAGCATGAGTAACCTTTATCTATTTTTTTGACGTCGTTGACCTTCAACTTTCGAACTTTGGCATCAATGACCTTCACCCCAAGTCTCGTTAAATTCTTGTCGTTAACTTTCCTCATGTGGACTGATTTTGACCTGACTTGACCGACTAATTAGACGTTTTTCTTCGAGTCGGGAATGACTAGTCACAAAAACGCCTCAACGTCCGAGTTGGTCACCGTTTACAACACTGAAATAGAAGGCCATCTTAAAAAGCTAAACTATTGGGTGGTTAATTTCAGGTGGTCGTTTTACTTCTAACCGAAATTACTCCTAAAAGTATAGCTGTTTACAATGCTACTGCGGTTTCTAGGGTTGTGGTATGCATGATTATTTGTATGTTATTGATGATACTTGTGGTTTTAGTCGAAGAGAATTTTCATATTAATTTAATTTCATATTATTGATTTAATCAGTCAGTGTCTCAAATGAATAATATATAGGTGCGTCCAATTGCATGGCTTTCTTTGATTTTATATTCAGTTGGACAGCAAAATTGCATGCAAAATTGGACGTACTAATTTACCCTCACCACGTGCGGAAATTTAACGGCAAGAATTTAATGGGAGTTAGGCTGAAGGTCATTCATGCCAAAGTTCGAAAGTTGAAGGTCAACGACGTCAAAAAAATAGATAAAGGTTATCCATGCTATTTGATACACCAATGACGCAATTTTTTCATTAATTCTAAACCCTAAAAAGAGTCTACATTAATATTTATATATGTCACTTACTTAAAATAATAATAAAAATTATTAAAGTTTCAGTTCCTACATTTTTATATATAGAAGTTGGCAAGTTTTTAAGAGAAAATTGTGCGGATAGTCCCTGTGGTTTGTACCAGTCAGCATGGATAGACAAAGTTGATGTTTTAAGTGATGATAGACCTTGCGACTTAAAAGTGGAGCAAGGATAGTCCAGTTCACTAACACGGTTAACTTTTCTGTTAAAACTGAATCATGTGCCAAACATGTGAGGGTATTTTCGTCATTTATCCTTCCTATCATTTTACAATCGCCTTATGCTAACTTCATCTCCACCTTCATCCTAACCCCATCTCCACATTCACCTTCACCTTCACCTTCACCTTCACCTTCACCTTCACCTTCACCTTCACCTTCATCCCTAAATTGAAAATACATGGAACCCCAAAATTAATAAATATGTATTCACACAACTCTAAAAGGGCAGTCTACTCCGATAAATCAAAAGGACTTTCATTTATATCCATCTATTTATATCTATATATCTATTCTCTGAAATTATCAATAAATTAATAAATTAATTTGGAATTAGGAGAAAAAGAAAGTGAAATTGATCGGCTTTCGATGGACTTACTTGCTCATATCTTCGTTTTCATCACTTGTTTCATGGATTTAGCTCAGTACCATCTTCGTTTTCATACGCAGCGGTTCTACAGTAGGACGAGCAGTGTGTGCAAAAAATGGAAGGAAGGAGTGAAGCAATCAATGGGAAGAAAAGAGAAATTGAGTTTTGCAGGATGTAAAATGGATGATGTACTATCTTCGCTAGATCCGTTCCGGCAAACCCACCGCCGCCACAACCGCTACAGATCTGTTTCACCGGATTCAAAGTTCAAACCATTTATAAATCTAACTCAAAAGCCATGAGTTTCTCTTGCTTCTATGGACGAGTTTAGCATATTCATCTTCCATGATAACCGCAGAAATATCAACAAGTGAGTTGATTGATTGATTTGATGGTATATATCTATATCTATATATGTATGCATGTAACTGAAATGAAATAAAATTTGAGAGAATTTAATTTTATTATTATATATACAAGAAAAGAAAAGATAAGATTGGAATGGAATCAGGTCTCCCCAAATTGGTAGGGATTGGAATCAAACTCATCCAAATTCAGTAGTAATTTGAAGAAAATTGATTTGATGAAAAAATAAAAAGGGAAAGAATGAAGGAAGGAAGAAAGAAAGGAGGAGTGGGTGGGTGGGTGGGTCGCTAGATACTGCAACCAAACGTAAAAAGTGCTTTGCTAAGGGTTGTTTGGATTTGCGTTTTGAAAATTGATTATGCGTTTTGAATAATTAGAATCAGATAATCAGCTGCAGCAAAACGTGTTGTAGATGATTAGTGTTTGGATTTGATTATGCTGTATGATATCGTAATAATCTGATAATTAGATTTTTGGGTGTTTGAAAAAATCAGATTATCCAATACTTAATAGGTAAAATGACTAAATTAGACATCATACTATTGTAATAAAGATAAAGATAATAATTAAAGAAGGTATGTTTATATTTTATTTATCTATAACGTATAAGAATGGTATGTTTATATTTTATTTATCTATAACGTATAAGAATTTTCATAAGAATGTGTAAAAAGTACATGTAATATCTTGTCTCGGTATATTAGGTTTGTTATGATATGATGATAAATGTGAAGGTAAGATAGAAACTGCAATAGATAATAAAATTTATTAATTCGTGAACTCTCCATGAACAGATGACAAGAATACATACTCTGTATTTTGCAATGAAATGAAAGAAAAACAAAACAAATAGATACGGAGTACTAGTAATCACGGAGTATAAGTATTGGGGTATTCTTGTAAAAGAAGAGAGAGGGAGTAATTGCGTTTGCAAACGGTAGGTAGAACTTGGATTCTTAAAACCGCGTTTTCAAGGCCAAACACGATTAACTAATTATTTACGTTTTAAAAACGCAATAATCAAAAAATCAGTTTCATAACGCTAATCCAAACACCCCCTAAATGCTCTACTGAAATGTATTTCTTTATTTTTTATATTATTATCAGAATTTTATTTAATTTAGATAAGAACAATTAATTGATAAGAAGGATAAATGACGAAAATACCCTCACATGCTTGGCACATGATTCAGTTTTAACGGAAAAAGTTAACAATATTAGTGAACTGGACTATCCTTGCTCCACTTTTAAGTCACAAGGAATATCCACACTCAAAACATCAACTTTGTCTATCCATGCTGGCTGCCACCATAGGGACTATCCGCACAATTTTCTCAATTTTTAATACAGATTCATCCCATTCTTCTATTGTTATGTAAGTAATTATTACAACTATAATCACAATTACAATTCACAATTACTTATCAGATGAAGAGCAAAATGGACAATTTACTAAACTATCATAAATTGAAAATTTTTGTTGGTGAACATTTAATCAAGACGAAGAGAGTATAACGAAAGCAACATAATATTTTCTAAAAAGAATATAACAAATATTTAAGATATACTTCGGAGAAAGATATTTAGGTAAAGTACTGACACCAAGTTTAAGCTTTGATAACACATACAATGTATAACCTAACGAGTTTTTAGAGCCCGTGCATTGCACGAGTGTGTAAAAAGTCGTGCAAAAATAGTAACAAATTATATCATCCAAGTATGTAAATAGCGAAGTAAATAAGATGTTAGAGCTCGTGCGTTGCACTTGTGGGTAAAATAATCGTGCTAAATTAATTGATTTTTTCAAAAAATTATTCTTTTGAATTTTAGAGCCCGTGGTGCACGGTAATGACAGATTATATGCACGCTAAATAATGTACTTAGTATGAGCTCGTGCATTGCACGATAATAGCATCTCTTGTAAGTGTCTATGTATGAGCCCGCACGAATTAAAAATCAGTAAAAATAAATTCGTTCGTAGAAAAAAAATGATGAAATAGTATATTATGAAATAGAATTATATTTAAGATACAACACATTTATATATATATATATATATATATATATATATATATATATATATATATATATATATATATATATATATATATATATATATATATATATATATATAAATATTTTAATGCACTCAGTTTATGTATAAAAATAATAATAATTTCTAACACTTCAAAGTCGGAAGAGTTTATATCTCTGTATCATTATCTTTTATGTGTGAAATAATCTATTTTAGAATAATATATTTTAATCATAATTAAGATATATAATATGCATAGATAGAATGGTAGTTCAGCAAAGGAATATTATATAACTTGATAATGATAACGAATTATTTTATTTTTTATTTTATATATTAAATGATGTTTAAGTTAATTTTGACCAAATCTTTTTAAGATCTAGTTAATTATTTAATTGATTTTTTAATAATAAAACGACACGTAAGATTCTGTATTTGGTTAGGATTGATTAATAAAATGACACGTAGAATTAATTTAATTCAGATTAATAAGAGAGTGACACGTAGGATTAATTTAATTCAGATTAATGAGAGAGTGACACGTATGATTAAAGGGATGCACTTTATATATATGTATAGATGTATAGATTTTATACTTGTAATTTACAGTTATCAATAAATAGTGATATCAAGTTTAAATAAAGAAAGTCCGTAGTTAAGTTTAAAATTAATATTTATACACTACAATTAATTCAATTGAGTTTATAAAATTAAATATAGTAAGCTTAAATTTAACCGTTAGGGAGAACTTTGTTAACTATGTTCATATTTTTATATATATGATAAAGTTTTGCTAATTTCATCCATCATAAATCATACGTCCCTTATAAAAACAATAGGAGAGAGAATGTGTGTGAGAGAGAGGAAAGGGAAAATTGTAGAGCGTGAGAGAAATGAGCAGGCGGGCACGGCGAGACATCGGGAGAAGTACATCGACAACTACAATCACCATTCCAAGTGGTCTAACCGAAATCATCTTACATCGTTCATGTTCTTCAATTTCTCGAGAGAGTGGAAGGTGGTTGATCTATGGAAGACGTTCAAACCTTACGGGGCTGTCCAGGATGTGTATGTTGCTACCAAACGGTTACGGAATGGCGAGCGATTTACTTTTGTTCGATTTGCAGAAGTGGAAAACGTGGACAAATTACTGAAAAGATTAGAGGAAATCAAGTTCAATGGGTCAAACATCAGGATATTCAAAGCAACTAGAAGAAATCCTAAACCTGATGCCACAAATCCAGCACACAACAGAACTCGACAGGAAGAAGATCAAAAGAAGGCAGATTCGACCAAGAAGTTCTCTTTTCAAGATGGGAGGAGGTTCAGTGATGTGGTATGGAATAGGAAAGGGGATATTAGGGAAAAACTTAATCGAATGAAAGGAGAAGACACCAACAAGGTAGGTGATGGAGGGGGTTCTATGCCAAGTAAAGGAAAGGTCATTGTGGTAGAAGAAAAGGACACCAACATGGAGGTACTCAAAAATGATGTGGTTTGTGAAGCTATTTCCAGAGATATACTTCAGAATTTTGACAACATCATTAGAGAAGAAGGGTTCACTGATTTACAAATCAAAATCCTTGGTGGCTTAAGTTTGCTAATCATCTTCAAATCAAGTGATATGGTGAAAAGTGTGATCAGTCAAACTAATCACCCCCTGAAACGTTGGGTTCATAAGGTAACTAGATGAGACGCGTCCGATTGGCCCGAAGGAAGAATGGCTTGGTTAAGGATATCGGGGCTGCCGGTCTATTATTGGACAGAGGCCACGTTCAGCTCCATCGCCGAATAGTGGGGCACACCTTACGAGCTTGACAATTGCTCCCTATGTGGTAACCAAAAATTTGCATACAGGCGGGTTTTTGTCAAGTTATTTGAACCCGAGGTGATTAATGATTCGGTAAAATTGATCCACAAATCTAGCAATTATTTCATAAATGTCTTGGAAGAAAGAAAAGAATTTATGTCATTCGGTTTGCATGAGGATACTAGTGACGACTCAAGCTACTGCTCTGACATAAACTCGGATTATATTAACTCAGATGATTTCTCTAGTTGCGAGGAAGATTATGAATCAATGGATAATGAAGTCTTGAGAGACGATAGGGCTGGAAAAAACAAATTCGGTGAAGAACCGGTGGGATTTGGTGGATCTTACAGTTCCGGTTCAGGCAAGGCTGCCGGAAATTCTAAGCAAGATAGTTCAAACGTCGAGGAAGATCAAGAGTCCCATTGTTTTGGGATTGGAGAACTTTTTGGAGATGTCGAGGAGGTGGTGGCAGAAACGTGCTTTGAGAAATCGGCGGCGTCTAGTCCCAAGATATCAGGAGAGATAAACAATAATGATGCTGCAAGTGGGGCCGTGGTAAATATAAGTGAAGGAATTAATACCCGTTTGATGCGTCGAAACGTAACCTTTATTTATGAACGGATTTGAGTTATTTTGTAACACGAATTGATTTATTGTATATGTGGTGTTTTAATGAATTCAGGTTGATTTCACACATATATAGGCAACTAGTCCTATTCGCGTAGTTTAGTTTGTTGGTAAATCCGATTCGTTCCACAGGGAGATGGAGTGTTTTAATGGTTTTTTAATAGTCTTTGAAGTTAAACTTATTTAAAGGGGGTTTTGGATTAGGAATTTATATTTAGCATAATAATAATAAAATATAACTTAATCTTAATTAAATTGAACTATTAATTAAAATTATCAGATTACATGATTTATAATTATTAACTTAAAAGTGAATTAATTGAAACTATATTAATTGTGATAGAAATATTTTATTAAATGGTAATAAGCATAACAATAATTTTTTATAAAACTATTTGAATAAGAATTTATTTAAAACAATAAAATAAAATACAAATTAACTTAAACAATAAAATAGAATACAAATTATCTTAAAGTAACTAAATAATAAGTTTTAATTAAATTAAAGGTGGATTAAAGATAATTATAATAATTAAACTAATTATAAATTAATTACTTTAAAATAATAATAAAAGATTTAATTAATACTTAGATTTTAACTAATTTTGTAACAGTACTGGTGTTATACATACGCGTTTCGCGTAATGATATACGCGTTTCGCGTATACTTTAAAAGATACGCGGTTCGTGTAAAATTATACGCGATCCGCGTATGGTTTATTCGATGTGACAAAACAGTACGTATAAACTGAAGTTTAATTGAGTTATAATTTTAATTTTTTAGCTGAATAACAATATGTAAAAACAATAATAATAATTATTTTCAATATATAAATAGGAGTGTTTACTTAAATGTGTCACCTCTAGATCCATGGATTGTTTTAGTTTTAAGCTCTATTAAAATGTTTAGTATAAAACTTTATATTTTTCTTTCGAATAAATAAAGTTTCAACTAGCTAAATTAAGTCTAATTTTCATCGGATCTTATTTAGATAGTTACTAGTCCCCAAATATTTAAATTGTGACCCAACCAAGTTTTAACTTTCGCCAAAACCTAAATTATAACGATTTTCCTTTTTACAATTTCACTATTATATACCTAATGATATTGCCCAAACCACCGAACTTTATTTCTAATTTAATGTTAATAAATTATTCATAAGTTCGTCTAAATCACTTTTAATGTTGAAGCTTAATTTATAAAAATAACTTTCGTTATTTGAATCTAATAAATTAAGTGACAAGGGTTAAATATCCAAATACATAATAATGGTTCTTTTAATTAGGCTCAATGTTAAAAATACTTAAGTTACTGATGTGCGTAGAGGTGTATACGAAATAGTTATATTTTTACTACGAAATACGACTAAATATGATACAAGTTTTAATTAATTTATTTACAAATGGGATATACCTAAACCTTGCTACAACACTATAGGCAGTGTACCTAATCGTAGAGTAGTATAGTTTTTAGTAAGTCCGGTTCGTTCCATAGGGAGACGGTTACACTATATTTTTATATAACTATATTTGTACAAAATATATATAAATAATATATAATAATATATAAAGGGGGGTTTACCGTTTATTGACCGGTTTGTCGATTTTAAAACTTAAGCGTAAATATAAATGACGATAATTAAAGTGCGTAAAATAAATGACAATAAATAAAAGTACGATGAAATATAAAATAAAATAATTATGCTTATTTAAACTTCCGTAACCATGATGTTTGACGTATTGATTTTTAGTTTATTCCCATGGGTTAATTGTTCTTTGTCCTGGATTATTCAATATGTCCGTCTGGTTTTTGTCCATAACAGTCCATCAGTCATAAATATAAAGTGCGAGTGTCCTCGTCAAATTATCCTTATATCCGAAGTCAAATATTCCAACTAATTGGGGACTTAAACTGTAACAAGGTTTTAATACTTTGTTTAATAATTACACCAGGATATCGACTGCGTGTAACCCAAGGTTTAAAACTTTGTTAACAATTACGCCAAGTGTCCTTGTACATAATTTCATCCCTGTTTTAATAAGTCTATTAACTATTAATCCATTCCCGTGTCCGGTTAAATGAACGATTATTCGTACATATAAATATCCCGCCCATCGTGTCCGATCGAGTGTATATGGTTATTTATAGGTACGTCCAATTGTAAATATTTATATTAAATTAACAAACTATCATTTAGTTAAACAAATATAAAGCCCATTAATAGCCCATAGTCTAATTTCCACAAGTGTCGTTCTTTTGTCCAAACCCCAATTATGGTACAAAGCCCAATTACCCAATTTTAATATTTAGCCCAACATCATGATTACTACGGCTCAAATAAGCATAATAATAACTTAGCTACGAGACATTAATTTAAAAAGGAGAACATAACTTACATTGAGTATTTATCGCGTTGTGTTACACGGACAGAACTTCGACTTTAAAACCCGTAAAATAACCGTTACATAACCCAAACTAATCTAATATAAAACTACCCTATACTATATATATATTATATATATATATATATATGTATATATATATATATATATATATATATATATATATATATATATATATATATATATATATATTACAGAGAGTAGAGAGAATGATGGTGTACATAAACTAGCCGAAAATTGCTGAATTTATAGAGTTGGACAGATTTTTGGGCTCATGCGATCGCATGGCTTTTGTGCCTTGTGGCCATGCGATCGCATGGACAGCTGGATCAGATCACATGTCTTTTGATTTCTTGCTTGTCGAAGTTATTTAATATAATATAAAATATATAAATAATTTATATAATTATTTAAATATTATATTATATTCTTGTGCATAGCATACTTGTAATTTTTAGTCCATTGAGTCGGGCGTTGATAGTTGGCTCAGGTCCCGGTTCCGGATTTTTGAACGTCCTTTCGTATAATTTAATATCTTGTACTTTGCGTTCCGCAACTTGTACTTTTATCATTTTTAGACGTTTCTCATCAATAATTCGAACCACTTGGATTGTATCTTGTACATTTGAGCTTTTTGGTCATTTGCGTCTTCAAATCGTCGTTTTCGCCTTTTGTCTTCGCACTTATTTAATATAAACAATTACAACTTAAAATAGGACAATTATAACTAAATAATTTACATATTGGGAGGATATTGCTACTAAATATATGTTCATTTGGAGCACTATCAAATATCCCCACACTTGAACGTTGCTTGTCCTCAAGCAATACATAACTTGAAATAAAATCACACTTCACTCGAATAACTTTTTTTATTCTCACACTTTATACATCAGTGATTTTGATACAGTGGTATAAAAATGATAGTAATGACGTGGTTTACAGTCCCGCATGACTATGAAAATTTAGATCCTTTAAGGAAATTGGATCTTTATGAAAACATTTGATCTTTTGAAAATTCAATCTAGCTTTTACCCTAGATAAGTTTTCCGGAATAACCCTTCACCGGTGTTTGCAAATTGTTTTTGTGGGTTTGGTGGGTTTCAGATTTGAAAATTTTAGCTCAAAACTTGCGATTTTGTGTCACCCACTTGCTAACCTTGTATTGGGAAAGCAACACGTCCAGTATACTTGCTCCGAATATTACCTTTCGGTAAACTACCGTCCGGTTGTAAAGGAAAGCATTGAACAAGCAATTGTTAAGGCAATGTCCCATGACATGCTTTTAATTATGGTCTATAACGTGTCGGATGCAATTACTATCCTTGGTAGGAGCAATAGTAAAGCTCACCCTATAGTTTTTCGGTCTGGCACAAGGTCCTGTCTTTGACCATGCTATGCAACCACCGTTCTTACGGTTGACACCCGATTTGGTTCAGGTGACCTAATGAATTCTAGGGAATTCCTAGGATTTTACGTTCAATGGTAATGAACGCATTAAAAATGGGTTTTCAGAAAACAAATCGGTTTTAATTTGATCAAAATATTTTCTCGTTCAAGCTCGAGTTTAGATATCATTGAATTCCATGAGTTTGTAATTCTCAATCTTTAAAGTCAATCTCAAGGATTGAGTATTATCAGGCTTAAATGTTGATTTTTAATCTTTAAGGAGATTATCCTTTCTGGAGGTCTGATTCATTAGTCTTATCAAGCTAATTTGCACGACACCCTCCCCATTTTACGAGACAGATCCTCTCATGGTTAGGATAAGTCTGACCACTTGGCGACCCTGTTTGATGCTGAGGTCAGTGGATTTCCTGCTGATTTTAGAGATGACTTTTTTAGATTTTTCGTCAACCTACAGCTGGTCTGAACGACAACTTCTTGACCTAAATCAAGAAGCGCGTGTCTTTTTCGGAAGACTTTACTTCCTTTTAATGATGGAATTGATTCATCGTGTAGATCCATCTTTTCTTTCAAATATATTACAGTAAATCGGGTAAAACCGATTAAAATCGTCCAAAACAAAAGTACCTGCAATAACTTTACAGAAACATGTGATAGATAGTTTTTAATTGAATAACTTGGTACATTCTCCCCACACTTAGTTTCTTTCTTTGCCTTTTTATTCTCCTTTATTCCATTTTAAATGAATTCAATCGTTTTAGGGTGTTTCTCAATTTATGTCCTTTCCGAGGTAACGATAATTTCGGTATTAACACCTAATTTTCATCGTTCATAAATATGTATAAACATGATTTTGAATTCATTTATTTGAAAATTTTTAAAATTTTCACAAAATTTGGCAAATAAACTAAGTGCAAACCCGAGAGAATTTATAACCCTTCCCCACACTTGAGATCATGCAATGCCCTCATTTGCATGAAATCAGACTCTAATTATAAATTCATGAGGGTGATTAGTGTAGAAAAGTGATTAAAAATACCCAGTTTGTAATTACAAAGCTCGTCGAATGATATATGGTGCGCCTCATCGTTCATTCCTTCTTGTTTTATCACACATGTTTTTCTTCAAAAACGGTTGTTTTTCTGAACTGTTTGCTAATTTTTTAAAATGCGTCTTTTACCCTTACTCATCATGCATTTTTATTAACGAGTTATGCACTAACCCGAACCCCTAATTTAACGTTAAGTGGGGTTAGACTTCCCCACACTTAGCTGATGACATGTGAAGTCGGTAGAATAAGTTCCACGAATTAGAATAGTGAGCCAGTTATTTACATCTCGGGTGGTATAAAATATATCAATGGGTTTAAAGTTTAAACCCACCCGATCGTCACTACTTAATTCTTTTTTAAGTGTAGCTTTTAGTAAATGGATATGTCTCTTTTCTGGTTCTTGGTCAAATGGATCGATATACACCGACATACATACTATAGGGTGGAAAATTCCTAACATTTTCTTCCTTTTATTCTCGGGATCAAAGTTTTCACCTCGATTACCCAATTGGGTGAAATATGAGGTGTCATTATCTATTACAGCTCATAGTTCATCTTCGGTAGATGACTCGTCTATTGAGAATATTGGGTTGGAAGGTTGTAGAATGGTGAATTTCGGGATCGAAGTAGATTCTTTTTCATTAACGGTACTTATCGGTCCCACCACTTTGGTCTCGGGGGTAAAGTTTTCAACGTTATCGTTTTCCCAAGAGTACCAATTTTTCACCCTTACTTCTTCTTCATTTATTGATTGATCGATGATTTCGTTGGTAGAGGCTAATGTGTCGATATGTTGTGAAATTGGTAAGACTGAATAAAAAGTATCATCGGGATAGTTGGTGATTTTGGAGCTCTCGAATTCATCAAAATTCGATGATATGAGATTTTCTTGCACAATATTCCTCAGATCAACAGGTGTGTAATCTGATAGAGTTTCAGCTTGCCTATTTACAAACTCTCTCATTTGTTCATTTTGAGCATCAAGTTCTTCGAGTTTGACTTTCATATTGTCTAAAAGATTTTCAGACACATAATTTTCCTCGTCTTCTGGTTGTTGAGTTTGGATATATTCTTGGGAATAATCCCAATTTGAATTGTATTCTTCATAATCGTTCCATTCAGGTTCCGTGGGTGCGTAATTTCCCATAGGAACGTAATAATAACATTCCCATGTTGAGTGATAATCTCCACAGATTTCACAACCAGTTATTGTTTCGTCATTCGTGATCCAAGATTGACCGAATGAATTTTCATCAACACTTGTTTGAGAGTATTGATTAAATTGATTTCGGATGTCATAAAGAGTTTCCAAAATATTCTCGAGATTTTCCATAATGCGCTTATTACCAAATTTAAGCTACAATGTGGTGCATTTACTAATTATCCTATTAGTTATAAAACTAAAAATTATATAAGTTATCAAATTAATTGACTTTTCTGATTTTGCCCACGTTTCGAATAGCCAATAGATGCAGCAGGGAGCCAGAACCCTTTAAATCGGAAGCTCACAACTCAGCCACTAACAAATCCAACTATTACTACGAACCAGAAAATTTGGATGTCTATCAATTTAACCGCTTAAAATAATTTTTTTGTTTTTTTTGAAATTTTAGAGAAGAAATAGAAAATTCTATGTCCTAAAAACTAGATCGTCGAGAAATAAGAAAGAAAAAGAAGCGCGTCGAAAAACGTCGAAAAATAGAAATAAGAAAGAAAAACGTCGAAACTTAAAAGTCTAAAAATTATATCTAAAAAGTTGCGCCTAAAGGTCTAAAGGTAAATGCAATTTTATTCAGAAAACGGCAATTACTTAAAGGCACTAAAATCTATTTAAAATTAAAGCGAAAAACGGCGTCGCAAAATTCCAAAGTGCCTAAATCTTAAACTAAAGAAAAAGCACTTAAGGGATTTTACGGCAAAGCCTAAGAATCTATAAAATAACTACGGAAAAACTAATTTTAAAACTAATTGCGAACGAAAAATATACAAATGATTAAAAGATATAAATTATAAAAAGAGACAAAAAATGATAAAATTACCTATTTTTATAAAAATATTATTTTTATATAATTATTTATAAAAGTATTAATTTTATATATTAATAAAACTAATTAAAACTTAATATTACTAATTTTAAATAAAACTAAAACTAAATATTAAAATAAATAATCCTAATTAATAATAATAATTATTTATAAATCCTAAACGTATTTAATGCTCGAGTCAGACCTGTCAGGGCAGGCCATGCGATCGCATGGTGTTGAGGCTTCTGGCTCATGCGATCGCATGGGCCTGTAAGTCCAGTTTTTTTTTATATTGTTTTTCTAAAAATATATATAACTATATTTATACAAAAATAAATTAAAAATATTGCGTTTCGCCGAGTCCCCGGCTGCGGCGCCAAAAACTTGATGTGCGTAGAGGTGTATACGAAATAGTTATATTTTTACTACGAAATACGACTAAATATGATACAAGTTTTAATTAATTTATTTACAAATGGGATATACCTAAACCTTGCTACAACACTATATGCAGTGTACCTAATCGTAGAGTAGTATAGTTTTTAGTAAGTCCGGTTCGTTCCACAGGGAGACGGTTACACTATATTTTTATATAACTATATTTGTACAAAATATATATAAATAATATATAATAATATATAAAGGGGGGTTTACCGTTTAATGACCGGTTTGTCGATTTTAAAACTTAAGCGTAAATATAAATGACGATAATTAAAGTGCGTAAAATAAATGACAATAAATAAAAGTACAAGGAAATATAAAATAAAATAATTATGCTTATTTAAACTTCCGTAACCATGATGTTTGACGTGTTGATTTTTAGTTTATTCCCATGGGTTAATTGTTCTTTGTCCTGGATTATTCAATATGTCCGTCTGGTTTTTGTCCATAACAGTCCATCAGTCATAAATATAAAGTGCGAGTGTCCTCGTCAAATTATCCTTATATCCGAAGTCAAATATTCCAACTAATTGGGGACTTAAACTGTAACAAGGTTTTAATACTTTGTTTAATAATTACACCAGGATATCGACTGCGTGTAACCCAAGGTTTAATACTTTGTTAACAATTACGCCAAGTGTCCTTGTACATAATTTTACCCCTGTTTTAATAAGTCTATTAACTATTAATCCATTCCCGTGTCCGGTTAAATGAACGATTATTCGTACATATAAATATCCCGCCCATCGTGTCCGATCGAGTGTATATGGTTATTTTTAGGTACGTCCAATTGTAAATATTTATATTAAATTAACAAACTATCATTTAGTTAAACAAATATAAAGCCCATTAATAGCCCATAGTCTAATTTCCACAAGTGTCGTTCTTTTGTCCAAACCCCAATTATGGTACAAAGCCCAATTACCCAATTTTAATATTTAGCCCAACATCATGATTACTTTGGCTCAAATAAGCATAATAATAACTTAGCTACGAAACATTAATTTAAAAAGGAGAACATAACTTACATTGAGTATTAATCGCGTAGTGTTACACGGACAGAACTTCGACTTTAAAACCCGTAAAATAACCGTTACATAACCCAAACTAATCTAATATAAAACTACCCTATACTATATTATATATATATATATATATATATATATATATATATATATATATATATATATATATATATATATATATATATATATATATATATATATTACAGAGAGTAGTGAGAATGATTGTGTACATAAACTGGCCGAAAATTGCTGAATTTATAGAGTTGGCCAGATTTTTGGGCTCATGCGATCGCATGGCTTTTGTGCCTTGTGGCCATGCTATTGCATGGACAACTGGATCAGATCACATGTCTTTTAATTTCTTGCTTGTCGACGTTATTTAATATAATATAAAATATATAAATAATTTATATAATTATTTAAATATTATATTATATTCTTGTGCATACTATACTTGTAATTTTTAGTCCGTTGAGTCGGGCGTTGATAGTTGGCTCAGGTCCCGGTTCCGGATTTTTGAACGTCCTTTCGTATAATTTAATATCTTGTACTTTGCGTTCCGCAACTTGTACTTTTGTCATTTTTAGACGTTTCTCATCAATAATTCGAACCACTTGGATTGTATCTTGTACATTTGAGCTTTTTGGTCATTTGCGTCTTCAAATCGTCGTTTTCGCCTTTTGTCTTCGCACTTATTTAATATAAACGATTACAACTTAAAATAGGATAATTATAACTAAATAATTTACATATTGGGAGGATATTGCTACTAAATATATGTTCATTTGGAGCACTATCAGTTACATTTTAATTTTTACAAATAATAACAATCCATTTCACTAGGGGCTCTACATCTAAGCAAACACTCGGGAAATTTAGCTACTCATTATACTAGGGTAAACATAAAAATATAAATATACAAACATAATAATAACGATAAAAATTGATAACGATAATTTTAACAGAATATACTTACGAAAATCTTCACTTTCATTAACTTCAAACGGTAGAAAAATTACAATAACAACACCCTTGCACTCGCACAATAATACCCTTAATCACGAACAATACACCCTTAATATTGAAACTATCATAAATAGTGAACCTTGGAACTGAAAATAATAATGATACAAGTACTTTGAAAGAAATAAAAACACTAGTAAATTAATTTTTTATGATGATCCGTCTCCTCTCTATCTGTATGTGTGTATAGTACCATATTGCTGACTCTTGTTTTGTTCTACCAATATACTCCGTATTATAGTTGAAGAGTAGTAGGTAAACTTGAGTGTATATTCTACTTTGTATCTGTAAAGCTGAAAAGTTGTAATATTAAACCCAAAAAGCGACCGTCCCATGTGAATTTGTATCTGAATCTGGTCTCGATATTACGCATTTCGCGTAAGGAGGTACACGGTCCTCGTAGGAGTAAATTATTACACGTTTCGCGTGGCTACATACGCGATCTGCGTAAGTTGAAAACAGAACTTTTCTTATTTTTATTTTTTTTCGTTTGTTCTTTGTTGATCTCATGTTGACGTATATTGACTTGGAACTTTCATTTGAAATCTTTTTCTTCGATCATCTTGGACTTGCATTCGAGTAACGTTATCTCGATATATATTTGGTTTAAATCCGTCGTTTATTATCATTTCTTCAAACTTCACGCTCGCGTTTACTTTTGCCATTTTTCTCGTGAATTATGCATTTGAATGTCTTCGTTTCGGTAAAAGCCGATGAAATATAAATGATATTGCGTCGAAATATATGTATGTTTAAAGCAATATCAAAATACCCCACACTTGAACGTTGCTTGTCCTCAAGCAATTACATCTTCTAAATAGAATCGGAACATTACATATTTTTCATATCGAACATTAAATCACACAACACACTCCACACGAAATGAAAACACACGCTATACGAAATAAGTTGGAAACACTATACAGTATTTATTGGATCACATGCACACCACACGAAATGAAATTCTGACAACAGAAACAAAGTTGAAACTCGTGATTAAGGTTTTAAAAATTTGGATCCTTAGGAAAAATTGGACCTTGTGAAAACGTTTTATGATTTTATAAAATGGCATGCTAGTTTTTATACTAGACACGTTTTCCGGTTTTAACCTCAAATTCCGGTTGAGGGTAACTGAAAACCGTAGTCTCAGTCGGCGATTAGCAAGCTATCCGCCCCCATAATTGAAGTATCATGGAACTTGAAACCGAATATCCTAAAAATGGTTTTACACAATATAATTCATAAAATAGCATAAGTTTTAGAATAAAATTATATCGTGTCCAAATATCATCGGTGAACCATGAGTTTGCACACCTCAATTTGTTATGGCATATGTATGTTGAGCGCGGTCAAACATAGATGCGGTTGATCTTTACGGAGATCATCCATCTGGAGATTAGATTCATTAGTCTTAAAAGCTAATTTGCAATGTGCCCCCCATTGTACGAGACAGATCCATCTCATGGTTAGGATAAGTCTGACCACCAAAAACCCTGTTTGATGCTGAGGTGAGGTGGATTTCCAGCTGATGATAGAGATGACTTTTCAAGATTTTTCGTCAACCTACAGCTGTTCTGGACTACATCTTCTAACATAAGTTAGCAAGTGTGTCATTTTGGAAGACTTTACTTCCTTAATGGGATATTCAGGTTTATACATTCCAAAGCAATGATATCTGCAATAAACTTCATAGAAACATGTGATAAATTGTTCCTAAAATATGGGTTTATAAATTCTGTTGTACTTGGTTTTCTTTTATAGGTTTTAATCAAATAATCTTATGTATTTTTAATGTATGGAGACAATAATTTCGGTTTTTGACACCTAATCTTTAATTGCTCGTAATTACCTTAAAAATTGACTAGATATATTTGTTTAAAAATTTTCAAAATTTTTCATAAAAACCACCAAGTTATAAGTTTTCGAGAATTTATATATTCCCACTCCACACTTAAGATTATGTAATGCCCTCATTACATTAAATAAGATTTAATGTATAAATTTGAGAGGACAAAAAGTGTAAAGTATATGGAACTTCCTTTGTTAAGTAATTGAACATTGTAAAATGCTTATCGTATGAACATATCAAATCCTTTTTATCACAATAATACTTTCGTGTTTCGTTATGTCAAATCTCATCATCGTAAATATCTATCAACAAAATATGTTAATCACACATGAGATGGAATTGTACTTTAGTAGTACAAAAATTTTACCCCACACTAAAAATTTTGTATATATAAAATAAAAGTAAACGTAAATACTTAAAACACATCATAAAAATCATTTTTTTTACAAACAATATAAAAAAATAAAAAAATAACATCTAAAAACTAGAAAAATGGCCATACAGGGCCTCCTTGATCTTCCTGTTCCCGTTGCTGTTGCTGCCGCTGTTCATTTTGGTGTTTTTCCTCATAAAAACGCCGATAGGCATCCTGACTTGCAGCTAGAGCAGCGTTGGGATCATAAGGTGGAGGTAGAGGATCACCCGGTGCTTGCCATGGGGCGTATGAAGGAAAGACTGAGGGTGCATAATGTTGTGGGTTAGCTGAGTATAAATATGCTTGAAGATGTGCCCACTCAAGTTGTGCTCCCTGGCCCCTTTGATCATATCGAATGTTTTCTAACATATTACCCTGAGCTAGTTGGGTATGCCTAATGTCCCCTATTTGCTAAGATAAACTAGTGTATTGGTCTTCTGATCTCCGTATCCAATTATCATATGAGTTCCTTAAATCTAAACTCAATGAATTAAACGAATTTTGTAACATATCGAAATCAGAGGTACCTACATTAGAAGAACTAGCCTGATCTGGCTGTCTCCGTCTTCTCCTAGTATCTCGCTCAGGTTCATCGTCTTCCTCCATAGGAGCGGGAGCAACAACCTCTTGTCGTCTTAAATTAATTACCCCACCCCTCACTTGTATAGCTTTTGCCATTTTATATACATCCAATCCTAAAGTTTTAACAGCTTAATCGACCGGTATGATTAGAGGTTCTGATTCACTCGGGTTGGGTCCGAACCAGTTTCCTAAACAAGTGATATAGTGACCCCCCGACATGTCACTTGATCCTCTAGCACCCTTACCTACATGAGCCAAAAAGTAGGCAACTCCATAGGGTATACTAACAAAAGTATCCCTATCTCTGATCACATCTATATACCAAAGGTCGATATAATTAATTTTATCTATATTATCAAATGACCTTTGGTTTATTGTGTTCGCTATAAATTTATGAATTATCCTAAACCGAACATCAGTGATCTTTAGGTATGATTCTTGGCCGGCCTCATATCTATTTCTATTAGTAAAAGATTGCCAAACCCTCCCAGAATCATAATTACCTGTATACCTAGCCCCAGTAAAAATATACTCCCTAAAACTGGGAGTCAACATCTCCTCGATGGTGTAAATCCTCAACGCGTTAGTCACGTTGCTTAGGGACATTCTTCTATCTACCCCACCCAGCCTAAACTGTAGAAAATTATCATCATCGATAGTTTCTGGGTGTATGCTCATTCTAACAGTAGAATAGAATTCTAAGCACCATTCTCTATATACAGGACTATTTAAACTAAACAACCTCTCAAAATCATTAAAAACCAAATTCATCCCAAATTCGTTTGTGAAACTTTGATTTAAAATTTCCCTTATTTGTGTATCTAAGTTGACTGGGTGTCCTAAGGGAGCTCAGTCCACAACATATACTGGAGAGGTGTTTCTATTGATCAGAGAAAGTAAGTCCTTAACCTTTTGCACCCGTTGAGGTAAATCATTAGGGAATCTCAGGTTCGGGTGTAAGGTTTAGAGGAGTTGTTCTATTTGTGGTGTTACTTGTTCCTCATCTTGCTATTGGTTTACAGCCCTCATTCGAAATAATCCCTGCATAACATTTTAAAACAAGAAAATCGTCCCAATTGGGTATGTTAATATTAGCAAAGAATTCATAATCATCATACAAGCTTGTTTTCAACACCACCGGAACTAATATATCAACAACAGTTAAAGGTTTACTTCTAAAAATTAAAACAAAAAATAAACAAACAAAATTCATAATCATAAATCAAGTTTCATAAACAAAGTTTAATTCACAAGTGAAAACATTCAATGAACTAAGCATATACAATTCAATTCAATCACATTGCTTATGTTTCAGCTTCTAAATAACCCTTAACATCATTACAACTATACTTGATTTGTGTCAATTACAAAAATTATCAAACTTAGGCTAAAATTAAAATCACAAAATCAAACAATCAAACTCATGTTCAAAGGTTCTAACCACTATCACAACAGTTAAAAATAGCTAATTATAACCAAAATAACACACTTCAATAGCAATTCCTCAATTTTCTCCAATTTGTATAAACCCTAACTTTGAAATAATCAATTAAACATTAAATTCTTATGCTAATCGGGTTTAACATCACACTAACAACATGGTTATAGCAATAATCGAGCAAAAATCAACAATATCATGCATTAATTCGGATTAAAGCTATAAAAATAATAAATGAAAAAGGTGAAAAACAAGTGGTAAAAACGGGTTTAGGACCCTTACCAATCTCGGCATGTTGAAAGGTGGAAGAATTGGAGGAGATTGAGAGTGTTTATTTAAATTTTGGGTGTGATTTTTGTGGGTTTTGGGTATCCCCTTCGTTCGTTCACAGTAAGAGATAAAAAAAAATTAAGAGTGTGTGAAGAACAAGCTGGAGTCGACCAGTTATCCTTTCTGTTTTTACACTTTACGCATTTCGCGTAACTTTCGATTATACGCGGTTCGCGTGGACAACCAAACGTTTCGCATAAGTTTAAAGACCCTTTTTTTTTTCAACTTTATAAGTAATTAAAATTTTAAAATATCTTTTATAAATTTATATTTGTTGTTATGGAAATTTCGGTTGTTATACCTAGTCTTTATCCGTTTATAATTACTTATAAAGTTAAGGTTTTTAATATTTTTCAAAAACAACTTAAAAACAAAACACTCTATTTTTTTTTCTTTTTAAATTTTTGAATTAAAAGAAAATTAGTATTTTAAAATTTGAAAACAAGTACATGAAAAATAAAAATTAAATGAATTTAAAATACACTCTATTTTTTTCTTTTTAAAATTTTAAATTAAAAGAAAATTAATATTTTAAAATTTTAAGACAAGTACATGAAAAATAAAAATTAAATGAATTTAAAATACACTATATATATATATATATATATATATATATATATATATATATATATATATATATATATATATATATATACTTTCAAACCAACTAATTTTCAAACTTAAAACTTTGTTTCCTATCAACTAGGTAGAGATAATCTCAGTTGTTACACCTATCATTACCCACGACAAAGTTTACAAATTATATATTTTTACGGTTATTGATAAAAAAGGTATATTTTTAGTGGTTTTAATTTTTCTGTGGTTTTACTATTTAAAAGATATATTATGAATCTAACAATAAATTTCGTGCAATTTGAAGAACGACAATTCAGTTGTTACACTTAACATTATCGTTTTCAATGAAAACAGGTTAAACTCAAGGTTTATCAATTTTAAATGGTAGACCTTTTTAATAAAAACAAACAACAAACAATTACAAACTAAAACACACCAAAACATAAACACACAAAAATTCACAAACACACAAAAATGCACAAACACACAATTGGCGAGAAAAAGAATTAGATTGTGAAACCGCGTTGACTTGCCTCATAGTAGAGTCGTACCATTTCGCCTCCCATGGCTTCGTAGGTGTAACCTCGTTGGTTTAAGAGGTTTTCCTTTGAACATTTAAAAGGACCTTCTCGGCATAAGGTTACGTACTCGTAATTAGAGTCCGTCTGGTTCTTTGGGCAATTTCCGTATTGAGCTGGTTTTCCACATTTTACACACTTGCCCAAATGACGCGCTCGACGCTTCTTAGCTGATTTTGATTTACCTTTGGCATAATTTTTCTCATTAAGTTCTTGTCTCATTTCTTTACTCGCCTGATCGCATCTTCTTTTTATATCTAATACCACATCTCTCGGAAAAATTTTATCGCACATAAAAGAGAAGTGGTTGTAAACATATTGATTGCGCATCTTGAAAATAAATAATAAAAATGAAAGAAAAAAAAATAAAAAGGTAGAATGGAGGGAGAAGACTAGTTCTTTAGTGTCTGCTAGGGAAAGACTGAACAAACACCACTCTTAAAGATAAAACTAAAGATCGAGAATGGAGTTGAAAAACTTAAAGTTACCCCGAATTTATTTGTCCTTAGGGTAGAATGTGATTTCGTCTCTTTCCGTAGTGTTGATTCCGTCAAAGTATAACTTGAGTCGATGACCGTTCACCTTGAAAGTTCTACCGTCTTTGCTATATAACTCTGCATATCCAGATGGAAAAACCTGTTTTATTATATATGGCCCAGTCCACCGGGATCTAAGTTTCCCAGGTGAAAACTTAAAACGTGATTGGAAAACTAATACTTTATCCCCTTGTTCGAATTCCTTTCTTTCTTTTAATCGTGCATCATGCCATCTCTTAGTTTTCTCTTTGTATGTTTTAGAGTTTTCATAAGCTTGTAGTCTTAACTCATATAATTCATTAAGTTGTAAGAATTGGTTCTCTCCGGATTCTACAAGGTCGGTGTTACATTCTCTTAGAGCCCAATATGCCTTGTGTTCAACTTCGACAGGTAGATGACACGCCTTACCGTAAATTAATCGAAAAGGTGTAGTACCAATGGGCTTTTTGAATGCAGTTCTAAATGCCCAAAGCGCATCATCTAACTTTTGATGCCAGATTTTAGGATAATTTTTAATCGTTCTTTCTAAAATTCGTTTAAGACCTCGATTTGTGTTTTCAACTTGGCCACTCGTTTGAGGGTGGTAAGAAGTTGAGAAACGATGATTAACTCCGTACTTTTTAAGTACTTTCTCGAGTAATTGATTTGTAAAATGAGTTCCACGATCACTAATTAATGCTTTTAGAATCCCAAGACGTGAAAATAGATTTTTAAGAAAGCTGACAACAACACGGGCATCATTTGTGGGTAAAGCTTTTGCTTCGGCCCATTTAGAAACGTAGTCAACTGCCACAAGGATGTATTTGCATTTATTCGATGCGAGAAATGGACCCATGAAGTCAATACCCCAAATGTCAAATACTTCACATACAAGAATGCCTTTTTGTGGCATTTCGTCCCTTTTTGAGATGTTACCGGATCTTTGACACGCATCACATGTTTTAACCATGTGGTGTGCATCTTTGAAAATGGTTGGCCAATAAAAACCTGAGTCAAAGACCTTCTTAGCTGTATAGCTAGGTCCGAAATGACCACCCGCTGGGCCTTGATGACAGTGCTCCAATATTTGTTGAGCTTCTTTACCATATACGCATCAGCGGATAACTTGATCCGCTCCTATTCGAAAAAGATTAGGGTTTTCCCAGAAGTAAAACTTTAAGTCAGCAAAGAATTTCTTCTTTTGCTGGTACATTTGGTTTTTAATTAATACTCCTGCAGCGAGATAGTTTGCAAAATCTGCAAACCATGGAACTTCAAATTCGGTTTCTATTCTCATTAGAAACTCATCGAGAAAAGTGTCATGAATAACTGACTTATCTAGTTTTTCTAGGTCGGGATTCTCAAGACGAGACAAGTGATCAGCAGCGAGATTTTCAGCACCCTTTTTATCCTTGATTTCTATATCAAATTCTTGTAAGATAAGAATCCAACGTATCAATCTAGGTTTTGCATCTTGTTTCTTGAACAAGTACTTTAGGGCTGAATGATCGGTAAAAACAATCGTTTTGGATATCACAAGATATGATCTAAATTTATCAAAAGCAAATACAATTGCAAGGAGTTCTTTTTCTGTAGTTGTACAGTTGAATTGTGCTCCTGTTAATGATTTACTTGCATAATATATTGGTTGAAATTTGTTATCTTGGCGTTGTCCTAAAACGGCTCCTAGTGCGAAATCACTAGCATCACACATTAGTTCAAATGGTTTGGACCAATCGGGAGATACTATGATAGGTGCATTCGTAAGTTTATCTTTTAGAATGGAGAAAGCTTGTAAGCATTCGTCATTGAAGTCAAATGTACTATCTTTCTCAAGAAGTTTAGTCATGGGTCGAGCGATTTTGGAAAAGTCCTTTATGAATCGTCGATAGAATCCCGCATGACCTAAGAAACTACGAATTCCTTTAACGTTAGTTAGAGGAGGAAGGTTTGAGATTACATCGATCTTAGCTTTGTCTACTTCCATTCCATCTCGAGAAATCTTGTGTCCTAAAACAATGCCTTCCTTCACCATGAAGTGGCATTTTTTCCAATTTAAAACAAGATTTGATTCCTCACAACGAATTAACATTCGTTCGAGGTTTGAAAGGCATGAATCGAAGGAGTCTCCAAAAACAGAGAAATCGTCCATAAAGACTTCCATACTTCCTTCTATCATGTCATGAAATATTGCCATCATACACCTTTGGAAGGTGCCTGGCGCATTGCATAATCCGAACGGCATTCGTCGGTATGCGAAGGTACCAAATGGACAAGTAAAAGTTTTCTTGTCTTGGTCTTTTGGATTAATGGGAATTTGAAAATAACCGGAGAATCCATCAAGGAAACAATAGTACTCTTTTCTCGCTAAACGTTCTAGCATTTGGTCAATATAAGGAAGTGGGAAATGATCTTTCCTTGTGGCGTTGTTTAAACGACGGTAGTATATATAGACTCTCCAGCCAGTGACTGTTCTTGTAGGAAAGAGTTCATTCTTATCATTAAGGACGACAGTTGTACCCCCTTTCTTGGGTACTACTTGAACAGGACTAACCCATGGGCTATCGGATATAGGGTATATTAACCAGACATCAAGTAACTTGATAACCTCCTTTTTGACAACTTCTTTCATGTTAGGGTTTAACCTTCGTTGTCTTTGTACCACGAGTTTAAAATCTTCTTCCATTAGAATTTTATGAGTACAATAAGCAGGGTTAATTCCTGGAATATCTGTTGTTTTCCAAGCAATTGCTTTCTTATGAGTTTTTAGAACGGGCATTAACCTACTCTTTTCGTTATCGGAGAGTTTTGATGAGATTATAACCGGTAATTGTGACGTACCTTGGAGATAAGCATACTCCAAATGTTCCGGGAGTTCTTTAAGTTCCAAGGTTGGTGGTTCTTCCAAGGAAGATTTTATTCGGAACCTGTTACCATCGGTAATTTCTTCAAAGGGTTCATCTTCCTTGGGAATTTCTTCCTCACAGCAATCTTCATCGATGACTACTTTCAACAATTCGTCAAGTTCAAGCTCTACATCGAATTCATCACTTTCACTCATTGAGGTGAAGTTTGAGGTGTCTATATTTAGTAATTCTTGCAATTCTTTTTCAACACAACAATCAACAATGTCTACCTTATAACATTCGTCATCGGAGGAGATAGGTTATTTCATAGCTTTATCTATGTTTAAGGTAACTCTATCTTCCCCTACACCTAGACTAAGTTTTTTATCTTTAACACGCACAATTGCGTCGGCGGTATTTAGAAAAGGTCGCCCTAGAATTAGGGGAACCTTACTATCTTCTTCCATTTCAAGGACAACGAAATCGGCAGGAAAGATTAAATGATTAAATTTAACCGGTAGGTTTTCGGCAATACCAATAGGATAGTTAAAAGTTCTATCTGCTAGGCGTATACACATCCTAGTTGGTTTTAGATCTCCTAGGTTTAGTTTTAAATACAAGGAGTGTGACATAAGATTGATACTTGCGCCTAAGTCAGCTAATGCATCGTACATTACTGAATCTCCCATCAGACATGGAATAATAAAACTACCAGGATCTCCAAGTTTCGGTGGCATCTTTTGCTTTTGCAAAATTGCTGAGCATTCCTCATTGAGGAATGTGGTTGAAACTTCTTCATATTTACCTTTATCGGCTATGAGATCCTTGATAAACCTTCCATAATTTGGCATACCCCTAAGAACTTCCGCGAGTGGCATGTTAATGCTAATTTGCTTGATCATATCTGCAAATTTCTGATATTGGCTCGCGAGTTTGTCTTTCTTTAATGCCTTCGGGTATGGAATAGGTGCCTTGTGCACCTTCACTGGTGGTTCTTCAATTTTATTTGATATGATCTCAGGTGGATCATCTGTCTCTTGTTCTTTCTCAACATGCCCATCTATATCAATGGGTACTTGTAAAATAGAAGGAGACAAAGGAACTTCTGAGGATTTACTAGTTTATGGGTTAACAATTAAACCACTTCTAGTAGTTATAGCATTTACATGTTCATTTATTGTTTGATTGTTGTTGGGATTCACTTGAGTATTTGAGGGAAGAGCGCCTGGTGGTCTCTCTGATAGTAACTGTGAGATCCTTCCAACATCTCTTTCTAAATTCTGTATCGTAGCTTGTTGATTTCGAATTTGCTGAGTTTGAATTTCTGCAGTTTGCTCGTGTTTAACCATAAAATCTCTCAAGAGATCTTCTAAAAAGGATTTCTTCTCGGGTTATGGTTATATAAGTGCTTGTGGTTGTGGTTGTGGTTGATTGTGTTGGAAATTATTTTGATAAATTCGTTGAGGTTGATTTCAGTTGTTTAGGTTATTGTAACCTTGTGGTGCATTTCTTTGATTTTGATTTGGGAAATTTCGGTTATTTTGGTAAACCGGATTTCCTCCTTGGTAATTATTGTTTAAACCTGAAGGTCCTCCTACTTGGTAGTTGTTAATTGGAGGATATTTTCAGTTATTTACTTCTATCGCTGGAAAATTGTTGAAATTCATTTCACCTTTTCGCAAGTAACCTAAGAAATTCGCTTGCTCTTCCATCGTTGTTTTATCACAATCTCTAGTAAGATGGGGACCTTGGCACAGTTCACATCCTACCCTGATAGCATGCATTTCCTTGGTTACTTTCTCAATTTGCCTTGCTTGATTTACCATTAGAACTTTTAAAGAAGCAATTTCATCATTGCTTTCAATATTAGCAACGGTTGATGATCTAGAGAATTCTATCTCTTGATGCCAATTATGAGAATGTGCTGCTATATCGGCAATGATTGTGTGAGCGTCTTCCGGTGTTTTCTTCATGATTGATCCTCCTGCTGCAACATCTATATCCTTTCGAGTAGCCACATTGACTCCTTTATAGAATATTTGGACTTTTTAGAATGTATTCAACCCGTGTTGAGGACATACCCTAAGCATTTTGTTGAATCGGGTCCAAGCTTCATAAAGAGTCTCGTTAAACTTTTGCTTGAAGTGATTTATATCACTTTGCAATTTGGCTGCTTTTGAAGCAGGGAAGAATTCTGACAAAAATTTGTCCATCATGTCATTCTAGTCTTCGATATAACCTTCTGGTAATGAGTCTAGCCAATCTCTTGCATCGTCCTTTAGGGACCATGGAAATATTTTCAAACTTGCGACTTCATCGGAGACATCCTTAATTTTGAATAGCTTGCAAATGCTTACAAACTTACGAAGATGCTCGTTAGCATCCTCAGTTGGAGCTCCACCGAAATGGCATGTATTAGTCACCATGTGAAGGAATTGACCTTTTATTTCAAAGCCGTCAGTCATCGTAGGTTGAATAATTGCGTGGCCTTGACCTGTTCTTGTAGCCTTCATTAATGCTTCCATCGTTTAATTTGTAACAGCCATCTCTTCTTCTTCTTCTTCTTCTTCTTCTTCTTTAATAAATGGCTCTATGATTGGTTGAATATCTGGTTCAGAGTTAGAATCCAATGAAAGTGATTCTAAATCCTCAGCAAGAGATTCTACTTCTTGAGCTCTTAAGCGTTCGTGAAGTTCTCTTTCGGGTTCAGGATATGAAGGAGTTAATTCAGTGTTGGAAGAACGTAAATTCATGCATTAATTTCTATTATGGAATCACAACACCTAAATTTTTTCTAAGAATTGAATTTCTTTAAAAGGATCGAATAACATAAAAACAATGATAAAAACCTTTAAACAAACAGATTTTCCTTCTGATTTTGCTCACGTTTCGAATAGCCAAAAGATGCAGCAGAGGGGCAGGATTCGTTTGGTCCCGATATAATTGAGTACTGTTTGGCTCCAATAACCCAGTCCACGTACAAATCCAACTACTACTACGAATTAGAAAAATTATCTATCTATTTAACTGCCAACTCCCCGGCAGCGGCGCCAAAAAGTTGATGCGTCGAAACGTAACCTTTATTTATGAACGGATTTGAGTTATTTTGTTACACGAATTGATTTATTGTATATGTGGTGTTTTAATGAATTCAGGTTGATTTCACACATATATAGGCAACTAGTCCTATTCGCGTAGTTTAGTTTGTTGGTAAATCCGATTCGTTCCACAGGGAGATGGAGTGTTTTAATGGTTTTTTAATAGTCTTTGAAGTTAAACTTATTTAAAGGGGGTTTTGGATTAGGAATTTATATTTAGCATAATAATAATAAAATATAACTTAATCTTAATTAAATTGAACTATTAATTAAAATTATCAGATTACATGATTTATAATTATTAACTTAAAAGTGAATTAATTGAAACTATATTAATTGTGATAGAAATATTTTATTAAATGGTAATAAGCATAACAATAATTTTTTATAAAACTAATTGAATAAGAATTTATTTAAAACAGTAAAATAAAATACAAATTAACTTAAACAATAAAATAGAATACAAATTATCTTAAAGTAACTAAATAATAAGTTTTAATTAAATTAAAGGTGGATTAAAGATAATTATAATAATTAAACTAATTATAAATTAATTACTTTAAAATAATAATAAAAGATTTAATTAATACTTAGTTTTTAACTAATTTCGTAACAGTACTGGTGTTATACATACGCGTTTCGCGTAATGATATACGCGTTTCGCATATACTTTAAAAGATACGCGGTTCCTGTGAAATTATACGCGATCCGCGTATGGTTTATTCGATGTGACAAAACAGTACGTATAAACTGAAGTTTAATTGAGTTATAATTTTAATTTTTTAGCTGAATAACAATATGCAAAAACAATAATAATAATTATTTTCAATATATAAATAGGAGTGTTTACTTAAATGTGTCACCTCTAGATTCATGGATTGTTTTAGTTTTAAGCTCTATTAAAATGTTTAGTATAAAACTTTATATTTTTCTTTCGAATAAAAAAAGTTTCAACTAGCTAAATTAAGTCTAATTTTCATCGGATCTTATTTAGATAGTTACTAGTCCCCAATTATTTAAATTGAGACCCAACCCAGTTTTAACTTTCGCCAAAACCTAAATCATAACGGTTTCCCTTTTTACAATTTCACTATTATATACCTAATGATATTACCCAAACCACCGAACTTTATTTCTAATTTAGTGTTAATAAATTATTCATAAGTTCGTCTAAATCACTTTTAATGTTGAAGCTTAATTTATAAAAATAACTTTCGTTATTTGAATCTAATAAATTAAGTGACAAGGGTTAAATATCTAAATACATAATAATGGTTCTTTTAATTAGGCTCAATGTTAAAAATACTTAAGTTACATTTTAATTTTTACAAATAATAACAATCCATTTCACTAGGGGCTCTACATCTAAGCAAACACTAGGGAAATTTAGCTACTCATTATACTAGGGTAAACATAAAAATATAAATATACAAACATAATAATAACGATAAAAATTGATAACGATAATTTTAACAGAATATACTTACAAAAATCTTCACTTTCATTAACTTCAAATGGTAGAAAAATTACAATAACAACACCCTTGCACTCGTACAATATGTAACATCCCAAATATTTAAGGTATTATTTTATGTAAATTTTAATTGCTAAGAAATTATATGGTAAAGGTTGTTTTATGTTAAATGGATAAAAGTTAAGTTTATTGGTTAAGTTAAGAAGGACTAATGGTGCAAAGTTAGAATTAAGGACTTCCCTAACTATAGATGTGATGGGGAGGGTAGAAAGTGTAAATTGTGCAAAGCTAGTTTAAATAAAAGAAAAAGAAAATGCAGAATTTTATTAGTACACAATAAATTAGAAATTGTGTGTGTGTGTCTGTAAGTGGCGACCCAAGAGGAAGAGCAAGGAGAAATCATCAATTGTTAAAATTGTGTTCATGCAAGCTTGATTTAGTGAAATCTAAGACATCTTAAGCACTCTAGCAAGTCTTGAATCTTCAATTTCATCCTCTTTGTGCATAATTAGAGTTCTTGAACTCTAAAAGCTAAGGTATGAGTTTCTATGACTAAGTGTTGCTATTGTTGGATGATTGTGATGAATTTTAGGCTTAAATGTTGTTGTTTGTTGTTATTGTGCACACTTGTATGATTGAAAACGAATTTGTTAGTAATTTTAGGAATAAGTTCAAGTATGAACTTGCATTATGAAAGTATGGAATGATTATGGTCAATTTGATGATGTTCTAGCTTAAATTCTAGTCATGCACACTAAGTGTTTGATGAAATGCCTCAATGAAATGTTGATGTGTTCTAGTTAGTAATTTTGAAGAAGAATGTTCATGTATGAATTATTGTTATTGTTGTAAGTCATAGAATTTGAATAATTGATAATTTAGGGTTGCTAGTAATGGAAATGGATTTATGCACATTTGATATTTAATGGAAGAATTGAAGGAAATTGCATGTTATGGTTAAAAGAGATGAACTAGAGATTTGCATGATTAAGGAAAATGATGTTGGATTGATAATGTTGTTATATTAGAAAAGATGAGATCAAAGGCTATGTGTGAAATTGTTCTTGTGTATTTGATGTGATTAGGGGGTTAAGTAAATGTGTAAGTGTATGAATGTGTTAAAAGCTTGTGAAAGTTATGATTTTGATTTAGTTATGTGATTAATGGGATTAGCTCATATATAGGTGCTAATCAAGGAAAAGAGGTCACAAGTGATCAAGGAAATCCATTTAAACAAGGTGAGTTTATAGGGGGTAATATGGGTGGGTCAAGAGTGGCTTAGTGTTCTCGGATTGCATCCGTGCAAGAGAGTAACGACTAAGTGCACTAGTTATGTAGCTTAGATAGAACTATTGGGTTAGCTCAATAGTTGTATCTATGGTTGATGTTTAGCTTAGGCAAGGTTATCACATTGCTAGTAATCTTGCCTATGGTTTGTGTTAGCTTAGACACTTTGGGTGTCTACGTATGAGATGATGATAGCTTAGGCATATTTAGTATGTCTATGGTTAGCTTAGACATGATTACTAGGTTCGGCCTAGTAAGTCATGTCTATGGTATGAATGATCGGATCCGAAAGTATGCAAGCAACCTAAGGGTTGAAGGATAAGTGTTTCGATTATGCCCAAATGATTTATGTTTATGTTTTATGTTTATTGCTTTCCTATAACTCACTAAGTGTAAAAGCTTACCCCCATGATGTTTTATGTTTTAGGTGCTAAGGTTCATCGTGAAGGTAAGGAGCCCGTGTGAAGTGCTAGAGGAGCATTGGCATTAGCGTAAGTGGTATTGCAAGTCCCTTTTTGTAATCACGCTCTACGGTTACCGCTTATTAAACGCCAAGGGCTTTGAATGAGTCATGTTTGTTATTGTTGAATTTGGGACCAAATGATGGTTTTGATTCATGGAAACACGTTTTGTTGTCTAAATGTTGTTTATAGATGGTTCACGATGTTAGAAACTGATTTCTGATGTTTGTGTATGAATTATGCAGTTTTAAATATGTTTGAGTATGATGAAAAGTGAAAAAGTTTGGTTTAAGTGAAATGTTGCAGATCAGCCCCCGGATCAGTTATATGTCGCGCCGCGGCCAAGGGCTCCGCGCCGCGGCATATAACTGATGTTGGGAACAGAAGCAAGGCTAAGAAATATTAATTTTCCAGTGTATTGTCGCGCCGCGACAAGGCAGGCCGCGCCGCGGCATAAGCCTTGTCCAGGCAGTAACTTAACTTTTCAAAAAAAAAAAAAAAAAAAAAAAATTTTTTTTTACTCGAATCAAGGCGTTAAAAGTTGGTATCAGAGCTGTGGTTTAAGGGACTTGGATAATCCACGATAGGGATTATCTAGGCTTAAACCATTGTTGTGAAAGGATAAGCGGTTTAGGACTTGCATAAGTGTTATAGTCGTATAGTTGTGCCATGCTCCATAGGGTGGAGTCATCTACTAGACCCGTAGTATAATGATTGGTTTATGAAAGGAGTCTGATACTCGTTAGCCATGATGTTATAGTGGACTTAATGTGTAATGAATGGTGTAATAACAACAGGCCATTGTTATTACTTCATTTTAGTACACATGAACGCCTACTATAGTTATGGTGAAACGAGTTAGGAATTCTTTCGAATGGTTGGATTTTGTTGAGTAATGGTGTTACCGGTATTTGAACTAATGGGTTGATTGTGATTTTCAGTATGGCTATTGTATCACCAAACCGAGGTCAAGATGAGGATGATGAGTACGTCCGCACCCCATCCACGGAGTCTATAGAAGACTCTCACAATGAATCGGAAGAAGTTAACATGCCAAATGACATTTCGGGGCAAATAGGGCAAGCCTTGATACGTTATACTCCAACTTTGTTAGAGAAGATTAAGACGTTGATCAATGATCAATTAGATGAGAAGTTAAAGACTTTTGTTGCTAATAACCCTACCTTAAGAGGTGAAGGGGGAAGTGGAGTAAGGCAAGAAGAGGTAGAAGCCCCTAAGAGAAAGGATGACCGTTTTGAATATAAGAACTTCGCAAATTGCCATCCCCCCGAGTTTCATGGTAAGGTTGACCCAATCGTTAGTCAAAGGTGGATAGACGAAATTGAAGAAACTTTTATGTTATGTGAATGCCCCGAGCATTTAAAGGTAATTTACGCGGCACATCAAATGAAGGGTAGTGGTTATGAGTGGTGGAATTTTATAGTTAAGTCTCATGGGCGAGACGTGGCTACAAGTTTCTCATGGGACAAATTCCGTGAAATGTTTATGACTCAATTTGCTCCGCCCGCCGAGGTTAGTAGGTTGAAATCCGAGTTTATGAATATAGAGCATGGAAGTAAGTCGGTGACCGAGTTTAATGCCGAGTTTAATGACAAGTCTCGTTTTTGTCCGGACTTTGTGTCAAGTCCCAAGTTGATGATGGATCATTATCATGAAAAGTTGAATCCCGAAATAAGTGAGTTTATCGATAAGAGCACTTATAAGACCTTAGCCGAGATGATGAATAGAGCACTTGTTAGAGAGCATGAACTTAGGAAGAAGGCGGCGTTTAAACGGAAGTTAGATCAAGACTCTAAGGCGATGCATAATGTTAGTCCGAAGAAGGGTAAGTTTGGTTCCGAATCCCCGCACAAGTCAAAAGGGGGTTTTGTGTCGGGTAAGAGCGGTGGGAAAGAAGCCAAGTTGTGTACTAGATGCGGTAAAAATCATACGGGTGAATGTAAAGCGGGTACCTCCGATTGTTACTCTTGTGGAAAGCCGGGACATAGGGCCGCCGAATGTCCTAAGAAAGGTAAGCAATGTTATTATTGTTTTGAGAAAGGTCACTTTCAAGCCGAATGTCCGGAATACAAGAAGGATTTAGCTAGTGGTAGTGTTAAGAAAGAGGTTAAGACGGAACCGAAGACTAGTGATAGCCGACCAAGGGCCCGAGCTCATCAGATTACCGCACTCGAAGCGAAGGAGTCCCAAAATGTGGTGTCAGGTACCTTTATTGTAAACTCTTTACCTGCGCATGTTTTGTTTGATTCCGGTGCTACGCGGTCGTTTGTATCATATTCTTTTTGTAAGCATTTTAATATGACCCCAAGTATGTTAGAACACCCATTAGAGGTTGAAATAGCGGATAATAAGACTGTGATGGTGTATAGTATCTTTAAGGGGTGTGAAATTATTTTGGATGATGAAAAGTTTGTCATTGATTTAATACCCATGCATATGGGGGAATTTCAAGTAATAGTGGGCATGGATTGGCTAGACGACAATGAAGGAATAATTTTGTGTCGTAAGAAAATTGTGTTAGTTCAATCACCTAGTGGGAAGGTTATATGGATTTATGGGGAAAGAGCTAGGCGTGCTATTCCTATATGCACGTATGCTAAGGCTAAAAGGTTTTTGTCTCACGGGTGTTGTGCGTTTTTGGCACATGTTGTGAATAATTCGAAAAAGATTGTTGATTTAGATGATGTACCGATAGTTAACGAGTTTCCGGATGTGTTTCCAAGTGAATTGCCCGGTGTACCTCCCGAGCGTGAGGTAGAGTTTAGAATAGATTTGATACCCGGGGCCACGCCAATTGCCAAAGCTCCATATCGATTAGCCCCATCGGAAATGAGAGAAATGATGACTCAATTGCAAGATTTGATAGATAAAGGTTTTATACGTCCTAGTAGCTCACCTTGGGGAGCTCCGGTTTTATTTGTGAAAAAGAAGGATGGAACTATGAGAATGTGTATTGATTATTGAGAATTGAATAAAGTCACGATTAAGAATAAGTATCCGTTGCCAAGGATAGACGACTTGTTTGATCAATTACAAGGTGCAAGTTTCTTTTCAAAGATAGATTTAAGGTCGGGTTACCATCAATTGAAAGTGAGGAAAGAAGACGTCCCTAAAACGGCTTTTCGAACGAGGTATGGTCATTATGAGTTTGTGGTTATGCCGTTTGGGTTAACGAATGCACCAGCCGCATTTATGGATTTGATGAATAGAGTTTGTCGACCGATGCTTGATAGGTTCGTAATTGTATTTATTGATGATATTTTGGTATATTCTAGGAGTGAAGAGGAACATGCGGTACATCTAAGACAAGTATTAGAGACTTTAAGAAGAGAAAGATTGTTTGCTAAGTTCTCTAAGTGTGAGTTTTGGCTTCGTGAAGTTCAATTTTTGGGTCATGTCATTAACAAGAAGGGTATTTGTGTTGATCCGGTTAAAATAGAGGCAATTATGAGATGGGAACCACCTACGAATCCTACCGAGGTTAGGAGTTTTCTAGGCTTAGCGGGGTATTATCGACGGTTTATACAAGATTTCTCAAGAATAGCCACCCCACTCACCAAGTTGACTCGTAAAAGTGTGCCATGGAGATGGGAAGAAAAGCAAGAACAAGCGTTTCAACTCCTTAAGGAGAAGCTCGTTCAAGCTCCCATATTGGTTTTACCGGAAGGGAATGAGAACATGACGGTTTATTGTGATGCTTCTAAGAAAGGCTTAGGGTGTGTATTGATGCAAAATGGGAAGGTCATAGCTTATGCTTCCCGACAATTGAAGGAACACGAGAAACGCTATCCTACGCATGATTTAGAATTGACGGCCGTGGTTTTTGCTCTAAAGATTTGGCGTCATTATCTTTATGGTGCTAAGTTTTCCATTTATACCGATCATAAGAACTTAAAGTATTTGTTTGATCAAAGGGATTTGAACGATAGGCAAAGGAGGGGTCTTGATTTAGTGAAAGATTATGATTGTGAGATCTTATATCACCCCGGAAAAGCGAACGTGGTGGCGGATGCTCTTAGTAGGAAGTCGAGTCATCAACCGATTAAGATAACAAGTTTGGCTATGGTAATAGCACCTCAAATATTTGATGATATTCGTGATGCACAAGGTGAAGCATTATCGCCCGAGAACGTGAGAAAGGAAAGGATCAAGGGGCAAGTTAATGATTTTATAGTGGATTCTCGTGGTTTAAGGCTTAGATATGGGAGAATTTGGGTACCTTTGCAAAGTGGTGTTAGAAGTGAGCTCCTTGACTTAGCTCACAAGTCTAAGTATTCGATTCACCCCGGTGCTACGAAGATGTATAGAGATTTAAGGAAAGACTATTGGTGGCCGGGAATGAAAAGGGATATAGTTAAGTATGTGCACAAGTGTCTTACTTGTCTTCAAGTGAAGGCCGATCATCAAATGCCTTACGGTAAGATGCAACCTTTAGAGGTACCGGTTTGGAAATGGGAGCATATTACGATGGATTTAGTGACTAAGTTGCCTAAGACCCCTAGACAACACGATGCAATTTGGGTTATTGTTGATAGATTGACTAAGAGTGCATTATTTTTGGCAATAAGAGAAGCTTCGTCGTCGGAAGCAATGTCAAAGTTATATATGAAAGAAGTTGTTGCAAGGCATGGAGTGCCGGTTTCTATTGTTTCGGATCGAGACACCCGATTTACATCGCGATATTGGAGAAAGTTTCAAGAGGAAATGGGTACTAAGTTACATGTAAGTACCGCGTTTCACCCGCAAACGGATGGTCAAAGTGAGCGGACTATACAAACTCTCGAGGATATGTTAAGAGCATGTGTTATCGATTTTGGTGGTAGTTGGGATACTCACTTACCTTTAGTTGAATTTTCATACAACAATAGTTATCACTCTACAATTGGAATGGCACCATATGAGATGTTGTATGGAAGGAGGTGTAGAACCCCGATTTGTTGGGGCGAAGTAGGTCAACGGGAATTAGGAAGCACGGAAATAGTACAACAAACCACCGAGATGATTGACCAAATTCGTGAAAGAATAAAGGCGGCACAAGATCGACAAAAGTCTTATGTAGATAAAAGGAGAAAACCGATAGAATTTCAAGTAGGTGATAAAGTGATGCTAAAAGTTTCTCCATGGAAAGGCATCATTCGTTTTAGAAAGAGGGGAAAATTGGGTCCAAGGTTCGTGGGACCATTTGAGATAGTGGCGAAAGTTGGGAAGGTAGCCTACCGTTTGGATTTACCCGATGAATTGAGTAATATACATGACACGTTTCACGTGTCGCAATTGAGAAAGTGTTTGGCGGATGATTCAACCTATGTTCCTTTGAATGAAATTGAGGTCGATAATAAGTTAAGGTATGCGGAAAAGCCGATAAAAATTATGGATCAAAAGGTTAAGCACTTGAGGAATAAGTTGGTAATATTATTGAAGGTATTATGGCAATTTAGAAAAGGTTCCGAGTGTACATGGGAACCCGAAGAATGGCTCTTGAAGTATTATCCGTCGTTGCATCAAGAATGGTTCGCGAGGACGCGAACGATCCAAGAGGGGGAGAGTTGTAACATCCCAAATATTTAAGGTATTATTTTATGTAAATTTTAATTGCTAAGAAATTATATGGTAAAGGTTGTTTTATGTTAAATGGATAAAAGTTAAGTTTATTGGTTAAGTTAAGAAGGACTAATGGTGCAAAGTTAGAATTAAGGACTTCCCTAACTATAGATGTGATGGGGAGGGTAGAAAGTGTAAATTGTGCAAAGCTAGTTTAAATAAAAGAAAAAGAAAATGCAGAATTTTATTAGTACACAATAAATTAGAAATTGTGTGTGTGTGTCTGTAAGTGGCGACCCAAGAGGAAGAGCAAGGAGAAATCATCAATTGTTAAAATTGTGTTCATGCAAGCTTGATTTAGTGAAATCTAAGACATCTTAAGCACTCTAGCAAGTCTTGAATCTTCAATTTCATCCTCTTTGTGCATAATTAGAGTTCTTGAACTCTAAAAGCTAAGGTATGAGTTTCTATGACTAAGTGTTGCTATTGTTGGATGATTGTGATGAATTTTAGGCTTAAATGTTGTTGTTTGTTGTTATTGTGCACACTTGTATGATTGAAAACGAATTTGTTAGTAATTTTAGGAATAAGTTCAAGTATGAACTTGCATTATGAAAGTATGGAATGATTATGGTCAATTTGATGATGTTCTAGCTTAAATTCTAGTCATGCACACTAAGTGTTTGATGAAATGCCTCAATGAAATGTTGATGTGTTCTAGTTAGTAATTTTGAAGAAGAATGTTCATGTATGAATTATTGTTATTGTTGTAAGTCATAGAATTTGAATAATTGATAATTTAGGGTTGCTAGTAATGGAAATGGATTTATGCACATTTGATATTTAATGGAAGAATTGAAGGAAATTGCATGTTATGGTTAAAAGAGATGAACTAGAGATTTGCATGATTAAGGAAAATGATGTTGGATTGATAATGTTGTTATATTAGAAAAGATGAGATCAAAGGCTATGTGTGAAATTGTTCTTGTGTATTTGATGTGATTAGGGGGTTAAGTAAATGTGTAAGTGTATGAATGTGTTAAAAGCTTGTGAAAGTTATGATTTTGATTTAGTTATGTGATTAATGGGATTAGCTCATATATAGGTGCTAATCAAGGAAAAGAGGTCACAAGTGATCAAGGAAATCCATTTAAACAAGGTGAGTTTATAGGGGGTAATATGGGTGGGTCAAGAGTGGCTTAGTGTTCTCGGATTGCATCCGTGCAAGAGAGTAACGACTAAGTGCACTAGTTATGTAGCTTAGATAGAACTATTGGGTTAGCTCAATAGTTGTATCTATGGTTGATGTTTAGCTTAGGCAAGGTTATCACATTGCTAGTAATCTTGCCTATGGTTTGTGTTAGCTTAGACACTTTGGGTGTCTACGTATGAGATGATGATAGCTTAGGCATATTTAGTATGTCTATGGTTAGCTTAGACATGATTACTAGGTTCGGCCTAGTAAGTCATGTCTATGGTATGAATGATCGGATCCGAAAGTATGCAAGCAACCTAAGGGTTGAAGGATAAGTGTTTCGATTATGCCCAAATGATTTATGTTTATGTTTTATGTTTATTGCTTTCCTATAACTCACTAAGTGTAAAAGCTTACCCCCATGATGTTTTATGTTTTAGGTGCTAAGGTTCATCGTGAAGGTAAGGAGCCCGTGTGAAGTGCTAGAGGAGCATTGGCATTAGCGTAAGTGGTATTGCAAGTCCCTTTTTGTAATCACGCTCTACGGTTACCGCTTATTAAACGCCAAGGGCTTTGAATGAGTCATGTTTGTTATTGTTGAATTTGGGACCAAATGATGGTTTTGATTCATGGAAACACGTTTTGTTGTCTAAATGTTGTTTATAGATGGTTCACGATGTTAGAAACTGATTTCTGATGTTTGTGTATGAATTATGCAGTTTTAAATATGTTTGAGTATGATGAAAAGTGAAAAAGTTTGGTTTAAGTGAAATGTTGCAGATCAGCCCCCGGATCAGTTATATGTCGCGCCGCGGCCAAGGGCTCCGCGCCGCGGCATATAACTGATGTTGGGAACAGAAGCAAGGCTAAGAAATATTAATTTTCCAGTGTATTGTCGCGCCGCGACAAGGCAGGCCGCGCCGCGGCATAAGCCTTGTCCAGGCAGTAACTTAACTTTTCAAAAAAAAAAAAAAAAAAAAAAAAAAATTTTTTTTTTACTCGAATCAAGGCGTTAAACAATAATACCCTTAATCACGAACAATACACCTTTAATATTGAAACTATCCTAAATAGTGAATCTTGGAACTGAAAATAATAATGATACAAGTACTTTGAAAGAAATAAAAACACTAGTAAATTAATTTTTTATGATGATCCCTCTCCTCTCTATCTGTATGTGTGTGTAGTACTATATTGCTGACTCTTGTTTTGTTCTACCAATATACTCCGTATTATAGTTGAAGTGTAGTAGGTAAACTTGAGTGTATATTCTCCTTTGTATCTGTAAAGCTGAAAAGTTGTAATATTAAACCCAAAAAGCGACCGTCCCATGTGAATTTGTATCTGAATCTGGTCTCGATATTACGCGTTTCGCGTAAGGAGGTACACGGTCTTCGTAGGAGTAAATTATTACGCGTTTCGTGTGGCTACATACGCGATCCGCGTAAGTTGAAAACAGAACTTTTCTTATTTTTAATTTTTTTCGTTTGTTCTTTGTTGATCTCATGTTGATGTATGTTGACTTGGAACTTTCATTTGAAATCTTTTTCTTCGATCATCTTGGACTTGCATTCGAGTAATGTTATCTCGATATATATTTGGTTTAAATCCGTCGTTTATTATCATTTCTTCAAACTTCACGTTCGCGTTTACTTTTGCCGTTTTTCTCGTGAATTATGCATTTGAATGTCTTCGTTTCGGTAAAAGCCGATGAAATATAAATGATATTGCGTCGAAATATATGTATGTTTAAAGCAATATCAAAATACCCCACACTTGAACGTTGCTTGTCCTCAATCAATTACATCTTCTAAATAGAATCAGAACATTACATATTTTTCATATCGAACATTAAATCACACAACGCACTCCACACGAAATGAAAACACACGCTATATGGAATAAGTTGGAAACACTATACAATATTTATTGGATCACACGCATACCACACAAAATGAAATTCTGATAACCGAAACAAAGTTGAAACTCGTGATTAAGGTTTTAAAAATTTGGATCCTTAGGGAAAATTGGACCTTGTTAAAACTTTTTATGATTTTATAAAATGGCATGCTAGTTTTTATACTAGACACATTTTCTGGTTTTAACCTCAAATTCCGGTTGAGGGTAACTGAAAACCGTAGTCTCAGTCAGCGATTAGCAAGCTATCCGCCCCCATAATTGAAGTATCATGGAACTTCAAACCGAATATCCTAAAAATGGTTTTACACAAAATAATTCATAAAATAGTATAAGTTTTAGAATAAAATTATATCGTGTCCAAATATCATCGGTGAACCATGAGTTTGCACACCTCAATTTGTTATGGCATATGTATGTTGACCGCGGTCAAACATAGATGCGGTTGATCTTTACGGAGATCATCCATCTGGGGATTAGATTCATTAGTCTTAAAAGCTAATTTGCAATGTGCCCCCTCATTGTACGAGACAGATCCATCTCATGGTTAGGATAAGTCTGACCACCAATATAAAAATCATAAAAATCATTTTTTTACAAACAATATAAAAAAAAAATAAAAAAATAACAACTAAAAACTAGAAAAATGGCCATACAGGGCCTCCTTGATCTTCCTGTTCCCGTTGCTGTTGCTGCCGCTGTTCACTTTGGCGTTGTTCCTCGTAAAAATGCCGATAGGCATCCTGACTTGCAGCTAGAGCAGCGTTGGGATCATAAGGTGGAGGTAGAGAATCACCGGGTGCTTGCCATGAGGCGTATGAAGGAAAGACTGAGGGTACGTAATGTTGTGGGTTAGCTGCGTATAAATATGCTCGATGATGTGCCCACTCAAGTTGTGCTCCCTGGCCCCTTTGATCATATCGAATGTTTTCTAACATATTAACCTGAGCTAGTTGGGTATGCCTAATGTCCCCTATTTGCTGAGATAAACTAGTGTATTGGTCTTCTGATCTCCGTCCCCAATTATCATATGAGTTCCTTAAATCTAAACTCAATGAATTAAACGAATTTTGTAACATATCGAAATTAGAGGTACCTACATTAGACGAACTAGCCTGATCTGGCTGTCTCCGTCTTCTCCTAGTATCTCGCTCAGGTTCATCGTCTTCCTCAATAGGAGCGGGAGCAACAACTTCTTGTCGTCTTAAACTAATTACCCCACTCCTCACTTGTATAGCTTTTGCCGTTTTATATACATCCAATCCTAAAGTTTTAACAGCTTGATCGACCGGTATGGTTGGAGGTTCTGATTCACTCGGGTCGAGTCCGAACCAGTTTCCTAAACAAGTGATATAGTGACCCCCCGACATGTCACTTGATCCTCTAGCACCCTGTGACGATCGCTCCAAATCCATATGGACGAACACGTTATTCATTGATTTCATTGCGAGGTATTTGACCTCTATATGATACGTTTTGTAAACATTGCATTCTTTTGAAAAGGCACACCATAAATGAATATTTAAATCAAAGGTTTTCGACATTTGATGATTTATACATATAGACAATCACCGTATATAATAGTTTACAATAGTACTTCCGTTGACAATGCAGTCAAAATAAGGTACATGATGATGAATTGGTGAATGCAACGTTTTCTTGAAAAATATGTCATATAAGACTCCATGCACATAGCTTGTCTATCATATAAGCAAACAGCGGAAGACTTCTAGGGAACCTGAGAATAAACATGCTAACAAGTGTCAACACAAAGGTTGGTGAGTTCATAGTTTGTATGTTTCATATAATCTGTATATAAAGATGGATCACAAGATTTCAGTTGTTTCATCCAGAAACGTTTATCAAAATATTCTACGAAATTGAGCACCCTGGTAACTAAACTTAACGTATATATAATTTGTACCCTTTGTATAATCATCTTAATAATACATGCAAACCAACGTGTACGCTTCTCAAATAGCATACGTCCGTTAAAAGGCTAGTGCTCTAGCTCGGACGGGGATATCAAGCCCTATGGATCCATATACTACTACTCGCGCCCACCAGTTCTTATAACCGGCAGTTACTAGTTACCAAAGCTAAGGGATTTTCGGTTCAAACTCAGTGTAGAATTTAGTATGTACTTGTATCCATTGTGTTTAAAATAAATTGCATGTATTCCCAGTCCAAAAATATATATTGCAAAAGCAATTAAAAGGGATCAATGAAACTCACCTTAGCAGCACATACAGTTGTTCATCGTAATGTGAACGAAACTCGGTATATCAAAGAATCGTAGATCTCAACCTAGAGAACATATGTTGGTCAATAAATGTCTATCAAGCTAGGACAGGTCATAGTATATCACAATCCTAATGCTCGAGATCGACATACAAAAGTTATCCAAAGTCGTTTCAAAAAGTCAATTTTGACAATAGTTTAACAAAATGAGACGTGCCTTATATAAAGATTCATTTACTCGGTTGGTAATATTTAAAAATTCACTTTATCATTCTCGTAAACAAGTTGTTTAAATCTTAATTGTAGATTCAAAATCAATTTCAATTAACGTCAATCATAATTCAGTTGATCATATCTTTTAATCCGTTCATCGAAACTATTCGGTGTCTAAATGAAAAGTTATCGATTTTTCGCCAACTTTCCAAAAACATGTATATCATATACCTTTTACCAGTAATATATGGATTTAATTCGTGATTCATTATAAACTGTTTAATAATGAAATTTAGCATACAAGCATGTATAAATATATATACTCGAGTACTAGACATGGATACACTATTAATATATAATAGATAAAATTTAAGTACTTACGTATTAATATTGAGATTCAATATTGTAGGAAAGTACGTAGACGTAACGGAGATGATAAACACTAGGTTTGATTCATAAATATATCCCCGAACATTACCCATAACCTCCTTGGCAATAACCCATAATTTTCTTAGCTCTATCCCGCTCGTAAAACTCATTTTTTAAAGTGACATGCTCATAACCTCGTCGTAATATTTTATGTATAATATTACTAAAAATATTAAGATTAATAATAATTTAATAATATAATAATAATAATAATAATAATAATAATAATAATAATAATAATAATAATAATAATAATAATAATTTAAATAAAATAAATACGGAGTAATAAGTGTGTGTAAACTGAGCAAAAACGAATTCAATTTATAGACCTTTCCTGAAATCTGACCCCATGTGATTGCATGGGTTTTATGCCTATTTTCCATGCGATCGCATGGCCCCAAAATCCAGCTCACATTTTTTTATATTTTTGTTTGTCGACATAATAATTAATAATATATATAATATATTTAATTTATATAATTAATTATATATTATATTAAATTCACATGCATAGTTAACTTGTAATTTTTGTTCCGATAAGTCGTACGTTGTTACGCGACTTATGTACCGGTTCCGGTTTTTCGAGTGTCCCTTCGTACGCTGAGAAAACTTGTAATTTTCATTCTGGGACACGTATCTTTGTCAAAATATAGCCTTAAATTATCCCTAAATTATACCACCCAAAGTATATCTTAAACTTTCGAGTATTTTGGTCATTTACTTCTATAAATCATTGTCTCGTTATTTATTAATATAATAGTATTTATTAAACGTTTCATAACCAAGTTAATATCTATTCTCAATATTTATAAACACGTTTTAAAATATGTATTGCAAGTTATTCATAAAATAAATTCTTAACAATTAATATTCCTTATTATTGTATGTGTCCAAATTACGTTATTTAAACAAATAATTCACCATTTATTCCGAATACCGTTAAAATGAATGATTTCTCAAATCAACGTGGACCTCTCAATAGAGACACGTAATAATATCATAATTCTTAAGAGACTCAGTAAATATCTTTTACTTGAATCGTTTGGCATAATCTTTTAACTCTGTAGTTAAATATATCAATCAGATAATCAAACCAATAAGTTTAATGCACAGTATCATATCCTCAACACTTTGTTACGTTTTCAAGTTATAGTATATGTATCTATATATAATTGTTCGCGTTTCGTTGAGAACAATCGAAGGTTAATTGAACAGTTCAAAATTTTGAGATTTAACTTCATAGACTTTGTTTATCGTGTCGGAAACGTTAATCATACAAGATTAAGTTTAAATTTGGTCAGAATTTTCCGGGTCATCACAGTACTTACCCGTTAAAGAAATTTCGTCCCGAAATTTGAGTGAGGTTGTCATGGCTAACAATAAAAATGTTTTTATGACGAATATGAGTCGATAAATAGAGTTTTATCACCGTTGAATAATATGGATAAAACAATCCAATTACTTGAAGCGTATGAGAGAAGCCATCGTAATAAAGTGAAATGGAGAATAGAGATGCGTCTTATCTCTTGACGTAGTAACGATTGATTTCCGGAATTTAAGAAATAGAAAATCTTCATAATCTAAATAAGATTTGATTCTTCGGGAATTAAGGAAATTAAGATTTCCTTTGATTAATTGCGTAATCTGCCTCGATTGTTATGTCTGATATTTTGCTATAAATTGCCCACTTTCGTTTCATTATTTTCCCCACTCCCACATCTTCTTCCTCATTTCATACTTCTAAAAGATTGTGAAATGCTTCATCCAGTTCTGATTCTTGATATACTCCTAACCTTCATATATGTCATTCTTCTCTTTCATTTACCACCGGAGGATTTTATTTACTTTTACTTTTATCTTGAGGTTATAGTGTTATTAATTTTCCCGTGTCTTTACGTTGCACTACGTATTGATATACACGGTTTGTAAATTTTGGGGTTGTTATTGGGCTTATATTCTCCTTTATATTTCAGAGCTTCATGTTTTCGTTTTCTCTTCCCGACTTCAAGTCAAGCGAATAATGGTCCAGAATTCGTAGGTATGGAGTTTTGAATGATCATAATATACAAAGTAGAAAGGAAAGGTAATAACAAGATTTGATTTGTCAAATTACCATAATATCTAGAAAAGACCGAATCATCAAGAAAAATATTTTCTTGATATTTTTAGAGATTATATAGAATGAAAGAGTTATGTAACATGGTTCATGATGAGGGTATGATCTATGAACCTTTATCACGTTCCATTAGAAACTCAGCATGACTTACTGTAATATAATCACGTTGATCAAGTGTCATTATATTATACTAACTCATGCTTCAATTCCCAACACTACTTCAAAAACGTCCATTTTTTGAAATTTTTAGAAATTAGAAACTAAAATAGTTTCTTTTATGATGTAACACAGATAGCGTGAAGAGATAAATGATTTCAGATAAGAATAGTTATGAAAATATCTTCAAAAATATGGAGGATATTTATAATGGAATATACGATGATATCTTAGAATTTCTAATATCAGAGGATGATGTGGAAAATCTGTCTGTGAAGGTTTAGAATAAGAAGTGAGATTCTTACTAATGGTTTCAGCAGACACTGAATCATTTGGATTCTTTGAAGGTAGATTTCGTCCTTGTGATTTGTCTACAGCTTCCTTCATACTTTGCTCAACCCGTTTTCCAGTTTCAAACCTTCTCTTTTTCTGTGCTTTTCCAACACACTACTCTTTATCATCAAACTTTCTACTGTTAAAGTCGTTTATAGTTTTTGCTGCTTCATCAGCATTTTTCCAAAATTCGTAGAACTAGTTTCGTAGTTTGGGGTGTTTTTCAGAAACTTCACATTCGAAGCATGTAAGTCTAGAAGATAGACATTATATGTATATATATATAACTGTTGGCGTAGAATTGCTGCGAAATTCAAAATACTGGTTGCTAATTCCCGGTAGTTGGTATGGCAATTATTGTTACAAGATGTGGATGAGTACATGATAGGGTTTTAATGAGTATAATGATTTTTCAGAAGGTCAAGGATTAATGAAGTTGTTGGTAAATTTACTACTAATGTGGTGAAACATAAAAGGTTCCCCGGTAACAAAAACGTATATGTCAAGGTTACAATAAGGTTAATCTGAAAAGTCGAAGTTGACTGGTTGAAAGTGTGATAAAACTGGATACTTTGAAAAGGATGGCAAGATTATTTTCGATATTAACAACGCTAAAGGATCTTGCACAGTTTTGAAGTCAAAGTATAGCTTTGAAAGATGTAGAGATCTATGGATGATGTCACTGATTCAGAGTTATGACTTGGATTCTGATCTGTCAATATCAGAATATGTAATTGATTTTGTATGAGAATGATTGTGTATCATTGTGAAGATAGTGAGTATAGTTAATGATTTTTGAATTAAAGTTGAAGAATGTACAGTGTAACATATTAATTGTGAACTTATATATTCCCGAGTATTACCTACCCGTTAAAGATTTCACAATTAATATTTTGTATAAAAGAATTTTCATTACAGTCTTTATGAAAATATATGTATGTATATTTCTTCAGATGTAATACATATTTAATGAGTTAATATCATATTAAGCTCATTTGATTTTTAACTTGAATTAGAAATGAATAATCTCTAAAACATTAGAGATCACATAATCTTCGAGGAGTATTTCACTAAATCAATACTTCATTATTTATTCTTATTGATATTCCTTGTTGAAGGGTGTTGATATTCGTGGAATTCTTGCAAACTTCGCAAGGTGCAAATGATGTTTTCTAGAAAGTTTCGAGTGCATCGAAGATGAAAGTGTAAAATCAACCATGTTATTGAATAATACACTTGGTTTATTATGAAATGAAATTCATTGAATTGAAACAGAGATTGTAGTTATCGATGATTAAGCCGTTAACGAAGGATGTACATCATTGCATATTAGTAATATGAACTAACCGAGTAGTACCTACCAGTTAAGATTCACACGTAATAGCTTAGTACGAAAATATTTATTTTGATTTCAAAATTCATATATATTAAATATACATAAAATTTCTTCAGGGGAAATGAGTTAATACTTCATCGATTATTGTTGCTGGTATTTCTTGGTAACTACGGTGCGTATGACATTGATGCTCGTGGAACAGATTGTGAAGTTGAAGTTTGCGATGCGGATGTTGTTGGTGGTGGTAATGGTACTGTTGGTGTTGTTGTCGATGGTACTGTTGATGTCGGTGATGCTGCTGGTGTTTGTAACCTTTGCACCATATTCTCCAAAGCCACTACCTGAGCACGAAGCTCGTTGACTTCTTCTACTACACCGGGATGATTGGCGGTTCGGACGAGCGGATGAATAAGATCCAGAATTTGAGATAGTATATTATCGTGACGAGATACTCTGGAAATGAGAGAGAAAATGGTGTCTCGAACAGGTTCGCCGGTAAGTGCTTCAGGTTCTTCGCCAAGAGGGCAATGTGGTGGGTGAAAGGGATCGCCTTCTTCTTGTCTCCAATAATTAAGTAGGCTATGAACCCATCCCCAATTCATCCAGAGTAGATGATGGCTAATTGGTTGATCCATTCCGGTTACACTGTCTTCGGAATTCAGGTGAATATCCATATCGGAATAGCTGTCAGAGTTTGAACTAGATACGGGATCCATCTTGTATAATTAGGGAGATGATTTTTTTTTTATGAATTAGATTATAGAATTTAGTTTGGTATTCTTCAATACATAATTTACATATGTATATATAATACCAAATTCCATAAATCACGGAGAAATTTTCAGAAGATGTCAGGAAAAGTTTACAGTAAAAGATACGCTAAGATATGAATTTTGTCTATACACTATTTATGCAATCAATGCAGTAAAACGTGTCTAGACTAGGAATGATAAGCAGGTAATTTCCGACAAAAATGATAAGCAAAACTTTTGACATGCAAACACGGTCGAAGTCCAGACTTACTAATGCATCCTAACAACTATCAGTTAGACACACTCATGCAAGACCTGGTTCGCTAGGACCAACGCTCTGATACCAACTGTGACGATAGCTCCAAATCCATATGGACGAACACGTCATTCATTGATTTCATTGCGAGCTATTTGACCTCTATATGATACGTTTTGTAAACATTGCATTCTTTTGAAAAGGCACACCATAAATGAATATTTAAATAAAAGGTTTTCGACATTTGATGATTTCTACATATAGACAATCACCGTATATAATAGTTTACAATAGTACTTCCGTTGACAATGCAGTCAAAATAAGGTACATGATGATGAATTGGTGAATGCAACGTTTTCTTGAAAAATATGCCATATAAGACTCCATGCACATAGCTTGTCTATCATATAAGCAAGCAGTTGAAGACTTCTAGGGAACCTGAGAATAAACATGCTAACAAGTGTCAACACAAAGGTTGGTGAGTTCATAGTTTGTATGTTTCACATAATCTGTATATAAAGATGGATCACAAGATTTCAGTTGTTTCATCCAGAAACGTTTATCAAAATATTCTACGAAATTAAGCACCCTGGTAACTAAACTTAACGTATATATAATTTGTACCCTTTGTATAATCATCTTAATAATACATGCAAACCAACGTGTACGCTTCTCAAATAGCATACGTCCGTTAAAAGGCTAGTGCTCTAGCTCGGACGGGGATATCAAGCCCTATGGATCCATATACTACTACTCGCGCCCACCAGTTCTTATAACCGGCAGTTACTAGTTACCAAAGCTAAGGGATTTTCGGTTCAAACTCAGTGTAGAATTTAGTATGTACTTGTATCCATTGTGTTTAAAATAAATTTCATGTATTCTCAGTCCAAAAATATATATTGCAAAAGCAATTAAAAAGGGATCAATGAAACTCACCTTAGCAGCACATACAGTTGTTCATCGTAATGTGTCGGTATATCAAAGAATCGTAGATCTCAACCTAGAGAACATATATTGGTCAATAAATGTCTATCAAGCTAGGTCAGGTCATAGTGTATCACAATCCTAATGCTCGAGATCGACATACAAAAGTTATCCAAAGTCGTTTCAAAAAGTCAATTTTGACAATAGTTTAACAAAATGAGACGTGCCTTATATAAAGATTCATTTACTCGGTTGGTAATATTTAAAAATTCACTTTATCATTCTCGTAAACAAGTTGTTTAAATCTTAATTGTAGATTCAAAATCAATTTGAATTAACGTCAATCATAATTCAGTTGATCATATCTTTTAATCCGTTCATCGAAACTATTCGGTGTCTAAATGAAAAGTTATCGATTTTTCGCCAGCTTTCCAAAAACATGTATATCATATACCTTTTACTAGTAATATATGGATTTAATTCGTGATTCATTATAAACTGTTTAACAACAAAATTTAGCATACAAGCATGTATAAATATATATACTCGAGTACTAGACATGGATACACTATTAATATAAAATAGATAAAATATAAGTACTTACGTATTAATATTGAGATTCAATATTGTAGGAAAGTACGTAGACGTAACGGAGATGATAAACACTAGGTTTGATTCATAAATATATCCCCGAACATTACCCATAACCTCCTTGGCAATAACCCATAATTTCCTTAGCTCTATCACGCTCGTAAAACTCATTTTTAAAAGTGACATGCTCATAACCTCGTCGTAATATTTTATGTATAATATTACTAAAAATATTAAGATTAATAATAATTTAATAATATAATAATAATAATAATAATAATAATAATAATAATAATAATAATAATAATAATAATAATAACAATAATTTAAATAAAATAAATACGGAGTAATAAGTGTGTGTAAACTGAGCAAAAACGAATTCAATTTATAGACCTTTCCTGAAATCTGACCCCATGTGATCGCATGGGTTTTATGCCTATTTTCCATGCGATCGCATGGCCCCAAAATCCAGCTCACATTTTTTTGTATTTTTGTTTGTCGACATAATAATTAATAATATATATAATATATTTAATTTATATAATTAATTATATATTATATTAAATTCACATGCATAGTTAACTTGTAATTTTTGTTCCGATAAGTCGTACGTTGTTACGCGACTTATGTCCCGGTTCCGGTTTTTCGAGTGTCCCTTCGTACGCTGAGAAAACTTGTAATTTTCATTCTGGGACACGTACCTTTGTCAAAATATAGCCTTAAATTATCCCTAAATTATACCACCCAAAGTATATCTTAAACTTTCAAGTATTTTGGTCATTTACTTCTATAAATCATTGTCTCGTTATTTATTAATATAATAGTATTTATCAAACGTTTCATAACCAAGTTAATATCTATTCTCAATATTTATAAACACGTTTTAAAATACGTATTGCAAGTTATTCATAAAATAAATTCTTAACAGTTAATATTCCTTATTATTGTATGTGTCCAAATTACGTTATTTAAACAAATAATTCACCATTTATTCCGAATACCGTTTAAATGAATGATTTCTCAAATCAACGTGGACCTCTCAATAGAGACACGTAATAATATCATAATTCTTAAGAGACTCAGTAAATATCTTTTACTTGAATCGTTTGGCATAATCTTTTAACTCTGTAGTTAAATATATCAATCAGATAATCAAACCAATAAGTTTAATGCACAGTATCATATCCTCAACACTTTGTTACGTTTTCAAGTTATAGTATATGTATCTATATATAATTGTTCGCGTTTCGTTGAGAACAATCGAAGGTTAATTGAACAGTTCAAAATTTTGAGATTTAACTTCATAGACTTTGTTTATCGTGTCGGAAACGTTAATCATACAAGATTAAGTTTAAATTTGGTCATAATTTTCCGGGTCATCACAAGATGAAACGTTGCTGTAATAGTTTTTATGAGGTGATTTCATGATATAGGCCTAATAACCATTAGCCCCACTATAATCAGACCATACTACACAAGATTATATCAAGCCCGTTAAAAAAGCCCAAACTGAAATCGATTATATAGCAGTCCGATTGTGGGTTGATTTAAAATAAAGAACCTGTTTGATTTAGAATCTAAGAATGTTGTTTCCCAGTTGATAAAAATATCAAGCATAGCAACCCTACCACTTTAACAAGTGGATCTCCATTATCATTCTATTTTCACGATCATTAACATCATTATCTATCTTTGTCATCATTTAATAATAATAATAGTTGCGGTTTGGTTGGAAAACAGAAGCATCAACATAAGTTGTAACAATAGAAGGTAAAGAGATGGCGTGTGATCGTTTAACACAATTAGAAACAGTAACATAGGCTGCAGTAGCAGGAACGAAAGAAAGAAAAAGAATATATAAAAGGTGGTATTTGAGGTGGCTGTTGTGATGGGTTTTACGGTAAACCGAAACCAAACTCGTGTAGCAGCAGTTTTAATTAGGATTGAGTTATAGATGGTGGTGTTAGATGGTTTGGAGATGGTCTCGGTGGTGGTGCTCATGGTTGTAGGGTGGTGAAAATGACAAAGGTGACAATCGGGTTGTGGTGATGAAGGGTGGCTCTCGGTTGGTCTTGAAACATAAACAATTCAAATGGGTGATGTTTGTCGAGCATGTATACCATGGTTTTGATGGTTAAATGGGTTTAAAGATGGTGGGTTGAATTTGTAATTATAAAGTGACGGGTGGTTTGGAATTGTGGTGGTGTTCCGGTGGTAGTTCAATGATGACTAGATGATGATTTGAAATGATTTATTTGGTGATGTGAAGGTGATGGTGGTTAATGGTTAGTTGATGGTGGCTGATAATGCTCCAAATGAACATATATTTAGTAGCAATATCCTCCCAATATGTAAATTATTTAGTTGTAATTGTCCTATTTTAAGTTGTAATCGTTTATATTAAATAAGTGCGAAGACAAAATGCGAAAACGACGAATTGAAGACGCAAACGACCAAAAAGCTCAAAAGTACAAAATACAATCAAAGAGGTTCCAATTATTGATAAGAAACGTCTCAGAATTACAAGAGTACAAGATTCAAAACGCAAAGTACAAGATATTAAATTGTACGCAAGGACGTTCGAAAATCCGGAACCAGGACCAGAGTCAACTCTCAACGCTCGACGCAACGGACTAAAAATTACAAGTCAACTATGCACATAAATATAATATAATATTTAAATAATTCTTATAATTATTTATATATTATATAATATATTATAAACCGTCGGCAAATTAAAACACAAACTTGTGTGAGCTGGTTTTACAAACTCCGCGAGTTGCGGAGTTTGTAGTGAAAAAATTACGCGAGTCGCGGAGACTCCCTGGACCAAAATCCCTATAAAAGCCAGCGCAATTCGACGAGTAAAAATATCCATAATCAATCTCTCTCTATATATGTATACGTAAATATTTATATTTATATTTTAATTTTAATTTCTAATAATAAGGGTATGTTAGCGAATGTTGTAAAGGTGTAAGTCGAAATTATGTCCGTGTAACGCTACGCTATTTTTAATCATTGTAAGTTATGTTTATATTATTTTCATTAATGTCTCGTAGCTAAGTTATTATTATGCTTATTTAATACCGAAGTAATCATGATGTTGGGCTAATTACTAAAATTAGGTAATTGGGCATTGTACCATAATTGGGGTTTGGATAAAAGAACGACACTTGTGGAAATTAGACTGTGGGCTATTAATGAGTTTTATATTAACTAAACAATACCTTGTTAATTTAATATACAAACTTATAATTCGACGTATTTATATATAACCACATACGCTTGACTGGGTTCGGTGGGCGGGATATCTATAAATACCAATAATTATTCATTTTACCGGACACGGAACTGGATTAATAGTTAATAGACTTGTTGAAACAGGGGTGAATTACATTCAAGGGTAATTGGTGTAATTGTTAACAAAGTAGTAAAACCTTGGTTTACACGCAGTCGATAACCTGGTGTATTCATTAAACAAAGTATTAAAACCTTGTTACAATTCGAATCCCCAATTAGTTGGAATATTTGACTTCGGGAATAAGAATAATTTGACGAAGGCTTTCGCTCTTTATATTTATGACTGATGGACTATTATGGACAAATCCGTATGGACATATTAAATAATCCAGGACAAAGAACAATTAACCCATGGGCTTAAAACTAAAATCAACACGTCAAACATCATGATTACGAAAGTTTAAATAAGCATAATTCTTTTATTTCATATTTAATTTCCTTTATTTTATATTTAATTGCACTTCTAATTATCGCACTTTTATTTATTGTTATTGTATTCAATTGCACTTTTAATTATCGTACTTTTTAATTATCGCAATTTTATTTTATCGCACTTTAATTTATCACAATTTCATTATCATTATTTATTTTACGCTTTAAATTAAGTTGTATTTATTTTTACATTAGGTTTTAACTGCAACTAAAGTTTTAAAATTGACAAACCGGTCATTAAACGGTAAAAACCCCCTTTATAATAATAATATTACTTATATATATATTTGTTTTTTTTATAAATTAAAATTAATATAGCGTTAAGCTTGTTTAAAAGATTCCCTGTGGAACGAACCGGACTTACTAAAAACTACTCTACTGTACGATTAGGTACACTGCCTATAAGTGTTGTAGCAAGGTTTAAGTATATCCATTCTATAAATAAATAAATATCTTGTGTAAAATTGTATCGTATTTAATAGTATTTCCTAGTAAAATTTAATAGTATTTTATACCCCTTAGCTTTAACATCAAGTATTTTTGGCACCGCTGCCGGGGAACTTAAAATCTAGCTTAAAAGCCGGAAGCACAACGCTAATATAAAAAAAAAATAATTTATTTTAAGTTTACTTTTATTAAAAAATTACGCTTTCGTAAAAATACGTTTTAAAAATCCAAAATTATAAAAAGAAAAACAAAAATATAAATATTTTTAAGAGTTTGTTAAATATTTAAGTTTTATAAAGTTTCTTTATTTTTATTTTATAAAAATATAAGTTTTATTTAAATATTTTGTTTTTATTTAAAACATAAAAATTAAAAATCCGAAAAAAATATACATATAAATCTAGTTTTAAGATTTTTATTTATAAAATTATAAAGTTTTTCTATTTTTATTTTAGTTTTAAAAAAAACATAAGTTTTTATTTAATTAATATAAATATTTTATATAAATACTAAAAACAGAAAAAAATATATATTTAAATAAAAAACTGACCTGTCGAAATTTGAACCTGGTGCACGTGAACCTGTAACCTCCGCGACTCACGGAGATATTGAACCGGGCCAACCGCGACTCACGGAGCCGTCTGACACGGGTTACACAGAAACCCTAACAGCATCATTACGGAGTAATTATTATTATTAATTTTTAATTAAACCCTAATTAGGTTTTGTTAATTTATTATTTAGTTAGTTTTTTAAATTTAATTTATATATTTAGTTTAATTAGTTTAATTAATTTATAAAATTAATAGTTTTATAAAATAAATAATATAAAAATAATATTTTTATAAAAATTGTACTTTTTACAACTTTTAGTATATTTTTATATTTTGTCCCTTTTTAATTGTTTTAGCGTAATATTTGTATTTTTCGCTCATATTTAGTTTTAAATATAGTTTTTGCCATAGTTATTTTTATTTCTAGATTTTTAGGCTTTGCCGTAAAATCCCTTAAGTGCTTTTTCTTTAGACTAAGATTTAGGTGCTTTAGAATTTTGCGACGCCTTTTTAAGTTTTAGTTCCTTTTTAAGTTATTGCCATTTGGGATATAGTTTTACTTGTAAGCCTTAATATTTTTAGATGCAACTTTTAATTTTTAGTTTTTAGTTCCTTTTTAAGTTTCAACGCCTACTTTCTTATTTTTATTTTTCGACGCCTTTTACCTATGTATCAATTATCACTCCAATTAGTAATCTCAATTTGCAAATTTAATTTTAAGTTAGTGATAGTAATAAGGTTGGGTTAGTCGAGTATTTTAAAGTTTTATAAGTCACTCTTTTTCTTTCTTATTTTTCGACGCCTTTTATTTTTCAACCCTTTTTCTTTTTCGACCTTTTTCGACGCGCTCTTTTTCTTTCTTATTTCTCGCCATTCTAGTTTTAGGACATAGATTTTTATTCTACTTCTTATCTAAATTTCTTAAAATTACGAAAATTTATTTTAAGTGGTTAAATTGATAGACATCAAAATTTTCTGGTTCGTAGTAATAGTTGGATTTGTACGTGGACCGGGTTATTGGAGCCAAACAGTACTCAATTATATTGAGACCAAACGAATCCTGCCCCTCTGCTGCATCTTTTGGCTATTCGAAACGTGAGCAAAATCAGAAAAGTCTATTAATTGGATAACTTATATAATTTTTCTTTCCTTTTAAAAACTAATAGGATATTCAGTGAATGCACCGAGCAAGACGTTCACCACCTTTTGTACGTTCACCACCTGTAACCAGATCAAGACATCTAGCAAATATTACCGCCGTTGATTTTTCTTTAGAATCGTCATCCAGTCGACCAAGTACTCCAATTCAAATTTCCAATAATCCATTTTTTGAACCCGATCTCACAATTGAGAATTCGGAGAATATTCAGGGACAATTCATAGATCCTGAACCATTAATTTTTCCTCCAGAACCACCAATCATTCAAACAGAGATTGTTGAGGAACGAACCATTAAATCAGAATCCTCTAGTGATTCAGATTCAACAAATTCAATTATGGAAGTAACAGAGCCTTTAAGTATGGAAGACTGAATGAGAGCTAAACGCACTGGCCAAGGTCACGCAATTACTCATTCAGACATTAATACGCTAGATTATGAAATCAAAGGACAAATTCTACATATGGTGACTAATCAATGCCAATTTAGTGGTGCACCGAAGGAAGATCCAAATGAACATCTTCGTACCTTTAATAGGATCTGCACACTATTTAAAATAAGAGAAGTGGAGGATGAACAGATATATCTCATGTTATTTCCCTGGACTTTAAAGGGAGAAGCCAAAGATTGGTTGGAATCGTTACTTGAAGGGGCGATTGACACATGGGACGTTTTAGTTGAAAAATTTCTTAAACAATTCTTTCCGGCATCTAAAGCCGTAAGACTTCAAGGAGAAATTGTTACGTTCACACAGAAACCAAATGAAACTCTATATGAGGCGTGGACAAGAACCACAACTTGAACAAGATAAGGAAAAAGAACCGGTAGTTGAAAAGGTTAATGAAGATAACACAGTTAAGGCTAAACCTTATGTTAAACCATACCAACCACCACTTCCTTACCCGAGTAAAATGAAAAAAGAGAAACTTGAAGCCGAGCAATCCAAATTTTTGAATATGTTTAAACAGATAAATGTAAATCTTCCTTTCATTAATGTAATTTCAGGAATGCCTAGATATGCTAAATTTCTGAAAGATCTAATATCGAATAGAAAGAAAATGGAAGAACTCTCGGCCGTTACTATGAATGCTAATTGTTCTGCAGTGCTGTTGAATAAGATACCAGAAAAACTATATGATCCAGGAAGTTTCACAATTCCATGCTTTCTGGGTAGTCTTAGTTCAATAGAAGCATTGGCAGACTTAGGTGCTAGTATAAATTTAATGCCGTATTCATTATACGCTAAACTAGACCTTGGAGAATTGAAACCAACAAGATAAGCATACAACTAGCCGATCGATCAATAAAATATCCTAGAGGGATAATGGATAACATGCTAGTTAAAGTTGGTACTTTAGTATTTCCAGTAGATTTTGTTGTTCTGGACATGGAAAAAGATTCTCAAGTTCCTCTCATATTAGGAAGACCATTCTTAAACACAGCTAAAGCAATGATAGACATGTTCGGTAAGAAACTGACCCTAAGTATAGAGGATGAAAGTGTTACCTTTTCAGTTGATAGAGCAATGCAACAACCGCAATCTGCAGATGATACATGCTATTATATTCAAACTATAGATTCACATGCAGAATTGTTAGAAGAATTTCCAGAATTACAAGGAACAGGAGAATGTTCTTTAGGAGAAGGAACTGAACCAATTGATGAAGCTGAAATGTTAGCTACACTAATAGCTAATGGATATGAACCAACAACAGAAGAAATTCAAATGCTAAAAAGAAGAAGGCAGATATCGATATAAATCATCGATAGAAGAACCTCCGACATTAGAGTTAAAGTCACTTCCAAACCATTTGGAATACGCTTTTTTACATGGTGAATCTGAATTACCTGTAATAATATCGTCTTCTCTTACTGAAAATGAGAAATCTCAACTCATTTCTGTGTTGAAAGCTCATAAACCAGCCATTGCATGGAAGATTCATGATATTAAAGGAATAAGTCCTTCGTATTGCACACATAAAATCCTTATGGAAGAAGGTCATAAAAAGTATGTGCAACGCCAACGAAGACTAAATCCTAATATGCAAGATGTAGTTAAAAAAGAAATTATTAAATTGCTAGATGCAGGTTTAATTTATCCAATTTCTGATAGTCCATGGGTAAGCCCAGTTCAATGCGTGCCTAAGAAGGGTGGCATGACTGTCATTAAAAATGAGAAAAATGAGCTTATTCCTATTAGGATTGTAACAGGATGGCGTGTATGTATTGATTATAGAAAATTAAATGACACCACCAGAAAAGATCACTTTCCCTTACCTTTTATTGATCAAATGTTGGAAAGATTAGCCGGAAACAATTACTATTGTTTTCTTGATGGTTTTTCCGGATATTTTTAAATTCCAATAGCACCCGAAGATCAAGAGAAAACCACATTCACTTGCCCTTATGGTACTTTTGCTTACAAACGCATGCCATTTGGACTTTGCAACGCCCCTGCAACCTTTCAAAGGTGCATGATGGCGATTTTTCATGACATGATAGAAGAATGCATGGAAGTTTTCATGGATGATTTTTCAGTCTTCGGTGATACTTTTGAAACATGTCTAGCTAATCTTGAACGAATGCTTATTAGATGCGAACAATCAAATCTAGTACTTAATTGGGAGAAATGCCATTTCATGGTTAAAGAAGGCATCGTTCTTGGACATAAAATTTCAAAGGAAGGAATTGAAGTGGATAAAGCTAAAGTAGATGTAATTGCTAAACTTCCACATCCCACCAATGTTAGAGGATTTAGGAGTTTTCTAGGGCATGCCGGTTTTTACCGACGTTTCATAAAAGATTTTTCTAAAATTGCCACTCCTATGAATAAACTCCTAGAAAAGGATGCTCCATTCATCTTTTCAGATGAATGTATCAAATCTTTTAATATTCTTAAAGAGAAACTCACTAATGCGCCGATCATGATAACACCAAATTGGAATCTACCGTTTGAACTAACGTGCGATGCAAGTGATTTTGCAATAGGAGCCGTTTTAGGACAAAGGATTGAAAAACGATTTCAACCTATATATTATGCTAGTAAGACGTTACAAGGAGCACAAACGAATTACATAACTACTGAAAAAGAACTCCTTGCTATTGTCTTTGCTTTTGACAAATTTCGTCCATATCTCGTTCTAGCAAAAACGGTGGTCTATACCGACCATTCTGCTCTTAGATACCTATTTTCGAAACAAGATGCCAAACCAAGATTAATTCGTTGGATCTTACTCTTACAAGAGTTCGATATTGAAATCCGAGATAAAAGAGGAGCAGAAAATCTCGCCGCTGATCATCTTTCTCGTCTTGAAAATCCCGAATTAGAAGTTCTAAATGAATCGGCCATACAAGACAACTTTCCTAATGAATATCTATTGAAGATAGATTATAATGAAATTCCATGGTTTGCAGACTATGCAAACTACTTAGTATGTGGATTCCTTGAGAAAGGATTGTCGTACCAAAAACGAATGAAATTCTTTAGTGATATAAAACATTATTTCTGGGAAGATCCACATCTGTTTAAAAGTTGTCCAGATGGAATAATACGCCGATGTGTATTCGGAGATGAAGCTAGTAAAATCTTAAACCATTGTCACACAGGACCAACAGGAGGGCATTATGGGCCTCAACTAACAGCAAGAAAAGTTTATGATGCTGGATTCTATTGGCCTACAATTTACAAAGACGCTCACCTTCTTTGCAAATCCTGTGATGCTTGTCAAAGGGCCGGAAAAATAAGTCAACGTGATGAAATGCCACAAAATGTCATACAAGTATGTGAAGTATTTGACATTTGGGGTATTGACTTTATGGGTCCATTTCCAAAATCGCATAATAATCTCTATATTCTCGTAGCCATTGATTATGTATCTAAATGGGCGGAAGCACAAGCTCTCCCAACTAACGATGCACGAGTTGTAGTCAACTTTTTAAAACGTCTTTTTGCAAGGTTTGGAACACCGAAAGCTTTAATAAGTGATCGGGGAACTCATTTCTGTAATAATCAACTTGAGAAAGTTCTCAAAAGATATGGAGTAACTCATAAAATCTCTACCGCATATCATCCACAAACAAGTGGACAAGTTGAAAATACCAACCGAGCTTTAAAACGCATTCTAGAGAAAACCGTAGGATCAAATCCGAAGGAATGGTCCATAAAATCAGAGGATGCACTCTGGGCTTTTAGAACAGCCTACAAAACTCCAATTGGAACCACACCTTTTAGACTCGTTTATGGAAAAGCATGTCATCTTCCAGTAGAAATTGAACACAAAGCATTTTGGGCTTTGAAGACATGTAATCTTGATTTACATGAAGCCGGACGTCTACGATTAAGTCAACTAAACGAATCATAAGAATTAAGACATGAAGCATATGAAAATTCCTTAATCTATAAGGAAAGAACGAAGAAATGGCATGATAAAAGAATCAGAAGTTTAAAAGAATTCAAAGAAGGAGACCGAGTTCTTCTTTTCAATTCACGATTCAAGCTATTTCCTGGAAAATTGAAATCAAGATGGTCTGGACCATTCATAGTCAAAAGAGTTTTCCCATACGGAATAATAGAATTAATAAATTCAAATGGGATTGAATTTAAGGTTAATGGTCACAGAGTTAAACATTACATACATGGTCCGATGGAAGTTGACAATGAAGTTAATCACAATTTCGATACCACAGCTAACTAAGTGTGGGGAGAATCAAGTCTTTTAAAGGATAATATGTATTTCTGTTAGAGTTAGATTTTCTGTTTTCGTGTAGTTCTCGAAAATGGAACCCGAATGGTCTTTCCCTAGCAGACCCTAAAGAACTAGTCTTCTCCCCCCATTCTGAGTTTTTATTTTTTTTTAGGTTTTTATGAAATGAAGACTTCCTGTGAACTAAACCATGGTCTAATGCTACACGCTTTGATCACTAAACGTAATAATAACACACTTTCGAGTGAAATAGTATCATTAATCAGAGGTAAATTGGACGGAGTAAGAAAAGAATCCAGATGCGAAGATAATAAGTTACAATTTGGTAAAGGAAAATCAAAATCCGCAGCGAAAAGAAGAGCACGGCACCTTGAAAAATGTCACAAATGCGAAAAATGGTCACACGAAGTTAAATGTTCAAATAATCAAACCTATTCAAATACCGAATTTGTTACTTTATGCAGAGACGGACCGTTCATATGTTTAGAAGAAAAAACACTAAATGCTCGAGGTTACGCCTATGTAGCCATGGAAAATCAATTAGTCCGACTATCTTATGAGTGAGCTAGAGCATATCACTAAGAAATATATTTCACAGGTAAGTTTGTACAGTTTTCATTTTTATTTTTATTTTTAACCTTTTGATAATAAACGCTAATTTGTTCGCTATAAAGTATTAAATTGGTATTCGATGAAATTAGGTCTTGCGACCGAAATTATTGATATCATACAAAAATTTATTACATCACTGCGAAATTTAACGTTTATTCTTAAGGTATAAATATCTTTAATCAATCAACCCAAAATATTTCAAAAATTCGTCATGAGTTAAATTAGGTCATAGAACCGAAATTACTTTACTGAAAAGAGGGGCGTATATTTTTGATAATATTTGATTGATTAAAGTGGGATAAAAGCAAAAAAAGATTTTTAATTTTATTCTTACCATGTTTTTAAAATTAATATTAAATTAATATTGTAAACATTTTTTAAAATTGTAAATAGTTGAAAATTTTAATATAAGTTTGTATGTTTAAAAACAAAAATATAATGTAAGTTTGGTATGAATTTTGAATTTTAATTTTATGCATTTTAAATATAAGTTTGGTGTGAATTTATAATATGAATTTTTAATTAAGTTTGGTGTGAATTTAAAAACAAAAATTTACTTTATTTCGCTAAGTTAAAAATATGATTTTTAAAATTCGTCGTGAGTTGAAGACTAGGTCGTTGAACCGAAATTGCTTTACCCGAGGGAGGGACGAGAACTTTTATTATCATTATTTTTAATATTATTGAATTAAAGTATGCCAAAAACATAAAAAAAAACCCAAAAATCTTAGCTTTTAAAACAATCGCTACAAAAAGACAAATTTTAAAATTTTGTCGAGGGACGGACTAGGACATCGATCCGAAACGACCTCGTCCTAAAACAAAGGAAAACAAAATTTTAAATTTATTTTATATTTGTTTTATAAGTTAAGGATTAAAAAAAAAAAAGCATCACGACTCGCGGAGTTTGTAGTGTAAATATGCTGCGACTCGCGGAGAATGTAAAATCCAGAAAAAAATATAAGGGACGAACTGATCAGTCCCCAACCCAACACCCACAAAATACTGCGAAAATACGCGAAAAAACACTCCCAAATTCACAATTTTTCACCGTTTTTCATCAAATTTTTTACTAAAATCATGTTGAGAAGGATGCTATCAAGGAATTACTCAAGTAAAACGGTAAATTTCTACACCTAAACACCATTTAATCCGAAAATTAGTGTTCTTGAGCAATTTTATACCCAATTCGATTTTGATACTTTTTAGTGTATTTATGCTTAAATTGCTTATGTATTATGCTTGTATAACCTAGATTGATGCTATTTAACATGATTAGAAGCCTTAAACTTCAAATTTTGAGTAATCTAGGGTTTGTGTTCTTGAGCAAATTTGGGGCTTTTTGATATAAACAGGTTATGGCCGATTTTTGTCATGAATTATTGCTAAATTAAGTAGTGTAACATGTTTAGGTAGTTAAATGATCCAAACTTTGAGCCTAAACATGATTTTTGAGAATTAAAGTGGACTTTTTCAAGTCTAAAATTCATGAACTTGATTTTTGAGAGATAATGCCATTTAAAACTTGTTTAATTGCTAATAATGATTATTTTGACATGTTATTTGAGTTGAATGCTTATGAACTTGGCAAACATTTTCGTATATGCTTATTTGAAAAAGTGTAGATTTGATAAAAATATGAAAATAAGCATAAGTTTGATATAAATTAAACATGTCATTGTAATTATTTTGATTGATGATTTTGCTGACACTAATGCATATTTGGATGCATAAAAATTGTGTTTGATGTGTTTTGCAGACTGAAAGGGGTGAATCTTCATCCCAAGCTCGCAATGCTCCTCTTGAGAATGCGGAACAGCAGGAGGTTGATAACTATTACAAACAAGATATCCTCATCCAGTTATGACATTTTCAGATATGCATGTAGAAAATTTGCACCCGAACTTGAGATTAGACAGACGTTGGATAGATTATCCAAAATACCAAAGGGGCTTGCATACTCTTTATTCTAAAGCTGTTGAAGTACCTAGGGTAATAAGATGGGAACCATTAGAAGCTGTAGAATTGGCCGAGCCAATTAGAGAATTACTTACACAGAGGTATGGTAATTCTACTTTTAACGACTGGGTACGTTTATTCAACATGCGTAGACCTGTATATAAAGTATGGTGTGGAGAATTATTGTGTAGTATAGAAATAAATGATCGGGTAGCTAGTTTAACCGATCGATCTTTTATTAGATTTTTGTTAGGAGGTTCGATGCGTCACATGTCTCTACTAGACATGGCTCAGGCCTTACGTATATATACGCCTGAGGAGCTAGCATCTGCCGATTGTCAAGGGTTGATACTAAATGGTAGGAAAATTGATGAAAATTTTGATACGCATGGTGTATGGAGTCAAATGACTAGCCATCACCGATTTAAAGGGGGAAATTACTCTTATTTGGATATAGATAGAGCTGAATTAAGAGTAATTCACAGGTTTTTAGCCAATTCGATTACACAATGAGGTAAGAATAAGGAAAAGGTAAATGAACAGGATTTGTTTTACCCCATGTGTATTCGAGACCCACAAAGCACTGTAAGTATACCTTATTATGTGGGTTATTATTTATCAGCTATGGTTAAGGGGATGAGACCGCACAGTATAATAGGAGGTGGTATATTTATTACATTAATTGCTGAGTATCTCAATGTGGATATAAGTCATGGGGGATTATTAATCGGAGAACCAGAACCCCACGATACAATTGGTTTAAATGTATATCATGGTGCTAAAGTTTTGAAGAGGCAAAATAATGCCGCAGTAGCCTATAATGGAAGACATCCACAGGTTGAGAGAAATCAACAGCCGGGTAATGTGGGAGGGGGAAATGAAATGACAGAAATGCAAAGGTTTATAGCTTCACAAGAGTATGAAAATGCTAGACATCGAGCATTTGAAGATTGGCAAGTTCATCAAAACCAAATCATAGCTCATTGCCAACATGTAGGTGGAAACTATATTCCTACTCCAACGCCCATATTCCCTCCCTGGTCTATAGAGATGCAACCACCGTATCCTACTTATAACCCAGCTGAAGCATTTTATAACACATATGGTTATGCATGGAACCCCTACTGGTATCAGTAACAACCCTAGTTTATTTAGTTTCATTTATTTTATTTTTGTAATGTTACTACATTTAGCACTTATGTTGATATTGTAATAGTTTTTATAATTTTCTAACTTTTATTATTAGATTTTAATAATTTTTGAATGTGGGGTAATATACCAAACTTCAAAAATATGTATATATGTTTGCAGTTTATCTTATGTACACAACAGGGTAAAACAACGCATTTTCAAAGACTAGCATTAAGTTCAGTAAAAGCAACTAATTTTGACGACAAGATGAAAAATAAATGTGATGTAACAACAAGACGGAATGAACAAATGATGTGCACCATTTATCATTCAACACAAACAACAATATGTTTGGAAACTTTGGTAAAATTTAATCATTTTTCTGCGCTAATCACCCTCAATAATTTAAATTGTTACTGATTTCTTGCAAATGAGGACATTGCAAGATCTTAAGTGTGGGAAGGGGTTAAATTCTTTCGAATTTTTAAAATTTTTACTTTATACACTTGGTTCCCATTAAAAATACTAGTAAAGCAGTAGTTGTATTAGAATCTAGTGCTCTCTGATAACAAAGAACGGCCCTAGTCTTATATACTAACTACCCAATTCTAGTAAAATTTTTCAAAATTTTCAATTAAATGAACTCAAAATCATGTTTATACATATTTATGAACAATAAAACTAGGTGTTAACACCGAAATTATTGTTACCTCGGAAAGGACATAAATTGAGAAACAAACCAAAATGTTAGAATTCATTTAAAATGGAATAGAGGAGAACAAAAAGGAAAAATAAAAGCCAAGTGTGGGAAAATTCACCAAGTTATTTTAAACATATGTCACATATTTCTGTAACAAATAATTAAAGATACTTTTGCTTTGGACTAAACTAAACAGTTTTACCCGATTTACTGTAAGAAAGATGGATCTACACGATGAATCAATTCCATCATTAAAAGGAAGTAAAGTCTTCCGAAAAAGAAACGCGCTTCTTGATTTAGGTCATGAAGTTGTCGTTCAGACCAGCTGTAGGTTGACGAAAAATCTAGAAAAGTCATCACTAAAATCAGCAGGAAATCCACGGACCTCAGCATAAAACAGGGTCGCCAAGTGGTCAGACTTATCCTAACCATGAGAGGATCTGTCTTGTAAAACGGGGAGGACGCCGTGCAAATTACCTGGATAAGACTAATGAATCAGATCCCCAGCAAGGATAATCTCCTTAAAGATCAAAAATCAGCTTTTAAGACTGATATTACTCAATCCTTGAGATTGACCTTAAAGATTGAGAATTCAAACTCATGGAATTCAATGATATCTAAACTCGAGCTTGAACGAGAAAATATTTCGATCAAAATTAAAACCAATTTGTTTTCTGAAAACCTATTTTCAATGCATTCATTACCATTGAACGTAAAATCCTAGGAATTCACCTAGAATTCATTAGGTCACCTGAACCAAATCGGGTGTCAACCGTAAGAACGGTGATTGCATAGCATGGTCGAAGACAGGACCTTGTGCCAGACCGAAAAATTATAGGATGATCTTTACTATTGCTCCTACAAAGGATAGTACTAGCATCCGACATGTTATAGACCATAATTAAAAGCATGTCAGGGGACATTGCCTTAACAGTTGCTTGTTCAACGCTTTCCTTTACAACCAGACGGTAGTTTGCCGAAAGGTAATATACGGGACAAGTAAACTGGACTTGTTGCTTTCCTAATACAAGGTTAGCAAGTGGGTGACACAAAACCATAAGTTTTGAGCTACAATTTTCAAATCTGAAATCCACAAAACCCACAAAAATATTTTGCAACACCGGTGAAGGGTTATTCCGGAAAACTTATCTAGGGTAAAAGCTAGATTTAATTTTCAAAAGATCAAATGTTTTCATAAAGATCCAATTTCCTTAAAGGATCTAAATTTTTATAGTCATGTGGGACTATAAACCACATCGTTACTATCATTGTTTATACCGCCATATCAAAATCACTAATGTATAAAGTGTGAAGAATAAAGAAGTGATTCGTGTGATTTAATTTCAAGTTTTGTATTGCTTGAGGACAAGCAACGCTCAAGTGTGGGGAAATTTGATAGTGCTCCAAATGAACATATATTTAGTAGCAATATCCTCCCAATATGTAAATTATTTAGTTGTAATTGTCCTATTTTAAGTTGTAATCATTTATATTAAATAAGTGCAAAGACAAAAGGCGAAAATGACGAATTGAAGACGCAAACGACCAAAAAGCTCAAAAGTACAAAATACAATCAAAGAGGTTCCAATTATTGATAAGAAACGTCTCAGAATTACAAGAGTACAAGATTCAAAACGCAAAGTACAAGATATTAAATTGTACGCAAGGACGTTCGAAAATTCGGAACCAGGACCAGAGTCAACTCTCAACGCTCGACGCAACGGACTAAAAATTACAAGTCAAGTATGTACATAAATATAATATAATATTTAAATAATTCTTATAATTATTTATATATTATAAACCGTCGGCAAATTAAAAGACAAACTTGTGTGAGCTGGTTTTACAAACTCCGCGAGTTGCGGAGTTTGTAGTGAAAAAATTACGCGAGTCGCGAAGACTCCCTGGACCAAAATCCCTATAAAAGCCAGCGCAATTCGACGAGTAAAAATATCCATAATCAATCTCTCTCTATATATGTATACGTAAATATTTATATTTATATTTTAATTTTAATTTTAATTTTAATTTCTATTAATAAGAGTATGTTAGCGAATGTTGTAAGGGTGTAAGTCAAAATTCTGTCCGTGTAACGCTACGCTATTTTTAATCATTGTAAGTTATGTTTATATTATTTTCATTAATGTCTCGTAGCTAAGTTATTATTATGCTTATTTAATACCGAAGTAATCATGATGTTGGGCTAATTACTAAAATTAGGTAATTGGGCTTAGTACCATAATTGGGGTTTGGATAAAAGAACGACACTTGGGGAAATTAGACTGTGGGCTATTAATGGGTTTTATATTAACTAAACAATACCTTGTTAATTTAATATACAAACTTATAATTTGACGTATTTATATATAACCACATACGCTTGACTGGGTACGGTGGGCGGGATATCTATAAAAACCAATAATTATTCATTTTACCGGACACGAAACTGGATTAATAGTTAATAGACTTGTTGAAACAGGGGTGAATTACATTCAAGGGTAATTGGTGTAATTGTTAACAAAGTAGTAAAACCTTGGTTTACACGCAGTCGATAACCTGGTGTATTCATTAAATGAAGTATTAAAACCTTATTACAATTCGAATCCCCAATTAGTTGAAATATTTGACTTCGGGAATAAGAATAATTTGACGAAGGCTTTCGCTCTTTATATTTATGACTGATGGACTATTATGGACAAATCCGTATGGACATATTAAATAATCCAGGACAAAGAACAATTAACCCATGGGCAAAAAACTAAAATCAACACGTCAAACATCATGATTACGGAAGTTTAAATAAGCATAATTCTTTTATTTCATATTTAATTTCCTTTATTTTATATTTAATTGCACTTCTAATTATCGCACTTTTATTTATTGTTATTGTATTTAATTGCACTTTTAATTATCGTACTTTTTAATTATCGCAATTTTATTTTATCGCACTTTTATTTATCGCAATTTCATTATCATTATTTATTTTACGCTTTAAATTAAGTTGTATTTACTTTTACATTAGGTTTTAACTGCAACTAAAGTTTTAAAATCGACAAACCGGTCATTAAACGGTAAAAACCCACTTTATAATAATAATATTACTTATATATATATATATTTGTATTTTTTATAAATTAAAACTAATATAGCGTTAAGCTTGTTTAAAAGATTCCATGTGGAACGAACCGGACTTACTAAAAACTACACTACTGTACGATTAAGTACACTGCCTATAAGTGTTGTAGCAAGGTTTAAGTATATCCATTCTATAAATAAATAAATATCTTGTGTAAAATTGTATCGTATTTAATAGTATTTCCTAGTAAAATTTAATAGTATTTTATACCCCTTAGCTTTAACATCAGTGGCGTGTGTGGAGCTCGACAAGATTAAGAAGGAAGCAGGAGAAAGATAACTCAGGTGGTGGTGCTTTCCATGATGTCGAAGGTGAAACAGAAACTATGGCAGCTTTGTGCTGCTCAAACGAGGGAAAGAAAGCAAGAGTAGTATGGTGTCATGCAAGAAAGAATAGAGGAAGAGATAAGTGGCAGTTGTGATGAGGTAGAAAAAGAAGACAAGTGGTGTTGGTTGTTGCTCACAAGAAGATGGCTCAAGTGTTTCCATATGCAGATGTATATGTAATATTCTTGGTGCAATAAACTCAAAAGTAAAAACAGTAATCGAATGTAATTCAAATTAAGCACCGTGAATTGTAATAGTATAGCAGCCGGGTGATTGTATTTTTGTGCCGACAGTTTACACGGACTGTGCTATATCGCGAAATCAGTGGCGGATAAAAGTGTTCAGAAAAATCCCATACTTTTAAATTAACTATATTTATTTATTTTGGTCATTATGGTATCAAATTCGATCATTAATTATTAAAAAAATTACATTATTTATTCACTCACAACCCCAAGTAAAATATAAAAAGTTTTAAAATTCAACAAATAGTTCTTAAATACATTTTTAATAAGCCTATAATTTGTAAAACTCATTTTCGAATAACAGTTTATTTTAAAATAATATATGTTTGATTTTAACTTACTTATTATCGACCGAATGACAATTGAGCGTTATTGTTACTTACAATATAAATTCAAAACTATATATATATATATATATATATATATATATATATATATATATATATATATATATATATTCATTATACATTATTTACATATATAGTTATATTTTAAAATACTAGTTATTATATATTATTTTATTTTACCTTCTTAATTCTAACAATTACGTCATATAATATTTCAATTTATATTTCAAATTCATATATTTTAAATATCTATGTATATATTAATTTGCAACCAATAGTTCATGAATCGTCGGGAGTAGTCAAGGTCAAATGCATTCATAAAAATAGTTCCAACATTTTGAGACTCGGTTTAATAGACTTTGCTTATCGTGTCAGATTTATTATAAGATTAAGTTTAAATTTGGTTGGAAATTTTTGGGTCGTCACAGATGAAGCGTGAGATAAAGTCCAAGGGTTAAATGAACGTATGAAATCATTTTAAGGTAAAACGTCGATATCTATTTTCTAAGTTATCTATATTCCATAATATTACTTTCACATTGAATATTATGAAAGCTAATAATTATCGTATCAGAAGTTACGAGGAAAATATTATAAAGTATGTATTGGGAATCAAACAGGAATTTCCACTTGTCTGTCTAACTCTCATTACTTGACACTTTCTCCTCACTTGAAGATCACTTTACCATTATTTTCGAATACCTTTAAAAAGAACAGATTTCTCACATCAACGTGGACCTCACCACAAAGACTTATAATAATATCACAATGAATCTGATAATTCAGTCATTTAATATTATCTTCTAATTCCATTGATAAACATATTGAAACAAATACGTTTAGGTAAAGTATTATACATTTAATACTTTGTTAACATTTTCAAGTTATAATATATACACATATACATATATAATCATATCCATTTATGTAATGGTTCGTGAATCGTCAGAATTTGGTCGAGGTTAAATGAATGTATGAACACAGTTTAAAATTTTTGAGATTCAACTTAACAAACTTTGCTTATCGTGTCGAAATAATATAAAGATTAAGTTTAAATTTGGTCGAAAATTTCTGGGTTGTCACAGAAGTATGATGAGTGGGTTAGTGCAATGCAGGAAGAGTTGTTGCAGTTTAAACATTGGAAGGTTTGGAGACTAGTCAATCCACCGCATGGTTGTGAACCCTATGGTCTTCAATGGGTGTTGAAGAATAATAAAGATAAACAGGGTATCAGTATCAGAAACAAAGCTAGGTTGGTGGTAAAGGGATATCAACAAATCACTGAGATTGACTATGATGAGATTTTTGCTTCGGTTGCTAGACTGGAAGCAATTAGAATTTTCTTGGCTTTTGCGTCCTTCATGGGATTTAAAGTTTATCAGATGGATGTTAAAGGCGCATTTTTGTATGGAGAGATTAACGAGAAGGTTTATGTTAAACAACCACCAGATTTCGAAGATCCGCATTTCCCAGAAAAGGTTTATCGGCTTGAAAAGGCACTTTATGGTCTTCACTAACCTCCTAGAGCGTGGTATGCCACGTTGTCCAACTATATGCTTGAAAACGGTTTTAGGAGAGGTGTCATTGATCAGACACTTTTCATCAAGAAAAAGGGACAACATCTTATGTTAGTGCAAGTTTATGTTGATGATATCATCTTCGGGTCAACGGATCAGGGAATGGTTGATGAGTTTGAGAAGGTCATGCAGTGAAAGTTAAAAATGAGTTCTATGGGAACTATAAAGTTTTTCTTAGGTTTACAGGTAGCTCAGACGGATAAAGGCATCTTCTTGCATCAGACCAAGTATGTTGCTGATATTCTAAAGAGATTTCAAGTGGAAGCAGAAAGACCAGCTAAGACTCCGTTGTCAGTAAATCATGGGATTTCACCTGATTGTGAGGGTGATAAAGTAGATCCTACATTGCACAGAGCGATCATATGTTCTCTAATGTATCTGAAGCTTCTCGACCAGATATTATGTTTGCTGTTTTCTTGTGTGCTTGTTATCAGGCAAATCCTAATGTTCATCATATGTCTGTGGTTAAGAAGATTTTGAGGTATTTGAAAGATACACCGAGTTTAGGGTTATGGTATTCGTGTATGGATGGTTTGATCTCACAGCTTATAGTGATTCTGACTATGGCTGTTGCAAGAGAGATTTCAAGTCAACATCAAGAAGTTGTTAGTTCCTTGGTAGCAAGCTATTTACTTGGCAGTGTAAGAAGCAGACAGCAGTGGCTCAGTCCACTTGTGAAGCAGAATATATTGCCGCAGCAAGCTGTACATCACAGGTCATCTGGATTCAATAATAACGACATGACTACGGTTTGCATATTTCTAACACTCCTATTTATGTTGATAATACTGCTGCTATAGCTGTCACTAAAAATCCCGTAAATCACTCTAAAACGAAACATATAGGGATTAAATACCATTTCATTAGAGATTTCTATGAGAAAAAGCTGATATATGTAGTGCATATAGACACTACAACCCAACGGGCTGATCTTTTCACTAAAGCTTTTGATAAACCACGCTTTGAGTTCTTGTTAAAAGAGATAGGTATTAAATTGCTGATTGACGTGGTTCCTGAAACCGAGGCTCCTAACACAGAGGAACCTCCCAAAGAGACTGAGTTGTGAATGCCTTAGAACTGCCTGTATAGTATGTGTATGTTTGCATAGTAGTTAGTAGGTCATTTGCATGTTTAATTTTCATTTGCATGATAGATAATTCTTTTCTGATGGTACTACATGCTAGTTTGTGTTTTTAGTTTGTTTTTATGTTTTTTGTACAGATAAAATCAAAAACCTAGAAAAATTATAAAACCAGAAAATCAAATAAAAAGTTGAATAATTGAAAACCCATAAAATTGAAAAATTCAGAAAATAAGTTGCTTATTCTGTCTGTAGGGAAGTGATTGCAATACTGAACTGACATGAATAAAGAATGATTGATAGTGTATTGGTAGACTTTATTGACATAATTCTAGATAGAGATGATCACAATAACAACGCGTAAATATCATGATGAGGAAATCATGGAAAGGTTTACAGCGGTTGAGGGTAGTCACCTACTTATCACTGAGTATGTACTGAGAAATGATTGTTCAGAAACTCAATAGACGGTTGAGGTCTCCCCTACTACGATTTATACTCTGTAGCAAAGGATAATTTTGTGAGTCCCCAAGGTGAGCATACTTTGTCTAGGATGCATACTTGTTTCTATTTACCTTTATTGCTTGGAGCGAAATTCAAGAACATACATGTCGGGTATCCAAAGGGAGGTGTTCTCTCTAGACGGGTTGAGAAGTACAATTTTGTATAACAGACATAGAATGATTTGAACAATGCAACGTCATCGGGTTATAGACTACAACATTAAAAGATTGATTTTCTGTGAAGATACTAGAAAAATCAAAGACAGTGGTGCATCATCTTGAATAAGTGTATTTATTTCATTTGTTCTATTTATGTTTTGTGATCTAGCGTGGAGAAAAATGCAACATCAGAAAATAAAAATAAAAAATTGATGCTTACGTTTCTTTATTTAAGTTGTAAATAAATTGATGCACTATATTATTGCAAGAGAATCCTGGATCAAGAATTGAACAAGTTTGAAGGATTCATACGTTATTTTCGTCTGAGACAACAGATATTTCATTCCGAGAACTGTTTGGATGATTTAATTATCTACATCCGAGGGGGAGAAATGTATCAGATCATCAGATATAGAGAACTTAAATCATTCTGTGATATAGGATTGTACCTATTGGCCTGGATAGCATGGGATATCGTCTGGAGGATACCTTAGCATTCCATAACTCAAATATATATCACTACCATCCATCCAACACATATGATTTTCATTCAAGTATGGGGTTTATAGCGACTGGTATGCGTCTTTTCAAAGTATGCATTAAATTTGAGATAAACAATGTTATCTGAAACGAAAAGTGTAAGTTTAAGGTAGAAGCTCATGGCTGACAGGGTTGCTAGAAACATCGTGAGATGGTTTTGTTCAATCAAATTGAAGGTACATTGATGTGATAAGAGGAAAAGCATCAATAGATTTGTGCTTAATTGTTCTACCTGAAACATCGTGCGATCTCAAATGAGGACTGACTTTGTGATCAAATCTAACATTGAAAAATGTTAAAGTAATTAATTTAACATGATCATCAGAGTCTAGGGTGAAAGTTGGTAAATGTTTATTGATATATTTGAAAGTTGTTCTGTTTATACTATGAAAATGAATGAATCATGTCGACATAGTTCAGTTCTGATCCCCGAAATTAAATGATTATATTAATTTGGTATGTCAACTCACAAAAATATGTGTTATGTTCTTTTTAGTGTTGTTCATGAAAAACGATATCATTTATTGATCGATGAAACTGATGTTAAAAGTTGAATGATTGCAGACATGTAAGGTTTCATATTTGCTGAATATGCTTGCTATAATATTGTTTATCATGACACACTGGATCGTGTACAATTTTCTTGCTTTGTAACTTTGCATGTGCTTATATATCTGAAAAACTCAAAAATATTTGCATCATTAGTTAGTTGCATGTGCATTTAAGATTTTAGTTATTGAGCATAGCGACTCAGTTCTTTGAAGGGTTCACTGTGAAAGGTATTCTATGTTTTTCTTTAAACCTGAATATAAGTTGTTTTGAGCTTAATGGAACAAAGCGTGCTTAATTTTATAATGTTGAGATCAGTCTCAGGGGGAGTGGACTAGGAAGGGTTTATGGAATTGAAATTAGAATTTTCTAAGTTTTAAACCCTAAAGACAGTCGACCGAGTGAGTGTACACACACGACCGCATGAGTTACTCACACGACCGACTGAGTGTAAAACAGAATGAGATGTGTTTTGAACACACTCGGACGAGTGAGTGACACATTTGACCGAGTGTGTCTGAGGGTATAAAAAGGCTTGACCGACGAACGGCTCAAAACACTTGGTTGTTTTTAGAGTGAATTTTACCTTGATTTTTCGAAGATAGAGAAAGAGTTTTTGATCTCGCGTTTTAGATATATCTTTTCCTTGTGATTACAGCGCCACCATTAAGGTATCCTAACTCGTATTCGTTTGTCCTGAATCATTGATTTTATGTTCAAATATAAAATTCTTAATCGAGTGCTTTTATGACTTGATCTGATTAAATTGATGATATACGTATGTTTATCAGCCTTTTTAGAGGCTTATGTGACCAGGACTCGAACCAAAAACAACAGATTTGATCGATTTGCAAAAATGGGTGAACTCGGATCTGAAGAACACGCTCGACCGAGTGTGTGACACACTCGACCGAGTGAGTTCACACACTCGACCGTTTGTCTACGCACACGACCGTGTGTGTATATACACTCGACCGAGTGTACTGAAACCCTAATTTCTGATTTTTGTTGCTTTTGGTTGTTTTGATTGAATTCATGCCATATTGTACTGAATGTTTTGTATAGTCTTGCTCTAAGTATGTCAGGTAGTGTGTTAGTTGGAACTTGGGGATTTGATCTTGACCGTTGGAGAGTTTTGGCCAAACACAGGCCTATCCAAGTGGAATCCAAAGTTGTTGCCACACAGACCACTCACGAACAATGGAAGGGTCTAGATTGCTTAACATTCCTTGAGATAGAAGACTATTACTGTCCCAAGCTTATTCAAGAATTCTATACTTGTGTGGCCTTAGAAGAGGGTAAAAAGACGTAGGTTCATGCTAATTTCTTTGGGAAAGCATATAAGTGGACCCTATATGAGTTTGCTGACTATTTACTATTACCGTACTGGGGAGCCAAGATTTATTGTCCTAGCAAAGATCTTAGGAAGATTCTGAGAAAGTTTGACGCTGGAGGGGTGGCTTCTCACATCACTAAGCCAGGGTATGTTATGGGTACCAATAAAATCGAGGTTAGAGACAGTGATATTAGGAATGATTATGAGGATAATCAAAAGAAACGTGGTGTTTAGAGATCCAAATGATGATTTGCTTTCTGGTACTGAAGCTGTTCTGTTATATTGTCTTACGGAACGAATTAAGGTGAATTTTGGTCAGATTGTCATTAATATCATGAAGGATATCATGGATACTTAGGGAAAACCATTTCCCTATACCGTTCTTTTGAATTATTTGTTTGATGAGCTAGATCTGTTTAAGAACAAGCATTACAATATGAAGCCAGTCCCAGAGGATGTTATTGTGGGATAATTCTATTGTTTATGTTTCTGTGTGTTTATGCTTAGTCATGTGTAATGTATAATTCGATAAGGCTAGTCTGTTAGCCTTTAAACTATGGTTTGTAATAAACGGTAACCTCTGAATGATGTAATTGTGCGTTTATCAGTTAATGTGTTTATCGTGTTTATTTATCCACTGATTCTTATAATTAACTTGAGACCCCATGATTCATGTGGTAAATGCTTAACAGTTGTATTATTTTTTGTTTCTTACAGATTATACGAGATGTCTCAAGAACAACCACATACATCATAGGAGACGGTACATGAAGAGCAACAGATGCCATTATCTTCTGAACTACCCGGTCTCATTGAACGTGAAGACACAAATGTGTTGGCTTGTGTTGATGACACTGGAACTGAAGCTGAAAGGGGAAATTTTGGACCTATTATCAAGTTTCTGAAGCGATCTAGAATCTTCAAGGCGATTACTATTGAGGGCACTCCGTACTATTCGCATCAGAGAAAGTTCTGGGAGGTTGCTAGCGTTGTTGTTGAGAATAATAAGCCAGTGATACTGAGTTCTGTCAACAACACCATAGTTCGAATCTCTGCTCAGACTATCAGGGAGGATATTGGATTTTCGGATAACGATACTATGCCAACTTCTTTACTAGTTTTGAAAGTAAGAAGGTGTTTGAAGCGTTGTGGGTATGATGGTAACATTACTAGGGCTGTGAAGCGTACTAAGTTTAGTAGATAGTACAGATACTTCACGTACGTGCTTTTGAGGTGCTTGAGCCCGATGCAGGGTGGTTTTGATGAAATGACTGAGAAGTACAGTTTGATGTTCGTTGCGTTAGTTTTGAATGCGGACTTTAATTTTTCTCAACTTATTTTTGATGGAATGTTGATGAACGTGAAAAGGAAAGTTCATCTGGTGTTTCCGAGATTCCTGCAGATAATGTTGGAAAAGCAGGTTCAAGGTTTAGAGAAAATTCCTCAGGATGTGCTAAAACAAAATCATTTGAATGATCAATCATTTAATAGGTTTATGCAGAATAGGATTGGTTCTGTTGAAATCCCTGAGAAGAGGCTGATTGGTCATCTGGCCAATGAAAACTATGTGTGCCCAGAGGGTTTGAGTTGTCGTCATGAAAACAGCACTTAGGGTGATGAGACTGATATTACTATAGCTGGAGAAGAAGAGGTGAATCAGCCACCACCGAAGCAAACAGGTCCTCAGTTAGTTGATGAGGATGATGTGACTGCTCTTGATGACAGTCAAGTTAATTTGATAAAGAGGAAGTTAGCTGAAGCTCCAAAGGTGTCTACCAAACATAGACAGAAGCGCTTGAGGATTTTGGTCAAATATGGAAGTTCGTCTTCAACTACAAAGTCTCAACCGAAGGTCTCCCCACTACTCAACCTACTGCTGATGTTGGTGGTTCTACTCCACTTTCACCCACTCAACAACAACAAACACCACCTACTCAACAAGTTCAATCTTCTCTATGACCTGAGGGTGTTATTAGTGACTTGACTGGTATAGTTAATTGACGAATTATTCAGTTGACCTCGGATTTTGCAAAGTTCCAAAAGGCTGCTGAGGAGGATAGACAAAGAAGGGAAACAGAGATATCTGCTATGAGACAATTGGTTGATAGACAGCAGTTAAGAATAGATGAACTTGAGAAGAATGTGGGGAGTCAAGCTGGAGAGATTTTGGCTCTACAAACTCAGAATCAAGATTAGACTGAGAGGTTTAATGAGTGGAAAAAGAAAATTGTGATTAAAGAAGAGGAGGAAGGACCAGATCCTTTTGGTACTCTGGATGATGAGGAGGACAGGGCTCTTGAGGTTGCTAAAGGTTACACGGAGGATAACCCACTGTACATAACTCCACTTCAAGTTATAACTGTATCTGAGTTTTTAGCTATGCAGGATCGACTTAATCACTCTACTGTTTATAATGATTTAGAAGAAGGGGAGACCTTTAAGATGCCCCGTACAAAATCAACGTGTACGGATCATCAACAACAGGTCCATTGCACGGTATAATACTACATGCTGTTTTAAAACAAGTTTTGCATTCATGAAAAGATAACTTCAATTGTTTTACAAAAGATAACGTGACACAAAGGTCGTTACAAAGCCATTATTCAAAATAACATAAGTTGCGAATGCAAAGTAAAAGTTCCATGCTTGAGACATCTCTAAGTAATGCAGCGGAAGTCTAACACAGCGAGTCTGTAACAGCAAGTTTATAACACCAAGACTACAACAGCAAGTCTAACAGCAGAAGCAACAACGTCTAAGCACCTGAGAAATACATGCTTAGAATGTTGGTGAGCTATAGTTTGTTTGTAATCAGTAATGTAATGTAATGTAGACCACGAGATTTGTGACAACCCGGAAATTTCCAACCAAATTTAAACTTTATCTTTATAATATTCCGACATGATAAGCAAAGTTTGTTAAGTTGAATTTTAAACTATGTTCATACATTCATTTAACCTCGACCAAATTCCGATGATTCACGAACTAATATATATAAATGGATATGATTATATATGTATATATATATTATAACTTGAAAACGTTAACGAAGCATTAAATGTATAATACTTTATAAGAACGTATTGGTTCCAATATTTTTATCGAAGGAATTATAAGATAAAATCAAATGATTGAATTATCAACATTCATTATATGATTTACGCATCGCTATTGAGAGGTCCACTTTGATTTAGGAGACTTTTCCTTTTTAACGGTATTTCGAATAATTGGTAAAGTGATTTACAAGAAGGAATAAAGTGTTATTTAACGGGAACTAGACAAGGGTTAGTGGAGTTTCCTGTTCGATTTCCTATATAGGTGTTAACTAGTTAACCTTCATATTATTTAGGGTGAAAGAGACATGTGAGGTATATAGATAACTTAGAAAATGGATATCATCAAGTTAAGAAAAATGACGTTTTCATAAAAGTAATTTCATACGTTTATCTAACCTTCGGACTTTATCTTACGCTTCATCAGCAAAGGGTAATTTAAAAACTTGAAAACCTGTTATGAGTTATATACAATTTTACTTTTCTAAAACATTTTATGATATAACGATTCCCATTAGTTTAACCTTTAAACAAAATGATTCCTAAATATATTTAACTTTAAGAAACAAATTATGATATTTGTTTGATTTAGTTTCAAACGTACTAAAACGTTTTCGGTTTAAAAAGAACTTTATTATTAAAACACTTTGTAAGATAACTTGTTTTTGAATTTTAAAGAACTTAAATTAAAGCCTGTATTATAAATTTGTAAATATATTTTTATTGTTTCAAAAAGATAAGAGTATTACTAAATAATAATTTCGAAACGATTTTAAATATATATATATATATATATATATATATATATATATATATATATATATATATATATATATATATATATATATATATATATATATATATTGAACTTTGAAATATAATTAGTTTCGAAAAACTATATATTATATTGTTAAATAAATATTTCAAATTTATATTTAGAAATGAAAAAATATATATATTTTTCAATGTAATAAAATTTAATATTAAGTTAGTTATAAAACTTTTTGAGTTAAAATAATACTATTATATATGTGTGTATATGTATATATAACAAGACGATGATTTATAAAAGCTAATGACCAAAACACTCTAACATTCAAGTTACACTTCGAATGATTTAGCTATTGATAAGTTAAGTCTATATTTTTGTTAAAGGTACACATCACGAAACGTAAAACGCTAGTTTTCTAAGCGTACGAAAGAGAATTCGAGAAACCGGAACCAGGACATAAGTCGAGTGACAATGTACGAGTAAGTGGAACTAAAAGTACAAGTCAACATTGCACATAAATATAATATAATATATATAATTATATAAATTACTTATATTATAAATAAAATTAATAAAACTGTCGGCAAGGAAAAACAAAACGTAAATGAGCTAGCCACTTGATCCATGCGATCACATGGCTAACCATGCAACCCCATGCGATTGCATGGGGGGTTAGGTGTGCTCAACATCCTTTTTAAACCGAACGAATGCTGTGTTTGTGAATCATTTTTTTTCTTTCTTCTTGCACTCCGTAAAACACACACACATATATAAATTATAAATATTAAGATTATTAATCTAATTATTATTTGGTATTAGTATTATTAGGAAGCGTTATTATAAGTATTATACATAAAATACTACGACGAGGTCATGAGCGAGTTATTTCAAAACGGGTTTTTCGAGCGGGATAGAGCTAAGGAAATTATGGGTTATAGCTATGGAGATTATGGGTATTGTTCGGGGGTATACTCATGAGGTCAACCTAGTGTTTATCATTTCCGTTGTGTCTACGTATGTAACGACCCAACCCTCGTTATACCCAAAAATACGCCTTAAAAAATATTTCTGGGTCAGTACATCTGGACGGCGTCCGGCATTCTGGACGGCGTCCAGCTCTGAAGGCCAGGACAGCGTCCAGCCTTTTAGAACGACGTCTCAATGAACTACCAGAAACTGATCACGGGGTCCAACTTACATGAGCGAAAACCCGCTTTCTGACACTTTGAAGCGAAAACCTTTTCACAACATGTTATTATAAGTTAAACTAAAGGATTTCCATCACCAAAACAAGTTTTACAACGCCGGGCCCACATCGGCCCAAATTACACGTTTTGTTCAAAATATACAAGTTTCGACCGTGCTAGTTTAATTTCCAAACTACACTAGAGCATGGTTTTTGGGGTTAAACTACCCAAATCTTGGCCGAACATCCAAAAAAAACTAACACATCCAAAAGCGTCCCCTATCAAACAAGCGGGATCTCTAATCCAACCGAACGCCCTTACCCTTGTCAACGCCCGAGTCTCTAAAAAGGTAAACAATGAGAGGGTAAGCAAGGCTTAGCGAATGCAATAATTATACACATACATATATAATATACCTACTTGCAATCACTTACACACATACCGCATACTTGCTAGCAATACAATTAGTATACCATCTCAAGTACGAAGTTAATAATCTCCAAAACCGCAACTAGCATAATCAATAACATATAATCGACATAATACAATATGCTACAATACAATACTCAACCATGGTTAACCATACTCGCGTCATGGTGCTACTGGCTCTTTGGTTCACACCATACGCATCGGTTATGACGCTACCGGCTCTTTGGTTCACATCACAACCCGAGTCATACTCGCGCTAAAGTGCTACCGGCTCTTTGGTTTACACTCTAACAACTCGTGCCGTAGTGCTACCGGCTCTTTGGTTCACACTACAACACACGTACTATGACGCAACCGGCTCTTTGGTTCACATCATAGCACAAACGCAGATACTATGGCACTACCGGCTCTTTAGTTCATACCATATCATACAAATAAATACATTATATACTTACGCATATAATTATTCCACTCACCTTGTATCCAAAATGAAGGTAAGTCCACAAGATCTTCAACCGTCAACAAAAATCACCTATGATATTAACATACAATCAACACTTATCTAAATGGGGCTCCTAACATGCCGAATAGACCACTTAGGGTAAATGTTCACCCCTTTGTTCTCATAATACCAATCATAGGCCCAAATCTACCAAAAATCACTAGAACTAGTGACCATGGCACTAAATCGCCCAACTAGACACCACTAAGTCATTCAAAACTCTTTTGACCCATTTCGAGGTCAATACACCCACTTGGGTCACCCACAACCCAAATACACCCATTTACAAAAAACAAAGTGAGCTAGTGATTTACTAATATTTTAAGACCAATATACACAATTTAACATTTCAAAACCCTAGGTTAGTCATCTTTGAGTCCTCATGACCCAAACTTACCCAAAACCCCCCAAAACACTAGCAAATTGGGTTTTATGTTCATCACTAACCCAAACCCTAACCCTTGAACAATTTAAAACAAGGAAATTAGGTTTAGGACTTACCACAACTATCACAACGTAGCTAGGGGGTAGATGAACAACTTTAAAACTCGAGCTCTAACCCGAAACAAACTTCTTCCTTCTTGGATTGAGCTTTCTCACTCTAAAAGTCTCCTCTCTCTCTAGGATGTAAGTGAAAGGGAAAAGGTAGGTGGAAATGGAGTAAAGTTCTCCACCAAACTGATCTTGGGGCCTTTATGTCGTTCCCCATGTGAAATTACCAATATAGCCCTTTAAAATATCTGGAAACAAGACTGCTGGCTCGCCAGATCATCTGGACGGTGTCTAAATTACTGGACGGCATCCAGCTCTTCACACTGGGACGGCGTCCCACAATGTTGGACGGCGTCCCGAACAACAGGAAAGACAGGATCTTACAACTCTCCCCTACTTGAACCGGATTGCGTCCTCGCAATCCAAGCAGCATGACAAGCAGGAAGATATACCAAAACAAACTCTTCGGGCTCCCAAGTAAACTCGGAACCTTTACTACGACGCCATTGAACCTTATAAGTTCTCACCTCTTTATTCCTCAACCGTTTGACCTTCTCATCGAGTATAGCAATTGGCTCCTCTACATACTATAACATGTTGTTTAGCTCAATTTCATCTAAGGGCATCCATGAAGAATCATCCGCAAGACACTTTCAGAGATGGGAAACATGAAATGTATTATGGATCCCCGCAAGCTCTTCGGGTAATTCCAAACGATAAGCAACTTCACCAACACGAGCTAAAATCTTGAATGGCCCAATAAACCGAGGAGCTAACTTTCCCCATTTTCGAAACCGAATAATACCCTTCCATGGCGAAACCTTAAGCATCACCATGTCACCTTCTTGGAACTCAATCAATCGCCTTCGTTTGTCGGCATACGACTTTTGTCTATCTTGATCCGCTTTCAAATGAGCCCGTATCATATCAATTTTGCTATTCGTCTCTAAAACCAAATCGGTACTCCCGATTTCTCTTTGGCCCACTTCACCCCAACAAATCAGGGTTCGACATCTACGCCCATTGAGCATCTCATAAGGTGGCATCCCGATACTAGTATGATAACTATTATTGTACGAAAATTCCACCAATGGTAAGTGCTCATCCCAACTTCCACCAAAATCAATAATGCACGCCCGTAACATATCCTCCAATGTTTGGTTCGTACGTTCGGTTTGACCGTCCGTTTGAGGATGGTACGCCGTGCTCATTCTCAATTGTGTACCCATATCTTCATGAAAATTATTCCAAAACTGAGATGTGAAACGAGTGTCTCGATCCAAAATAATAGATATAGGAACCCTATGCCTCGATATCACCTCCTTGATAAATAATTTAGCCAAAGTCTCCGACGATATTGTTTCCCGAATGGGAAGAAACAAAGCACTCTTCGTCAACCGATCAACTATCACCCAAATCGAATCAAATTGGGTTCTCACCGTCTTTGGAAACTTTGTAATGAAGTCCATGGTGATGTGCTCCCATTTTCATTTCGGGACTTCCAACGGTTGTAATTGACCATACGGTTTTTGGTGTTCGGCCTTAACTTGCAAACACGTGACACATTGCTCCACATACTTTACAACATCATGTTTCATGCCCGGCCACCAATACTCTTTCTTCAAATCATGATACATTTTCGTCGCGCCCGGGTGAATGGAATACTTTGACTTATGTGCTTCATCAAGTATCACTCGTCGATGATCCCCCATCTTAGGCACCTACACTATTCCTTGAAAGGACAACAAATCATGCGGACCTAAAGTAATAGACTCCGTTTGCCCCACGATTCGTTTCTCATGCTTATTGTTAACAAAAGCTTCAATTTGAGTCTCACCGAGCTTTACAAGAAAGTCATTAGTAATAATCATGTGTAACGATCCTACTCGTATCGCCGGATGTTGACTCTTCCGACTTAACGCATCCGCGACCACATTCGCCTTACCCGGATGATAAAGTATTTCACAATCGTAATCTTTTACCACATCCATCCAACTACATTGACGATAATTCAAATCTCATTGGTCAAAAATATGTTTTAAACTTTTATGATCCAAATAAATCGTACACTTAACACCATACAAGTAGTGGCGCCAAATTTTCAACGCATTTACCACCGCCGCCAATTCAAGATCATGAGTCGGGTATCTCGTTTCGTGTTCCTTCAATTGTTGAGAGATATAAGCGATGACTTTACCTCTTTGCATTAGAACACAATCGATCCCATTTAATGATGCATCACAATAAACCGTCATGTCTTCTACACCTTCCGGCAACACTAACACCGGAGCTTGACACAACTTCTCTTTTAATAATTGAAAAGCAATTTCTTGCTCGTTTTCCCAATTAAATCTCGCATTCTTCCTCGTCAACTTCGTCAATGGAGAGGCGATCTTAGAAAAGTCTTGGATAAATTGACGATAATAACCGGCCAATCCGAGAAAACTTCAGATTTTCGTAGGCATAGTCGATCGTCCTCAACTCTTTACCGTCTCAATCTTCCCCAGATCTACTTGAATACCATCTTTGTTCACAATATGACCAAGGAATTGAACTTCCCTTAGCCAAAATTCACATTTGGAGAATTTTGCATACAACTTCTCCTTTCGCAACATCTTCAACACACCACACAAATGATGTTCATATTCCTTCATACTTTTCGAATAGACAAGTAAGTCGTCAATGAACACAATTACTGACTTGTCCAACATAGGTTGGCACACTCGGTTCATAAGATCCATGAATGCCGCCGGTGCATTCGTAAGACCAAAAAGCATAACTACAAACTCAAAATGCCCGTAACGCGTTCGAAAAGCCTTTTTCTCAATGTCTTCCTCACGGACCCGCATTTGGTGATAGCCGGACCGTAAGTCAATTTTTGAAAAATAAGTCGCGCCTTAAAGTTGATCAAATAAATCATCAATCCGAGGCAATGGATAACGATTCTTGATCGTCACTTTATTCAACTCTCGATAATCGATGCACATTCGCATACTACCATACTTCTTCTTCACGAATAAAACCGGAGCGCCCCATGGTGAAGCACTCGGTCAAATAAAACCCTTTTCAAGCAACTCTTGGGTTTGATTTAACAACTCTTGCATCTCCGTTGGTGCTAAACGATAAGGAGTTTTAGCAATGGGAGTAGCCCCCGGAACCAACTCAATGCGAAATTAAACTTGTCTTTCCACCAGAACACCCGGTAATTCATCCGGAAAAACGTCTTCGAATTCACTAACCACCGGAATTTCACGAATGAATGGTGGCTCTTCACGAGTATCAACTACATGAGCAAGAAAAGCCATACCACAACAAACAAGGAAACGACATGCCCGTGCATAAGTGCATAATGGCACAAGTCTTCTTCGTCTCTCGCCATGAATAATCAACTCTCCCCACTTGGGGTCTTAACACGAATAGATTTTTCATGGCATGCAATATCGGCTATATGATGATCGAGCCAATCCATACCAACAACAATATCGAATTCACCCAGGGTCATCGAGATAAGATCAATTTTAAACGTTTTGGAACCAAACACAATATCACAATTGTTACAAACATCAACCCTAGCACCGTCTTACCATCCGCTATTTCAACTTCTACCGAATGACTTAACTTAGCTAAAGGTTTATCAAGCTTAGACACAAAATGCGGAGACACAAACGATAGATTAGCACCGCTATCAAATAGTATCCTTGCCGGATTAGAGTTAACCATGAAATTACCTGAGACAACTTCGTTGGATTGCTTGGCCTCATCATGGGTCATTAAATAATTTCATCCCTCGCCATCCCTGCCGCCTTTTCTAGCTTCTTAACTTGATCACCCCTCAAATCGGGACATTCCGTCCTTCGGTGACCCTCTTTATTACAATTAAAATAAATGATTTTGTTGGAAGATGAGTTCGTACAAACACGGGCCAAGTGCCCTTATCGACCACAATTGTAGCACGTGGGTCCAAAACTCTTAGAAGCCCCCTTTTTCACACTACCGACGCTCTCGATCACACTCTTGCTCTTCTTGTTCGAGTGGCTAGTAGCTTCAAATTTTCTTTTGCCAAAGGTGAAGTCACTCTTTCTTGGAGCAAGCGACTCAAAACCCTTAGCGATATCAAACAATTCATCAAAAGCCTTCGTCGAATTCCTACTAATCCTTTCTTGATAGTTATCATTCAAGGTTCAGTAGAAATCTTCTTTCAACATATGATCATTCCTAACATACTCCAGGAAAAATTGGGTCTTTGATAAGAAAGTGGACTTGAGAGTGTTCAAATCCATTGACCCTTGCCTTAAAATACGTAACTCGTCCTTAAGCCTTGAAAGATCGGTCGAAGTTCGGTACTCCTTGAAAAATTCTTCTTTAAACTCGTCCCACGTCAAACTCATACTTTGTTCTTCACCATAAAGTCGAATTTTCGCATCCCACCACAACTTGGCATCACCCCTCATCATGCAACTACCATATCTCTTCCTTTTATTGAGAGGACACTCACTAGTACGGAAAGCCCCCTCCATGTCGGAGATCCATCGAGCACTCTTGAACGGGTCTCGTTCACCTTCAAAGGAGGGAGGTTGAGCATCTTTGAAGTTTTTATAGTAGAAGTCTCGCCTTCCAGCGTTATCCTCTTTAAGAACAATCTTAACTTGTTCCTTGACTAGATTGACTACTTGTTCGTCAATCGAATCCAAGAACATCTTCTTAACATGCTCTAGGAAGGTCGCATGATGCCTTTGTATAATGGCCTCAACCTTGGCCGTAAACTCGACATCCTCACTCGTACCCCCTTCATTGTTCTCGGGTCCGTTTCTCGTCTTCATACTATAAAACAGAAATAGGTTAAACAATGAAATGAAAAGACATAACTTAAAGCATATATGTACATCTCACACCGCCCCATCTTGCTCAACAATCGTCGTATATCGCTTGTTTGACACGATTTGAACTCGTAACAATGGTAGCTAATCATTGTTACGCGAGCACATCGCATTAATTTGCTAGTACAACGTCTATCTCGCAAGCGGGATCTCTAATCCAACCGAACGCCCTTACCCTTATCAACGTCCGAGCCTATAAAAAGGTAAACAATGAGAGGGTAAGTAAGGCTTAGTAAATGCAATAATTATACACATACATATATAATATACCTACTTGCAATCACTTACACACATACCGCATACTTGCTAGCAATACAATTAGCATACCATCTCAAGTACGAAGTTAATAATCTCCAAAACCACAACTAGCATAATCAATAACATATAATCGACATAATACAATATGCTACAATACAATACTCAACCATGGTTAACCATACTCGCATCATGGTGCTACCAGCTCTTTGGTTCACACCATACGCATCGGTTATGATGCTATCGGATCTTTGGTTCACATCACAACCCGAGTCATAATCGCGCTAAAGTGCTACCAGCTCTTTGGTTTACACTCTAACAACTCGTGCCGTAGTGCTATAGGCTCTTTGGTTCACACTACAACACACGTACTATGATGCTACCGGCTCTTTGGTTCACATCATAGCACAAACGCACATACTATGGCACTACCGGCTCTTTGGTTCATACCATAGCATACAAATAAATACATTATATACTTACGCATATAATTATTCCACTCACCTTGCATCCAAAATGAAGGTAAGTCTACAAGATCTTCAACCGTCAACGAAAATCACCTATGATATTAACATACAATCAACACTTATCTAAATGGGGCTCCTAACCCGCCCAATAGACCACTTAGGGTAAATGTTCACCCCTTTGTTCTCATAATACCAATCATAGGCCCAAATCTACCAAAAATCACTAGAACTAGTGACCATGGCACTAAATCTGAAACGACCCGTCCATATTACTATAAACGCAGTGCGTTCTCATTGGTCCCATAGCGAGGTATTTGACCTCTATATGATATGTTTTAGAAAATATTGCATTCGTTTCATAAAAAGTACATTATTATTATACATAATGCATGTTTTAAACAAGTGGGTGATTATTTAAGAAATAATCCCCAAAATACATCGGTTTCCAAATACTACACACGTGACATAACAGTCGAATTTAATACATGACAAAGGTTTTATTGAATGCAACACTTTATTTAAATAAAAGTATGAGACTCCATGCACAGATTGCTCAGATAATGCAACAGCGGAAGACTTTCTTAAGGACCACAGAATAAACATGCGTAAACAGTCAACACAAAGGTTGGTGAGATATATAGGTTTATCATCGATATAAATATAGACTACAAGATTTCGTAGTTATAAATATATGTACACTCGCAAGTGTATAAAAGTATTCTATAAGTTTTTGAGCGCTTCGGTAACCATACTTAACCATTAATGTGGCATATTCCCTTTATTATGAAATCTCCCTACACTGTACCAAGTATAGTAAAAACAAAGTACTATGCAACCGTTTACAATACTAGAGCGACTAGCCCAGTTGGGGTTGTCAAACTCGATAGATCTATTAATAGGATTCGCGCTTACATATTCTTACAACATGTAAATATTAGTTACCAAACTATTAGGGAAGATATGCAAGGTGGTACAACTCAACGTAGAATATATTTTAAGTACTTGTGTCCATGGCGTAAAACATAAAATGCATGTATTCTCATCCCAAAATATTTGTAGAGTTTAAAAATGGGACTATATACTTAATGTAGTAAAAGTATATTAATAATAAGTTTTTAACTTATTAAAAATATGGCCGTCGTCCTTGGATTCATGAACCTATAATAATAATAACGATTCAGATAATAATACATGTGAACAAAATCAATATAGTAAGTTCATATCATATATATTCAATCACATGTGATTGTTTGAGTTTATATTTTCAATCACATGTGATTATTTATATTTTCAATCACATGTGATTATTTAAGTTGTCAAGTTTAGTAGTTCAAAATAGTCCGAAAAGTCCAATAGTCCAACAGTCCAATAATCGGTATATATATATATATATATATATATATATATATATATATATATATATATATATATATATATATATATATATATATATATATATATATATATATATATATATAATCTTAGAATTACCCCATGGCGTATTGTGTACGTATTGTATTGCATCAATCCAGAGATGTATTGTATACGTATTGTATTAGAATTAAGTAAGACGTATTGTGTACGTATTGTCTTAGGATTTATCAAAACGTATTGTGCACGTATTGTCATGGAACGTACCAAGATTATTATATATATACAATCTCGAAATTAATCAAGATTATAATATTTTGTTATACTAATGATAACATGTCCAAATATATATAGAATATAGGAAAATTTAACAAGGATATGGTTAATATAGTTTTTATAATATAAATTTCGTCCATACCACGTTAATTTTAGCAGATTTTGTTTTGCTCGCCAAATATTCATTACAACTCCGTTTAAAGTGAATCAAATTGCTATGGATTCTTTAAGAAGTCAATTTTACAAAACCAATTCGAAAAGTTCATCCCAAGTAGTAATTTTTAGAGCTTTACCCTCTTTTTGTGTCGGTGGACAGATTTGGAAAAATCCCGGCATCCACCCAATATATGATTTTTGATAAAAATACTTCCACTTTGTCTAAAATCATGAAAAAAATACTGGAAGTCTTATTTACATATATTAACATATTTCCAAAGTCTTAGCCTCGAACTCAAAGTCTAAGATAGGTTTTTAATTCCCAACCCAAAACATCATGCTTTTTACTGAATGGAGATTAAAGGATATATGTTAAGTTTGAAGGTGTTCGTCATATGTACAAGTTATAAGTTCTTATATTAACTTAATATAACATCATAATATATATAAATAAGTGTTATTAGAGTTAAGTTAGAAAGATTAGATTAGTTTTTCAAACAAGTTTAGAATCAACTAAACTATGTTCTAGTTTATAAACTCTTATATAGATAGCTATAAACATATGAATTGAACAAGAGTTGAAGTAAAGTTTTTACCTTAAGTTTAGAATGTAAAGTTGCTGGAAAGAAGTAGTAGAAAAAAACTTGAGAGAGTTCTTGCAAGTGTGTGTGAAAATTGGAAGTAAAATTTGGAAAATGAATGTGTAAAAATGAGTTAGAAATGGTGCTTATTTATAGGCTTGAAAATTTGACTTTTAGTGAAAATATCTAAGATAAGTTAAAATGTATTAAGTCATGGATGATATATTAAATTGATTAGGTCATGGATGACATATTACACAAATAATTGTAGATTTCTATTGGTATATACCAATAGTAAATACTTCTAGAAGCTGTGTATAATACGGGTAAAAATACCGTATGAATGCGAGTAGAATTCTTGAGAAAATTGAACAGAAATACGAGTATAGCTATCCTTTATATGTATTGGTATATTATAAAGTGTATTCAATACTTGTAAGGATGTATTTACACTCGTAATACATTATATGTAAATACATTTTAACATAAGTTAATTACGTCGTTTAAATAGTAACATATATATTGTTCAAAAACTATTTAAATTAGTAGTATAAAAATATATATACAATACTTTGTTAATATACTTAATGAGATATTTAATTATCATATTTTCAAGTTATATATATATAAATCCATATATATACACAATAATTAAACAATTAAGCAATTAAATCAAGTTATGACGTTCGTGAATCGTCGGAATAAAAGAGTGAACAAAAGCTTGTGTAAAACTCTTTCCGGAGGTTCAAGATTTATTAAAAATTCATTGCTTATCAAGTCGGAATTATATAAAGATTAAGTTTAAATTTGGTCGGAAATTTTCGGGTCGTCACAGTACCTACCCGTTAAAGAAATTTCGTCCCGAAATTTGATCGAGGTCGTCATGGCTAACAATAAGAATGTTATTATGATGAATATAAGTTGATTCATAGGGTTTTATCATGATTGAGAAATATGGATAAAATAATTCGATTACTCGAAACGTATGAGTGAAGCTATCGTAAAAGAGTGAAATGAGAAAATAGGGATTCGTCTTATCTTTTGACGTCATCACGGTTGATCTCCGGATTAAAGAAAATCTTTGTAATCTATATAGAATTTGATTCTTCGGTGATTAAGGAAATTATGATCCTCTTCGATTTAATGCGATGATTCATCTCGATTTTTCTGTCGGATATTTCACTATAAATACACCACGTTTGTTTCCTTTTAATTCACGCCTTCTATTCTTTCTCCCTCAATTCTTACTTTAAAATTATTTATCAATATGCTTCATCCAGTGCTGATTCTCGATATACTCCTCACTTTCATATCTGTTGTTCTTCTTTTTCATCTACCTCCGGAAGAATCTATTTACTTCTACTATACTCTTAGTTTTATAGTGTTTTTAGTTCGCCCGTGCCTTTATATTGCTATATGCATCGATATATACAGTTTATAGTTTCTGGGTTGTTGTTGGGTTTTATATATTCCCTTATATTTCGATGTCCCTGCTTCTGTCTTCTATAATCATTGTCATCCCCAATTAATGCTCTCTTTTATTAGCTGCGATTTATACCCCAATTTCTATTTCGGAGTTTTGTCCTTTCGTTTCTTCTTCTTGCGATTAACCGCCGCTTGTAATGGTCCATAATTCGCATATATGAATTTCGGAATGAACATTGTTAATGTTCTAAGAAGGAAATTGTAATGGCACGATCTTGACTTGTCAAATTACTAGAATACCTCGGAAAAGGCCAAATCATCAAGAAATATTTTCTTGATATTTTAGAGGTTAAAGAGAATACAAGAGTCGTGTAACATAGCACATGATGACGTTATGATCTGTGAATCATCACGTTCCATTTAGAAACTCAGCATGACTTACTGTAATATAATCACGTTGATCAAGTGTCATTATATTATACTAGTTCATGCTTCAGTTTCCAACACTACTTCAAAAATATTCCTATTTTAAATTCGAAAGTTTCAGAATTTAGAAACTAAAATAGTTTCTTTTATGATGTAATACAGACAGCGCGAAGAGGTAAATGATTTTAGATAAGAATAATTATGGAAATATCTTCAGAAATATGGAGGATATTTATAATGAAAGATACGATGATATCTTAGAATTTCTAATATCAGAGGATGATGAAGAATATTGCCCGTAAGGGTTTATAGTCAGGAGCAAGGTATTCAATAATGACTTCAGCAGACACGGAATCATTTGGATTCTTTGAAGGTAGATTTCGTCCTTGTGATTTATCCACAGCCTTCTTCATGGTTTGCTCAATCCGTATTTTCAGTACCAAATCTTCTCTTTTTCTGAGCTTTGCCAACACACTACTCTTTATCATCAAACTTTTTACTGTTAAGGTCGTTTATAGTTTTTGCTACTTCATCAGCATTTCGGGAACTAGTTCGCAGTTTAGGGTGTTTTTCAGAAACTTCACATTCAAAGTATATAAGTCCAGAAGATAGACACATATAATTGTTGGCGTAGACATGCTGCGAGATTTCAAAATACTGATTGCTAATTCCCGATGATTCGTATGACAATTCTCGTTACAAGATGCAGATGAGTAAATGATGGGGTTTTGATACATATAACGATTTTTCAGAAAGTCAAAGATCAATGAAGTTGTTAATAAGTTTACTGCTAATGTAGCGAGATATGAAAGGTTCCCTGGTAATAATGATGAAGGGGTAATCATTATAATAAGGCTTATTCGAATGAACAATTGAAGTTGGTTCGCTGGAGCTGTGACAAAATCGTCTATTTTTTGAAGGGATTGAAAAGTTATTTTAGCTAGTAAATGCCAAAAGGTCTGACATGGATACGTGTTAAATTATGACTTTCGTTTCAAGAGTTTTCAGGTACGTAACTGTGGATAACATGTGGTTGGATCATCATCTCGATTGTTCATTATTTGAAGTGTCTTCAGGTATTTCGAAGGGCTTGAACACAGATTATAATCGTTAATATACATACGATGTTCTAACACGGTTTTGAAGTCAAAGTATAGATTTAAAAGATATAAAAATCTAAGAGTGATGATACCGGTTATATCTTGAATTGAATTCGGTGATTTCAAAATCAGAATATGTAATTAGATTTTTGAATGAGTATGGTTATTTTGATTTCTATAAAAGAATGTATATTGTTGTGAAAGTAGGGAGTATAATGGATGATTTACTGAATCAGATTCGAAGAATGTAACATATTAATTGTGAATTTATATATCTCTCGGGTATTACCTACCCGTTAAAAAAAAATGTCACAATTAATATTTTGTACAAAAGAATTTTATTACAGTCTTTATGGAAATATATGTGTATATTTCTTCAGATGTAATATAGATTTAATGAGTTAATATTAAATTAAACTCATTTGATTTATGGTTAAGGCTAGGATAGATAATTTCTAAACTTTAGAAATTACATAATCATCGTAGAATATTTTCCCAATGAAGTTATGAATCAATACTTCATCATTGTGGTATTCCTTAGTATCTACAGGGCGTATGACGTCGATGCTCATGGGACAGATTGTGAAGTTGAGGTTTGCGATGCGGTTGTTGTTGGTGGTGGTAATGGTACTATTGATGTTGTTTATGTTGCTGGTGCTGCTGCTGGTGTTTGTAACCTTTGCACCATATTCGCCAAAGCCACTACCCGAGCGCGAAGCTCGTTGACTTCTTTTATTACACCGGGGTGATTGTCGGTTCGGACGAGCGGATAAATAAGATCTAGAATTTGGTGTAGTATATAATCGTGACGAGATACTCTGGAAATGAGAGAGAAAATGGTGTTTCGGACAGGTTAGCCGATAAGTGCTTCAGGTTCTTCGCCAAGAGGACAATGTGGTGGATGAAAAGGATCGCCTTCTTCTTGTCTCCAATGATTAAGGAGGCTACGAACCCATCCCCAATTCATTCAGAATGGATGATGGCTAATTGGTTGATCCATTCCGGTCACACTGCTTTCGGAGCTTGAGTGGGATTCCATTTCGGAATCCGAGGAACTTGAACTGATGACGAATTCCATTTCATACGATTTGATAAAGGATTTTTCGATACGAAATGATTTTCCGGCTATCGGGTGGTATTCTAACAACACAGAATATCTATATATATAGATCAAAAGATTTCATAGATTACGGAGGAATTTACGGAATATGTCAGGCAAAGTTTACGGTAATAGATACGATAAGATATGATTTAGCAGATACGCTAAGATATGAATTTTGTCTATACACTATTCATGCAATCAATGCAGCAAGACGTGTCTAGACTAAGAATAATAAGCAGGTAATTTCCTAAGGATGATAAGTAGGTAATTTTCGACACAAATGATAAGCAAAACTTTTGACATGCAGACACGGTCGAAGTCCAGACTCACTAATGCATCCTAATGACTTATCAGTTAGACACACTAATGCAGACCTGGTTCGCTAAGACCACCGCTCTGATACCAACTGAAATGACCCGTCCATATTACTATAAATGCAGTACGTTCTCATTGGTCCCATAGCGAGGTATTTGACCTCTATATGATACGTTTTAGAAAATATTGCATTCGTTTCATAAAAAGTACATTATTATAATACATAATGCATGTTTTAAACAAGTGGGCGATTACTTAAGAAATAATCCCCAATATACATTGGTTTTTAAATACTACACACGTGATGTAACAGTCGAATATAATACATGACAAAGGTTTTATTGAATGCAACACTTTATTTAAATAAAAGTATGAGACTCCATGCACAGCTTGCTCAGATAATGCAACAGCGAAAGACTTTCTTAAGGACCTGAGAATAAACATGCGTAAATAGTCAACACAAAGGTTGGTGAGATATATAGGTTTATCATCGATATAAATATAGGCCACAAGATTTCATAGTTATAAATATATGTACACTCGCAAGTGTATAAAAGTATTCTATAAGTTGTTGAGCGCTTCGGTAACCATACTTAACCATTAAGTGGCATATTCCATTTATTATGAAATCTCCCTACACTGTACCAAGTATAGTAAAAATGAAGTACTATGCAACCGTTTACAATACTAGAGCGACTAGCCTGGTTGGGGTTGTCAAACCCGATAGATCTATCAATAGGATTCGCGCTTACATGTTCTTACAACATGTAAATATTAGTTACCAAGCTATTAGAGAAGATATGCAAGGTGGTACAACTCAACGTAGAATATATTTTAAGTACTTGTGTCCATGGCATAAAACATAAAATGCATGTATTCTCATCCCAAAATATTTGTAGAGTTTAAAAATGGGACTATATACTCAATGTAGTAAAAGTATATTAATAATAAGTTTTTAACTTATTAAAAATATGGCCGTCGTCCTTGGATTCACGAACCTATAATAATAATAATAACGATTCAGATAATAATACATGTGAACAAAATTAATATAGCAAGTTCATATCATATATATTCAATCACATGTGATTGTTTGAGTTTATATTTTCAATCACATGTGATTATTTATATTTTCAATCACACGTGATTATTTAAGTTGTCAAGTTTAGTAGTTCAAAAGAGTCCGAAAAGTCCAACAGTCCAACAGTCCAATAATCGGTATATGTATATATATATATATATATATATATATATATATATATATATATATATATATAATCTTAGAATTACCCCACGGCGTATTGTGTACGTATTGTATTGCATCAATCCAGAGACGTATTGTATACGTATTGTCTTAGAATTAACTAAGACGTATTGTGTACGTATTGTCTTAGGATTTATCAAAACGTATTGTGCACGTATTGTCATGGAACGTACCAAGATTATTATATATATACAATCTCGAAATTAATCAAGATTATAATATTTTGTTATACTAATGATAACATGTCCAAATATATATAGGATATAGGAAAAGTTAACAAGGATATGGTTAATATAGTTTTTATAACATAAATTTCGTCCATACCACGTTAATTTTAGCAGATTTTGTTTTGCTCGCCAAATATTCATTACAACTCCGTTTAAAGGGAATCAAATTGCTATGGATTCCTTAAGAAGTCAATTTTATAAAACCAATTTGAAAATTTCATCCCAAGTAGTAATTTTTAGAGCTTTACCCTCTTTTTGTGTCGGTGGACAGATTTGGAAAAATCCCAGCATCCACCCAATATATGATTTTTGATAAAATACTTCCACTTTGTCTAAAATCATGACAAAAATACTGGAAGTATTATTTACATATATTAACATATTTCCAAAGTCTTAGCCTTGAACTCAAAGTCTAAGATAGGTTTTTAATTCCCAACCCAAAACAGTCCGCTTTTTACTTAATGGAGATTAAAGGATATATGTTAAGTTTCAAGGTGTTCTTCATATGTACAAGTTATAAGTTCTTATATTAACTTAATATAACATCATAATACATATAAATAAGTGTTATTAGAGTTAAGTTAGAAAGATTAGATTAGTTTTTCAAACAAGTTTAGAATCAACTAAACTATGTTCTAGTTTATAAACTCTTATATAGATAGCTATAAACATATGAATTGAACAAGAGTTGAAGTAGAGTTTTTACCTCAAGTTTAGATTGTAAAGTTGCTGGAAAGAAGCAGTAGAACAAAACTTGAGAGAGTTCTTGCAAGTGTGTGTGAAAATTGGAAGTAAAATTTAGAAAATGAATGTGTAAAAATGAGTTAGAAAAGGTGCTTATTTATAGGCTTGAAAATTTGGCTTTTAGTGAAAATATCTAAGATAAGTTAAAATTTATTGAGTCATGGATGACATATTAAATTGATTAGGTCATGGATGACATATTACACAAATAATTGCAGATTTCTATTGGTATATACCAATAGTAAATACTTCTAGAAGCTGTGTATAATACGGGTAAAAATACCGTATGAATGCGAGTAGAATTCTTGAGAAAATTGAACAGAAATGTGAGTATAGCTATCCTTTATATGTATTGGTATATTATAAAGTGTATTCAATACTTGTAAGGATGTATTTACACTCGTAATACATTATATGTAAATACATTTTAACATAAGTTAATTACGTCGTTTAAATAGTAACATATATATTGTTCAAAAACTCTTTAAATTAGTAGTATGAAAATATATATACAATACTTTGTTAATATACTTAATGAGATATTTAATTATCATATTTTCAAGTTATATATATATATATATATATATATATATATATATATATATATATATATATATATATATATACACACAATAATTAAACAATTAAACAATTAAATCAAGTTATGACGTTCGTGAATCGTCGGAATAAAAGGGTGAACAAAAGATTGTGTAAAACTCTTTCTGGAGGTTCAAGATTTATTAAAAATTCATTGCTTATCAAGTCGGAATTATATAAAGATTAAGTTTAAATTTGATCGGAAATTTCTGGGTCGTCACAAAATCGCCCAACTATACACCACTAAGTCATTCAAAACTCTTTTGACCCATTTAGAGGTCAACACACCCACTTGGGTCACCCACAACCCAAATACACCCATTTATAAAACAACAAAATGAGCTAGTGATTTACTAACATTTTAAGACCAATATACACAATTTAACATTTCAAAACCCTAGGTTAGTCATCTTTGAGTCCTCATGACCCAAACTTACCTAAAACCCCCAAAACACTAGCAAATTGGGTTTTATGTTCATCACTAACCCAAATCCTAACCCTTGAACAATTTAAAATAAGGAAATTAGGTTTAGGACTTACCACAACTATCACAACGTAGCTAGGGGTAGATGAACAACTTTAAAACTCGAGCTCTAACCCGAAACAAACTTCTTCCTTCTTGGATTGAGCTTTCTCACTCTAAAAGTCTCCTCTCTCTCTAGGATGTAAGTGGAAGGGAAAAGGTAGGTGGAAATGGAGTAAAGTTCTCCACCAAACTGATCTTGGGGCCTTTATGTCGTCCCCCATGTGAAATTACCAATATAGCCCTTTAAAATATCTAGAAACAAGACTGTTGGCTCGCCAGATCATCTGGACGGCGTCCAAATTACTGGACGACATCCACCTCTTCACACTGGGATGACGTCCCACAATGTTGGACGGCGTCCCGAACAACAGGAAAGACAGGATCTTACAACGTACTTTCCTGCAATATTGAATCACAAATATTGATACGTGAGCACTCATATCCTATCTTTTATATATTAATAGTGTATCCATGACTAGTGCTCGAGTATATATGATTATGCATGCTTGTATGTGAAATGTCCTGTTCATATTGATTATAAACGTTCCATATTAATTGATTTCGTTGTGAGGTTTTGACCTCTACATGAGACGTTTTTCAAAGACTGCATTCTTTTTTAAAACAAACCATAACCTTTATTTTATCGACAAGGTTAAAAAGACACCACCTAGATTATCCAGAAATGATAATCTAAAAATATCACACTTACACACTACCAATACATATTGGTTTACAATATTAATATGTTACAACAAAGTAAATCTTGAATGCAGTTTTAAACAATATTATACAAGCATGCTGACACCAAATCTTGTCCATATTTTAGCATGCAATAGTGGAAGCTCTTAATAATCACCTGAGAATAAACATGCTTTAAACGTCAACAAAAATGTTGGTGAGTTATAGGTTTACCCTATATATTTATCAAATCGTAATAATAGACCACAAGATTTCATATTTCAATATACATCCCATACATAGAGATAAAAATTATTCATATGGTGAACACCTGGTAACCGACATTAACAAGATGCATATAATAATATCCCCTATCATTCCGGGGAATCCTTCGGACATGATAAAAACGAATTCGAAGTACTAAAGCATCCGATACTTTAAATGGGGTTCGTTAGGCCCAATAGATCTATCTTTAGCATTCGCATCAATTAGTAGATCGGTTTACTAATTATTAGGCTACCAAGCAAAAGGGGCATATTCGGCTTCGATCATTCACCCATATAATGTAGTTTCAATTACTTGTGTCTATTTCGTAAAACATTTATAAAATTTCATGTATTCTCATCCCAAAAATATTAGATTTTAAAAGTGGGACTATAACTCACTTTCACAGATTTTTACTTCGTCGGGAGTAAGACTTGGCCACTGGTTGATTCACGAACCTATAACAAATATGTACATATATATCAAAGTATGTTCAAAATATATTTATAACATTTTTAATATGTTTTAATGATTTGAGTTTATTAAGTCAGCTGTCCTCGTTAGTAACCTACAACTAGTTGTCCACAGTTAGATGTACAGAAATAAATCGATATATATATATATATATATATATATATATATATATATATATATATATATATATATATATATATATATATATATATATATATATTTATATATATATATATATATATATTATCTTGAATCAATCCACGACCCAGTGTATACACGTCTCAGGCTAGATCACAACTCAAAGTATATATATTTTTGAAATCAACCTCAACCCTGTATAGCTAACTCAAACATTACTGCATATAGAGTGTCTATGGTTGTTCCAAATAATATATATACATGGGTCGATATGATATGTCAAAACATTTGTATACGTGTCTACGGTATCCCAAGATTACATAATATATTAGAATACATGTATAATACAATATGAGTTAGCTAGGATATGATTAATATAGATTTGTTACCAATTTTCACGTAGCTACAACAAGCAAAATTATCCAATCTTGTTTTACCCATAACTTCTTCGTTTTAAATCCGTTTTGAGTGATTCAAGTTGCTATGGTTTCATATTGAACTTAAGTTTATGAATCTAAACAGAAAAAGTATAAGTTTATAGTCGGAAATACAGGTTACAAGTCATTTTTGTAAAGGTAGTCATTTCAGTCGAAAGAACGACGTCTAGATGACCATTTTGGAAAACATACTTCCACTTTGAGTTTAACCATGATTTTTGGATATAGTTTCATGTTCATAAGAAAAATCATTTTCTCAGAAGAACAACTTTTAAATCAAAGTTTATCATAGTTTTTAATTAACTAACCCAAAACAGCCCGCGGTGTTACTACGACGGCGTATATCTGGTTTTACGGTGTTTTTTGTGTTTTCAGGTTTTAAATCATTAAGTTAGCATATCATATAGATATATAACATGTGTTTAGTTGATTTTAAAAGTCAAGTTAGAAGGATTAATTTTTGTTTGCGAACAAATTTAGAATTAACTAAACTATGTTCTAGTGATTACAAGTTTAAACCTTCGAATAAGGTAGTTTTATATATATGAATCGAATGATGTTATGAACATCATTACTACCTCAAGTTTTGTGGATAAACCTACTAGAAATGAGAAAAATAGATCTATCTTCAAAGGATCCTTGGATGGCTTGAGAGTTCTTGAAGCAAAATCATGACACGAAAACAAGTTCAAGTAAGATTTCCACTCGAAATAAGATTGTTATAGTTATAGAAATTGAATCAAAGTTTAAGTATGAGTATTACCTTGAATTAGAAAGATATTTTACTGTAAATAAGAAAAATTTCTTGAGATTGAATGATCACTTGAAATGGATTTGCAAGATTGAAAGTAAGCTAGCAAACTTGGAAGTGTTGTTGGTGTATTCTTGAGTAGTTGTTTTGTATGTTGATCTAGGTTACCTAGATTGAGCTAGATTATGAAGGAAATGATGAAGAACACTTAGAACACTAAGAGAGTAATTGAGAGAGAGTAATTTGATGCATAAAAATGGAAATCAAAGTGTGTTTGTGGTAGGTGTAATGAGCGTGAATATGGAGTCAAATATAGGCTCCATTACTTTGTTGTTTTGCTAGATATTTCCTGCTAGTTGCCAAATAATGGTTCACACATGTGTTAGGTGACTCACAAGGGCTGCTAAGAGCTGATCATTGGAGTGTATATACCAATAGTAAATACATTTAGAACCTGGGTATTGTACGAGTACGAATACGGGTGCATACGAGTAGAATTGTTGATAAAAATGAACGAGGATGTAATTGTAAGCATTTTTGTTAAGTAGAAGTACTTTGATAAGTGTCTTGAAGTCTTTCAAAAGTGTATGAATACATATTAAAACACTACATGTATATACATTTTAACTGAGTCGTTAAGTCATCGTTAGTCGTTACATGTAAGTGTTGTTTTGAAACTTTTAAGTTAACGATCTTGTTAAATGTTGTTAACACATTGTTTATTATATCTAATGAGATGTTAAATTATTACATTATCATGATATTATGATGTATTAATATATCTTAATATGATATATATACATTTAAATGTTGTTACAACGATAATCGTTACATATATGTCTCGTTTCGAAATCCTTAAGTTAGTAGTCTTGTTTTTACATATGAAGTTCATTGTTAATACACTTAATGATATGTTTACTTATCATTTATCATGTTTATTATAGTGTATCAAAATATTAATATGATTCATAGGTATTTAGTAAGACTTTGTTATAACGATAATCGTTATATATATCGTTTTTAGTTTCTTAATTCAATAAACTCATTTTTATGTATATCACTCATTGTTAATATACCTAGTGAGATACTTACTTATTGTACTATCATGTTGACTATATATGGATATATATATATATATATATATATATATATATATATATATATATATATATATATATATATATATATATATATATATATATATATATATATATATATATATATATATATATATATATATATATATCCATATATATGTCATCATATAGTTTTTACAAGTTTTAACGTTCGTGAATCGCCGGTCAACTTGGGTGGTCAAATGTCTATATGAAACCTATTTCAATTAATCAAGTCTTAACAAGTTTGATTGCTTAACATGTTGGAAACACTTAATCATGTAAATATCAATTTCATTTAATATATATAAACATGGAAAAGTTCGGGTCACTACAGTACCTACCCGTTAAATAAATTTCGTCCCGAAATTTTAAGCAGTTAGAGGTGTTGACGTATCTTCTGGAAATAAGTGCGGGTATTTCTTCTTCATCTGATCTTCTCATTTCTAGGTGAACTCGGGTCCTCTACGAGCATTCCATCGAACCTTAACAATTGGTATCTTGTTTTGCTTAAGTCTTTTAACCTCACGATCCATTATTTCGACGGGTTCTTCGATGAATTGAAGTTTTTCTTTGATTTGGATTTTGTCTAACAAAATAGTGAGATCTTCTTTAGCAAAACATTTCTTCAAATTCGAGACGTGGAAAGTGTTATGTACAGCCGCGAGTTGTTGAGGTAACTCAAGTCGGTAAGCTACTGGTCCGACACGATCAATAATCTTGAATGGTCCAATATACCTTGGATTTAATTTCCCCCGTTTACCAAATCGAACAACACCTTTCCAAGGTGAAACCTTAAGCATGACCATCTCCCCAATTTCAAATTCTATATCTTTTCTCTTAATGTCCGCATAGCTCTTTTGTCGACTTTGGGCGGTTTTCAACCGTTGTTGAATTTGAATGATTTTCTCTGTGGTTTCTTGAATAATTTTTGGACCCGTAATTTGTCTATCCCCCACTTCACTCCAAAAAATCAGAGACCTACACTTTCTACCATAAAGTGCCTCAAACGGCGCCATTTCAATGCTCGAGTGTTAACTGTTGTTGTAGAAAAATTCTGCTAACGGTAAATGTCGATCCCAATTGTTTCTGAAATCAATAACACATGCTCGTAGCATGTCTTCAAGCATTTGTATCGTCCTTTCACTCTGCCCATCAGTTTGTGGATGATAGGCAGTACTCATGTCTAGACGAATTCCTAATGCTTGCTGTAATGTCTGCCAGAATCTTGAAATAAATCTGCCATCCCATATCAGAGATAATAGAGATTGGTATTCCATGTATGGAGACGACTTCCTTCAAATACAGTCGTGCTAACTTCTCCATCTTGTCATCTTCTCTTATTGGCAGGAAGTGTGCTGATTTGGTGAGACGATCAACTATTACCCAAATAGTATCAAAACTACTTGCAGTCCTTGGCAATTTATTGATGAAATCCATGGTAATGTTTTCCCATTTCCATTCCAAGATTTCGGGTTGTTGAAGTAGACCTGATGGTTTCTGATGCTCAGCTTTGACCTTAGAACAAGTCAAACATTCTCCTACGTATTTAGCAACATCGGCTTTCATACCCGGCCACCAAAAATGTTTCTTAAGATCCTTGTACATCTTCTCCGCTCCAGGATGTATTGAGTATCTGGTTTTATGAGCTTCTCTAAGTACCATTTCTCTTATATCTCCAAATTTTGGTACCCAAATTCTTTCAGCCCTATACCGGGTTCCGTATTCCCGAATATTAAGATGGTTCTCCGATCCTTTGGGTATTTCATCCTTTAAATTTTCCTCTTTTAAAACTCCTTGTTGCACCTCCGTTATTTGAGTAGTAAGGTTAGTGTGAATCATGAGTCATGAAAATATACTTAATGTCAACCATGACCATCCCAATCAAATTTCGGAACGAAATTTCTTTAACGGGTAGGTACTGTAACGACCCGAAAATTTCCGACCAAATTTAAACTTAATCTTTATATGTTTCTGACACGATAAGCATAGTCTGTAATATTGAGTCTTGAAAATTTTGAACCATTTACATAGATTCATTTATACCTTTGTCTGTTTCCGACGATTCACCAACCTATAAACGTAAATAGAAATGTGCATGTAAATCACTATACATATAAATAATTATATATTGTAAAATAAATATAGTAGAGAACTGATATGTGATTTAATTATTATGAAAGATAAATTAAAATAACTAAAACTTGTTATTTAATGATTTCAAACATAATTTGTCAACGATTAATAAAGTATTAAATGTATAAATGTTATACTTTGAGTTTAAATTATTTTAATGTATATAATTAATACATCTATCTAAGTAATGAATATGGATATGTAAAACATAACTATATGTATAGTAATGTGAATATACATAAGAGATATAAACAAAATTTTTACTATATGTATATTGGTAAAATATATAAATATTAGATATATTTATTATTATATAAGTATTTAATAATACATAATTAATAATATGTAATGTTAACATAATTGCAAGTAAAATATAAATGTTATACTAATATTACTTTCATTATTATCAGTAAATGTCTGTCTTATTATATATATATATATATATATATATATATATATATATATATATATATATATATATATATATATATATATATATATATATATATATATAATATTGATATAAAAATTTAAAACATGTAAATTGTTATATCTTTATTATTTCTAGCATTGCTATTGCTATTAGATATTATTATTATTGTCATTTTTTTTAGTATCATTATGAGTTATTATCATTAGTAATATATATTTATTATTATTATTAATATTAATATTATTATTAGTATTTTGATTATTATTAATATAATTATAATTATAATTATTAATTATTAAATTCAATTGTATAAAGTTGTATATATAGATTTGGATTCAGAAACGGTTTCACATAACAATCAAACTGTATTTGATTGTGTCTTATCCCTAAAAATTCGTCAATTATCCGTATCAATCGTGCAAAACAGTTAAATATGACCTATCTGTTATTGTTTTATTATCTGATTCGATATAGTGCCTGTAAAATCCTGTCGAGCAATCAAGGCAACAAAACAAATAAAATAGAATCTTGTAACTGTATTAGACACTCTGGCACCTTATATCCTTTACTTACTACAAATTGAAACCAAAACAGAAATTATAAAAATAGAAAGAGTGCCGGTACCTCTGTTCGTGACCAATTTTAACAACAGTTCGATTTCATTTTTTTTTCAAAATCCATAAATACAATTTTGTTAAGAATCATGTATTCAAACTATCTGTAAAGTTTGAACCTCCAATTTTCTATATTCAAATCGAATTTTTGAGTCAAAGTTTCAATCTCAAAAAGTCAAACCTTGTTCTTCGTTAGAATTCAAACTTATTTTAATGTTTCCAGTAAAATTGAGGATTTAGAAAGTTTTTAGGGATGATTTAAAACCTATTTCATGTTGTAATCATGAGCTAAAACATCCTTTAATTCAAAATCACCATTTAAGTTTGGTTGTGTTCTTCGTGAAGTTTTTCAAACTGTTATTGCTATATTTATTTTGATTTCTGTTCTAAATTAATTCGAACACCCTTATAGGTTGTATCTAATTTTAGTATATGTCATAAGACAAATAATTTAATTGAAGTTTGAGGAGTGTAGATCGATTTGAATACTGTGAGAAGAAGAAGAAAATAAACAGACAGGTTTACATGTTATAAATATTTCGGATGGGTTATATATCAGAAAAACAGACGTGGTGGGATGGTCTAGTCGTGTTTTGTGAGCGAGGGGTCTCGGGTTCAAGCCCGGCTGGTGCTGTTTTATTTTTAGAACCTATTCCTTTTGAGGTATAATTTCCATTACTAGTATTACGATTTTTATTATTATTATTATTATTATTATTATTATTATTATTATTATTATTATTATTATTATTATTATTAATATTATTATTGTTATTATTATTATTGTTATTGTTATTGTTATTTTTGGTATTTTTATTATTATTATTGTTATTGTTATAATTAGTGTTAAAAATTATTAATATTATTATTACATGTATATGTATTATAATCATTATTATCATTATAAGTATTAATAATATTATTAGTAGTAAACTTATGATAATTAGTATTATTATTACTACCATTATTACTAAAGTAACTTTATTTTCAAACCTGTCGTTTTTGTTAAAACTAATATTATCATTAAAAAAATAACACCTTTACTATCATTATTATTATTAACAGTAGTATGATCAATATCATTATTATTAAAAGTATTATGATTATGACCATAAAAGTTTTAAAATTATTGTCATTAAGATTACAAGAATCTATATAAATGTATGGATTTAAAAACTATGTATAAAACTATAATTTAAGTAAATTAATAATTATTAGTATTATTATTATTATTATCAACAAAATATTATTGATATTATCATTATTAGTATTAGTATGATTATCATTAATAGTATTGTTATTATTAAAAACTATTATCATTATTATCCTTTTTACAAAAATTATTATTTCGTTATCATTAAAACTATTAATATTATTATCATCGAGTACTATTTATATCATTATTATTAAGCTAATATTACTTATGAAAATAAAAGTTTTTAAATGACGTTGTTAAAATTATAAGTATTAAAATAAAGAGTATAGATATAAAAATTATATTTAAATTACATAACTTAATATATATATATATATATATATATATATATATATATATATATATATATATATATATATATATATATATATATATATATATATATATATATATATATATATATATATATATATAATGAAAAATATATAAATAATTAATAGAACTTACAAATTATTAAATATAACAAGTACATCACTAATAATAATATATAAACTTATTCGATTACAAATATGTGTATTAATAAATATACAAATGATATAGGTCCTTGAATCCAAGGTCAACCCTGCATTGTTCAGTATCGCCGTATGAATATTTTTACTACAAAATATTCTATAGTGAGTTTCATTACTCCCTTTTTAAATACTTTTCCAATATATATTTTTTGGACTGAGAATACATGAAATGTCCCGTTCATATTGATTATAAATGTTCCATATTAATTGATTTCATCCTGAGGTTTTGACCTCTATATGAGACATTTTTCAAAGACTGCATTTATTTTTAAAACAACCATAACCTTTATTTTATCTATAAAGGTTTAAAAAGCATTACGTAGATTATCAAATAATGATAAACTAAAATATACCATTTACACACGACCATTACATAATGGTTTATAATAAGAATATATTACATCAAAAATAAGTTTCTTGAATGCAGTTTTTACATAATATCATACAAGCATGGACTCCAAATCTTGTCCTAATTTTAGTATGCAACAGCGGAAGCTCTTAATAATCACCTGAGAATAAACATGCTTAAAACGTCAACAAAAATGTTGGTGAGTTATAGGTTTAACCTATATATTATCAAATCATAATAATAGATCACAAGATTTCATATTTCAATATACATCCCATACATAGAGATAAAAATCATTCATATGGTGAACACCTGGTAACTGACATTAACAAGATGCATATAAGAATATCCCCTATCATTCCGGGAAATCCTTCGGACATGATAGCAACGAATTCGAAGTACTAAAGCATCCGGTACTTTGGATGGGGTTCGTTAGGCCCAATAGATCTATCTTTAGGATTCGTGTCAATTAGTAGATCGGTTTACTAATTCTTAGGTTACCAAGCAAAAGGGGCATATTCGGCTTCGATCATTCACCCATATAATGTAGTTTCATTTACTTGTGTCTATTTCATAAAACATTTATAAAACTGCATGTATTCTCATCCCAAAATATTAGATTTTAAAAGTGGGACTATAACTCATTTTCACAGATTTTTACTTCGTTGGGAGTAAGACTTGGCCACTGGTCGATTCACGAACCTATAACAAATATATATATATATATATATATATATATATATATCAAAGTATGTTCAAAATATATTTACAACATTTTTAATACATTTTGATGTTTTAAGTTTTTTAAGTCAACTATCCTCGTTAATAACCTACAACTAGTTGTCCATAGTTAGATGTACAGAAATAAATTGATATATACTATCTTGAATCAATCCACGACCCAATGTATACACGTCTCAGGCTAGATCTGTAGTGACCCGAACTTTTCCATGTTTATATATATATTAAATGAAATTGTTATTTACATGATTAAGTGTTTCCAACATGTTAAGCAATCAAACTTGTTAAGACTTGATTAATTGAAATAGGTTTCATATAGACAATTGACCACCCAAGTTGACCGGTGATTCACGAACGTTAAAACTTGTAAAAACTATACGATGACATATATATGGTTATATATATAGTTAACATGATTTTATTATAAGTATGTATCTCATTAGGTATTTTAACAATGAGTTATATACATAAAAATGAGACTATTAATTTAAGAAACTCGAAAACGATATATATAACGATTATCGTTATAACAACGTCTTACTAGGTACATATGAATCATATTAAGATATTGATACACTTGGTTAATTATGTTAAATGATAAGTAAATATATTATTAAGTGTATTAACAATGAAATACATATGTAAAAATAAGACTACTAACTTAATGATTTCGAAACGAGACATATATGTAACGATTATCGTTGTAACGACATTTAACTGTATATACATCATACTAAGATATATTATATATCATAATATCATGATAATATAACAATTTAACATCTCATTTGTTATAATAAATAATGGGTTAACAACATTCAACAAGATCGTTAACCTAAAGGTTTCAAAACAACATTTACATGTAACGACTAACGATGACTTAACGACTCAGTTAAAATGTATATACATGTAGTGTTTTAATATGTATTCATACAATTTTGAAAGACTTCAAGACACTTATCAAAATACTTCTACTTAACAAAAATTCTTACAATTACATCCTCGTTCAGTTTCATCAACAATTCTACTCGTATGCACCCGTATTCGTACTCATACAATACACAGCTTTTAGATGTATGTACTATTAGTATATACACTCCAATGATCAGCTCTTAGTAGCCCATGTGAGTCACCTAACACATGTGGGAACCATCATTTGGCAACTAGCATGAAATATCTCATAAAATTACAAAAATATGAGTAATCATTCATGACTTATTTACATGAAAACAAAATTACATATCCTTTATATCTAATCCATACACCAATGACCAAAAACACCTACAAACACTTTAATTCTTCAATTTTCTTCATCTAATTGATCTCTCTCAAGTTCTATCTTCAAGTTCTAAGTATTCTTCATAAATTCTAAAAGTTCTAGTTTCATAAAATCAAGAATACTTCCAAGATTGCAAGTTTACTTCCAAGTTTTCTAAATCCATTCCAAGTAATCATCCAAGATCAAGAAACCTTTGTTACGTACAGTAGGTTATCTTTCTAATACAAGGTAATAATTATATTCAAACTTTAAATCAATTTCTATAACTATAACAATCTTATTTCGAGTGGAAATCTTACTTGAAATTGTTTTCGTGTCATGATTCTGCTTCAAGAACTTTCAAGCCATCCAAGGATCCTTTGAAGCTAGATCTATTTTTCTCATTTCCAGTAGGTTTATCCAAGGAACTTGAGGTAGTATTTATGTTCATAACATCATTTGATTCATACATATAAAGCTATCTTATTCGAAGGTTTAAACTTGTAATCACTAGAACATAGTTTAGTTAATTCTAAACTTGTTCGCAAATAAAAGTTAATCCTTCTAACTTGACTTTTAAAATCAACTAAACACATGTTCTATATCTATATGATATGCTAACTTAATGATTTAAAACCTGGAAACACGAAAAACACCGTAAAACCGGATTTACGCCGTCGTAGTAACACCGCGGGCTGTTTTGGGTTAGTTAATTAAAAACTATGATAAAGTTTGATTTCAAAGTTGTTATTCTGGGAAAATGATTTTTATTATGAACATGAAACTATATCCAAAAATTATGGTTAAACTCAAATTGGAAGTATGTTTTCTAAAATGGTCATCTAGACGTCGTTGTTTCGACTGAAATGACTACCTTTACAAAAACGACTTGTAACTTATTTTTCTGACTATAAACCTATACTTTTTCTGTTTAGATTCATAAAATAGAGTTCAATATGAAACCATAGCAATTTGATTCACTCAAAACGGATTTAAAATGAAGAAGTTATGTGTAAAACAAGATTGGATAATTTTTCTCATTTTAGCTACGTGAAAATTGGTAACAAATCTATTCCAACCATAACTTAATCAACTTGTATTGTATATTGTGTAATCTTGAGATACCATAGATACGTATACAATATTTCGACCTATCATGTCGACACATCTATATATATTTCGGAACAACCATAGACACTCTATATGTGAATGTTGGAGTTAGCTATACAGGGTTGAGGTTGATTCCAAAATATATATAGTTTGAGTTGTGATCAATACTGAGATACGTATACATTGGGTCGTGGATTGATTCAAGATAATATTTATCGATTTATTTCTGTACATCTAACTGTAGACAACTAGTTGTAGGTTACTAACGAGGACAGCTGACTTAATAAACTTAAAACATCAAAATATATTAAAAGTGTTGTAAATATATTTTGAACATACTTTGATATATATGTATACATTGTTATAGGTTCGTGAATCAACCAGTGACCCAGTCTTACTTCCCGACGAAGTAAAAATCTGTGAAAGTGAGTTATAGTCCCACTTTTAAAATCTAATATTTTTGGGATGAGAATACATGCAGGTTTTATAAATAATTTACAAAATAGACACAAGTACATGAAACTACATTCTATGGTTGAATTATCGAAATCGAATATTCCCCTTTTTATTAAGTCTGGTAATCTAAGATTTAGGGAACAGACACCCTAATTGACGCGAATCCTAAAGATAGATCTATTGGGCCTAACAAACCCTATCAAAAGTACCAGATGCTTTAGTACTTCGAAATTTATATCATATCCGAAGGGTGTCCCGGAATGATGGGGATATTCTTATATATGCATCTTGTTAATGTCGATTACCAGGTGTTCACCATATGAATGATTTTTATCTCTATGTATGGGATGTGTATTGAAATATGAAATCTTGTGGTCTATTGTTACGATTTGATATATATAGATTAAATCTATAACTCACCAACATTTTTGTTGACGTTTAAAGCATGTTTATTCTCAGGTGAATACTAAGAGCTTCCGCTGTTGCATACTAAAATAAGGACAAGATTTGGAGTCCATGTTTGTATGATATTGTGTAAAAACTGCATTCAAGAAACTGATTTCGATGTAACATATTTGTATTGTAAACCATTATGTAATGGTCGTGTGTAAACAGGATATTTTAGATTATCATTATTTGATAATCTACGTAAAGCTTTTTAAACCTTTATTTATGAAATAAAGGTTATGGTTTGTTTTAAAAATGAATTCAGTCTTTGAAAAACGTCTCATATAGAGGTCAAAACCTCGCAACGAAATCAATTAATATGGAACGTTTTTAATCAATAAGAACGGGACATTTCAGTTAGTATCCGAGCGTTGGTCTTAGAGAACCAGAAAATTTGCATTAGTGTGTCTTATCGAGTTTGTTAGGATGCATTAGTGAGTCTGGACTTCGACCGTGTTTTCTTTAAAAATGTTTGCTTAACATTTTTGTTGGAAACTATATATTATTAACATGTATATATTATGTGATATATTAATCTCTTAACATGTTTGATATTATGTGATAGATGTCTACCTCTAGCACAAATCCCATTGACTCACCTAATAATAACGAAGAGTCGAATATATATTGGACTGATTCACAAGTTCCCGAAGAAGAACCGGAAGAAGAATCAGAACCGGAAGAAGAATCAGAACCGGAAGAGGAGGAACCGGAGGAGGAAATAGAACCGGTGGGGGAAATAATAAAACGGTTAAGTAAAAGAAAATCCTCAACCAACCGACCAAGGTTAATTATGGTCAATGGTGTTTCTGCCAAGGAAGCAATATATTGGGAGGATTACCAATTCTCCGATGAATCGGATTCCGACGAGAATTCCGATGATGTTATAGAAATTACCCCAACTGAATTTAAAAAGGAAAAAGAAAATAATAAGGGAAAGGGCATAAAAATAGAGAAATCTAATTCCAACCCCGATGAACTTTATATGTATCGTCAACCCCCGAAGCCCTTAAGTTGTAATAATGACCCGGGAACCTCTAAACCACCAGGTTTTTCTAAACCGTTGTGGAAAACGACAGCTCGTATTAGGGGAACATCATATATCCCTAGAAACTTGGCAAAACGAACCAAAACCGAAGAAGAAGAAACGAGCGAGTCAGAATAAGATAGTTGTATTCGTGTGGTGTAATATATGTAATATAGTGTGCTTATGCTTTATGATATATGTAAAAATTGCTTGTATTAATAAGTATTTTTTTTTGTGAATCTAACTCTTGTCTATTTTACAGTATAAAAACACAAAATGGATAGACAACCCAATATTTTAAGAGACCTACCCAGAGACATGATTGATGAAATCTTGTCTAGAGTCGGTCAGAATTCTTCGGCACAACTATTTACGGCGAAATCAGTTTGTAAGACATTCGAAGAACGTTCCAAAAATGTCTTGGTTTATAAGAGACTTTCGTTTGAAAGATGGGGGATATCACATTGGGAAACCTATAAGTTACGATGTGTTTACTTTGACGCATATATTGCGGGGAACCCAAATGCTATTTTACGCAACGGGTTAAGAAATTATTTTGACTCAATGTATCCGAATATAGGACTTCATGATTTAGAAAAAGCGGCTAACATGCAACATAAAGAAGCATGCTATGCTTACGGGTTAGTAATGTTCGCTTCTCACCGAAGTGAGAAAAAGAACATCGGTCTACAACTATTAAACAAAACGTTCCCACAAGTGACGGAGTCGGTAATTGGGGTAAGAAATGAGGATTTTAGGTTATTACGAGACTGTTGGTCATTACGTAACCCTCGTCCCTTTGACGACATTACAACACGCTGTCTTATCAACGGCCATAACGGTTATGTTCCACAAGACCAAGGATGGGAAGTAGTCCTAGTAAAACCAGAATGCATGACTTGTTTCTGGACGTATGAATTACGTGTCTTTATTGCCTTTGCTGAATGACTTGTCTACTAGCTAGAATTATCTTCACAACTATCTTGTATCAAAGTTATTGTGTGCTATATTTCATGCTTTATGTAAAATAAGCGGTATTGTAAGTTTGTAAAATATTGTATAAAAGTTTGAACGCGAAATATTATTATAATCAGTTTTCATATAGAATTGTAGTAGTTGAATTGTATATTAGCTACTAAGTATGAACTTAACGGGTAGGTACTACCCGAATTTAAACTTATAAAACGCTAATATGAAGAAAAAGCTTTTATAAATGAGTTCATATTATGCTACGAAATACTATTAACTACTCTTAATATTCTGTATGATTAACTTGTTCCATTTGACTATTTTGAAGGAAATGGCACCGACTACTCGACACACCGTGAATATGAATGAAGAGGAATTCCGTACTTTTCTAGCTTCAAACATAGCCGCAGTACAGGCTGCGCTACATACCAACAATAACCTTGGATCTAGCAGTACAGGAAATCGTGTAGGATACACCTACAAAGAATTCACTACCTGCAAACCTTTGGAATTTGATGGAACCGAAGGACCGATCGGATTGAAACGGTGGACCGAGAAGGTCGAATCGGTGTTTGCCATAAGTAAGTGTACTGAAGAGGACAAAGTGAAGTACGCTACGCATACCTTCATAGGTTTTGCGTTAACATGGTGGAATACCTATCTAGAGCAAGTGGGACAAGATGATGCGTACGCACTACCGTGGTCAGCATTCAAGCACTTGATGAACGAGAAGTACCGTCCCAGAACCAAGGTCAATAAGCTCAAGACAGAACTTAGAGGGTTACGAACCCAAGGATTTGATATTACCACGTACGAAAGACGATTCACAGAATTGTGCCTATTGTGTCCGGGAGCGTTCGAAGATGAGGAAGAGAAGATCGACGCGTTTGTGAAAGGATTACCGGAAAGAATCCAAGAAGATATAAGTTCACACGAGCCCGCCTCCATACAACAGGCATGTAGAATGGCTCACAAACTAGTGAACCAGATTGAGGAAAGAATTAAAGAACAGACGGCTGAAGAGGCCAATGTGAAGCAAGTCAAAAGAAAGTGGGAGGAAAAAAGTGATAAGAATCACCAATACAACAACAACAGCAATTACAATAATAATCGCAACAATTATCCCAACAATCGCAACATCAATCGCAACTACAACAAACGGCCCAACAACAACAACAATAATAACAACAACAACAACAGCAGCAACTACAACAATCATCCCAACAACAATAACAACCGCAACAACAACAACAATCAGAATCAGCTATGCCAAAGGTGTGAAAAGTATCACTCGGGGTTCTGCACCAAATTTTGCAACAAGTGTAAAAGAAATGGTCATAGCGCGGCGAAGTGTGAGGTCTACGGACCAGGGGTTAACAGAACAAAAGGAACAAATGGTGTCGGAATGAGTAATGGCGGAGCAAGTTATGCCAATGTAGTTTATTATAAATGTGGAAAACCGGGCCACATTATTAGAAATTTCCCGAACCAGGAGAACACGAATGGACAAGGCCGCGGAAGAGTTTTCAATATTAATGTGGCAGAGGCACAGGAAGACCCGGAGCTTGTTACGGGTACGTTTCTTATTGACAATAAATCTGCTTACGTTTTATTTGATTCGGGTGCTGATAGAAGCTATATGAGTAGAGATTTTTGTGCTAAGTTAAGTTGTCAATTGACGCCTTTGGATAGTAAATTTTTACTCGAATTAGCAAATGGTAAATTAATTTCAGCAGATAATATATGCCGGAATCGAGAAATTAAACTGGGTAGCGAAATATTTAAGATTGATTTGATACCAGTAGAGTTAGGGAGTTTTGATGTAATAGTTGGCATGGACTGGCTGAAGAAGGTGAAAGCAGAGATCGTATGTTATAAAAATGCAATTCGCATTGTACGAGAAGAAGGAGAACCCTTAATGGTGTACGGAGAAAAGGGTAACATGAAGCTACATCTTATTAGTAATTTGAAGGCACAAAAACTAATAAGAAAAGGTTGCTATGCTGTTCTAGCACACGTAGAGAAAGTACAAACTGAAGAAAAGAGCATTAATGATGTTCCCGTCGCAAAAGAATTTCCCGATGTATTTTCGAAAGAATTACCGGGACTACCTCCACATCGATCTGTTGAATTTCAAATAGATCTTGTACCAGGAGCTGCACCAATAGCTCGTTCTCCTTATAGACTCGCACCCAGCGAGATGAAAGAACTGTAAAGCCAACTGCAAGAACTATTAGAACATGGTTTCATTCGACCAAGCACATCACCATGGGGAGCTCCTGTTTTGTTTGTCAAGAAGAAAGATGGTACATTCAGGTTGTGTATCGACTACCGAGAGTTGAACAAACTTACCATCAAAAACCGTTATCCACTGCCGAGAATTGACGACTTATTTGATCAACTACAAGGCTCTTCGGTTTATTCGAAGATCGATTTACGTTCTGGATATCATCAAATGCGAGTAAAGGAGGATGATATTCCAAAAACTGCTTTTAGGACGCGTTATGGTCATTACGAGTTTATGGTTATGCCGTTTGGATTGACTAACGCACCAGCTGTGTTCATGGACCTTATGAACCAAGTGTGTAGGCCATATCTTGACAAGTTTGTCATTGTTTTCATCGATGACATACTTATTTACTCAAAGAATGATCAAGAGCACGAAGAACATTTGAGAAAAGTGCTAGAAGTATTGAGGAAAGAAAAACTGTACGCTAAGTTTTCAAAGTGTGCATTTTGGTTGGAAGAAGTTCAATTCCTCGGTCACATAGTGAACAAAGAAGGTATCCAGGTGGACCCGGCAAAGATCAAAACCGTTGAAAAGTGGGAAACCCCAAAAACTCCGAAGCATATACGTCAATTTTTAGGATTGGCTGGTTACTACAGAAGATTCATCCAAGATTTCTCCAAAATAGCAAAACCCTTGACTGCATTAACGCATAAAGGGAAGAAATTTGAATAGAAGGATGAACAAGAGGAGGCGTTTCAATTATTGAAGAAAAAGCTAACTACGGCACCTATATTGTCATTGCCTGAAGGGAATGATGATTTTGTGATTTATTGTGACGCATCAAAGCAAGGTCTCGGTTGTGTATTAATGCAACGGAAGAAGGTGATTGCTTATGCGTCTAGACAATTGAAGATTCACGAGCAAAATTATACGACGCATGATTTGGAATTAGGCGCGGTTGTTTTTGCATTAAAGACTTGGAGGCACTACTTATATGGGGTCAAAAGTATTATATATACCGACCACAAAAGTCTTCAACACATATTTAATCAGAAACAATTGAATATGAGGCAGCGTAGGCGGATTGAATTATTGAATGATTACGACTTTGAGATTCGTTACCACCCGGGGAAGGCACATGTGGTAGCCGACGCCTTGAACAGAAAGGACAGAGAACCCATTCGAGTAAAATCTATGAATATAATGATTCACACTAACCTTACTACTCAAATAAAGGAGGCGCAACAACGAGTTTTAAAAGAGGAAAATTTAAAGGATGAAATACCCAAAGGATTGGAGAAGCATCTTAATATTCGGCAAGACGGAACCCGATATAGGGCTGAAAGAATTTGGGTACCAAAATTTGGAGATATGAGAGAAATGGTACTTAGAGAAGCTCATAAAACCAGATGCTCAATACATCCTGGAATGGGGAAGATGTACAAGGATCTCAAGAAACATTTTTGGTGGCCGGGTATGAAAGCCGATGTTGCTAAATATGTAGGAGAATGTTTGACGTGTTCTAAGGTCAAAGCTGAGCATCAGAAACCATCAGGTCTACTTCAATAACCCGAAATCCCGGAATAGAAATGGGAAAATATTACCATGGATTTCATCACTAAATTGCCAAGGACTGCAAGTGGTTTTGATACTATTTGGGTAATAGTTGATCGTCTCACCAAATCAGCACACTTCCTGCCAATAAGAGAAGATGACAAGATGGAGAAGTTAGCACGACTGTATTTGAAGGAAGTCGTCTCCAGACATGGAATACCAATCTCTATTATCTCTGATAGGGATGGCAGATTTATTTCAAGATTCTGGCAGACATTACAGCAAGCATTAGGAACTCGTCTAGACATGAGTACTGCCTATCATCCACAAACTGATGGACAGAGAGAAAGGACGATATAAACGCTTGAAGACATGCTACGAGCATGTGTTATTGATTTCGGAAACAGTTGGGATCGACATCTACCGTTAGCAGAATTTTCCTACAACAACAGCTACCATTCAAGCATTGAGATGGCGCCGTTTGAAGCACTTTATGGTAGAAAGTGCAGGTCTCCGATTTGTTGGAGTGAAGTGGGGGATAGACAGATTACGGGTCCGGAGATAATACAAGAAACTACCGAGAAAATCATCCAAATTCAACAAAGATTGAAAACCGCCCAGAGTCGACAAAAGAGCTACGCGGACAGTAAAAGAAAAGATATAGAGTTTGAAATTGGAGAAATGGTCATGCTTAAGGTTTCACCTTGGAAAGGCATTGTTCGATTTGGTAAATGGGGGAAACTAAATTCAAGGTACATTGGACCATTCAAGATTATAGATCGTGTCGGACCAGTAGCTTACCAACTGGAGCTACCTCAACAACTCGCGGCTGTACATAACACTTTCCACGTCTAAAATTTGAAGAAATGTTTTACTAAAGAAGATCTCACTATTCCATTGGACGAAATCCAAATCAATGAAAAACTTCAATTCATGGAAGAACCCGTCGAAATAATGGATCGTGAGGTTAAGAGACTTAAACAAAACAAGATACCGATTGTTAAGGTTCGATGGAATCCTCGTAGAGGACCCGAGTTCACCTAAGAGCATGAAGATCAGATGAGGAAGAAATACCCGCATTTATTTCCAGAAGATACGTCAACACCTCCAACTGCTTAAAATTTCGGGACGAAATTTATTTAACGGGTAGGTACTGTAGTGACCCGAACTTTTCCATGTTTATATATATATTAAATGAAATTGTTATTTACATGATTAAGTGTTTCCAACATGTTAAGCAATCAAACTTGTTAAGACTTGATTAATTAAAATAGGTTTCATATAGACAATTGACCACCCAAGTTGACCGGTGATTCACGAACGTTAAAACTTGTAAAAACTATACGATGACATATATATGGTTATATATATAGTTAACATGATTTTATTATAAGTATGTATCTCATTAGGTATTTTAACAATGAGTTATATACATAAAAATGAGACTATTAATTTAAGAAACTCGAAAACGATATATATAACGATTATGGTTATAACAACGTCTTACTAGGTACATATGAATCATATTAAGATATTGATACACTTGGTTAATTATGTTAAATGATAAGTAAATATATTATTAAGTGTATTAACAATGAAATACATATGTAAAAATAAGACTACTAACTTAATGATTTCGAAACGAGACATATATGTAACGATTATCGTTGTAACGACATTTAACTGTATATACATCATACTAAGATATATTATATATCATAATATCATGATAATATAACAATTTAACATCTCATTTGTTATAATAAACAATGGGTTAACAACATTCAACAAGATCGTTAACCTAAAGGTTTCAAAACAACATTTACATGTAACGACTAACGATGACTTAACGACTCAGTTAAAATGTATATACATGTAGTGTTTTAATATGTATTCATACACTTTTGAAAGACTTCAAGAAACTTATCAAAATACTTCCACTTAATAAAAATGCTTACAATTACATCCTCGTTCAGTTTCATCAACAATTCTACTCGTATGCACCCGTATTCGTACTCGTACAATACACAGCTTTTAGATGTATGTACTATTGGTATATACACTCCAATGATCAGCTCTTAGCAGCCCATGTGAGTCACCTAACACATGTGGGAACCATCATTTGGCAACTAGCATGAAATATCTCATAAAATTACAAAAATATGAGTAATCATTCATGACTTATTTACATGAAAACAAAATTACATATCCTTTATATCTAATCCATACACCAACGACCAAAAACACCTACAAACACTTTCATTCTTCAATTTTCTTCATCTAATTGATCTCTCTCAAGTTCTATCTTCAAGTTCTAAGTGTTCTTCATAAATTCCAAAGTTCTAGTTTCATAAAATCAAGAATACTTCCAAGATTGCAAGTTTACTTCCAAGTTTTCTAAATCCATTCCAAGTAATCATCCAAGATCAAGAAACCTTTGTTACTTACAGTAGGTTATCTTTCTAATACAAGGTAATAATAATATTCCAACTTTAATTCAATTTCTATAACTATAACAATCTTATTTCGAGTGGAAATCTTACTTGAAATTGTTTTCGTGTCATGATTCTGCTTCAAGAACTTTCAAGCCATCCAAGGATCCTTTGAAGTTAGATCTATTTTTCTCATTTCTAGTAGGTTTATCCAAGGAACTTGAGGTAGTAATGATGTTCATAACATCATTCGATTCATACATATAAAGCTATCTTATTCGAAGGTTTAAACTTGTAATCACTAGAACATAGTTTAGTTAATTCTAAACTTGTTCGCAAATAAAAGTTAATCCTTCTAACTTGACTTTTAAAATCAACTAAATACATGTTCTATATCTATATGATATGCTAATTTATTGATTTAAAACCTGGAAACACGAAAAACACCGTAAAACCGGATTTACGCCGTCGTAGTAACACCGCGGGCTGTTTTGGGTTAGTTAATTAAAAACTATGATAAACTTTGATTTAAAAGTTGTTATTCTGGGAAAATGATTTTTATTATGAACATGAAACTATATCCAAAAATTATGGTTAAACTCAAAGTGGAAGTATGTTTTCTAAAATGGTCATCTAGACGTCATTCTTTCGACTGAAATGACTACCTTTACAAAAATGACTTGTAACTTATTTTTCTGACTATAAACCTATACTTTTTCTGTTTAGATTCATAAAATAGAGTTCAATATGAAACCATAGCAATTTGATTCACTCAAAATGGATTTAAAATGAAGAAGTTATGGGTAAAACAAGATTGGATAATTTTTCTCATTTTAGCTACGTGAAAATTGGTAACAAATCTATTCTAACCATAACTTAATCAACTTGTATTGTATATTGTGTAATCTTGAGATACCATAGACACGTATACAATATTTCGACCTATCATGTCGACACATCTATATATATTTCGAAACAACCATAGACACTCTATATGTGAATGTTGGAGTTAGCTATACAGGGTTGAGGTTGATTCCAAAATATATATAGTTTGAGTTGTGATCAATACTATATGTTATGGTTTGTTTTAAAAATGAATGCAGTCTTTGAAAAACGTCTCATTTAGAGGTCAAAACCTCGCAACGAAATCAATTAATATGGAACATTTTTAATCAATAAGAACGGAACATTTCAAGATCACAACTCAAAGTATATATATTTTTGGAATCAACCTCAACCCTGTATAGCTAACTCAAACATTACTGCATATAGAGTGTCTATGGTTGTTCCAAATAATATATATACATGGGTCTATATGTTATGTCAAAACATTTGCATACGTGTCTATGGTATCCCAAGATTACATAATATATTAGAATACATGTATAATACAATATAAGTTAGCTAGGATATGATTTGTATAGAATTGTTACAATATTTCCCGTAGCTACAACAATAAAAAAATATCCAATCTTGTTTTACCCATAACTTCTTCGTTTTAAATCCGTTTTGAGTGAATCAAATTGCTATGGTTTCATATTGAACTCTATTTTATGAATATAAACAGAAAAAGTATAGGTTTATAGTCAGAAATATAAGTTACATATTGTTTTTGTAAGAGGTAGTCATTTCAGTCGAAAGAACGACTTCTTGATGACCATTTTGAAAAACATACTTCCACTTTGAGTTTAACCATGATTTTTGGATATAGTTTCATGTTCATAAGAAAAATCATTTTCCCAGAAGAAAAAATTTTAATTCAAAGTTTATCATAGTTTTTAATTATCAAACCCAAAACAGCCCGCGGTGTTACTATGACGGCGTATGTCCGGTTTTATGGTGTTTTTCGTGTTTTCAGGTTTTAAATCATTAAGTTAGCATATCATATAGATATAGAACATGTGTTTAGTTGATTTTAAAAGTCAAGTTAGAAGGATTAACTTTTGTTTGCGAACAAGTTTAGAATTAACTAAACTATGTTCTAGTGATTTCAAGTTTAAACCTTCGAATAAAGTAGTTTTATATATATGAATCGAATGATGTTATGAACATCATTACTACCTCAGGTTTTGTGGATAAACCTACTGGAAATGATAAAAAATAGATCTAGCTTCAAAGGATCCTTGGATGGCTTGAAAGTTCTTGAAGCAGAATCATGACACGAAAACAAGTTCAAGTAAGATTTCCACTCGAAATAAGATTGTTATAGTTATAGAAATTGAATCAAAGTTTGAATATGAGTATTACCTTGTATTATAAAGATATCTTACTGTAAATAAAAAAGATTTCTTGAGGTTGGATGATCACTTTACAAGATTGGAAGTAAGCTAGCAAACTTGGAAGTATTCTTGATTTTATGAAACTAGAACTTATAGAATTTATGAAGAACACTTAGAACTTGAAGATAGAACTTGAGAGTGATCAATTAGATGAAGAAAATTAAAGAATGAAAGTGTTTGTAGGTGTTTTTGGTCGTTGGTATATGGATTAGATATAAAGGATGTGTAATTTTGTTTACATGTAAATAAGTCATGAATGATTACTAATATTTTTGTAATTTTATGAGATATTTCATGCTAGTTGCCAAATGATGGTTCCCACATGTGTTAGGTGACTCACATGGGCTGCTAAGAGCTGATAATTGGAGTGTATATACCAATAGTACATACATCTAAAAGCTATGTATTGTACGAGTACGAATACGGGTGCATACGAGTAGAATTGTTGATGAAACTGAACGAGGATGTAATTGTAAGCATTTTTGTTAAGTAGAAGTACTTTTATAAGTGTCTTGAAGTCTTTCAAAAGTGTATGAATACATATTAAAACACTACATGTATATACATTTTAACTGAGACGTTAAGTCATCGTTAGTCGTTACATGTAAATGTTGTTTTGAAACCTTTAAGTTAACGATCTTGTTAAATGTTGTTAACCCATTGTTTATTATATCTAAAGAGATATTAAATTATTACATTATCATGATATTATGATATATTAATATATCTTAGTATGATATATATACATTTAAATGTTGTTACAACGATAATCGTTACATATATGTCTCGTTTCGAAATCATTAAGTTAGTTGTCTTGTTTTTACATATGTAGTTCATTGTTAATACACTTAATGACATGTTTACTTATCATTTATCATGATTAAACATAGTGTATCAATATCTTAATATGATTCATATGTATTTAGTAAGACGTTGTTATAACGATAATCGTTATATATATCGTTTCGAGTTTCTTAATTCAATAAACTCAATTTTATGTATATAACTCATTGTTAAAATACGTAATGAGATACTTACTTATCATAATATCATGTTAACTATATATATAATCATATATATGTCATCATATAGTTTTTACAAGTTTTACGTTCGTGAATCACCGGTCAACTTGGGTGGTCAATTGTCTATATGAATCCTATTTCAATTAATCAAGTCTTAACAAGTTTGATTGCTTAACATGTTGGAAACACTTAATCATGTAAATAACAATTTCATTTAATATATGTAAACATGGAAAATTTTGGGTCACTACAGTACCTACCCGTTAAATAAATTTCATCCCGAAATTTTAAGCAGTTGGAGGTGTTGACGTATCTTCTGGAAATAAGTGCGGGTATTTCTTCTTCATCTGATCTTCTCGTTCCCAGGTGAACTCGAGACCTCTACGAGCATTCCATCGAACTTTAACAATTGGTATCTTTTTTTGCTTAAGTCTTTTAACCTCACGATCCATTATTTCGACGGGTTCTTCGACGAATTAAAGTTTTTCGTTGATTTGGATTTCGTCTAACGGAATAGTAAGATCTTCTTTAGCAAAACATTTCTTAAAATTTGAGACGTGGAAAGTGTTATGTACAGCCGCGAGTTGTTGTGGTAATTCAAGTCGGTAAGCTACTGGTCCGACACGATCAATAATCTTGAATGGTCCTATATACCTTGGATTTAATTTCCCTCGTTTTCCAAATCGAACAACACCTTTCCAAGGTGCAACCTTAAGCATGACCATCTCTCCAATTTCAAATTCTATATCTTTTCTTTTAATGTCGGCGTAGCTCTTTTGTCGACTTTGGGCGGTTTTCAACCGTTGTTGAATTTGGATGATCTTCTCGGTAGTTTCTTGTATTATGTCCGGACCTGTAATCTGTCTATCCCCCACTTCACTCCAACAAATCGGAGACCTGCACTTTCTACCATAAAATGCTTCAAACGGCGCCATCTCAATGCTTGAATGGTAGCTGTTGTTGTAGGAAAATTCTGCTAACGGTAGATGTCGATGCCAACTGTTTCCGAAATCAATAACACATGCTCGTAGCATGTCTTCAAGCGTTTGTATCGTCCTTTCGCTCTGCCCATCAGTTTGTGGATGAAAGGCATTACTCATGTTTAGACGAGTTCCTAATGCTTGCTGTAATGTCTGCCAGAATCTTGAAATAAATCTGCCATCCCTATCAGAGATAATAGAGATTGGTATTCCATGTCTGGAGACGACTTCCTTAAAATACAGTCGTGCTAACTTCTTCATCTTGTCATCTTTTCTTATTGGCAGGAAGTGTGCTGATTTGGTGAGACGATCAACTATTACCCAAATAGTATCAAAACCACTTGCAGTCCTTGGCAATTTAGTGATGAAATCCATGGTAATGTTTTCCCATTTCCATTCCGGGATTTCGGATTGTTGAAGTAGACCTGATGGTTTCTGATTATCAGCTTTGACCTTAGAACACGTCAAACATTCTCCTACGTATTTAGCAACATCGGCTTTCATACCCGGCCACCAAAAATGTTTCTTGAGATCCTTGTACATCTTCCCCGTTCCAGGATGTATTGAGTATCTGGTTTTATGAGCTTCTCTAAGTACCATTTTTCTCATATCTCCAAATTTTGGTACCCAAATCCTTTCAGCCCTATACCAGGTTCCGTATTCCCGAATATTAAGATGCTTCTCCGATCCTTTGGGTATTTCATCCTTTAAATTTCCCTCTTTTAAAACTCCTTGTTGCGCCTCCTTTATTTGAGTAGTAAGGTTAGTGTGAATCATTATATTCATAGCTTTTACTCGAATGGGTTCTCTGTCCTTTCTGCTCAAGGCGTTGGCTACCACATTTGCCTTTCCCAGGTGATAACGAATCTCAAAGTCGTAATCATTCAACAAATCAATCCATCTGCGCTGCCTCATGTTCAGTTGTTTTTGATTAAATATGTGTTGAAGACTTTTGTAGTCGGTATATATAATACTTTTGACCCCATATAAGTAGTGCCTCCAAGTCTTTAATGCAAAAACAACCGCGCCTAATTCCAAATCATGCGTCGTATAATTCTGCTCGTGAATATTCAATTGTCTAGACGCATAAGCAATTACTTTCGTTCGTTGCATTAATACACAACCGATACCTTGCTTTGAGGCGTCACAATATATCACAAAGTCATCATTCCCTTCAGGTAATGACAATATAGGTGTCGTAGTTAACTTTTTCTTCAACAATTGAAACGCTTTTTCTTGTTCATCCTTCCATTCAAATTTCATCCCTTTATGCGCTAATGCAGTCAAGGGTTTTGCTATTTTGGAAAAATCTTGGATGAATCTCCTGTAATAACCAGCTAGCCCTAAAAATTAGCGTATGTGTTTCGGAGTTTTCGGGGTTTCCCACTTTTCAATGGTTTCAATCTTTGCTGGATCCACCTGAATACCTTCTTTGTTCACTATATGACCGAGGAATTGAACTTCTTCTAACCAAAATGCACACTTTGAAAACTTAGCGTACAGTTTTTCTTTTCTCAGCTACTCTAGCACTTTTCTCAATTGTTCTTCGTGCTTTTGATCATTCTTCGAGTAAATAAGTATGTCATCAATGAAAACAATGACAAACTTGTCAAGATATGACCCACACACTCGGTTCATGAGGTCCATGAGCACAGCTGGTGCGTTAGTCAATCCAAACGGCATAACCATAAACTCGTAATGACCGTAATACCTCCTAAAAGCAGTCTTCAGAATGTCATCCTCTTTCACCAGCATTTGGTGATATCCAGAACATAAATCGATCTTCGAATAAACCGACGAGCCTTGTAGTTGATCAAATAAGTCGTCGATTCTCGGTAATGGGTAACGGTTCTTGATGGTAAGTTTGTTCAACTCTCGGTAGTCGATATACAACCTTATTGTACCATCTTTCTTCTTGACAAACAGAACAGGAGCTCCCCATGGTGATGTACTTGGTCGAATGAAACCACGCTCTAAAAGTTCCTGTAACTGACTTTGTAATTCTTTCATTTCGTTGGGTGCGAGTCTGTATGGAGCACGATCTATTGGTGCAGCTCCTGGTACAAGGTCTATTTGAAATTCAACGGATCGATGTGGGGGTAATCCCGGTAATTCTTTCGAAAATACATCGGAAAATTCTTTT